>NC_090272.1:78359798-79037298 GCF_040414725.1 Anabrus simplex | reverse complement strand
CTATAATATAAAAATAAAATAAATGGTGAACGACTTTTAGGCCTACATATAAAGTAAATATATATCTAGGGACCTGAAAAATTAGCATCTATTTGTTTCCAAATTAGCATCTTTTTTTAATTAGCATTTGTTTACAGAGTTAAAAATAATCGCATGGTATTATTAATTTTAACGATTCCAAGTTTATGAAGTGCAATTATTGTCCTTGGTTCACACAATACATATTCATTGTTCAAATGAAACCATTGTCAGTACTTCGGCATTGCTTTTTTTCAAATTGCACCGTCTATAACCACTGTGTTGTAATGAGACAACACGTGCTCGCTATCTACATTGTTTGTTGGGGTCCACAACAACTCAATACAGTATTTAGCAAATATGCGAACTCTGTCTGAGCTACAGTTAATGCAAGCATGACGTCACATTTTTCACATTCGTTCATCTGGGTTTGAATTGCATGTTTCAGAGAACAGTAACCAGACCAGATATAGTTTCGTGAGAGATCTGTTACTCCAAACAATTTCTCAAGCTCATCTAATTTATCAGTGTTATTTAAAATTATATTTTTTGGATACAAAGCTTGAGAAATTGACACAAAATGCTTGTGGTTGGGGTCTTTAGCTTTCAATTTGGCTAGCTTGCACTGTGAAGAAAGAGCAGCTATGAAAAATGTGTCTCTACATGCAGCCTGCAGTAGAGGAGTGAGCTTAATCAAACCATCATTAGTTGCCACAGAAAAATTCCCCTCACAAATGAAGGTAAAACTGGCATCAAGGCTATGCAGTTTGGGATAAAGGAGATGGTAGGTAGGATACAGAGACCCTTCAAGTTCAGTAAGGAGGTCAACCAATTCAGCTGCATGATCTGTGACAAAAACCATGTGGCAGTGAAGCCTATTCGCTTCTCGGTCACTCAGATCAGTCAGGTACTTAATATAACAGTTGTTGATGTCTTTCATGTCAGACATCTTGAAAAATGTAACATCAGTAAAGTAAGCACTCGAATGGAAGACAGCTATTCCATCAGGTTATGACAGGTGCAGGAAAAAGCTTTGCTTCCTTTGAAGCACCATACTTGGATGTTAAGAATTGTAAATATATATTTTCGCTTTCTTGTGTTCAAAAATGCAGACTTTACCATCACAACCACATGATTTAAATCTGTCATCACTGCGACCCAACTATTGCCAACCAAGCTGATCTTATTTGCCCAGCACTGTACATTAGGGTGTCCCTTAAAAGGGCCTTTTTTTTTTGTTGTTGTTGTTGAAACGCATACCCTGTTATTGTGTTTATTTGTCTATTAGTTACCCAAGTACAGAATTTCAACTTCCTACATTAATTTTAACCCGTGCCGAGGGGACCTAAAAGTTTTAGAAAATAGCTGCATAAAGTGTCTCTTAAATGTAGTTGGAGATCACTCAAAACAATTATTTTAGAGAAATATAAATGAAAACAGAAATTTATATAATGCTTTTCTTGTAAGCAACAAAAATATACAACTTTTATAGTTATTCATTTGGATATTACCTCTTCAAAATCTCTTTTTTTACAGTCTGAGTAAATTTTTGTATGTTCTTGCACACAATGTAATTAGAACTGCTTCTGTTCTTCATCTGTGGTAATCAAACCATGAATGTCTGTCATTAGTTTAACAGCTCTTTCAGCTGTGTCATAATTGCTTTTATGGTAGAAACCACCTTTTTAGCGTCCATAAACGCCACGTTGTCTTTCCATGAAGATACAATTTCCTGAAGGAAACCACTGTCAAGTTTCAGACGTGAAAATAAATCTTTACTCTTGACAGAAACAAAATCACTCAAAAATTTCCCTGAAACAAGATAAAAAAATACTTGTAGTGCCTATAAATAAAACAAATAAGTTCTAAATTAAATACCAGATTAAACACTACTAGTCTACTACTTACCATATAGAGAGCTAGACAGCCAGACATCTCTTCTTTTGATGGAACATATCTCTTCCTGGAAGCACCAAAGTTTTCTGTTTGTAAGTTTTCTACAATGTTTCCTTTGGTCTGCTCATCAACTTCATCATCAAAAATTGAAAGGATGGCTGTTTCCTCTGACAAGTACCACAAGTTTTGACTGAACTTGTTTAAAGCCGCATTGGAAATCAACTTGTCAACTTTCTCGTAATCTTTTAAGGTCTCTAAAAAACAAAAATATTGATTCGGCGCTTATATCGCCAAACTAGATCCAAGTTAGGGCTTCACGTTAACTGCCACAATGAATAAACAAACATCTTGTAAAGCTTATTTGTCCTTAGCGCTCATTCTAAACTGGGACTGCAGTAAACACATTTTTGAGGAGTAAATAGCTCTTGTCATCCATCGTGCTTGATGCTTTGCACCAGGAGGTCTGATTTTTATTTTATTTTTAATGTGTCCACTCAGAAAAACAGCGAGCTCAATGAGCTCGCGTTAATCATCTCGTACAGTCGATTTTGCCAGCTCATTGTTGAAAAACGTCACCAATTCAATAATATTTGCCTCGCAGAGATGTTGTTGGACAAATTCAATGCACGGTTCGATGGCACAGGATTAATATTCTTCCAGTTGTCTAAACTTTTTGAATAGCGGAATATCAGGACTGCTAGTGATTTGTTGGATCTTTGATTCAAACACACTTTTGAGCACCAGTTCATAAATATGATGGCGGCAAGGAAAGAGTAACAACTCTCTTTCTAGTTTTTGCTCTAAAAGCACACAAGCTCCGTTCAAGCATCCTGTATTAGATGCTGTTGTATCACAGCACATTATTTGTACCTTATCATTCAGGTTCCAGTCATGAAGGGCATTTGATACTGCTTTCGCTTGCTCTTTGTCGGAAGAGTTGTCTAACTTCGGCACAGCAAGAAGTTGTTCTTCCTCGTCATATGAAATAACAATTGGTAGGCGTTCTTCTTTAGATCTTCTTACGTCCAGAGCAGGTAACAATTTTCCATCCCAATGAACAGTAACTACTTCGGGCACGTTATTCTGAAAATCGGATTTAATGGGTCCCGCTCTATCTTTTCTCATTTGTTTTTGAATGCGTTGAAGAGAAGATTTATTGATCAGGTAATTGTCAGAACTAAAACCAAGTGCTTCTACTACAGACTGAATTACATTATATAAACAGAATCTCTGATGCTTAGTTGACATCTGTCTAAAAGTTGCAACTAATTTAGATGTGATAAAATCTTCCTCTTCTTGTCGACGTAGCTAAAGAACGTACAGATTGAGATGTGGATGGCAGAGATTCTTCCAGGCTTTCTTCAGAGCTTGTAGATTGTTCTTCTATGTCTTCATGTGTATCAAAGGTCTGTAAAGTTGTAGATTCCAATGAGCTCTGCGAGTTTTCTCAGCCTGGCCCTTTCTTCATTTTCAGCCAACTTTTTGTCAACACCCGTTAGGCATTCTCTTTGCTTTTGCAAAAATATTTTATCATCTTCGATTTTTATTCTTTCAAAAACATCAGCATGTGCGATATTGAATAAATTATGTAATTCAAGTTGAAAGTTCTCCTCGCGGCACCTATGTAAATCCTGAATCTTCTTGCCATATTTTTGCAGTTCTCGCCAGACCTGATAAAGATCCACGAACTTCTTAACACAATTAGGCACAGCTCTGGTAGGTATTCTAGCATTTTCCCAGAATATATTGCACTCACAAATGACAAGATTTGCACTTTCTCTAACAGTCAACTTGTTGAAAAATAGAACTCCGAGATCTTGATGATTAGATGGTAATTTTGCGCCTGTTATTTGGTGATTTACTTCACCAACCAAGAAAATACTTTTTTTATTGCTCCTTAGTTCCACTGACATCTTCGAAATATAAAACAATCCACGCTAGCTACCCGATAAGTGAAAACTAAGTGACAATAACAATGAGAACGCGCCACTCTTGTGACGCAACTCGTATGGACATGTTTGCGTGCGAGTCGGCATGGGTTGCACTGTTCTAAATAAGGAAAAAAAAATTTTTTGGGGTGTTTTAGGCCCAAATGAATAAAACAATAACCTATGCATTGCAAAATTAAAATTTTGAAAAATAAGGGACACACTACTGTACATGCATTAAATGATCCCCTATGACCACACTAAATGTTTCATAACACCGGGTCATGTACGGGGCACTGTCCCTAACAAAGACTTTAACTGCATCATATAGTACACTGTAACTGCACAGAGCTTCTAAAACGGCACGAGAGCAGTTTGTAGCATTTCCTGCATCAAGATAGTTCACAAAAACACAGCTCTCTTTTCAATCCGGCTGGGACTTGGAATATGATGATAAAAACACAACGGCCCATTCTATCTGTAGTTTCATCACAGAGTATGTTGATGTTCTTCCCAACCAGAGCCTCTACTGTTCTTTTCTGGTGGTCAGATGCAACGTTTAGAAAGGAAGAAAGACCTCAAATTATAACAAAATAATTTAAAATTACTGGATCAATTGGGTACGGATAACATAGTTCAATATGGAAATCGTACTCAAATTCGGTATCCTTCAATTTTTAAATGTTAAACAATTAATTTATTGAAACCACCTATTCAATACTAGTACTACCTAGTAATACTTATTCATTACTAGTATTGAATAGGTGGTTTCAATAAATTAATTGTTTAACATTTGATAATTGAATTTCAATACGGTCAGAATGAAAGTATTTGCTTGTAATCCTTCAATTTTGCAAGAGCTTCTTAGGGAATTTATCATAGAGACAACTCACTAATGGCAACCAAAGTTCTCATAGATGAAGCAAGCCATCGCGGTGAAGGCGGTGGAATTCCGCATCATCGACCTAAGCCTTTTGTCATTCATCATAAAGAGTCTTTGGCAACTTCGGGCATAGAGGTGAGAATCGTGGAGAAAATTAACCAGCAGATACAGTCCATCTTGGATAATGTTCACATATTGGTTAGAAATGAACTGAAAGAGACGACCCAACAACCGTCTGTATTTTATAATCTGTATTATGAATCAAGCCCTCTGATGAGTAATTCATCAAACAAACATGAAATGGCCATTGAAAACACGGAGTATGCTACAGTAACAAGTCGACAGCAACCTGACAGGCTCATCAGAAATGAATGTGTGACCCAAAGTAGCAGATACCAGTTAAGATCTGCTAATCAAGAGCTTCGCCCCCTGCCCCCAGCCAAAATAGGGAGGGGGAATAACAATGGTGGAAAACTCAAATCGGCACCAAGACTATACTGGATGTACATCGGACATCTAGATGAAGAGTCCACGGAAGAAATCACCTCTTATGTGGCAAAAAAGGGCATTAATAGCGTCAAAGCTTGCTTCTCTATTCGAACAAGAGGTAGGAACAAAGCGTTCAAAATAGCACTTCTGGAGAAAGACGAAGAAATAGTTGACAATGAAACTTTCTGGCCTAAGGGGGTTACTTTTCGCCCCTTTGAGTTTTAACTCTGAAATCAGGTTATCTTCAATATCTACCATTACAAGAGGTCATTCGGTGCGTAGATCACCCAGCAACAAATTCAACAACCAATATCTGTAAATGCCACAGATTAATGACTTGGAATGTAGAAAGGTTGAAGAATGTATTGGCCTTGACCCCCTGGCACATATTTCTAGAGAATGACGTATTGCTCTTCACAGAAACTTTCAGCATGGAAGAAATAGACATTAATGGCTTCTACGGTACTCACTCTGTAGTCAAGAAAGGTGTCAGGCCGCCCCTCAGGCGGATTAAGCTGCTACATAAAGCCGCACCTACAGCCTATCAGTCAAATTATCTGCACATTCAACACTTTAATAGTAATCGTTAATAGGATGAACATAATAGGAGTGTACTTCACGCCCAATACAGATCCTGAGGTCATAATAGATGAGCTAGGGAAGACACTGGAGAACACAGATAATAACAAACCAACCCTGTTACTTGGTGACCTGAACTGCCGCGTAGACAAATGGGATACAAAGTCTCAAGCGATAACAGACTTTCTTCTAGACTATCAGCTAAGGCTACTAAACAGGAAGAACGATTACACATACATTGCACCAAATGATAGGAGCACAATTGACTTAATCTTCTCAAATGCACAGGTGACGCGGCGAAAAAGAAGCAATCAGAAAACGCCTTCCAGTAATAGCGGAAATACAATAGTAATTGAACACTGCGTCAGTCTGGAGAACCCCCTAAGCAGAGAGTCTCTACACGTATAGATGAGGAAAGATGGCAAAAGGGCAGAGAATTAATTCCTACAATCATGCATATGATAGGGCTGGGGAACCTGGATGGAGTGACAGCAGCATTGAATGACACAATTCGACACGCTTCCACTATATTACTTTCATTTGATCGCACTGCAAAGCCATGGTTTGATAAGGAATGTTCCATCATGAGACAATCAACGTTACATTTACTTCACTCTGCTAGGGTATATGGTTTGGACGCGCTAGCGAAATATGCTGAGGAACATCGGAAATATAGAACTCTACTAAAGGAAAAGAAAACAAATTATGATTTATATATAGAACAGAAGTTATTATTCGAGGCAGAAGCGAAGCCTTATAAAATCTTAAAGTACTCAAAGAATCAGGCATCAACTCCTCTTGTAAACATGTCGCAATGGGAGTCGCATTTTCGTCATCTTGGAGAAACGAACATAAGAACAAGCGGCTTCATTCCACAACTGACAAACATCCAAAACGCGCCCAATCACAACAGAGGAGGTCAGCCAACTTATAAGCAATGGGAAAAATAACAAAGCGGCTGGACCTGATGGGATTTACATAGAACATTTAAAAGACACACTCCATGACCTGCTAGATCCGCTAACATGCCTATTCAATGAATGCTTAAAACGTAAGTCAATTCCAGAACAATGGAGGAAGACACTCATAATTGTGATCTACAAAGGAAAAGGGAAGGAGGAGGATCCAAACTCTTACAGGGGAAATGCCCTGAAAAATGTTATGTTCAAAACCTCTAAACTCCTAAGACAGATGGAACAAAGTCTACATGCTAACATAACATCGAATCAATACGGCTTTACCCCGGGGAAATCAACTCTACAGACTGTGCAGGATCTTCTGCAAGAAATAATAAGGACCTTAGCGCAACCTTTTAGACCGCTGTATGCATTCTATATATACTATTCTAAGGCATTTAACAGTATTAATAGAAGGGTACTGATTCATAACATTAGGCACTTCCAGTAGTGAATTACAAGCATTGAAATCGATTTTAAGTGTGGACTATATAACAATCTATGATGGCATCACCACGACGAGGAGTATCACTCAAACCTCGGGTGTTCTACAAGGGGATCCGATGAGCCCAGTTCTCTTTAACGTAATGACCTCGGATACTGAGCAATTTATAGAATCGAGATCAGTCAAACTGCTTATGTATGCGGATGACATGGTCATCCTCTCAAGATACTGTGAGGACCTACAAACTGCCATGGAGAACATTAGGGTATGGGCGAAAGATAATTCTATGGAAATAAATAGTTGCAAAACAAAGGCTATGAAATTTAGAAGGGAAGGAAGGATATCTAACATGGATCAACTAAAATGCAGAGGAGAACCTTTAGAATTCGTATCCATTTTCAAATACCTGGGTGTCGTACATTATTACAAACTACTGGAAGTGCTTTCTCCCTACATGTACAGGAGCGAGCTACGGCAGCAACGAAAGTCTCTTACGACATCCCCAAACTCTAAAACATATCCTTATCAACAACAATGAAACTATTCAAAATTAAAGTTATGCAGACTGCCACATATGTTATTCAGTTGATTTGGCCTTACTTGACGGTGAACAACCTTAGGAAGCTAGAAAGCGTCAAAGCGAGATTTATTAAGAGAGCTCTCTCAATATCAAAATTTTCAAGAAATACCTGCGCCTATAAAATAGCACAGGAAACATTCTTCATGGAAAACATAAAGCACATTTTTGATCTACCGGAAACGCATGCATATAAAACTATCATCGAGGAGAGATGGGAAAAAAGCCGACGAGATACCCCAAGAAATAATGGAGACTGATGCAATGAAGTCAGAAATTTGGAAGGGACCGAATTTCAAGCTTCGTCATCTATATACACGATTCGCTGTCCACGGGTTTCATGGAAGGATCTGCCAGAATGAGGCATTCCATGAACCCAAGGAGGATTGCGTCCGCAGGAAATGCAATAATCCATGCTCTAAATACCATTTAGTGGAATGTGTAAACAGACCTCAATCTCTAATCACAGAAACGATAGAGTGGTGAAAAACTTAATTGTACCCATTGTGTTTAATAAATTAATTAATTCGTGACCAAGATGCTGATATAGCATTGTTACAGGAGGTTGCTACAGATGATTTAATTAATGTATTTGGGTATGAAATAATAGTAAATATCAACGAGACCAGAAGAGGTACAGCTATATATTGTAACAGGAAATGTCCGTACTTTAGGCTTGAAGAGCACGAGATGGTACGCAGGGCGTGTACGATACATTAAATTGGAGTGGTACAGAGCGCGAGAGGATTTGCTTTCAATGAAGTTCTAAAAAAAAAATTAAAACTATTTGTTTTATTGTGAAAAGTCAAGTTCATATCACTTCAGTACGGTAGAAGATGAATTGGGCGTGACCTTTCTCCGTCCTGTGGCTGGCGATGTACTGTGTTGTTCTGCTACTCCTATCGTCCTCACCATGGAGCAGCTCTCGGCACCAAGGAACCGCGTACACTCCAACGAGGGAACCTCTAGAAGATCTTGGAGGTCTGGGAGTTTGGTTCGCCAAGATCACTCATTCGGAAGAATAGCGTGAACATACGTATTTAAGCCCGTGGACATATTAGACGTCTTAGTCTGAGGTGTAGTTCCTGAACTGAAGAGAATAAATGCACTGATGCCGTATCGAATGTCAATGAAATCGAATGTTTCCTTAAGGCTAATAAACTGTTCACTTGAGAAAATACAAAAATTATCTTTCATGCGGCCGAATGTCAATGGAATCGAACCCGCAAATAAACTGGTCACTTGAGAAAATAAAGCAATTAACTTTCATGGGGCCGAATGTCAATGGAATCTGAACCCGCACTCTTTTAACGTGCATGACACTTGGTGCAAATTATTATATTGTTCACAAATAGTTCACTTAGGCTTTTACCATTCGAAGAATATAGCACAATTATGTGTAGAGTTCTACGGCTTTGCAATTGTTTTATATGTATTTACAAAGTGAATCTAACACTATTGTGATGCTATGAATCGCAATTACTTCACTTTCGTAGAAGAAGTTAAATGCTTTGCCTGTGAAATTCGTTCCGTTGACACGCACTGTCATGTTCACGTTCAAACACGAATAATAATGCTGGTAATGCTTTATAATGCTTTGATAGTGAAAATTACTTCCCTTCATTCCTAGTCCTGGGTTCGTTTAAATACACCGTGAAATTAGAAGTTAATTCACGCGTGGAGTTTTGATGTTTTCCTAATATTCAGATTTTACTTGAAAGATACAAGTCCTAATGCACTGTTCAATATTCTAAGTTCGCTATTTCAATCACTTTGAGGTAGCCTATTTAACACTTGAGAAAATACAGGTCTTAATGCACTATTCAAAATTCTAAGTTCGCTATCTACAGAAATACTTCAGTCACTTTGAATGCAAGTCCCAATGCACTGTTCAGTATCCTAAGTTCGCTATTAGCAGAAATATTTCAATCATTTTGAGGCATTTACCACTTGAGAACATACAAGTCCTAAACCATTGCTCCAGATTCTAAGTTCGCTATCTGTAGAAATGTTTCAATCACTTTTAGATATTAACCAGCTGAGAAAATACAAGTCTTAATGCACTGTTCAAAACTATTGAAATGTTTCAATCACTTCTCACCGTAACTTCGTTGACTGTAGACTTCGATTCCGTACTGGCACGTCGCGACACGAACTTCCACCGGCCAACCGTCCTGGTTCGACTGTGGGACAAGACTGTGTCGTGTTGAATTTTCGCTCCTCTTTTATAGCAAAGTCGTGGATATTGAAACTGTTTCATTTCTTTCAATATCTTCCTTAATCCGAGGTAGGTTTTAACGAAACTTGGTGGTGTTGGAAATATTAGAACGGTGTATACGGTGATGTTATTATTATGTTCGTATTGTATTTCCTGTACGGGTTATTTATGATAGAAAGTTTGGAATGTTCGATGCATGATGCAACTTAGCCTTGGCGAGTCGAGGCTGGCTCCTACGTCACTCGCAGCATGCTCGCTGTCGCCAGCTGGTCTCTTGGTGCGCGGCACGTATTTTAAGTTTGAAATACTTAAACTTTAATGCTGGACCAGCGTTCCTTGTACAATATATATATAAAAGATACAATTTCCCAAAAGAGATCCCGTATGTCTTCCCAGTTCCCGTAATATAAGCTTCAGCATAAAAGGATTTCTTATTGTAAATATGTATGCACCTTCTGGTTCCCAGGCGAGAGCCGAACGAAATGACTTCTATACCAGTGATATCATACATCTAATTAAAATCATTGAGATTGAATGGTTATTGGCGGGGATTTTAGAACGGGAGTTTTCAGAAATTTATAACATTAGCAATCCTAGTGAAAAGGCTCAAACTGATAGACACCTGGGAATTACAAGTATCATTCGACCCAGGCTATACTTATTATTGCCCTACTGGAGCATAGAGATTAGACCAAATATATGTCAGTCAAAGTCTGCAAGAGTATGTTGGGAATGCTGATGTGTGCCCCATCGAATTTTCGGACCATGCAGCATATATATGTAAAATAAAACAATCAGAGCTGGGAGTAGCTCGAGGAATGGGTGTATAGAATCTCAATACGAATATTCTCAACAATGAAGAAAGGAAGGAAAATTGTTTTGTGCGGTGGCAACTATGGAGGAAACATATTTCACTTTATAAAATGAGACTTGAGTGATGGTTATTTTATATAAAGCCCAATATAATCAAATTCATGAAACGGTTTAGTGCTCAGTATGATCGACAACTAAATCAAAAATCCGAATTATTTTGCAAGGCTTTTTACAAGGGCCTAAATTACGAGCAAGAGATCATCGAAATAATACTGATGAAATGTCATCATTGTACCATCTTATTCGCGAGAGTAAGCGAGGCAAACAAAAATATATTTCGAAAGTGACATCGTCAAGTGGGGAGTCTTCCGGGGATGTAAATATCATAAAGAACACCATTGAGCATTACTTTACACAATTGTATGAACAAACGAATGATGTCCTTATTGACAGCAGCAGTGCCTTTTTGATTCTGTTAGAGGAAGACTGACACATGTCCAACAAGGCTATCTTATCGAAGAATTGCAGGAGGAAGACATGTATGAAGCCATACAGCGAAGTCTAACAGATCTCCTGGAGTAGATAGCCTTGGAAGAGAATTCTACCTGACATTTTAGCCTTTATCAAGGAAGACCTTACGATAACCTTGAATGACGTGTTATATTTTCGACCAAATATAAAGTAAGTCGCCTAAAAGAGGGATTGATTGTACTGGTACCAAAAAGCCTAATCCTAAATGTAAAGACGATTACAGACCAATTATTCTGCTGAACTTCGATTACAAGTCACTAACCTGATGTCTTACACAGGGAATGAGCTTCCTTATGTCCAATGCTTTAGGTGCACACCAATCGTGTGGAGCTCTCGGTAGAAGCATTATACACTCAGTATGTGCAATATGAGACATTATCAGCGACTGTAGGGTAAGAAGGCTGTATAAACGACTAATATCTTTAGATTTCGATCACACATTTGACAGAGCGAATCATACCTATTTAATTGCTGTTCTACGTGCATTGGGACTAGACAACCGATCTATTCATATTCTATAACATTGTCTTCAGGGAGGATCTACGAAGTTCCAGTTTAATGGTTTTTCCACTAAGGCAATTTGCATAAAACAGGAGTACAACAAGGATGTCCGTTATGGATGTTATTATTTGTGCTATCTTGAATCACTGTTGAGTAATTTAGCATGTTTACGCGACAGAGAGATGATGGAAATCCTTGCCTTTGCTGATGATGTCACCATCATTGCGGACCGCAGAACAAACACACAAGATCTTCAAAATACTATCAGTGACCACTGCAATATATCTGGCGCAAAGCTAAATGTTAAAAAATCGTGTTTGTTAAAATTAGGAGTAAGCCATCTACGTGATAAACATTTGTTAAACTGGGCAACGGTGCAGAAAAAGGTACGGACTGTTATCATTAATGCAGAGAAATCAGTATATCAATACATACATAATCAGTAAACTGGAATACATGGGTCAAATCCTACCTCTTCCCCGGATATCGAGTATTAAGATAATGTCTGCTATAGGATGGTACATCTGGCAAGGTTCAATTCTAAGGGTGAATCGTGACGCTGTAACTCTGTCAAGACCTAGTGGTGGATTAGGACTCAAGGATATCAAGAATCATGTGACAGCCTTATTCATCAATCGACACATAAAATCCCTTATTGTTGAAGGTCATTCGTATTCTCAGGTTACAGCAGATGCTAAACTCCCCCTTACTATGATGTGAATTAATTAGCTCCTCATGCACGATATTTGAAATATGAAATGAGCTATCTACCACAAACTTGTATGAACAATGACGTGACGTCGAAAACAATTTATATGTTTCTGCAGAGTAGCCAATATGTAGCTCCCAGGATTCAGCAGTCTATTCTGATATGCAACTGGAACCGCATCTGGAGGAATATTACACATAGGGTTCTTCCCCTTGTTGCTCATGACATTGTACCGACAAATAGTAAACTGCATAATATTCGTTTGGCAGAAAGTTCACTATGCACCGTGTGTGGCAGAGGAGAAGACACTCTCCTCCATCGTCTGAATAATTCTACCCGTGTTACGCAAGCTTGGCGATACGTGACGTACATCATCAAACGGACTGCTCGATCCCGACAGTTTGAATATCACCGGAATGGAACAACTTCAGCTCATTTTACATCTGTGCTAGTGTTAGTGATTGCAGTGTACGTGCATAGTGTTCAAAACCCATGGAACTTCGAACTTTCGACATCATAGTTTGTGTCCACATATCCAAGATGGTATTGGTCAAATTTTACCGTCACCAAAAGCTAAATATTGAACCATACTGTTCATGGCGAGAAAGATTATATTTAACGCAACTATAGTATTGCACAATAGGACACAACGATTATTGGCGCGAAGCCATATTGAACACGGGGGCTTGGCTGCAGTCCGATAGAACGGGCGTGGCATCATATATGTGATAGAGAAGATTTTGTCAGAGTGAGACAGGAATATGTGGATTTTGTTTTCGGAACCACAATGCCACCTTGACGAAACTAACAGCGGCAAAAACTAGGCTTGTCACTTCGAGGGAATCGAGCCATATCTACTCTCCCTCGGGGTTCTTAGAGAAGATAAAACGACAGGAATGATTGATCCTCAGAATTTTCGGAATATCATGATGTGTCTTGTGACATTAATAAGTAATGTGTTCTATAATACAGTATTAACGCGCACACCGTGGAAAACAGTCAAGAGTATTTCTTGGTGAGTCCCATAGCGTTGCGTGTCTTGATGCTCCCTATAAGAACTGAGTGATCTGGAGGGAGGTACCTCATTCTGTAACAAGATTTACTTCTGTGTGTGTCGTGAGTATGTCGGTTTGTTCGAGAAATTTCGCCATAAACTTTGCATAGGGCAAAGACTCAGCTTACCTTAGTGCGGTTGCGCAGGTATTTATTCGGCTGATAGGTGATTTATAAACTTATTAGGGACCAGTTCAATCGAACGATTACGTTGAAACATTTTAGAGGTGGTCGCGGGTGTATAACTATTTGGCTGGAGATAATGCCGTATGCATAGACTTCATGATAAAAGCGGTACGGGGAAACCATGTAAATATAGAACAATGTGCGGTATAGCTGGAGATATTGACACGAGCAATTAATATTGTTATCGCCAGACTAACATATGTGTGTAGTTGAGAAGGAGGTAATAACAATTTGTTCAACAGATTAGGCTATTGATTTCGGCCGAAAGTTGAAGTTAGCCAATACACGAGTTCGTGCGCGGTTAAGCAGTCGACAGAGAACAATGATACTTAGCTTTGCAGACAGCCAATAACTGATTTTATTCCTGTAAGAGTTAATAGGAGTATCTGTAGCGCAGTGCTATCAATTAATTAGGCATTTGATTGCAGTGAAGACCTGTATCGATTTCAAGAGCTGATAAAGCACGAGACCTTCCTACCTTTACCTCAAGAAGACGACCTCACGATGGAGCCATCCATGGAGACGGGACCAAGAGGATCAACCCAGGACGACAGCATCATCACGACGGGCTAAAAAGGAGTAGCCATATCCTGACGGAGGAAGCAGAGAGTCATCAGCCGTGAGATAAGTGAACAGGTGTTTTGGCATATGTTAGGGGTAGTAATGATTTCGGAGCTAGCTAATCGTTTTGTTATGTTGGTAAGAAGTTAGTTAAGCCCTTCTGGCAACCTTGTAATATACCTAAGATGTTGATTAAGCCCTCCTAGCAACCTTGTAATATAGCTAACAGATTGAGTAAGCTCTTCTGGCGATTAGTTAATTTCCACAGGAGTATTGCATGTGGGAATTGTATTGTTAACTATGCTTTACGGGAAAGGAGGGAGATAGGTATAGTATAGGATTGTCACTAGGGAAATATTCCAGTTTATTCTTTATGCGTGTTAATGTAATCAGTTGAACCGTAAATGTCTTCAAAATGGAAAGTTCTGCTGCTTTAAGTTGATGTACGAGAAGGTAGTAAAAATGTTAGTTAATTTAACGTCAGGATTTGCACGATTTGCGTACATGATTTTCAGTGACTTGGCCTATGCTGTGTGTAGGTTGTAGCAACGTCGGGACAGAAAGGATTATCTAACATTTCCTGTAGAGCTTTCTACCACTATGCACTCGACTTGCACCTGGGACTTAAGTACGAAATGTTATGCCGTATGGAAGATCATTTATAGCGTTTATGATGAACTGATACATGACAGTACTGTTATTTAATGGAGTAGACCCGAGAAGAGGTCAGGCGGTGAAGCCTTTATGTTGATGAGAAAGAGTGATCCATTGTGTTTTGGAGAACGCCTTTGCTAACCTATGTATACCTCTTATAGGAGCGGAAGATTTAAAGTCCCCTTCCTGTCGAGACAGCATCAGCTGAGTGTGGAACTAGGTTGAGAGAAGTGTGTGTTTACATTTTTGTTGGTCAGGGCGAGCTTCCCACTCCACTCCCTCCAGCGGTCAATGACATAGCTGACACCCCAGACAAGGAGAGATATTTCGTTTAAGAAGTTTGCATGGAGACATTTCCTTTCCGTTTATGTGCTTTTATTCCAGGTGACAGATTCAGATGTCTTACTGTGGGCATCACTGTGTGTTCTTATTTGTATTCATTTACGTGTGTTGTATTGTCCTGTGGTTGTCGATTAGAGTGTGATATAAGACGCAAGTTACTAGGAGTTGAGGGTTCAAACCCATCTTTGATCGTGAGTTCGGGCCCACGGTAACCTCTGTAATTTTGGTGGGAATGATTAAGTCCTGTTTTATGTACATTTGTATATACATCCCGTAAGTGAGGGAATTGACTAGTGTCAATTATAGATCTGCGAAGCGTTTCTAGTCCTAACACTACAGCTTATTTACTTTATGCCATGGTGTTGTACACCTAGGGTCTGTTCACGTTTATCTTAGATCTCAGACTTTAAAGCAACATCCCGTTGACTCAATGTGTTGTTTATTTTATTGCCACCTCTTGGCATTTACCGCACTTGCTTGTCATTGCATTGTATTATGTAAACATTGGGTTTTTACAATTTTCTTTTGCTTTGTGCTTTCATTCATTAAATTTGTATATCGCAAGTTGTTCCCCGTTTACTCTCAATACAACGCAAATTCCTGTCCGTTTAGATCTTTAAAATCCTTCTAGTTATATATTTGAGGCCACAGGACCGCACACGAGTTCTCCGGCTGCTAGGCGGTGCAATCAGGACAGGAATAATAGGTAAGTTGTAGAACCCCATGCCCACTTGACTTACCCACTTATTTATGCCCTTATAGGGTATAATATGTTGGGCAGGATAGTCTGTTATTGTCCTCAGTAATGGAAGACTTCTATACTGAAAACAATATGAATGATTAAGAAAAATATGTATTTTAATCTGTCTTTTGTAATTCTCTGAAATGTATGTTAACGTCTGGCTCTGTAATGCCAAAAAGAGTGTGTTGCTATTTTTATTTCCATCATAACTGTTATATAGTAATGATTTCTAACAAATATTTCAACATTGCCAAGTTGTAAAGGCAAAAGGAGAACATATAATTTTTCGATATGTATCTTTTTACTAAGACATTGTTTGCTCATTATGTAACACCAACAGTGCCGAAGGATTAGGCACAAAAACTATTCATTGTTTTTATCCAAGAACAAGTCGTTACTGGTAATCAATTATTGTCATAGCAATTTAAGAATGTTCAAGAACCAACAAGATAGTGGGAGTGGAAAGGACTTGTTATAGAAAAGGAGACATGTACTACGTAAAAATACCAAATGTAAAACTTGCAAAAATGTAATGTATCAACAAAAAGTTCTTAAAAAATCCCCCGAAATCCCGGCCCGTGGAAACACCGCTTTGCAAAATAATATTCGATTGCATCAGCGACCCCGTAGAAACTACGGGCTTGGCGATTTTCGGGAAGAAGATGGCCCGTAAAATCTACGGACTTGGTAGCGAGAGTGTTAACTGTTGCATGAACTCCAAATCAAATAAATCTCCAAATCCTCTTGATTTCTTGGAACAGGAATCTCTATTCCTACTAACCAAACCGAAACCAAACCCCATGGCGCAACAGCCCCGAAGGGCCAAGTCCTACCAAGTGACGGCTGCTCACCCCGAAGGCCTGCAGATTACGAGGTGTCGTATGGTCAGCACGACGAATCCTCTCGGCCGTTTTTCTTGGCTTTCTAGACCGGGGTCGCCATTTCACCGTCAGATAGCTCCTAAATTGTAATCACGTAGGCTGAGTGGACATCGAACCAGCCCTCAGATGCAGGTAAAAGCCCTGACCTGGCCGGGAATCTAATCCAGGTAAGAGACACGCTACCCCTCCACCGCGGGGCTGGCACTCCTACTAAACAATAAGAAAGAAAATACTGTAAGTTTTAATGGCACGATTACAATAGACTTAATTCTCATTAATGACTGTTCTAGTAGCACGAGTTATTTCTAGCATCATGGCTAGAAAGCATCTGCCGGTAAAACTGTTCTATTCACACAGATATTAAATAGACCTTCTTGTTACACGAAGCATGAGATGAAAGTGTCTGGACACAGCTAAGCTCGAAAAATCTTCCATTTAAACACAATGGTTACCATAAAGGCTGGCAATATAAACGTGGCAGTGAAGAAACCTTTTAACGCAACCCACAAAACCAAGTGGTGGGATGGACCTGAAGAGCTACTAACCCATGGTTCAATAATTTCTGCTATGAGACGCGGAAGACAACAGTAGCTCTTCGTAAGGTGAAGAAATCACCAACAGAATCATCGCTAAAATAATACGCAGAGGAAAGGAGACACTAAAAAAGTGCAGTCAAACAGGCTAAAGTATCAACAGACGTTGGAGAGAGAGACAGAAAAAGATCCTTTCAAAGCGTTGAAACCCCGCCAGCCATGTTATCCTACGAGTATAACCGTGGAAATATCGGTTAATCACCTCAATGTTGTATTGCAGGAAAAGGATACCAGACCTATCCTAATAGCGGAAGTTTCGACCGCAATATGTACCAGCAAAGGCAGGAAAGTTTGTGGCCCTGACTTGATGTTTAATTAACATCTAAAAGCAGGAGCGCCGTTTTCTTAAAAAGCATATATGGATCTCATGAATGAATGCTTACGACAAGGCAGAATTCCCGATTACTGGAGAAACTAAACTACAAAAATGATGTGCAAAAGAAAAGGAGACTAGTGATCCCAACTCATACAGACGCATTTCCTTGGGGTGCACCCTCTTCAAAATTTTCACAAATATTATATTATTATTATAATATTATATTTGCCTTTATTTGTAGTGGCGAAGTTAGGACTCATGGTCCTCTCTTACACTTAACCACACTTCATTAACATAGTACATCTGAGAGCAATATTCATAATCTTATCTTAAAACTACCATTACAAACTAGAAACAAAATAAAATAAAATATTCTGATCAAAGAGGATAGTCTTATAGAAAGATTGACAGAAATAGTTGACGAACAGATCCCCGAAGTGCAGTTTGATTTTTGGAAACATAGATCTACCCTACATTTCATCATGCACCTAAAATATACTATCGAAAATGCTTTAAGATTCCCAGAGGGAAAACTGTATGCGTGCTTCATAGAGTTGAAGCTTTCGGCTTTCAACCGAATCAATGGAAATATGCTGGTAAGGAAACTAGCGTCAGTGGTTGGTAATGAAAATTACTCCATCAGTTTGATCAAAGATATTCTTCACAGTAAACAGGTGGAAATCGATAACAACATAACTAGATCGGAACCCATAGAGCAAACAATCGGAGTCTTAGACAGTGACCCTTTAAGTGCTTTTTTGTTCAATGTAGCGACAGTGGGCGTTCAAGTTATAGCATCAGGATAATTAATCTACGAAGATGATATGATTATGAGAGCAAATTCAAGAGGAGACCTACAAAATAGCCTAAGCCAGTTAGCAATGTAGTCAACAAAAATGATCTACAAATAAACACATCAAAATCAGTTGCAATGATCTTTAGGAAGGGTGGGAGGATAGCCAAAGATGATAGTTTGTTTCTGAATGAAGAACCACTCAACAATGTCAACTACGAAGTACGAACAAATATTTAGGAATCACGTTTCAGATACGGTAGAACATCTCTTGACACGTGAAAGACAAGACAGTCACTTCTATCAGGGCAATGCATGACATCAGCCATCAACGAGATGTGTCTGTGAAAACTGGGACTGACTGTTAAGAGCGTGATCACCCGTATTGTGACATATGGACTGGACGTGATCTGGTGTGACCTCAATAAGAATAACCTTAGAGAAATTGAGAAAGTTAAAGTCACCTACCTAAAGAAGCTGCTCTGCACATCTACGAGTAAATACAGCCCTTCACTCTTAGCATACGAACTCGCTGGTAAATCATTCTTCATAGAAGGTTTACGAATAGGGCAGCATCTACCATTCGCAACTACTTCTTGAGCTCCACAAAACGTAAGAATGGGATTCCGATCTGTTTCTACGGCACTGACACCTTGATGTCTTCAGATTAAAAGCTGAGTCACATGTTCACGAGATTTGCAGTTCATGGTTTTCACTCCCCAGGTCCTGAATGCATTTGTGAACTATGCTATATACCAGAGGTGCTCCCGCTAGGCATTTCGTCTCGCGGGCGCACAGCGCTGTAAAAGCGGGCGCCAGGCAGGCGATGAGCGTATGCCATTCAATCACTGTGCCATGAAGGCTGGGCGAAGTTCTCCCAGTCACTCTCGATCACTGCGGTGATACCCGATTTCGAAACTGAGGTAGAAAATAATGAAAGAAAGAGGGCACAGAGCTAACCACTCTACCCTTTCAAGTGCCGAGGTTACGGATAGTAAAAGCCTTTACCTTCCACCCCTCCAAGAGCCTTTATGGCCTGTACGGAGGTGACTTTGCTTTTATGTAATGAATTACAATTTTTCACTATTACTTTGTAAGAGGTGCTTTAGAAACTTTTCTAATATAATACGGAGTTAAAGTGGATAAGCTGTGGTTTGTGGTTCCTAGGGTTTGAATTAGCTGATAAACTCACCAACAACCCAGTCATGTTTACCGGGAATAAAATCAATTAGGTTACTGGGCAGCATCTATACCATTCGCAACTACCTCTTGAGCTCCGGAAAAAAGGAAGAATGGGATTCCGATCCGATTCTACGCCATTGACGCTATGATGCCATAAGAATGGACAGGCACATGTTATAAGCTGCGCCACACGTTCACGAGATTTACAGTATATTGTTTTCACCATCGGGAGTTGGCCGTGTGGTTAGGGGCGCGCAGCTGTGAGCTTGCATCCGCAAGATAATGGGTTCGAACCCCACTGTCGGCAGCCCTGAAGATGGTTTTCCGTGGGTTTCTCATTTTCACACAAGGCAAATGCTGGGGCTGTACCTTAATTAAGGCCACGGCCACTTCCTTCCCACTCCTAGCTCTTTCCTATACCATCGTCGCCATAAGACCTATCTGTGTCGGTGCGATGTAAAGCAACTTGTGAAAAAAAGTTTTCACCATAAAATCTGTATAACAATATGGTTTCACTCTCCAGCTCCTGAATGCATTTGTGAACTAAACTACACATTGTTGTACTTTCATCTTGGATAGCAAATAATATATGTCCTCACTCGTGATGAAACTCCCTGTGAACTTAAAATACTATTTTCAAAATTAAGTGAGCAGGGAAGGTCACATAACACTGTGCAAAATGAAGCAGGAAACTTGTTGAATTATGTAAATGTATTACGTTTTCTGAATGAATAACAGGAATTTTACTTTTTAATGAAAGGAAATGCTAGCATTACAATCCAAGGAATTGTAAATCGTAGCTTGTACGCTTAAACCATATGCCTTTGTAAATTGTAACACAAAAATTATAACTTGTCAGTTTTCTTTGAATGTATAAATATAAGAAAATAAAACTGAATATTTATATCGAGCGCAGTATAAATAAAACCGGAATATCTTGAAAAGGCTGTTTTTCTTGCTATTATAGCGTTTTATTTTAAATACTGTACCCCAGTGAGCCTTTCACTGAGTAGCGTAGGAGAGCTTCGTAATCACAATCGAATGTCACTGCTTCACTTCCCTACAAAGCGTGTTCGCTCTCTTGCCCCACTGTGACGTATGTTTGCCACATAAGCTGCCCGCATTTTGTCGTAGATACGACATCTTAACTGATGTATAACCTTCAATTATTATGTTTAATATATTTTAATTATAGTTTATTTAATGCTAAATTATCTGTTATTAAATGTTAAACATGACTAGTACATGGTTTCCCTGTAAATATGTAGTATAACTTTGTATAACCTCAAATACGTATTGTATATAAGTTTAACCTCAAAATCCATATAGTCGAAAGCGGTAGAAAATTCCATAATGTTCGTATGTTAGACTTATTGTACTATAATTTGGTATATATGAAGGATTCTGGAAACTTACTGTAAGGTTTTATTATCCAGATACATGTAGAGACATTACGAATGTTATAGATATTTCCATGTGTATTAGTAAACAGCAAACGAAAGTTCGAGTACCCATTCGACTAGCTGGTCGATCGATGTTTCGAGTGTGTTCCATTAGAGTGTTGTAACAAGACCGACTCGGTCTTGGTTGTAAGAACTCTTCCAGAAGTCGATAATTCTAGATGGTTGATTGAATAGTATATATATCGAGCTGTCAGTCAGTGAAGTCAGTTCTTAATTCTTAGGACCCAGGCAAGTGATAGACTGCAAGTAACTGTTCGGCTACGAGGCGGAGTCGGTGAATTCAAGAGAGTGCATGTTATAGCGCGCGAGTCAGTGTTGTTGATATCTGTACTTGTCAGAATCGACTTCAGGGTACTCCGCTATTGAGCGTTGCAGTGTCATTTGCTACTGTGTATAATTGTGTGTTGTGACGTACAGTGTAAATAAAGTAATTTATACAAGGAAGTGAATGTGTTCTTTATTTACGTAAAATAAAATCGCATTGAAGAACGATAACAATTTACGTCACGCCAGCCCGGCCGCACTGGGCCTCAACGAGCACCCAGCTGAGCACTTCTGCTATAGACAATGCGATAGATACCGCGCTTTTATATGCTCCAAGAAAACATTGTCCCTGACTGAACTCTCCAGTAAATATTTTTTGTCAGGCTAATTAATTGTTATGCTTTATATAATCGCCATTGGCTGCAGTAAATATTGTATTACTTTTAAGATTGATTTCGTACTGTAAACAATAACTGTACCGGGCGGTACACCTCTACGACGCAAGTTCAAATCTTGCGCCAATTGGAACTGCTCTACAGGAGAAGCTCTGAACTTTAAAAAAGGAATCAACTCTACTGGTTATCAGAAGATGTCACTGTGAGTTTTTGATTTGCTTTTGTTTTTCATTGATCAAGAAGTGTGGACATTCTCTAACAGATGTCTCTACCAAAAACTGTGATAACGAACTCTGGTGTAAAGGATTGAACCTTCTTGGAGAAATGTTGTATTCATAAGTTTTGTCTTTACTAAATTTTGTTCTGTCGTTTGTGGGTTGGCAATATTAATCCTTTCCTTCCGCCTGTTTTGAATTTAGCCAATCAGTAATTTCTGTAATTAATTTTCCTCCAATCATAGCTTTCTTCTTCGAATTTCCATGTGTAACTCTTAGTCAACCAATAAAAACTGAGTGGGTGTGTCTACTAATTCCTGAAAGGTCTCGAATTTTCCACGAGGGTATAAAACTGCTGATTTTCTTGTCCCCGGGCCACTCGTATTACATCTTTCTCAGTGTGTGAATATGTAGCAGGGGGCGGGAAGCGCCTCGTTCTTCAGGCAGCCGTTCTTCAACAAGGTAATGGCCTTTTAACATCTGTATTTCTTGCTAGCTCAGCAGTTTAACTCTCGGGGAAGGTTCGAAACCTTTAATATGTAACCCATCTCTTTAAAATGTAAATCCCTTTTCACTCTATGTAAAAACTACAATTTCTTTAAATGTAATTCGGGGATAGAGAGTGCCTTACCCTCTCGAGCTCCCCTTCATTTTTGGAATTCGAGGTGACTACGTTTTCGTAACCGTTTTTCTCTTTCTTCTTATTGTGTTAAATTTATTTTGCAGACTAGTCACCTCCATAGATTGGGATTAGCCCCTGTATTATCGGCCTAGCGCCACATAGGTTTTAACAAACTTTAGTATAGGAGTGCAAGTACTCGCCTCCATTCAATTTTGTATTTTAGGCCATTTATTTAACCCGTTTTGTTTTCCTTCCTGAGAAGGCCCAGTAGATTGGGTACGAGGTACCCCTGTGCCATTATAAGTGTGCCTTGAGGGCCGTTAGTGTAAAGTCAGTTTATGGCCTCTTAAATAGGCTTGAAAGATCGAGAGCGGGTCAGCTCTTTTTGGTGTTTTGAAAGGTGCCTCGGGGAGGCGTGACATTTTGATTGCTGGGAGCTAATGCTCCATGTAATTAAGGGTTTTCTGCCCTTTGGTAATTTGTGATTATGAGCTGAGGGCTCAGGAATTGTAACTTGGGGCACGAAGCCCAGAACTTGTAAGAACCCGAAACTGGGGCTTTTCTTGTAAATCTACTCTGGTACCTGATTTTGTTATTTCCCCTAGTGAAAACTGGTTTAAATTTTTATCTAATCTTGGACTTCTTGATTGTGTACCTGATTTAACTTGTTGTTATTTGTTGTATGCTCAAAATTCTATGTCACCATTGTTTAGTTTCGAAAATATAACCTTTATTGAAATTTTAATTCATCTTTCGGACTTGTAGTTAGACCCATTCCAGCCCGCACCTTCTTTCACCTCTTCCTTCCACAGATAACTCCGTAACAAGTGAAACAAAGATAAACGCTTATTCAGGGCCTTATTTTAGAGATGGGGATATCGTCACGGAAATATTTTATAGAGCTTTTCATGCTCAATAATTCTTCCACATATACTTGGTTCTGTTCTTGACGGTTTAGGCAGCACAAACTAAGAAAATACTCGCATGGTGGTATTTGCATTTATTTCCTTCACTAAAATGACCGTTGGTCGGTTCCCTTCCGTCGCGGATTAATATTTCATGCATCTAAATCTGTGATAAATGGTCTATACAACGGTCAAAACCGTATCAAAATATATCGTGTGGCTCTCGACCTCAGTCTGCCCACAGACATCTGCTGGAGACTTGCATTGATAGATTTATATATGGACCCATCCCTCCTAAAACAATATAAATATATATGGTGTAAATCCTCCTCTAAAGCTGAAGCCTCTTTCTTACTATCCCGCGTCACACCGATAATTCTTTTTTTCTAATAGAACATCTCATCTTAATCACACGAATGCAGCTGCTTCTCCCGCAGAAATGGTGGCGTAGATTCCTATAAGTTAATGTACCGGTATTTTATACTCACAAGGTTGACCACAGCGTACTCTGGAAGCTAGGTGCTATTACTAGATTAGACTAGCCAGTCGGCCATGGACTAGCATAGCCATATTCTTACAAATATTACAGATATTACAGATAAAGGAGACGCATTTTCTCCGTGATTATCGATAGTGCTTTATTCATTACAACGTATTATGAAACAAAGTAATTAAGAAGAGGCAGAAAAATTCTGTGCATTGAAGAAAAAGGATTCAGCATGAGCAATGAGTACATGTCTAAGAAAGGCCATACGTGTGAGTTGGCACCAAAGCTGGACCAAGTTTTTTCCTATATTCCAGATGGAACATTTGCAAGATTTCGTCGTTTCTTCCGCCGGTCGTGTACTATATCAGACACGAACCCTTTAGGCAGGAAGTTCCTCAAGAGCTCAGCTGCTATCAGGTTTGAGAGGTCCCGACATCTAAGCAGATACTATTATGTAATTCACCCATTCAGCGATTTTCGAACGTTCTGGGAAACGCTCATGGTGGTAGTATTTATATTCCACTTCTCCCTCTCACCGTTCTTGTATTCTTTTTGCTTCATTAGAAAACACATGCCCGGGTTATACATCCTGTTATCGCTGCATATGTTTCTGGACATCATCTGTCTCATAGACATAGGTGTGAATTTCAATAGTGGCTACTATGATCGGACCAGAAGCGAAGTCGTTTTAGATTATAAGAGAATTGCTCGAAGGTATGCGATTACTTTCTTTTTCATTGATTTATTTTCTTCCATACCCATCGACCTTTATTACCATGACTACCTGTCCCTCATTAAACTCATCCGACTGATCACGGTACATTTGTATCTAAAGCGGTCTGCTGAAGCCCACTCCTTGCCCGAAATTCCCGTCAAGGCGTTCTTCATGATCTACATAGCCATCCTATACATTCACTGGGGAGCATGTCTTCACTATCTCGTGGCTTATCTCACGAAATGTAATGACGGTTGGTTAAACTTTGATACTCCAGACGACATACCATTGTACAAACTGTACACCGTTTGCGTATTCCGAACAGCTTCAACAATTATGGCCATAGATTACGGCGTAGGAGTAATAAGAAACTCCTTCGCCAGATTGTTTTCACTTTTTCTGGGCTGGACTGGTAAGATTCTGTATATGTACGCTATAAGCGAAGTTATGCTGTGGACTACCTCCTTCAGCGCTTCGTCCTTAAAGTACAAAAAAATGATAGATCAGGTACAGATATATATGAGCCAAAAGAAGTTACCGCTCTTCCTCCAGCGACGTATTCGACAGTATTATGAGTTCCGGTTCCAGAAATGTTATTATCAAGAGAAGGAGATCTTAAAAGGCCTGAATGGACAACTGCGGCAAGAAATCACTCTCTATAACTGTCGACGACTGGTGGAGAACGTTACATTCTTCAATAATTTGCCAGCTACTCTGCTCGTGAACATCGTGTCATGTTTGCGGGCAGAGATCTTCCTGGTGAACGATGTAATCGTAAAGGCTGGAGCTCTTGGCTACTCTATGTACTTCATCACCTCGGGGACGGTGGCCGTGTACACAGCCACGGGCAAGGAAGTCTGCCACCTGGCGGACGGCTCGCATTTCGGTGAGATCGCTCTCGTCATGGAAGATGAGCGTCGTATCGCCAGTGTAGTGGCTGTTGAGAGCTGCGAGATCTATCGGCTAGATCGAGTTGACTTCCAACGGGTGGTGCAGCCTTACCCCGACCTGTTGAGCCGCATAGAGCGCATTGCTGAGGACCGCCTGGAGAAAACGATGCAGTTGGACGAGCACACTCGCAGGTCTTTCAAGACCTTCAGGAGCTAAGTCTACTCACGTTAGCGTTTTAAGAGCGCATGTACCACTAAAATACCTAAAATAAATTACTACGGATCTCACTAGACTTGTTCCGACCTCTCTTATCTGAATCCGACAGTTCTAGGCTTATGATATCTAGTTCCTACTCTCGGCTTCCTTCTAATACGTCTTCGTCGGTGTATACATGAAAACTGGGTCATTCCATATCTACGCAAACAAATCTAGACACATTTTTCTTTCCCTGTTGTGTGGGGCGAAAGAATAACATCCACGGTATCCCCTGCCTGTCGTAAGAGGCGAATAAAAGGGGAGCCAGCGGCACTTAACTCGGGAGCGTGTGTTGGTGACCACGGGGCCTTAACTGAGTCCTGGCATTGCTTCGACTTGCTTATGCTAGGCTCCTCACTTTCGTCTACCCTATGCGACCAACCTTGGTCAACTCTTGTTCTTTTTCGACCCCGACATTATTAGTTTGCGAGGCCTAGGAGTCTTTCATTTTCACGCCTTTCGTGACCATTGTCTTTCTTTGGACGATATTTCTGCATAGCGTTGTAAAGATTACTACGGCATTACTGCCTTTTAAATATGCTCTGCTGGAGTGGGACAGTTAGAATTGTTTATGTCGGGACACCATTTCTGTGCATGCGTGTACCATAAGCGCAACGACAGTTCTTCCTGTTGGAGTATATTGCCGAGATGTGGTGTTGTAAAAACCCGCTTTTACAAATGATCAGTTGGGTTCATATCCGGCCATAGCATTAAAGCAAGTTCACTGTTATATTCAGAATCTTGAAAGTCTGACACGGCTATGTTCTGTTGGAAGTGGCTGACACCAACACGGAGCACTGTTGATAATAGGGGTGTCCTAACCGGCTTGCCGGCGGACTTAAGCGAAATAAAATAGCTCTCGAGGACCAAACACACAACCTCTTGTGGGTGGGGGAAGCAGACAGAAAATACACACACGGTATCCTCTGCCTGTCTTAAGAGGCGATTAGAAGGGGCGACCAAGGGATGATTGAATTAGAACCATGATACTCCTTGTGATTAGTACCATTACGTGAATAACAGCATGGGTCGACTTCTCTTGCGATTTTGCCACCATGTGGGAAACACCATGGATCCACATTACCTAGGACTAATACCTTTATGTGAGAAACACCACGGGTCTGGGCGTTGCCTGTGGTTTGTACCACAGAGTGTGTATTCAACCGAGGCGGGGGGGGGGGGGCATTCAGTTTTGCGGACTAATGTCCATGTGCCGTAACGCTGCGCTGGAATGTGTCGGTTCCTCTGTGTCCATAATGGGTCTGCGCTTCCTGTGAGTAGTACCACTTTCTGAGAAACTCCATGGGTTTGCGTTTCCTGTGATTGGTAACACTATGTGAGAAATACCACGGGTTTGGCTGGCACCCCTAATTAGTACCACTATGTGAAGAAAACCATGGGTCTGCGTTACCTGAGATTAGCTCCATTATGTGAAGAACACCGTGGGTTTGTGTCACCTGTGAGTGGTGACATTGTGTGTGACATAGCACAGGTCTACATTACCTGTGATTAGTACCACCATGTGGGAAACACCACGAGTCTACGTTACCTGTGATTAGAACCACTATATGAGGAACACTATGGTTCTACTTTACCAGCGATTTGTACCATTGTGAGGGACCGGTGATCTGGATTTGGGACCCCTTTGGATAATACGCATCATCCCAGTAATTTAGACATTGTGAACTGGATCTACTGATCGTTTTTTCTTCACTGTATTTTTTTAATCAGCATTCGTTTTATGTTCTAGACAATGGATACATTTTGAAATTTTAATTTTAATTTCGTTGCAACTCGTACCATTAGGGGGCCGTTAAAAACAAATATCATCATCATCATCATCATCAGAGCGTTGTCTCCGAATCGTGCGGTAGACGTAGCTGAGTGTTCTTTTAGTCAACCATGGGCCTTTTCCATTTCGTAAATACGTGTCAACAAGCGACTCGGTCATTCATTTCTACTGAGGTCTATTATTGACGTAGTATAACAAAATTATAAAGGATACGCATTCTGGCATTGCATGTAACGGTACGTACACGAATGAGTAGGCTAAGTACAGAAATTGACTGCTACCGTAGGTGTACATCGTTATCACTCATAATTTATCAGAGGTGGTGGTGGTGATTATTGTTTTAAGAGGAAGTACAACTGGGCAACCATCCTCTATATAATATTAATGAGAGAGAAAAAAATGGAAGGGATCCCACACTTCGAAAAGTGAAGATATCGGCCAAAGAAAGACAAGGTTCACAAAAGGGCGTGAAAATGAGAGATTTCCTAGTCCTCGAATGCTCTGATAGCGTCGGGGTCGGAAAAGAACAAGAGTTGACCAAGGGATGTCGAACAGGATAGATAAAAGTGAGGAGCCTGGCACAAGTAAGTGGAAGCAATGCCAGGACTCAGGTGAGGGCCCCGTGGTTGCCAACCCACGCTCCCAAGTTGAGAGCCCCTGGGACCCCATTTAGTTGCCTCTTACGACAGGCAGGAAATACCGTGGGTGTTATTCTACCGCCCCCGCCCACAGGGGGACAATTTATCAGACCCCAGAATCAATATCCATATGACCAGTACTTGTGTTTACCGACATTATGGTGACGAAGGAAGTAATTCCTTACAAAGTTATAGAGCATTCGCGTCATAATTAGGTATTGTACTTCGGTAAATGACGGTGTAATTTGTAGTTGTGTCTAATTGAACGTGACAACTTTAAGACGATATCCGAAACGCAACGTATGTCGTGGACGTGGGATTATTTCGAAGAGATGCCACATGGCACAGTCCACTGTGTTGTTTGTTCAAGAAGAAATAGGTTCGTAGAAATACATCCGGTATGATCCGGCCCAGTTTGCATCACAAAAAGCTACCCTGTCGACAACAATTGCGAGATATCCAGATAGGTATACATCGTATCTGTAACTCCCTGTGGATGAGGTGAGAGGGGGGGGGGGGGAGAATAACACCCAATGTATCGCCTGCCTATCGTAAGAGCTGATTTAAAGGGGGCCCTTGGAACTCTAAACTTGGGAGTGAGGGTTGGCAACAACAGGGCTCTTAGCTGAATCCTGGCATTGCTTCCACTTACTAGTGCCAGGCTCCTCACTTTTATCTATCCTATTCGACCTCCCTTGGTCAAATCTTGTTCTTTTCCGTCCCCGACGCTATTAAGGCATTCAAGGACTAGGAAATCTCTCATTTTCACGCCCTTCGTGGACCTTGTCTTCGTTGTTCGAAAGGTCGGATCCCTTCCATTATTTTCCCAGATTAGTATTATATAGAGGATGGTAGCCTAGTTGTACTTCCTCTTACAACAGTAATCACCACCAACACAATGGTAATCGGCGAACACGCGCTCGGCCTCCCCCTGTGGATGGGGACGGTAGAATAACACACACGCTATCCCCTGCCTGTCGTAAGAGGCTACTGAAAGGGGCTCCAGGGTCTCTCAACATTGGGAGTGTCGGTTGGCGACCACGGGTCCCTTAGCTTAGTCTTGGCATTGCCTCCACTCACTTGTACCAGGTTCCTCACATTCACAAATCCTATCCGACCTCCCTTGGTCAACTGTTGTTCTTTCCCGACCCGATGGTGTTAGGTTGCAAGGCATACTGAATGTTTTCATTTTTGCGCCCTTCATGGCGCTTGTCTTTCTTTCGCCGATATCTTCATTTTTCAAAGTGTCGCATCCCTTCAATGTTTTCTCTCTGATTAGTGTTATATAAAGGACGACTGCCTAGTTGTACTTCCTCTTAAAACAATAATCACCACCACAACCACACTCAGTCGTCGATGGATTCGTCGGACCAGGTGACTTTCTTCTAATCATCTATACTCCAGTGTTGATGTTTTGTGCCCATTTAATGCGTTGCTGTTGGAGGAATGCAGTCATTATTAGGATACGGTTGGGCTTTCGACCCCGCAGTTCCATATTCTAGTGGGGGCGGTAGACATTCCAGTCCTGACGATGGTTTCCCGCGGTTTCCCATTTTCACACCAGATAAATGCTAAGGCTGTGCCTTAATAAAGGCCACGGCCGCTTCCTTCCCACTCGTAGTCCTGTAGTCCTTTCGTACCCAGCGGAAAGGTATATATATATATATCTTTCCGCTGTATGAGGTGGGGCCACCGTCAGGTCAGCTGTGGGCTCGAGGTGAGGTGCAACCGCTGTGGTAGTGATCACCACTACACGGCCTGCGCAGCACTTAGGGAGGCGCCGGTGTGCGCCAACTGCTCGGGGGGCCACCCGGCCTCCCATCGCAGTTGCCCTGTCTACCGGGCCATGGCACGGGCAGAGAGGAAGGAGGCCCGGTGCCATGTCCCACAACCATCCAGCAGGTCCCCGCCTCGGCGGGCTTGGCCTCATTCTACGGGATTGGAGACTGGGTACGAGGGACCTCAAGGGGGTCGAGCGGTGCGGCGGGCACTAGTGGCTATTGCCGCATGGCTCGGCAACCGGCACGGCCCGCGCTAGTCACAGCAGTGCCCAGAAGGACTGATCCCCTGAATAACTGGCATGGCGAGGAATAGGCTTATGACTGTGCATGATACCTATTCCCAACTAACACAATTACCTGGACCTCTCCAGAACCACATCCTTGCATGTGCTATCTATAAAATATCAGGTTTTACATGTAGGCACCTTTCTATTTCTGCCTATGTGGTTTTGTCCTGACCCTTACTACCTGATTACACCACTATTGATAACCACCACCACATCTGTCTGGCCTGGTAGCATGCTGAGCATGGGGACAGGCAGATACTCCTGTAGTATCACACTTCCACTCCTCCCTGCTATCTCTTTCTTCTCAGAACTAATAGCATGTCGGAGGCCATGTAGATTGAGTCGATGGTCACGCAGGGGGAGCGGGCTTCGGGCCCCTCCCCCGAATTAAGAGAAAACGACACCATTGGCGACTGGGGCCGGGCTCGCTTCTGGGGGCACCGCTGACGTCGGTCTGGCTGGCGAGGGGAAGCGCCAATGCCGGCCTTGCTATCGACGGTCGCGAACAGTGACACTGACTTCTTCGACGAAGCGTATCAAAAATTGTCCGACATAGATCACTACCCAACGGCCCAGGGATCTGGCCACAATTTCGTTGGTATTCATCACTGGTGGTTTACCATTTCCTCATTTCACAAGCTACTAGCAGTTTCCCGCTGGCTCCGCCCGCAATGTACAAAGTATGGTGTTGTTCGTTACTATCCTCACGGATGTATTTGCAAAGTTTCGAGTTGATGAAATAAAGCACATGTTCTGCTGTGGTAATAAAATGTAATATTATGTCAACAAAACACTTGAAAATACATCACACACAAAATTGAATTAAACGTTCCTTGGAACAACACTACGCGCCGAACTGTTAAAAAGTCCTTCAAAGATCTTCGCCATAGAGAAAAAATGTACTCATAACTTTTCTCATAATCTACTAATTTAAGTAGTTATTACCTCAAAAGAAAGCGCTTGATCTACTGAGTGTTTTTAGACCAAAACGAAGTGCGTACCTCAATTAGAACGAAAGACATGATTGCTTCGATGAGAAAAAATGTTCAAGAAATGAGACGTCAAATTGAATGTGCACTCATAACTTTCCTCATAATCAACCCATTTGAATAGTTAAGAGCTGAAATGAAAGAGCTTGATCCACTGAGTGTTCTTAGGCCCAAACGAACTCCGTACCTCAATTAGAACCAAAGATATTATTGCTTCAAAGAGACAAAAATGGAAAAATCAAATAATTTGTGGAAGGCAGAAGTTAAGTGATTAAGGCCCGGTTGTATAAAGACATCTGACTGGAGATCAATTAAGAACTTAGTTCTGAAAATGAACTGAGATTACGACTTCATCGCGTTGTATAAAACTGAACTCGGTTTACACATGTGTAGTTCAAATGTAATCGGAGTTCAAAAAATTGGACGTGGCAACACCGCAAAACAAATGAAATACGAAATAGCTCGGCCCGTTGGATAATACTTAAATAGTGGGATTGACCTGGCCGTGACTGTCAACGAATGAAATACGAAATTGCCGTGACTGTCGAAGAAGGAGAAGAAGATAGTATTGTAATCTCGCCAAGTAAACATAGAAGGAACTTCACACAGAAAGAAAAGGGCGATCTGGTGGATATTGTACTATCAAGGTACAAACATATAATAGAAAATAAAAGAACCTATATGGTGACATAAAAGTTGAAAGAGGAAGCCGTTGACGTGTCAATGTTAAAGAGTTCTCCAACAACCATTTGAAAACTTACTTTAGCATAAAACGTAAGAGTTGTTAGGAACATACACATGGGTGACAGGGGATAATTTATTTGACTAGGTTTTTGCAGTGTGTCCCTTAACTTTAGTTCCAGTCGTTCCACAACATCTTTCGATAAACGAAATATTATTTTGAACATTTCACACAATTCAATAATCGGATTCCCTCTGTGCCGAAAGACGCGAGGAGCTCGTTGTAAAATCAACTCTTCTTCATCAGACGAAAAGTCGGAATAATCGGACATCCCTGCTAAAGAAAATATATATGCTTTGTTTTGTAAACTTGAAACATAATAGAAAACTAAGTAACAACATGTTGGTATAGCAGTAGGCTATTGTTTATATGTTATTCACATAACCTCGCTTGTGAAAAAATCGAGCGACCTTTAGCAATATTATTTAAATACTAGCATTCAATATATTTATAACGCACCTCGATATTATTAAGGTACGGTATTCTTACGCAGATACGATACAAGGAAACACTTCTCAAGTCTTCAGGTCTAGTTCAATGTTTAATATGAATGATAATGATCTAAGTTCAAGGAGATTAACCGACGAATATTCGACAGTCAAATCTGAACTTAGATCAAGAGGAGATGATCTTAGATTAGCGTTTATACTACGGAAAATCGAAGTTCAACTTGACTGGCAGCCATTTTTCCTCTTTAAACTCAGATCAAAAGTTTTATATAACCGGGCCTTATAGTACCTGTTGACAAATCTGTGCATGAATACCTTTCAGTTAAAAAAAGAATGAAGGAAATCGACCGGATAGAATGGCCGGACTCACTGACTTTAATTTTCATATTTAAAAAAATTCACAAGCTATGACATGCATATGAAGTAAACCTTGGTGCAATGAACTATCAAGGTGCACATGCAGTAAGTTGCATAGCAAGCTGCAGCGGTGCATGGTATAAAAGAACAGTCGCGAACAGGTCCTACATCGCAGTCTGCAGCTATGGCTCGTATTCGCCACTCCAGATGCCGGCTACTAGTGGACGTCTTCATATGAAGATTCTGTCAATTTTATCATTCAGTACGTCGAACTCGAGAACTCTATTCAACTTGCACTCATGCATCCGGGTTTTTCTCCACGAGGGGGGAAGAGGTTAAGTCTCATTTCCCTACTCGCTTGGACACATTGCTGGACGTGGATTCATTGGACAACACTGACTTCTTCAACGAAGCGTATCAAAAATTGTCCGACATATAGATCACTACCCAACGGCCCAGGGATCTGGCTACAATTTCGTTGGTATTCGTCGCTGGTGGTTTACCATGGCTCCCTGTCAACCTAACAACGCTGCCCAGCCTACGGGAAGAAACACAAGATCACCCAGTTATTCCTACGAAGGACGGCGGCACCAGGGTACCGTACTGGGCTGTCTTGCCCTCTACCACATATCGGAACCCCCTGTGGGTGGGGGAGGTAGAATAACACCCACGGTATCTTCTGCCTGTCGTAAGAGGCGACTAAAAGAGGTCCCAGGGGCTCTGAACTTTGGAGCGTGGAGTGGCAACCACGGGGCCCTTAGCTGAGTCCTGGCATTGCTTCCACTTACTTGTGCCAGGCTCCTCACTTTCATCTATCCTATCCGACCTCACTTGGTCAACTCTTGTTCTTTTCTGACCCCGACGCTATTAGGTTTGCGAGGGCTAGGGAGTCTTTCATTTTCGTGTCCTTCGTGGCCCTTGTCTTTCTTTGGCCGATACCTTCATTCTTCGAAGTGTCGTACCCCTTCCATTTTTTCTCTCTGATTAGTGTTCTATGGAGGATGGTTGCCTAGTTGTACTTCCTCTTAAAACAAAAATCACCACCATCACCACCACATATCGGAAAAACAACTGAACGCCCCTCAAGTACGCAGAAAAATTGAGGCTTGGCTATCGGGCAAGAGGTATTTGATTTCAGAAGTTAAAATTACTATGAAGAACTTGAGGCAATAGCATTCGCAAATTAATAGATTAAATATATAAATATTTAATAAGCGCGGCAATGTAATTTATCATATACGTAAGGAACGTGCCGTTAAGGAATACATTCGTATGTTCCATTCTGATGAATGAATTCTGATTAATAACACGGTTAAATACATTTCTCCGCGACAAGACACGCGTCGGTGTGCGCGAGTTTTGTGATACCTGTGGTCGTTACCATATCCTGGCAAATGTTCTTTGAAGATTTCTTCTTTACAACACAATGTGGATAATACTGTTACTGTATCTGACAAGTCCGGAAGAATGAATAGTTTACTAACATACGCTGATTTTGAACCTTATATTGATAAAACAAAGCTTATCCAAGTCTTGAGAACCAGGATATTCCGGGTCTCATTTTTGCTGACGACATCCTTCTGCTCACTTTAACACACAATAGTATGCAGGGTAGTATAAATGTAGTGGTAAATTACTGTAAAGAATGGAATTTAAAAATAATGCACAGAAAACCAAGGTAATGGTGTGCAAAAAAGGATATAAATTGTCAAAGAATGAAAAATGGTGGATGGGCGAGACGAGGTTAGAAGTTGTCAAGAAAGTGGAATACTTGGGTGATATTAAGTGGAAATGGGAAATGGACAGAGCAAATAAAAAGATCGAAATTAGAGTGCACTGTCAGCCATTAACATACTGGAGAAGAAGATGCCCAACACAGACTACAGAGTATATAAAAATGTTTTTAATGCAGTAGTTAAATCTAGAGTGTTGTACGGGGCGAAAATTTGGGAAGTTGCAGGGAGGGTTGATTCACTTGATACAATTGCGAGTAGATTTGGTAAAATAATTATGGGTCTACCCAGTTGTACAGCTAACTGTGGAGTGAGAATGATGTGCAAAGATATAACTCTGCAAGTGGATATTATTAAAAGGATAATAAAGTATTGGCTGAGAATGAAGCTGTGAGAAAGGGGCGAAATATTACAGATAGCATATCAACACCAAATGAAACATCAGAACCAAGGATACTGGGTGGATGGGGTACGGAACATTTTAGAAACGATAGGAATGGGATATTACTGGGAAAGAGACTGTGTAGAGATGAGAATATGTAAAAAAAAAATAGTTCTAAGAATTAAGGATACTGAAAAGCAATGTATTGATGAACAATGTAGAAGTAAGAGGTCATTAGAAGAATTTTGTAATGTAAGTGGGAGAATGATAATAAATGTAGAGATTATAACAAAAAAGGGAGTGAGGGGTATAATATGGTGGTTAATGGGGATACATAAAAATAAAGCATACAGACGAAACAGAGATGAAAAATGTTTACTATGTTCTGAAGAAATAGGATGGGCACACCTTATAAAGATAAAACAAAGCAGCCTGTGCCTTCCGGGTATGCGTGGTACGCAATTCTGAGTGGTGCGGTTATCCATAAAGATATTCAGACGTTAAATTCGGTGAAACGATTTAGCCGCAGCATTTTTAGATTCTGTTCGATAATGAACGGCAGTGTGGTTGTCGGCACCAGGTGTGACGTTACCTAACTGTCTAATTTGTAGCAACGTGATAACTGAAAAAGATCCTGTTATTTATTACAATAGAAATGCTACAGATGGTGTACGCGGATCGTACCACGCCCACTGTTGGCGATGTATAGAAAATTGCATTCCGATTTTCTTTCATAACCTTAAAGGGTACTGTTCCGAGGTATCTGTGGAACAGCAGAGGTGAAAGAAGGTGTGGGCTGGAATGGGTCTAACTGCAAGTCCGAAAGATGAATTTTAAAATTTAAATAAAGGTTATATTTTCAACTGATAACAATTTTAACAATTAACAATTTCCACTAGGTGAAACAAAGAAAATCAGGTACAATGCAACTTTACAAAGAAAGCACCAATTAAGGGGACTTTACAAATTCTGGGCTACGGGCCCACATTCATCAATCCTTGAGCTCTCAGCTCACAACCACAAAATACCAAAGGGCAGAAAACCCTTAATTACATGGAGCTCTTGCTCCCGCTTAGTAATGTCAAGCCTCCTAGAGGCACCTTCCAAAATACCAGAAAGAGCTGACCTGCTCTCAATTTTACAAGCCTATCAAAGGCCACAACAAACTGTACTTCTAACTGCCCTCAAGGCACACTTACAAAGAAACAGGGGTATTTGTACCCAACCTACAGGGCCTTCACATGAAGAAAAAAAAAACATCAGGTTAAGTTACTGGCCCAAAGTACAGAAAGGACTGGAGGCGTGAACTTGCACTCCTAAATACACATTTTAAAACCTAAGTGGCTCTAGGCCAATACGCAGGGGCTAATCCCAAGCTAGGGAGGTGACTCGTATGAGAAAACTTTAATACATTAAGGAAGAGAAGAAATGGTCACGAAAACGTAATCACCTCAATTTCAAATAAAGGGGAGCTCGAGAGGGTAAAGCACTCTTTATCCCGAAATAAAGTTCAAGAAAACTGAAGTTTACCAGGAAAAGGGTTTACATGTTTAATAGTTTACATATTAAAGGTTTCGAACCTTCCCCGAGAGTTAAACTGCTGAGCTAGCAAGAAATAAAGATGTTAAAAGGCCATTACCTTGTTGAAGAGCTGCTGCCTGAAGAAAGAGGCGCTTCCCGCCCCCTGCTACATATTCACACACGGAGTTAGATGTTATACGAGTGGCCCGGAGACAAGAAAATCAGCAGTTTTATACCCTCGTGGAAAATTCGAGACCTTTCAGGAATGAGTAGACACACCCACTCAGTTTTTATTGTTTGACTAAGAGTTACACATGGAAATTCGAAGAAGAAAGCTATGATTGGAGGAAAATTAATTACAGAAATTACTGATTGGCTAAATTCAAAACAGGCGGAAGGAAAGGATTAATATTGCCAACCCACAAACGACAGAACAAAATTTAGTAAAGACAAAACTTATGAATACAACATTTCTCCAAGAAGGTTCATTTCTTTACACCAGAGTGCGTTATGATAGTTTTTGGTAGAGACATCTGTTAGAGAATGTCCACACTTCTTGATCAATGAAAAACAAAAGTAAATCAAAAACACACAGTGACATCTTCTGATAACCAGTATAGTTGATTCCTTTTTTAAAGTTCAGAGCTTCTCCTGTAGAGGAGTTTCAATTGGCGCAAGATTTGAACTTGCGTCGTAGAGGTGTACCGCCCGGTACAGGTACGATTCACATTTATTGCTAAGGGATGTGATTCGAACGTTTGGTGAATCGGTACAAATACGAGCTAAAGGTTTCGGAACAATCAATACGTTATGTGTACTTATTGACGGATAATGTACGATTTAAAATATGTGATAGTTTCGATTTTCTGTCAACATCCTTGTCCGACCTTGCTAAAAAAATGTGGAACAGCACAGGTATGCTTTAAATGCAGATGAAAAAGCCGTTTTTCCGTACGAATGGTTCGATACAGCCGATAAACTAAATGAGCCTTTGCCAGGCAGTGAGGAGGCATGGTTTTCGTCCTGAACGGGAAGACTGCAAGATAAAACTAAAGCTTTCTCTGTTTGAGACGCAAAGGGAATGCACAAGTTTGAGGAATATCACAAGCATTATCTCGACCTTGATGTCGCGTTACTGGCTGATGTATTGGAACAATTCCGCAAGATCTCCTATAGGGCGTGCGGGGTAGACCCCGTGTATTTTCAGGTAGCTGCTGGATATACGTGGTACTGTGCGTTGAGGAGAAATAACTTTGATTTTACAATTATTCACAATGGAACAGTATACACTTCTATCCAAGAAAGCACGCGGGGTAGTGTTTCGCAGTGCATACACCGTTATGCGAATGTGGAGAATAAACCCAGTGATTATAATTATACTGTTTCTGGACATTAATGCGCTGTATTCGAAATGCATGTTGAATAAGCTTCCAATAGAGCTGTTGTCATCAGAAACCCAATTACCCATCGACTGGGAAAGTTGGACCAATCAGTAGGATAAATGCGTTTTTGCTGTTGTAGACTTGAAGTACCCTGTTGATAAGCACGATAAACATCATGAAATGCCTCTTGCTCCGCACCACCATATGGACAGACTGTGTACTATATTTTTAACTAAAGATCGCTATATGTTGCACAATATGGCATTAATATTTTACATTGACAACGGTTTGAAAACATGTAGAGTGCACGATGTGTATATTTTTTCGCAAGGCTTCCCATTGAAGGACTACGTCCAAGGTAATGTTTCTGAATGGCAAAAACGTGTGACGAAATCGTATAGTGATTTATACAAATTAATGAACAACACTTTGCATGGAAAAACACGTAAAAATATTTTTAAATATAAAACGTTCAGTGTAATAAAAGTAAAACTCAATCCTGACAGTGGGAGAGAAAATTCATTCTTAGTAGGTACTAAGAAATTCCTAAAAATTGATTATTATTACTTTTGTGAGTTCCAAAATACAGAGTTTACTTAACTAAACCTATTCAGTTAGGATTTGCGACCTTAGAATTCGTAAAATTAGAAATTTATCATTTCATATTTCAGGTATTGAAACTGTTTGGCGATACTACCCAGGTACTCTATACGGACACCGACAGCCTACTCTGGCATTTCAAATCCCAAAAAAGGCATCCTTTAATAACTATGATGCAACACCCTTGATTCAGCTCGAAACTTGACTTTGAAAATGCACCGCCTGGGTATGTCATTATGACAAATATATAAATATGTACATACAAATACAATAAATTATGTCAAGAAAGAAAGTGTAGTTCCACTGATTGTACTATAAGTGCCAAGTTCTACTGCCCATCCACCGCGGGCTCGCAAATGCGCCATGTCTAAAGGAGCCATCCCCTCAGTTTCATCATCACGGAACACAGACGAAATTTGCATGCTCTGCCCAAGCATCAGCGACGCTCGCCGTTTCATTAAAGTGCCATTTGATTTCTTTATTGGTACCATTGTAAAGAAATGGTGTAATGGTTTATATTGGGCATGTAGCCATTGAGAACCCAGTGCAGCATTCCTACGATACATTTTAGGATTGAAACTAAATGGCCATGGGACGAAACCAAATTTCCATAGAGTCTGTTGTGACTTCCTTTCACAGAAAAGAAACTAAACAGTGTTGGCATCCCTTCTGGTTCTATCTGGAAATAAGAGGTCACCTTCGACACTCGTTTCGACCTCGAATTCCACTCTATCTCTTGCACCTAAGATGTGAATCAAATCGCTATTTTGCATGTGGATATTGTTATTGGATCGGTAGGCCAATTGGAAGTAACCATTTTCTGGGCCTTCGTTTCATCCACGACACCGAATGCGTTATCTAAATACTCCCAGATGTTATCTACCTCAGAGAAGCCGTAGCTAGCAACTCATAGTGGGTATATTCCATATCGTTTAAGACCTATCCCTGACAACTTTTATTATGGTTCTACAAGGTGGAGGCGGATGAGGTCATGCCAGACGAACTGGCTGTGAAGACACAACTCAATGGTATTTCGAGTCTGCGGCAGTCCATTGCAGTCGTGGTACACCTGCATGTCGCATTTCATTTGTGCCGCAGGTTATAGCTCCGAAATCATAGTGTGGGTTCACTTCCTTGCAAGCCGCGATCCACCTTAAACAAAATCCCACTTGTGGCACTTTTTCCGCCCCAGGGGCTCTGAACTTTGGAGCGTGGGTTGGCGACCACGGGGCCCTTAGCTGAGTCCTGGCATTGCTTCCACTTACTTGTGCCGGGCTCCTCACTTTCACCTATCCTGTCCGACCTCTCTTGGTCAACTCTTGTTCTTTTCCGACCCCGACGCTATTAGGTTTGCAAGGGCTAGGGAGTCTTTCATTTTCACGCCCTTCGTGGCCCTTGTCTTTCTTTGGCCGATAACTTCATTTTTCGAAGTGTCGGATCCCTTCCATTTTTCTCTCTGATTAGTGTTATATAGAGGATGGTTGCCTAGTTGTACTTCCTTTTAAAATAATCACCACCTGGCACTTTTTCCTGCTGTCACTCCCTTCAACTCAAGTCCAACAAAAATGCAATCTCAAACAAACTGGCTAGTCATCCAGTCAGCAGTGATAGTACAAATCAGGAATGGGCCACGCTTCAGAAGGTCATCGCTGAGTCAGCTGAGGAAACAATTGTTTTTAGGAAAAAAAGACAGGACTGGTTTGATGAAAATAATGAAGAAATTAAATGTCTGATCAATGCCAAACGGAAGCCCACCTATCCTATCTTCAAGATCCGTCTTCCGGTGTGAAGAAATCACATTTCTCGGAACTTAAAGGAAAATGTCAGGCACAAATTAGGGAAGTTAAGAATAACTGGTGGCAAAAAATTCTGAAGAACTGCAAAGACAATCTGATGCCCGTGACCTGCAAAACTTCTATGCTGGCATAAAGGAGATGTATGGTCCAATTCGATCTTCATCGGGGTCACTGAAGACTGCTGACAACTCCATCATTTTAACTGATAAGGAAAACATTTTAGAGCGTTGGAAGGAACATTTCTCCTCACTTTTAAATCGTGTCTCCAATGTTGCTGAAGACTTTCTTCGTAATGTCCCTCAGCAGCCCCAACAACCATGGATGGCAGTTCCACCTACATACAGAGACTTCACCAAAGCACTCAATCAACTAAAACCAAGAAAGGCTCCTGGTCCTGATAACATCCCTCTAGAACTGATATAAAATGGAGGTATACCCTTGAAGACTAGACTTTTCACACTCATCCTCTTGATTTGGGAAACTCGAGAAGTACCTGACGACTTGAAGAATGCTACCATCATCAATATCTTCAAGAAAGGTGAGGGTAATGTAAGTGGGAATCACCGTCGTATATCGCTTTTGTCAATTGCAGGTAATATCCTCGCAAGAATTCTGTTAAACTGGCTCCGAGTTATCTCAGAGAGGATTTTTCCTGAGTCTCAAAGTGGTTTCCGAACCTCCAGAGGTACAATAGGTATGGTCTTCTGTTATAGACAACTCCAGGAAAAATGCAGAGAACAACAGCAACATCTGTATTTAGTTTTCTATGATCTGGAAAAAGCTATTAATTCAGTACCAATATCTGCTATGAGAAAAGTATTGAGACATTTTGGATGTCCTGAACGTCATGTGGAATTGGTTCAAGCTCTTTATAATGGCATGTCTGGACAGGTTCTTCATGGTAACTCAGTATCAGATTCGTTCTCAATCACTCACGGATTGAAACAAGGCTGTGTTCTTGCTTCTACACTCTTTGCACCGTACATGGCTGCCATGCTGCATGAATCATCTGCAAACAACTTAGGCATGGATATTAAATTTTGTTTTGATGGAGGCCTTTTCAACCTGGCAAGACTTCGCTCCCAAAGACGTACTCTGGTTACCCGGGTGACAGAACTGCAGTATGCTGATGACACCGCATCTCCTGCTCTAACACCTGCAGAACTACAACAGTCAGTCAACTGCTTTAAAACTGCATGTGATCGCTTTGATCTTGCCATTAATGCGAAAAAACGAAGGTACTTGCACAACCTGTCCCAGGATTAACACTTCCTGAGTTCAGTATTTCCATCGTAGGCACAACACTGGAGCAGGTTGATCCTTTTTCATATCTTGGAAGCATCTTGTCTAAACGGTGTACCTGCGAAAAAGACGTTGATAAAAGAATTGGGGCTGCTCATGCAGCATTCGGACGGTTAATGCACAGAGTCTTCATGAATAACGAACTAACATTGCATACCAAACACATGGTGTACAAAGCTGTTGTCATATCCACGCTGCTGTATGGCTATGAAACTTGGACACTCTATCACCGTGATATCAAAAATCTCGAGTGCCTCCACCAACAGAAAATGAGACTCATCTTGAATATTAAGTGGGAGGGCTATGTGACCAACACGGCAGTTCTCGACAAAGCGCAGCTAAATACTTTGTAGCATTGAGGCAACAATCATCACTCATCAACTGAGATGGTTAGGCCATGCTCATCACATGGGTGATACCAGGCTTCCGCACCAAACTCTTTATGGTGAACTTTGTTCCGGCAGTAGACCTCATGGAGCCCCTCTTAAGCGTTTTAAGGACCAGCTGAAACACATCATGAAGACAACTGGCATATATATACAGACATGGGAAGAATGTGCTGTGGACCACTCACTGTGGCGGAACACTACATCCACCGCTGTCAAATTGTTTAAAAGAGAACGCTGCAGACATCAAGAGGCCAAGCGACAAGCAAGAAAACTCCGTCAATTACAACCCCGCCCTCCTCCACCCATTCAGTGTGATTTGTGTGGACGTATGTTTTATGCCAGGATTGGTCTTTTTAGTCATCGTAAACACATCCACTAACTGAGTTGAACTAGTCAATGTTTGCAGGAAGAAGTTATATATACTCGATCGAGTTACAGCCGACGACGGTTCTACAAGTTACTGTGAATATGTGAGGAAATTTCGTACACTTTCAACCGTTTGAAATTTTCCGTTTTAGGTAACGCATACAGAAAATGTGCGCGACCATTGCCCATCAAATCTTTCCATTTCATAGTACTGAGACTATCATCGTTTGAAACAGTGTATCCGGTAGTGGAATGTATTTCGGCATGAAATGAATTATTTTGCTTTGTTACACAAACGAAGCCTCTCAATTGGAGTGTTACTTCGTACCTGTAGTTCATCTGTGAGGATAATGAAATTCGTCATCCGTACCTTCGGCTTGTGAATGCTATTAGGTAGACAGCATTGCATTATGTGTTTTATACACTGCTGTTTGTAGAAAGTTAAACACCAAAACTGATAGCTGTGATCACAATGCAATTTATTCCACCTATTAGAGACATGACAAGACACAAATTATTACACTTGCAGAACTGTACATGCACGGTGACCGTGGAAATTCAGTACTGCGTAGCGCCACCACACGTTGCAATCAGAGCCGCTAAACGTCGTGACTTGGAATCAAAGAGCGCCTGAATATGTTGCTGGGGAAAATTCTGCCACGTGGTTTGTAGACGCGTCCATAAATCATTAACAGTGGCTGCAGGAGGATCTGAACGAACAAGGTGCCGACCGACCATATCCCAGACATGTTCAATGTGTGACATATCCGGCGAACGGGCAGGCCAGGGAAGCAGTGGTATCCGTCGTTCTTCGAAGAAGGCTTGCACATTCCTCGCCCCATGCGGCTGGGCATTGTCCTGTTGGAATATGACGTCCGGAGCGGCCTGCAGGAGGGGCAGTTCCTCGGGCTGTAAAACCTCCCTGATGTAGCGGTAGCTGTTCAGATTGTTCTCAAGACGTAGAAGGCATGATCGCATGTTATAGGCAATTGCACCCCAAACCATTACACTTGGCGTTTGTCCGCTATGCCGCTCAACAATGCAGTCTGCCCGATGGCGTTCACCACGGCGGCGTCGAACGCGTATGCAGCCTTCACTGTAGGACAAGTTGAAGCGGGACTCGACCCAAAACACTACTTTTTGCCACTCAGCACGCCAGTGTCGGTGTTCTCGTGCCCATTGCAGTCTACGGCGGTGGTGGTTGCTGGTCAATGGAAGCCGGCACAATGGCATGCGGTGGACGAAGCTGTTCTGTCCGTTACGGCCAAGCGGACAAGATGGTGGCTATGTCGCGCTGTGGTCACATTGTGTCGTTCAGTATCCTGTCGGTGCTATGTACGGCCCTCTTCTCTCCACTGGTTCCACATACGCCTCACTGTTGAAGCAGCGCACCCTGTACGAGCCGCAATCTCACGGAACGACAGACCCATCTCCCGGAACCCTATCATTCAAACTCGAAGGGAATCAGCATGTCGAAAACCCTCCGCGGACACAACCATCGCTTCCAACTCGTCAAAATTGCGAGGCTGGGACGCGGAGCATAAACATGAACGGTATGCTGGAGAAATGCCCTCCACAAGCGTAGCCACAATCTGCTCTTCAGTAAAATTCAGCGCAAAAACTCTGGCATAAAACTTAATATCCGAAATAAACTCCGATAAAGTCTCGTCCAGGCGCTGCACTTTAAAGTAAAATTTCTGGACTAGCGAATGAAGAGCCCTAGGAGGAATGAACTGAGCCAGTAAATGAGCATGGAATTGATGTAGTGAGGATTGGCCCGAAATAGCATTAACTATTTTATTTGACAAAACCCCGACCGTATATGGATAAATAATCTGTAGAATTTGAACACGCGTTAACCCAAAGACTAAGACGTGATCCAAAAATTCAACCAGAAACCGAAGAAAGGAGACAACATCGCTTGCCGAATTTACGGAGTAACGAGGGGCACCTTTCAACATCATATTCAAAGGGTGAGGCATATTCGAAAAGGGTGAGCTCAGAGATGGCAAGGTTGACTGTTGGTTCAACGGGCGACAATCAGAAGGAGCGTTTAAATGAACAGACTGCTGCGGTGGAAGCGAAGCTCTCTCCTCGTCAAGCTCACAACTACGAGTCTGTTGGTTCAACTCGCCTTCCACCTGGGCAGGTGGGGGAAGAGCGGGCTTTGTTTTAATGGATAGCCCAGCTAACCAGGCCTCCACTTTATCTAAAAGGTCAGCTGATGTGTCCTTTAATTCCAGAACCTGACCCGATATCTCTTCCTTCAATTCCAGGGAATAATGATTTAATATACCCTGTAGTCTCTTAAGTTGATGAGGAGAAGCCACGTCATTCTCCAGAAAATCCATCACAGATGCAATATTGGAAAGGTTAGCCTGGATAAGGGACAGCGCACTAGCGACCTCACCTTCAGTATAATGAGGCACTGTAATCGGTCTATTTAAGTTATTCCGTAACCAAATTTCATCGGCCTTGACGGTACCTTTAGACTCTAAGTTACGTATCCCAAGTTCATATAAAAGCTCCTCCTTCCGCAGGGAACCCGGATAAGGTATGTCTCGAATGGACATGGTGCAATTAATATAAGCCACACGACAACTAAAGAAATCCTGGAAACGGAAAGAATGTTAGGGCTCAAATTCCTCGGCTAATCGAAAACAAGTCCAGATCCAACCACGCTCTGCTACCAGTTTTTGTACCGTAAATTATCACTGACAAACCATCAGAAGGTGCGGCCTCCATAGGATCTGGGCTTTGAAGGGATAGGAACTACCCAGAGGGCAAAAGCACTGATACCCGTAGGAAATCAGCTTAACGAAGTTTATTGAACAAGATAGATAAACACCGAAAAGAGTAAGAAAGATTTAAATATGTAAATACCAACATCACTAAGGTTACGTTGACACGTGCCCTATACTAATTCACAGTGGTCCAGCCCTGTTCACAGTTTAACACCAGAGGACTACAATGTAATGGATAATTCTAGATAAAGCTTATTGATAATACGCCACTTCAAGTGACTCAAGGAGGAGCGCAAATTCCCCTAACATAACATACCACGGTACCGTATTCTTTCATTAAAAGACGCTTCTAAGCGCCTAAGACTCCTAGGGAAGTTGAATACATCATTTAACATATATATATACAATTGCCAAGGGCACAAACTCCCAATAACTTCTCTTAAGCTGCAGTGAGCTGCAGTAAACAGCAAGCAACTCGGCATTTATAATGCCTTAAAACAACATTCAGCGTCCATCCAGTGGCTTACAATCGAAGGAATGTCATCCCATCATCCGTAAGTTTAAGCAAGTCTAGATGCTTACCTCCCATACCCCTAGCGGTCCTGGGTTCGAAGACGGGTCCGTGAAGTGCTCAAGTGAGAGAGAGCAAGGCAAGAACAAGAATGCCTACTCCCAGCGAGCCCGCACGGCATCGCCAAGAGTAGCTATGACGCAAGACCACGTGACGCAAAGCGACACACACAGGCTGCGTGAAAAGAGCACGGCGCATCCGCAGGGGCAAGGGAGGGAAGGCAAAGCGAGACAAGTACTGAGCAGGCCGCTCCCAGGGCGGAAAAAGCTCCTTTACCCTGGGACCATAATTTAAGAATACTTTATTATAATTTTCCCAAGGGCACAACTCAAAGGGGTGAAATAACACAGTAGTGCATAAAATAAGTTGAAAACCATTAAAATAGACATAGTAAATAGTATAAGGGGGAGGGGAAATCAAATACATGGCTCAATGTACTAGCTAAAGACCACAGCTGTCTGTAGTGTTGGGTCGAACCACGGCCAACTCGAAGTTCCGGCCTGCTACACATGACAGTTCCGTAGTGATGACGTCAGTCTTTTAGTGCAGCGATATGTAGGCACGAGTCTTGTTTACATGGTGGTTTCGTAGCACGTTATTGTTATTTCAACGTTATTAGAGGTGTTCGTTCGTGTTTAAAAGTCACAACTGTATGAAAACGCATCAGTAAAGGATGTATTTTCAGCAATAGTGTGTGTTAAATACTATAGAATTATAATTTGAGCAGCCTGATGTTAGGAAGTATTGCTAGGTTATTTGATAGGTTAAGTGTACCCACTGAGCTATTATGAATTGTCTAAAGTACTCAAATTTTTTCATTTAATTATGATTATTACTATAATGTGTTAGTGTAGTGGGGCGAACGTGTAGAGTGCCTGGATGTAGGCCTACATCCAATTACCGTTCAAATAAGGAGGTGGCTATCTCAACATTTGCGTTTCCTAGCTACAAGGAAAAGCGAGCTAAATGGATTTATGCTATACACCGATTTAATTTTGAACTCAGTAAATATGCCTGTGTCTGTATTAAACATTTTTCCGAAAATCACATAATTCGAATTGATACTGCAAAACGACCAGATGGTTGCGTTTTAACTGTGCCTAGGATAAAGCCAAAACTAACTGACGATGCTGTGGCAACTATATTTCCTGGGCAGCCGTCATATATGTCTCAACCAACACCTGCCAAACGAAAATCGCCAGAAGAAGGAGAAAAGATATCAAATTATGAGGACTCGTTGGGTAAGTTTACAACCCTAAATGTAGTTGAATTTTCTATCAAGATTGATGTCAATAACGTTTTGTTTTACAAGCCTCAAACCAAATTCATACTTGCTAAAGCTGTGCAGAGAAGGGTTGAAACAGCCTGCAGATTTTGTTTTTCAAATTGTTGTAGAGGGCTACACATTATTTCAGACCTTGATATCTGATTTTGAAGATGCCTTTTTGAACACCGGATGTCACAGGGATGTTTTTACAAACTTTTTGAAAATGAAAGTTGAAGAAACTGGCAAATACTGTGATAAGTGTGAGTGTGTGGTATAGAGTTCATTAGTATTGTGTCCAACATCTGCCACATTTTCGGAAACATTTTAGTATCAATTACTCTAAAATAATTAACAACACTGTGCGCACAAACAAACGTAGAAAATCACATTTTAGAGACAACAGTTCGCCTATTGAGCGTCAAATGATTTGTTATGGAGGGCGACATGTTAATTCAGGCCTTGATATCTGATTCTAAGATGTATTTTTAAACAGTGGAAATCGTAGGGATCTTTCTTTCAATGATTTGATAATGAAAGTTGAAAAACATGGTAATTTCTGTGACAAGTGTGGGTGTGAGCTGCAGAGTTAATGAGTGTTGTTTCGAAGATCTATCATATCATGGCAAATATTTTTCCTAACTGTCAATCACAAATAATTAATAGCATTATGTGCTCAAATAAGTGTAATATAAAGGCATTTTAGAGACAGCAACAGTTTCCCGAGTGACCATCATACTACTTTTCAAATTGTGGAAAGGTACACGTTAACTCAGACCTTGATACCTCATTTAGTAGTAATTGTAGGGATGTTTCTTTCAATGTTTTTATAATGAAAGTTGAAAAACCTGGTAATTTCTGTGACAAGTGTGGGTGTGAGCTGCAGAGTTAATGAGTGTTGTGTCCAAGATCTATCATATCGTAGCAAATATTTTCCTGTCATTCATAAATAATTAATTAATAACACTATATGTTCAAATAAGTGTAATATAATGGCGTTTTAGAAACAGCAACAGTTTGCCTAGTGACCATCATACTACTTTTTTAAATTGTGGAAAGCTACACATTAACTCATACCTTGATATCTGATTCAAAGATATATTTTAGACAGTGGAAATTCTAGGATGTTTCTTTCAATGTTTTAAATGTTTTGATAATGAAAGTTGAAAAACCCGTGACAAGTGTGGGTGTGTGCTGCTGAATTAATGAGTGTTGTGACCAAGATCTGTCATATTTTGGAAAATACGTTTTTTAACTTATTCATGTGCTCAGACAAGCATAAAAGAATTGCATTGTTTTGAGAGAAAACCATTCGCCTATTCATCGTCATCGTACAGTCCAGGTGAGTAGCCTTCAGTCGAACATTTTACAATATGTAATATATTACCTTGAGTGCATATATTTGTGCATTCGTATGTATACTTTTGATAGTGTTTGTTCGGTGTTTTGTGTTTATAGGCTTATTGCAATTTCTTTGTCAAATTATGATAAAAAGTATCGTATCAGCAATATAGGAATTACACGCGACGACGGAGAGTGAGCACTATACGCGTGACGTCACAACTGTTGGTAGCAGCCCTCTATATATCAAGATGGCCGTGGTCGAACTCATTCACACTCTTTACTGTGAATCGTTCAAATGAAGTAGTTCAAATGAAGTAATGAAGCCTGACGAAGCTGCTCACTATATCATTCAGCAACGACCTCGTTCACAGTGTCTCACTCACTCATAAAGCTTCATAATACTTAATATTACCAATAAATGGTAGAGCTATTTAATTATGGACACCCTGCAGATTAGCCGCTTACAGCATCTAGATGATGTTTTATAGGGCAAGGAAAAGATAAACAGAGAAGCCTGTCTCATATAAAGAAGAAAACACATATAAAAACACAGCTGAAAGGTACGATGGGCCTGGGAGTGAAGGAGTAATGAGTGACGCAGGTAGTGGGAGGAGGATAAAAGCGAGTGAGCGAGCGACAGACGAATCGAATGAGTTGTGAATGTTATGAAGTGTGAGAACTGTGAAGTGTTTCATCTACCAGTTCATTGAAATTGAGTGATTAGTTCACACTTCATACGAGTGAAGCGTTCATTTTGAACGACTTATTCACTAGCTACCCACCACTTGCTGTTTGGAGCTGTCTTAATCTGAGTAATGTCACACGCGTATCAAGTTCATCGTTGATAGAATGTGATTATTTATAATTCAGCTTTATTTATTGTAGCGTGAATATGTCTGGAATCTGTTCCGCGTGCTTCTTTTCTAACAAATCCAACAAAACAAACAGTGTAACTTATTTCAAATAAGTGAATTTACTTTCCTATTATAAGTAGGCTATACAGAAATATCTATTAATTTTCGCCTTCGTAATGCATAAATTCTCGTCGCATGTTCCCACTAAGAGACAAAGAGCTGACTTGGCAGTGGATGAATAACATGAAGAGAGATAAGTGATATCCGAAGCAACAAAAGATCAGAACAGTTTGACAAGTACTATACATATTTAGTCAATGGCAGGAGACGTTTACTTACCAAGGCAGTACTCACCCCATTTACAGAGAAACCACAGCAGCAAGAAACTCTGAAAAAATCGAGTGTTCGAAGAAACAGCCAGCGTCTCTCAATCTGATAATCCCAAAGAACTTCAGATGATGCATGACCATTTAGTAAGTAAATATATTGACTTAAAGAGGAAACTGAAAGCAGCAAAGTATATTGTAGTCAGGCAGAAAAGCTCATTGTGACTTATGAACACGTCATAAATAGAAGGCCTTGTGAATCGGGAACGGAAATGCAATCACAAGGATGAAATTAAATAGAAATATTACTGTGGGTCTGTTTCTCTACAGGAGAGGGAAAGTTTACATGAAGCTAATAAATTACAGCAATGTCATATACAATGACGAACTCAAAAGATGAAAATTTATCTTGCTGTAAAAACTTTAAGCAATTCTACGTCAAAGGCTGTGTAATTCTGGTTATATGTAGGAACAGAAGAATTCCAAGGCTGAGAAGCGATGTGGAGTTTGTAAAAATTATGGAATTAATATTTGATATTTTGAACTCTTGCTACCCATTGGGGAAAGTAACATCGTCTCCTCTTTTTTTAAAAAAAAATACGAAACTAGTTGTTCGACAGATAGATTGTGCATCAGTTATCGGAAGAAGCTGAAACTTAAGGATGGTACTCCGGTACACAGGCCAAACAGAAGAGTTTCAAGTATTATTGGCCAGTTAAGTGTAAAGGAACTGGCAGAGACATACAGTATATCTGGGCAGCTTAGTTATTTACTTACAAGAGGTTCAGTCAGAACCATTTAGAATTGCTCTTCTCATCCATACGTAACAGGTAGAAACAGAAATCATCCCAATGCAGAGCCATTCTGATCGGTATATAGGAAGTGTTTAATGGTACAGAATGACGTATCGATCACTGCAAATTGTAAACCGTCAGGAAGTGATATGCTTCTCTTATCTACTGCAGTTCCTTCTCAAGAAAGCACCTCTGCTGTTCATGATTACTGTGTTACAGATGAAAAGTCACTCATCAAGTCCTCTGAAAATGTTGTTGAGAACATAGGTGAGGTGAGAAAGACTGTCTGAAGGCTGAGCTCTAATTGAAGTGCTCATTTAATTAACCAGTCATTTATTCGAATGTACAGAGAATATCTCATTTTTTTATTAAGTCTTGATAACTGGCAAGGAACATCTACATTCATCAATACATGTCGCAATTTCTACAGGAAGCTTGGAGCCCTGGTCTATTTGCTCGCCAGTTATCAATCAATCAATACTGATCTGTATTTAGGGCAGTCGCCCAGGTGGCTAATTCCCTATCTGTTGTTTTCCTAGCCTTTTCTTATTATTTCAAAGAAATTGGAAATTTATTGAACATCTCCCTTGGTAAGTTATTCCAATACCTAACTCCCCTTCCTATAAATGCATATTTACCCCAATTTGTCCTCTTGAATTCCAACTTTATCTTCATATTGTGATCTTTCCTACTTTTAAAGACGCCACTCAAACTTATTCGTCTACTAATGTCATTCCACGGCACCTCTCCGCTGACAGCTCGAAACATACCACTAGGGCCGGTTCTACCACCTACTGGTAAAGTAGCGCGTAACTTGCCCTCCGCATAAAAGGATGTTTCCGTTCGACCATTCCCAGGTAGCGCTATCGGCAGCAGAAATCGTCGTTACCCGGCGCGTAATCTATCGGGCACTTCGAGGGCCCGATAAGACTTTACCTGCCGGGCAAGTTTTGAGAGCTAAACATTATTAGCTGTATTTCTGGTGACATACAACTCAAATTAGCTTAGTATACGGAAAAAAGTATTATACTGTACCGTAACAGTGATCGTATTGTATTGCAGGAATTTGTACATTAATGTTTCCTTTGAGTTGCAACGTCCCCCTGTGGGTGGGGGCGGTAGAATAACACCCACGGTATCCCCTGCCTGTCGTAAGAGGCGACTAAAAGGGGCTCCAGGTGTTCTGAACTTTGGATCGTGGGTTGGCGACCACGGGGCCTTAGCTGAGTCCTGGCATTGCTTCCACTTACTTGTGCCAGGTTCCTCACTTTCATCTATCCTATCAGACCTCTCTTGGTCAGCTCTTGTTCTTTTCCGACCCCGACGCTATTAGGTTTGCGAGGGCTAGGGTGTCTTTCATTTTCACGCACCGGGCGAGTTGGCCGTGCGCGTAGAGGCGCGCGGCTGTGAACTTGCATCCGGGAGATAGTAGGTTCGAATCCCACTATCGGCAGCCCTGAAAATGGTTTTCCGTGGTTTCCCATTTTCACACCAGGCAAATGCTGGGGCTGTACCTTAATTAAGGCCACGGCCGCTTCCTTCCAACTCCTAGGCCTTTCCTATCCCATCGTCGCCATAAGATCTATCTGTGTCGGTGCGACGTAAAGCCCCTAGCATTTTCACGCCCTTCGTGGCCCTTGTCTTCCTTTGGCCGATATCTTCATTCTTCGAAGTGTCGGAACCCTTCCATTTTTTCTCTCTGATTAGTGTTATATAGAGGATGGTTGCCTAGTTGTACTTCCTCTTAAAGCAATAATCATCACCACCACCTGAGTTGCAACGGTCACACCAGCCTCTCGCATCGGTGGCGTAGGGAACACATTTTATACGTCAAGCTTTCGTAAAGAAACTCTAAAAGTATATAAAATCAAAACCTTTTTGAAAATAATTTGAAATGGGATTTAATTTTCTACTTTTTTTCATTTTTCAGACACCAGGTATAACTTATAGTCCTATGTATCGCAATTACCCATAGCTTCCTTGTAGCGTAATGGCTAACGCATTCAGTTCATAATACGAGGTGTAGGTTTGAATCTTCATTATGACAACTCTTTTTTATTTCATTATTAGCGTTGTATTAATCTGTATGCCTCTTTACATACGTTCTTTTGTTAATAATACATTTCATTGAAATGTTTAATCACAATATTATGTCTACTAGAAAAATGCTATATATGTGTGCTACTTGTAGAAAGTGATGTTACGATTAATATACGAATAGCATATAGGACTGTCGCCCAGGTAGCAGATTCCCTATCAGTTGTTTAGATAGTCTTCTTGTAAATGATTTCGAAGAAACTGGAAACTATTCCATTCCCAAGTTCCTCTTCCTATGATGAATATTTACCCCGATTAGATCTTTAACAGTACCTTCCAACTTTATCTTCATAAATTTAAACATTAGAATGAAATGCATTGTCAATAAATGGAAGCATGTGGAACTAAACGAAGTCACAGAGCTAGCTGCAAATAGAGAATCATGGAGATACTTAATCAATTCACAGAAGCCTGCAGATAGAAGTAAGGAAGATGTGGTTGTATATACGTATATGCGTGAAAAAGAGTTAAGAACAACGGCAGGGAACAAAAATACATTTTTAATGTAAATTAGAAAGACGATGAAAACCTGCATACCTTCTGTTACGGAGCGAGCGACTTGACCAATCTACTACGAGAATACTTTCCAAAAACGCTACCTTACATGGCAGGTTATAACTGGCGCAAGAAAATGTAATCTCGAGATTTTAATCCCAATTAGGTATTGATTTTGTCCGCCTCTGTGGTGGTAGTGGTTAGTATGATTAGCTGCCACCCCCAGAGGTCCGGGTTCGATTCCCGGCTCTGCCGCGAAATTTGAAAAGTGGTATGAGGGCTGGAACGGGGTCCACTCAGCCTCGGGAGGTCAACTGAGTAGAGGGGGGTTCGATTCCCTCCTCAACCACCTGGAAGTGGTTTTCCGTGGTTTCCCACTTCTCCTCCAGGCAAATGCCGGGATGGTACCTAACTTAAGGCCACAGCCACTTCCTTCTCTCTTCCTTGTCTATCCCTTCCAAACTTCCCATTTCCCCACAAGGCCCCTGTTCAGCATAGCAGGTGAGGCCGCCTGGGCGAGGTACTGGTTATCCTCCCCAGTTGTATCCCCGACCCGGAGTCTCAAGCTCCAGAACACTGTCCTTGAGGCGGTAGAGATGGGATCCCTCGCTGAGTCCGAGGGAAAAACCGACCCTGGAGTGTAAACAGATTACGAACGAACGAACGAGGTATTGATTTTGAAGCTTGACATAAATCGTTGTCCATAACTCTTAAGGTTCCCCTTATTAGGTTTTTTGATGATAATCAACAGATGCAATCACAGGAAAATAAGACATTCGAAATGAGCTTCATACATCTGGCGATAGATAGCACCACACTCGAAAGCGAGAAGTCGCTGAAAATCAGTCTAGCCAACTCCGTATATCGGTGTCTAGCTCCGGGTAGCTTGCGCGGAGGTGGTTGCACGCAAGGCAAAGTACCAGCTGATTTACATTCCCAGGTAGTTTACCTCCCGGGCAGCTGCCAGCCACTTTACCAGCAGACAGTAGAACTGGCCCTTAGTCGAGCAGCTCGTCTCCTTTCTCCCAATTCCTCCCAGCCCAAACTTTGCAACATTTTTGTAACGCTACTCTTTCGTCGGAAATCACCCAGAAGAAGGAATTTCGACATGATGTACACAAAGCAGAACAAGGAAACAATGGAACTCAAACGGCTAGAACCAACGGAAAACAGAACGGAAGCCCGGCGATAGGCTAGAGAAGCTAGCAAGATACGTTTGAAGTAAGCGTCAGATACGCGATGTGTTGAACCAATGATATGACAGCGTCACTGTCATTTCGGCTAGGCATTGGTCTATGTAAGTGACGGCCCCCAAAGTGCATACAGCAGCGTCTGAGAGGACGAATTAATACAAGCGACTAGCGCGTGGGCTAGCTACCCCTTTATCCGGCAAGATTCTATGCAGGTAACATCGTGAGATGAAGTATTATTTACGCGAGTGCGAGTCAGGACTTATGTATCTTGATCGTGTGGGGACTTGAACTTTTGTTTAAGACGCTCAGTCTGCAGTTAATCTATTCAAGATTTTAAACTTTGGGAGAATGGCATTTATCTTACGATTTCCAGAGGGAAAGAACAATTTCAAATAATCATTTCAATGCATAGTAGCCTGTCTGTGTAGTCTGTCAATAATTTCCAGTCCAGCATTTAAATGGGAAATATTTGACCTAGTTACGGGGTTAGATAAGAGTTGTTCCGCGACTGAATGGGAACTGGGTTTTCACGGTCAGTGGGCATTAGCCCGGCAGTAGTATTCTGGTAATTGGCAAGTTAATCTTGACCCAGTTTTCTACACCGTGAACGAGGGGATGTTTTAGACAACATCCCGAAGCAGCGACGGAGACTACGAGATCACATTTCTACTCCAGGAGGATGGAGGCCCAAGGACTAACCCAGTTCTATTCTGAAGGCACCACATTTGATATGGCTGGTTAACACCATGGGGTGCCGGCTGTCCAGAAAGCAGGCGGCAAGACTCAACAAAATAGATGGGTACTAAATTCCCAATATAATTCTGTATGTGTGCACGTGTTTTAATGTTGCAAAAGGGGATACATTAGTTTTGATATTTAATTTCAGTAGATTTAGCCTTTGTTTGGAAGGACCCCGTCCTATTAAAGTGAATGTTAGGAAGCTTGTAAATGTAAATATAATTGTAACGTAAATGTGGGCCGTTGGCATGAGGTCACAGCTTGCTTTCCTTTCATTTTATTCAGATTTTTAGCTGAGTGGTTAATGTCATTCCTTTTTACGAATCTATTTCTTGTTTTAGCCTCATATACTTTTGATTTGTTTTTCTTTGATGTTTGAGACGCAATGTGCGCCTCGGGGCTTAAAGATAAATGCAATTAATGATTTAAATTAATGTTAGGAAGGACTAGATTAAAGTATTATTAATGGGAGCTCAAAGTTTACGGAAACATGCCGTCGCGTTTTCTGGGGTTACTGCATGATGTGTGAATGAGAATGTGTGAGAGGGTGGAGTTCGGATCCACAAATTTTGGTAGCATCATCTTAATGACTATTTGAATATAAAGATGAGTGTTAATTACTAATTGACTCACGAGTTCCTCGAACGCAGTTTCGTATTCCAAGTTCCGAGTATTTAGAATCAATTTTGTGTAAATATATTATTATTATTATTGTATGTATGTTTAGTCCTCAGCCCGAAAGCTGGTTGGATCCTCAACAGTTCCGCCATCAGCTGTCATAGATGGCCTAGGCATCACTGAAGAGGCATACTAGGGAAACGATGTGTGAGGTAGTTTTCCGTTGCTTTCCTCGCCGAGCCAGAAGTTGCTATTACATATCAGTCTGCCAAACCCACTGAAATGCATGCACCAACTGACCCTATGAGCAATATTGTCACACCATTCATAGCAGTGACTGGCTGCAGAAGGAATGGCATCACTAGCATCACTCATACCTCAGTCACTTTCATCTTGTCAAAGCCAAGGATAAAGCTGAGACAGATCAATGAAAGTAACAAAATTGCTGTAGCCCATACCAGAAGACATAGTGCACTGTAAACACTAGGTCCCGCCAGCAAAGGCACGTATTATTATTATTATTATTATTATTATTATTATTATTATTATTATTATTATTATTATTATTATTGATGCGATTTTCTCGAGTTGAAGATTGAGATATTTCAATAACTTTCAGATGTTCAGACATGATCGATTTTCTACGTGGCAATTTCTTAGTTTCAAGTTATAGTATTATTACAGAGTTGGCCACTTTATTATTCAAGTTTAACTTAACGATCGCGAGTGCTTTGAGTTGTGACCAGCGCGGTCTTGTTTCTTTTCATGCGAGCGAATGTTAGTCAATGTCATTTATATTTGTATCAGTTTTTGGCAACTTTAGAACATGTGATTTTTCGTGTGATTATGAGTAAGAGAACGCGTTCCTCATTTGAAAGGCCTGCATTTTTCATAATTTTGTGACTTGCCCCGGGTAGATTTGTGAGCAACGTGTGTTAAGGTTTGGACCCTGTGTTGTTTTGATATTTGCTGCATTATTTGGGGAAGACTGAATCTCCGCTTTAGAGTCATTCCGCCATTTGTTAGCGAGGGTGATATGGGTGTCTACCGAGGAGAGTTCTATTTTAGCAGCCTACACTTCGTGATGATTTTATTGGTTTTTGTCCATGTCACTACGGTCGTTGCAGTAGACGAGATTGTTATATCGTGACGTTTGTTTGGATTTTCTTTTATGATATAACCGCGCTGAGGAATATTTGTGTCATTTAGTCTTTTTCGGAGACCAACATTGAATTATGTGTTGAAAGTTAAAGCCTACTCTGGTATTTTTATGAATTTGTGTCATGTAATTTATTTCAGGAATTCGCGTTGATTTGAGCATGTCGTTATAAAGTCCATCAGTAGATTGATCTTGGGTTATGTAATTTATTTCAGGAACCTACGTTGAATAGGAAGCGTTGCTTAGAGTGTAGATTTTATTTCCTTATATTTTCCATCGAGACTTTGAGTGAGTGATGTAACGTATGTTGTGCAATATAGTTAAGATATCTTGAGAGTTTTCTCCACAACAAATCTTTCCATCACGGTTGTAAGAAATAAAAAAAGAAAAAATGCCAAAACGATATCTATGCATAGGCAACAGTGCGAAGTCGGTCACTCCAAAACAAGAAAAAGCAGAGTGGCTGGAAGCAGTACTGGGGCGAGGGGGGATAATAGGAGAGGTTTTACCGTGGTAGGTACCAACATAAAAAAGAACAACACCTTGTCAAAGAAATTCTTAGAGTGACCAAGTGTATTGGAACAGCAACTATTACGAGAATACAGTACGCACTGACATACTTGGAGAATACAGATCCTCAAAAAAGTACAAGAGAAATAATTAAGCTAACCCTTTTTTGCAGAATTGAATTGACCAATATACGAAGAGATTAAAAAGGAACTGCCATGCAGGACCTATCTTTTTTTGTTTTCCAATAGTTATACAGATAAATATATCAGATAATACATTTTCTTGACTAGAATTTTCTAAACTCTAAAAGAAAGACTCCCTTTTTTGTGAATAGAATTTGGAGTAAAAGTTTTATCACAGTACACACCTTGTTAAACAAGGAGAATAAGCCCGAGCAAAACCCCGGACATTGATCACAAAGGCAAAGAGCTCGGATGGCCATTAGGAGGAAAAGTATTGGAAAAAGGAGTAACCCAACAAAAGTTTGACAAAATGTTTACAAAATCGTTACTTTGAGCACAATCTCAAATAACTCCACCTAGCGTGAGTGATAACCATATAAGGGGATTAGATCACAAAACATGTTTTCTCAATTTTTTTTAAAAGGGAGGTGTCTCACACACACACAATCACCTCAAATAATTATTATTATTATCCGATCAACTTTGGAAGGAACAAGTATGCTTTTACAATGAAGATCAAAAAACTATTTGGCCACATTCAAAAACAAACGAAGACGCCTCCTGGGCGCTCTAATATAAAAACCATATACACCGAATAAAGGGAAAAATGGTAGGGTAAAAAGAAGGATCAGCACAATAAGGATAAGTGAGGATGAAAAGAATTGAAACTCCGACTGTGTAATGGTTGAGAAAGTTCAGTCTGCCAATTTATGATTTTCCGGAATCATCTAAGCTTGAGAAAGTTCTGTTTGACGATGTTCAGGCTCAGTCCACATCACCAATATTACAGCACTTAAAAAACAAATAATCTCAATAAGTTTGAAGGTGGCAAGGAGCCGGGCTCGAAACAAGGCCTTGAAAATTTTCATAGCGTGCCATCACGGGAATGCCAAAACAATCCAAGTTAGAATTTTTTAAACAAGTTTACTTAAAGAAATGTTTAGCTCACCAAAGCCCTTTTCAAGTCAACTCCATCAGCTGGTAGGGAAGAAAATAGCAGCACACGGCAAGCCGTGCGAAGTCCGCAGGCCCCTCCACACACACACATACGCACACACACACACACACACACACTATTTACAGATGATGCCAGTCTGCCCAAGACGGGCCAAGCAGTCCAATATATACACGCCCGGAAGCGAAGACCAGTTCATTCGAGAAAGATCATGTGACGTGGCAGATGACGTAGTAGGTGCGAGGCAGACAAAGACAGCAGTCAGTGTGTCGAGAAATGTCGGAGGGTAACGACAGGTGAGCAAAAAGTAAGGTAATTCCGATGATAGGAAGAAGTATTGATAACCAGAGCAGATAATAATATTAGCCTATAGTCCTGTAGAAACATAAAATTGTAGAGTATGTGGAGATGTACATGCGACGAAGTTTTCAGAAACTCGTAGAACGTCGATCGAGAGGTTATGGCAGTAGCACGTTACATATTCCTGCCACCGGGCGGAATCCGAAGGATGGGCGAAAGCAGGTAGGCGTAGCAGCAGCAGCGATGTCCAAGAGCAGCTCCTCCACTGGAATCGATGATCGGCGACCAAAAGAAACGCAGTATCGGAAAAAATAAAAAAGGAACAGCAGAAGTATGGGAAACAAAGAAGCGAGCAAAACAAGGAAAACAGAGAAAGAGGAAAGAAAGGGAAAGGGAAAAAGAAAGAAAAAGGAAGTAGGAACAATGGAAAGCGGTCCGGACCAATGCATAATAGACTTAAAGTGGCCAAATATAAAAATTACAGGAAAGTTTCCCATGAAAATAAAAAGCAAGTACAATACAGGAAAGGGGCATGGGAGAGTCTGACATCAAAAGTGTGTGTGGGTGGAGGGAAAAAGGACTGGGTGAGCCAAAAACAGTAAAATAAATTTTCAGAGATGTGGACCAGAACAAACAAAGCAAACAGAGAGTAAATCCAAATACCAGACAATAAACATGAAAGAACTCTCTCTCAGTACGCAGGAAGGTTCAGGAGGAAAATTTCTTAAGTTCGGAAAAATGGGCCTGCCGAATATCCTGAGGGTTGGAGAGAGACTGCAATTGAGCAGTAACCAAAGAGGGGAAAGAAAGAATTCGGTATGGGCCAATCCATAAAGGGGAAAGCTTAGCCGAAATATGATGTTGGGTAGAACTAATGGGATGGTTTTTTAACAAAACCTGATCAAAAAGCTTGACTTTAGGCGGACGAAGACGGGAATTACATGTTTTACGGTAAAGGTCCCTGGCATGATTTAAATTACCAAGAGCTTCCCGTAGTTGAGAGTCAGTGAGCAAATGAGGAGGGGTAAGCAATAAAGAGGGCAAGTTCCAGTTTAAAGATAAAGGAGTATGAAGATCTCTTCCCAAGAAGAGTTTGGCGGGAGAAAAGGAGGTAGAATCATTAACAGTAGCATTTAAAGCTAAACAAAAGTGAGGGAGTTCAGTATCCCATGACTTTTTATCTTGGAAATGAAAAATGGAAAGAAAAGATTTAAGATTCCGGTGGTAACGTTCAACAACATTTGCCTGAGGGTGATAGGGTGAGGTACAAACCTTTTTGATACCATAAGAAAAACAGAAATTATAAAAAACTTTGGAAGTAAAAATTGACGCGTTATCAGAGACCAGAATTTTAGGAATGCCTATAAGGGGAAAAACGTGATTAGTTAGTAAATTAATGATACTCTGGGAAGAAATGTTACGTAATGGGCGTACAACAAGAAATTTGGAAAAACCATCCAATAAAGTAAATATGTAGGAGTATGATTTGGAAGACCAAAGGACCGACAATGTCAATATAGAATTTCTCGGCCGGGTAAGTAGAGGGAGAGGCTGCGTATGTCCCAAAAGTTTGATGATTTTGGGGCTTATGCTTTTGGCACAGGTCGCAAGATCGGACCCAAGAGAAAACATCCTTTCGCATTTGGGGCCAATAAAACTGAGAGGCAATGCGAGAATAAGATTTCGCCATTCCAAAATGTCCACCAGTAGGAGACCCATGAAAATATTGAAATATCATGGGGCGTAATGCGGAGGGGAGAACCAAACTAGGAGTAGCCCGAGGAGTAGGTTTAAAGACAAGGAGTTGATTTACAATGCGAAAAGGCCCAGAAAAATCATTAGAAGAAATATCTTTTTCAATTGTTGGCAGTATGGATCGAGATTTTGATGGTGTTGGCAGGACTGAAAGGACAAAGAAAAATCAGTAAGAGAAGAAATAGAATTTACCATAGCAACCGGAAGGTGGTGTATTTCGGAATCAGCAAGATGATGATCGTCAAATAGGCGAGACAACGCATCAGCGACCGAATTTTGAAAACCAGAAATAAATTTCAGAGAGAATTTGAAACGTGACAAACGAAGCAACCAGCGACCAGTACGTCCAATTTTCAGAGCATTATTAAGTAACCAGGAAAGTGCTTGGTTATCAGTGCTCACGATAAACTCTCGATGATCGAGATAGTCGGAAAATCGAAAGGATTAAAGCAATTGCTTCCCGTTCATAAACGGAATATTTACGTTCCACAGGTGATAGTAAACGACTATAATAGGCAATAGGGCGGGTTTCGTCCTGTATAGTTTGTTGCAAGACAGCGCCAATGGCGACATCGGAAGCATCAGTAGAAAGCTCAAATGTAATGTTAAAATCAGGAATTTGTAAAAGAGGAGCTTGTGATAGCTTAGTTTTTAAACAGGAAAAGGCATTTTGCTGCAAGTCACCCCAATGAAACTTTACTCCTTTGCATTTCAATAAGTTAAGAGGTTCGAAAATATGGGAAAAATTAGGTATATATTTTCCATAAAATCCAACCATACCAAGAAAGGAACGTAACTGCTTTAAGTTCTTTGGAGGTGGGACTTTATGGATGGCAGAAACCCTATCCGGATCGACAGCAACACCGTTAGAACCGAGAATATGGCCTAAAAACTTAATCGAAGTTTGAGCAATTAAGACTTTAGAAGGATTAACCGTTAAACCCACGGAACGAAGACGCGTTAAGACTTCACGAACATGCTGTAGGTGAGTGGAAAGATCAGGGGAATAGATCAAAATATCGTCAATAAATGGGAACAAATATTTATATTTTATGTCAGAAAAAGTGAATCAACAAAGCGTTGCATAATTTGAGAACCTAAATTAAGTCCGAAAGGAACTTTTTGAAACTGAAAAAGACCATTTGGAGTAATAAAGGTAGTGTAACGGGAGCTAATTTCGTCTAGGGGAATTTGATTGTATGCAGAATTAAGATCGAAAATGGAGTAATATTTGGCGTTGGAAAAATGTTGAAAAGCGGACTGCAATTTGGGCATAGGATAGGAATCGTAGAGTATACGGCCATTTAATTTACGATAATCTACGATGAATCTCGAAGATCCATCGGGTTTATCGACAATAAAGGCAGGGGAAGCATAATTAGAAGAAGAAGGAATTATAGTTTTGTCCTGAAGCATTTTATCAATTAATTGATTTAAAATTTTCATGCGAGGAGGGCTGAGAAAATAGGGGGATGAACGAACAGGAGTAGAATCAATTAAGTCAATATGAGCCTTGAAATTTTTGACTTACCAAGAACAGGAGTAATGACATAAGAAAATTCAGTTAACAAAGAATCAATTTGATCAGAATGAATAGAATTGATACTGTGAGACATGGATGAAGTTGAAGAAGGATAATCAGCAATATTAATTAATGGAATAACCGTTGAAGAAAAATGAAAAGAAACCGTAGAGTTCATGGAATCAAAAATAAGACCAGTGTGGGAAAAAACATAGCCTAAAGTAAGAGGAGAAGATAATTCCAAAACGACAAGAAAGGTAAACGGCCAAGAAAAATGTTGAATTTTAACCGTGAGAGAAATATGACCAAGAACATCAACAGGGTGATTAGAAGCCGAAACACAACCGACAGTAGAAGGAAGAAAATGAAGGTGAGAAAATACCTTTTTCAGGGATTCAAAGAAAGATAAACTGATTAAAGAAACAGCAGCCCCTGAATCAAGAAGAGCGACTGAAGGGACATTATTAATAGTCAAGACAATATGAGAAGTAGGAGGTACAAATGAACTTTCCGTCAAAAAAAGTTGAGAGGAAAATTCAGACGGCAAAGAGCGAACATTTGAAACAAGAGTAGAGGGGAACTGAACAACAAAAGACAGATTTTGCCCATTATTACGCCTACTGTCTGATGACGCGTGTAAGCCACGTTTTCCTGAATAGGGAGTAGCACAATTCCGAGATATATGACCCTTTCCTTTACAACGGAAGCAAATAATAGGAGAAGGAGTATTACCAGAAGAAACGGATGTAGAAGGTAAAGGACGAGAATCGAGAGGAGGTGGGATAGATGAGTAATAAGAAATATCTCCCAGAGAATGAATGGCGTGAGATTGAGCTAAATTAAAAAGCTGAAGCATGGACGTAGGAGGATTTAAGCCATCGAAAAGCTGCCGAAAGGAAGGAGTAGCGTAGAATTGGACGATAGAAATTAAGTCATTGACAGAGTGAGCAATGTTTAAAATATCACTATAGGTCGTAATCGAATCAAGATAGTCATGAGCAGGTTCGGTGGGAAGTTGATGACAACGAATAAATTCAAGGCTCAGCTAGCAACGTATTTCGTAAGGTAAGAAATAGTTGTGTATGGCATTCCGAAGTTGATACCAATTGGAAAAACTTAACATATTATCAACCCAAAATTTAGTAAAAACCCGGTACTTTTAGGGGACAGTAATCCCAGTAACTTAGGAAAAGAAGCTAAACCAATATTTAGAAATATTCGTGCAGAAAAGAGCCACAAGGTCAAACTACGAGGATCAATAGATTGTAATTTAGGGACTTGATCAAGAGATTGTTTTATGATCTGTACATTGAGAGAGGTATCAACAGATGTGTATTGAGGTAATAAAGGGGGAGGGGTAAATATGTGGATCGGGAGGCATAGAATGAAGTTGAGATAATGAAGAGGGCTTGCCCTCTGAATCAGTGAGCAAATCGGGACAATGAACACCGGAAGATAATGTTGGGGTATCAGAAAAGGATATTAAGTTACTAGTGGAAACCTCAGGTAAAGACCGAAGATGATATACTGGGGGTGGAGATAAATCGCTATCTTCGCCCAAGCGAAAATTATCCGAAAAGCAAGCCATAGTGTTACGAAAACAACCAAAACAAGATGCGAAAAGATCTAACCCTTTTTTGCAGAATTGAATTGACCAATATACAAAGAGATTAAAAAGGAACTGCCATGCAGGACCTATCTTTTTTGTTTTCCAATAGTTATACAGATATATCAGATAATACATTTTCTTGACTAGAATTTTCTGAACTCTAAAAGAAAGACTCCCTTTTTGTGTGAATAGAATTTGGAGTAAAAGTTTTATCACAGTACACACCTTGTTAAACAAGGAGAATAAGTCCGAGCAAAACCCAGGACATTGATCACAAAGGCAAAGAGCTCGGATGGCCGTTAGGAGGAAAAGTATTGGAAAAAGGAGTAACCCAACAAAAGTTTGACAAAATGTTTACAAAATCGTTACTTTGAGCACTATCTCAGATAACTCCACCTAGCGTGAATGATAACCATATAAGGGGATTAGATCACAAAACATGTTTTCTCATTTGTTTTGAAAAGGTAGGTGTCTCACACACACACACACACAATCACCTCAAATAATAATTATTATTATTATTATCCGATCAACTTTGGAAGGAACAAGTATGCTTTTACAATGAAGATCAAAAAACTATTTGGCCACATTCAAAAACAAACGAAGACGCCTCCAAGGCGCTCTAATATAAAACCATATACACCGAATAAAGGAAAAAAGGGTAGGGTAAAAAGAAGGATCAGCAAAATAAGGATAAGTAAGGATGAAAAGAATGGAAACTCCGACTGCGTAATGGTTGAGAAAGTTCAGTCTGCCAATTTATGATTTTCCGGAATCATCTAAGCTTGAGAAAGTTCTGTTTGACGATGTTCAGGCTCAGTCCACATCACCAATATTACAGCACTTAAAAAACAAATAATCTCAATAAGTTTCAAGGTGGCAAAGAGCCGGGCTCGAAACAAGGCCTTGAAAATTTTCATAGCGTCCCATCACGGGAATGCCAAAACAATCCAAGTTAGAATTTTTTAAACAAGTTTACTTAAAGAAATGTTTAGCTCACCAAAGCCCTTTTCAAGTCAACTCCATCAGCTGGTAGGGAAGAAAATAGCAGCACACGGCAAGCCGTGCGAAGTCCGTAGGCCCCTCCACACACACACACACACACACACATACACACACACACTATTTACAGAAGATGATGCCAGTCTGCCCAAGACTTTTTTTAATTTTTTTTTACGGGGCGCCCCCGTAGCCCGCTCCCCGTCGTGACCATCGACTCAATCTACATGGCCTCCGACATGCTATTAATTTCTAAGTAGAAAAGAGATAGCTGTGTAGAGTGGGAAGTGATACAAGGAGTATCTGCCTGTTTCCATGTCAGACACGTTACCAGGCGAGATTGTGTTAGGTATATGGTATTGGTGTATGGTATTGAAGGGTCAGGGAAAAACCACATAGGCAGAAAGAAGAAAGAGCCTACATGTAAAACCTGACATCTTTTAATAGCACATGCAAGGACGTGGGCTGGATAAAGACCAGAGGTTGTGTTAGTTAGGAATATGTGTCATGCAATCATAACCATTTACCTAGCTTTTGTCAATTATTATGGGGGATCAGTCCTACTTGTCACTGCCTGGTGGGGCTCGGGTCCGCTGGCGTCTGGGCTTTGGGCCACAGGTTAGTCCCTTGATCCAGCAGCCAGCAGTCCCTGGTGCCAAGTCTCCTTTTATGGAGAAGGGGAGTAGTGCCAAGCCTTACTTGTTGTAAGGGGCATCTTCTTTCCCGCCTGATGACGTCCCTTCTTTGCGGTGTTGTTGTCACACACTTGTCTCTGTAAATATATACACATATATACACACATCCTATTATATATACATTATTACTTTTCTTCTGTAGAGTGCGGGCCGCTTTTCCGCTCTCGTCTCCTGTAGAACAAGTACAATTACAATTAGTAGATTAATAGTTAGTGGTATTAGCAGGGGTGGGTTTTTCGTCCACTCCTTTGTCGCTGGTGGGGGCGGGGTGGATTGGATCGTCTCTTTCATGGCTGTGTTGCCTTCGTCGTGTTGTATTTCTTCTCTCAATCCTCCCTCTCTTGGCTAAATCTGTAACATAGTAATAACATAATCTAGGACAAGGATGTAGGCAGTAAACAAGCATGTACATATATACAGGTGTTGTGGGGTGTGTGCATATTGTTAAGTGGTGCGGTGTATTGAGTTGGTGTCAGTTTAAGAGCGAGGGCGGTTTTGGGCCCCCGGCCTCCTGGCCCTGTGCCTGAACAAAATGTGTTTCGGTGTGGGGTATTTGGTGTATAGGTCGACGTCATAGCGTCCTATTCCACTGACTAGTGGGTTGACCTTACTACCCCATGACTTCTTGTACATTCGGAGTGTTTGCTTTCGTATGTGTTGCCTTATCGAGGTGACTTTCGCAATTGCGCGTAGGTGGCGTATTGGTGTGTCATACGGGAGTTTAGCCGCTGCTCGAATGCATTTGTTTTGTATTAGTTCCAGCTTATCCAGGTTCGTCATAGCAGTGTAGCCCCATGCGGGAGCTGCGTACGTTATTATCGGCCTAATTAGGGCCTTGTACATGTTTATTGCTACTCGTTTGTTAATACTGGATCTTTTATTCAGTATCGGATAGAGCTGTGCCAGTCGTGCGTTTGTTTTTCGCTGGATGTCTTTAATGTGATATAGCATGGTTAGTTTTCTATCTAGGACTACTCCTAGATATTTGACCTTGTCGTGCCATGCTATATCTCGATTAAATAATTTGAGCGGTTTTATGTTGGCTGGCATATGTGTGCGTCTGTTCTTCCTAGTAAACATCACAGCTTGGCATTTGTCAACGTTGACCTTGATACGCCATTTGGTTAGCCAGGGCTCGAGAGTTCGCAGTGCTACTTGTAGTCTCTTTCGGGCGCATGCTAGCTGAAAGTGTTGTACTGTGATAGCAGTGTCATCCGCATAGATGTGCGTGGTAGTGAGTTCCGCTGTCGGCATGTCATTCGTAAATAGAATGAACAGGATTGGCCCTATTAGTGACCCCTGGGCTACGCCCGCCCTGATTGGTCGCGTGCTTGACAGTGTGTTATGAACATCTACTTGGAACTCTCGGCCTTCCAGGTATGATTTAATTAATCTTATGTACCCTGGGTGGAATTCGAGGTCTATTAATTTCGCTAATAGGCCTTCGTGCCAGACTTTATCGAATGCCTTCTGGATATCAAGGAATACCGTGCCTGTGTCTCTTCGCTTGTTTAGTCCGATGGTCGCTTGTTCTAGGACCCGGGTAAGCAGTTGCGGGGCGGAGTGGCCGTTTCTAAAACCGAATTGTTCGTTCCGAATGATTCTTCTTTCCTTGATATGTGCTATGAGCCTTTTCAGCAGTATTTTCTCAAATACTTTGCTGAGGGCGTCCAGGAGACTGATGGGCCTGTAATTATTAGGGTTAGATTTGTCCTTGCCTGGTTTGCCGAATACAAGGATTCTCGCCTTTTTCCACTGTTCGGGATAATACTGCAATTGGAACATTGCATTGTATATTTTAATGAGTAGTGCGAGGGCTTTCGGGGTTAGTTTTTGAAGTATTATGTTCTGAATCTCATCTGGGCCGGGTGCCTTCTTCGGGTTAAGGTGACCTATTATCCACTTAATTTCGTGGATATTAGTCTTCTTAACCTCGGGCTTAGGTGCGTTTGTTAGGAATTCCGCTACCTTGGCCTCTGTTTGCCTAATGAAGGCGGGGTCCGACGGTTCGTCATTGGGCTTAAAGGCCTCTTCAAGTGAGTCGGCTATCACCTCTGCTTTATCTTGATTTTCATATACTGGTCCGTTAGGTCCCTTAATTGTTGGGATCACGTGTGGTTCTCGCGTGAAATATCTCGCTAAGTTCCACACCGGTCTGGTATTTGTGTCAAACGTACTCAGTTTGTTATTCCAGATCCGAGACCTATACTCCATTATTTCGGTTTCGATTTCGACCCTGAGTTCGTTTTTACGTATCCGGTCTTCATCGCGGTGGTGTCGGGCCCAGTTGCGCTTGTGTCTGTTGCGCTGGCGAATTAGATCTTTAATGTGGGCCGGTATTTCAATGTTGCTGTTTTGTCTAGGTTTGTGTACCGGGATGCTCGCAGTTGTGGCTGCCTGGATCGCATTTACGAGTGTTTTTAGGGATTCATCCGTTTGGGCTGGGTTTACTATTTGTATGTCCTCAGTCCCCTGTAGGAGTGAATCGAGTTTTCTTTCAAATTTACCCCATTTGGCTGCTTTATAGTTTAGTCGGCGCTTGGGGTTATTCTCATATTCCTCCGGGTTCGCTTCCAGTGTAAATATTACTGGTTGATGCCTCGACCCTAGGTCGTTGATGACCTTTATAGTGTGTCTTTGAGGAATATTTCGCAGTAGGGCGATGTCCAATATATCGTCGACCTGTTCGTTTGGTGCCAGGAACGTGGGTTCGCTGGGGGCTGTTACCACATAGTCCTGGGATAGCATGTGGTTGTACAGCCTTTCGCCGTCTGCGTTAGGTTTCAGGCACCCCCAGCTGGCGTGTTTCGAATTTATGCCCAAGACGGGCCAAGCAGTCCAATATATACACACCCGGAAGCGAAGACCAGTTCATTCGAGAAAGATCATGTGACGTGGCAGATGAGGTAGTAGGTGCGAGGCAGACAAAGACAGCAGTCAGTGTGTCGAGAAATGTCGGAGGGTAACGACAGGTGAGCAAAAAGTAAGGTAATTCCGATGATAGGAAGAAGTATTGATAACCAGAGCAGATAATAATATTAGCCTATAGTCCTGTAGAAACATAAAATTGTAGAGTATGTGGAGATGTACATGCGACGAAGTTTGCAGAAACTCGTAGAACGTCGATCGAGAGGTTATGGCAGTAGCACGTTACAGTGAGCATTGCATGAATGTAGCTTGCTTTTCTTGGTGAGCCCTGGAAAATATGACATCATGTTTTTCTTTGATTGTGTATATTTGCCATTGTTGTGATTTTATTGTGTGTGGTTCCGATCCACAGTGTTTTGTTCTGCTCATGAGGACTCTTATGATTGAGATGTATATATTTGTGCGTAGGATGTTTTACCACCCAGCGTGTTATATTTCGTACAGTTAGATTAGTTTTGTCTTCCCTTTGCGTATTAAATCACGCATTTCCTTAAGGTTAGAGACCCTCACTGCAATGTCCAAGTATGCAGAAAAGGGAAACGTACTCATCTACGGTTGTGTTAACAAAATTAAACCCAGGGGCGTGGTGCGAGCACGCTATTCAATGTGTTAAAATTAATGAAATTCAAGAATTCTGCTTTGTAATGTTAAGTATGTGTGTCGGCATTCACTTGAATATTTGTATGATATTTGATTCTCAAGATGGACTTTATCAAGCTGAGAGAATAATTCTGAGTCTTGTAAATTTTTTATCATTATGATATTTTTTGGCTATTTGTCATATGTTTTCTGTTTATTTTTAAACTGTCGTCGTGCTTCACCTTGCTTTATTTATTGATTTTAGTTGACCTCACGTGTCCATATTAGTTATATGTTGCCCATTAAAATTCAGGGTGTATATATTTTTAAGGCATTATTTTATCATAATCCGAACTGAGCACGCCTGGGAGCAGCTGACTAGTCTGGGGCAAATTACCTTGATGGTAGAAACGGGAACAAGGTTATATTTGCTCAGCATTCTGAAGAGAAGAAAGGCCTTATTTTCTTGAAAAGTGTGAAAAATAGTATTTGTTTATCCAGCTTGTGATGTGAAATTGTGCCACGTGCTTGAACACGCATTCAGAAAAATGTCACCAATTAAAATACACTACAGATGCAGAATTATTTAAAAAGAACTGAAAATACTATTAGGCAGATGTACACTACATTAATGCTTTTACAGGAACAATGAATCAGAGCTAGAAAATATGTATCGGTTCATGCGAATGAGAGAGCATATTCGAATCGACAAATGTGATTATTAATAGATCAGTATAAAATTCATATTACTTGTTGTAAATTTTATTTCCAGTCTATATTATAAAAGTGTTTCCATAGAAAGGCTGCCTTTGAAATGTATGACAATTCAATAAAGTGTTTTTCATTTTCTTGGCTGTTCAGATACACATCCTGATCCATAATCTTGTACCGTAATACTACACTTCTCTGTACGTTTATAAATGAGAGATGTATGGATATCTCCACAGCTTTGTGATAAAATAATAATTGATGTAATAAGTAGCGGTCGCTTGGTAGAGCATGGCCCTTCGGGGCTGTTGCGCCATGGGGTTTGTTTTTATGCATTATGTTTTCTTTCTAGTTGCATGCTTAATGAGCTTGTTAATCTATATATCGCGATTCTGTAAGAAAACTCTGCTTAAGAAAAACGTATACGCATCAAATAGTTACGTTGCCCTTGCAAGCAATGTTCAGATATTTTCAACATCAACTTAATCTCTGTTATACTTAATGAATATGATCTTTATGATCCCGCTCTGTTCCACGCTCCGGCTACTGAGGTACATTTAAGGCATAGTGGACGCCAGATCGACTTTCTTCGAAGATGGCAGCGTGATAGCCATTCTAGCTCGTCGGTTAGACCACGTTACCTACGAAGATGTACTCTATCATTTAAATTATAACCCTTGCAAAACGCAGGAAAACAGCCTATTTTGTCACATCTACCGAAAAGACAAGTACGACCAGGTAAAACATCGTGGAAGGGAAATATAGACGAGGGTGGAGAAGATATCTTGGGCGTGGAACCTCCGACAGTGGTTCGACATTCATAGCACAGCAACTCATATACGAAAATCACAGAATAATAAATATAACTTCATGATGGTCGCCAGCCTTGTCTGAAAAGACAACACCAGAAGAAGAAGACATATTTGCCTCTTACGATTTCAAGTAGAAACAGTAAAAAATTCTGTAATTAAGATGAAGGACAGACGTAGGCTATGATATAGGGTAGGTGGTAGTTACTTGGTAGCTCTAAAAATATCATTATGGATGTTAGCCTACTTCTATCGATACATTATGTAGTGGTGAATATAGTTTTAATAGCAACCATCTTCTCTACCAGTGGCGTGCATTGAACCCCAGCTACCAGAGCGCTGCTGGGGCAAAGAATTTTGTATTTACATTGTCTTATTATTCCTTAGAACGTTTTTTATCAAGTTTTTAAAAACTTGAAACATCTAAGTCAAGGCACGTATAGCTCTCTCGATAACCCGCTCGCTCTACCGTAGTCCAGGTTTGCCCCTCGTTGGCCTGAATGGTTACCGTAGTGCTCTTCGGTTCCAGCGAGCTGTGCTTCTTTGCCCAGCGAAATTCAAGTCGTTTGCTTGACGCATACCCATTAAGGCTCCTTCTCTTGGGGAGGTGGGGTGGTAACTGTTGGCCTCGCTCGAGATTCACAGTGTCTTAACGACGGCAGAGCAGCTAGCTTGGGTACATGTTACTCGAAGTGTTCAGCGCCACACACCAGGGGCTACCAAAGAACAGTACAGCCACTTGCACATAATCTTGCTAATAAAAATAAACATTTTATGAAATCAATTGCAATAAAGGTATTTATTTTATTTTATACGCTTTAGGTTATACGCTTTTGTGTTAGTTTACTGTTAATCGTCAAACTGTTCACATCGTGGTAAGTCCTCTCGTCCTAAAGCTACTAAAGGCTACTTTTCTAATCTACACAGCTTTGTATTACATTATATAAGTAGAGAGTAGCAAGTGTCTAGTAGATTTAACTTGTTTCTTTTCAAGAAGAACCTATAAGCAGAAGATAAAGTCCGTCATGATATACGTACAACCCATTTCTAGCTATATTTGCAAAAAGCGTGGAAAAACATTTTCCCGAGTCTATCACAAGAGACATCATGAGATATCTTGTAGAACAATTTTTCAATGCAAACATTTTAGAAGAGAGTTCAAGAACGCTTACAACGCTCAACGTCACGAATCTGCGTGTAATGTAGTTTCAACGAGAATATATAAAGAGCTCAACCGCATTCAAGCAAATACTGACTTTTTTTAAAAGCACCTCTACGAGAGCTTTTTAATTCTCCCTCGTTGTCTAGGCCTGCCACAAGTTCTGTTACTAAGCACACATTTCGAGATAAAGAAAAGCAAGATTATGATGATGATGATGATGATGCTAATGATAATAGTGATAATAAAGAAAAGGAGAAGAAGAATAAAAATAAGATCTCAATGTTTCTTTGCCATTAGAGCTTTATGATTTTATTTCATTTTCCAAGCCGACTACACGTTATGTCGCCGTGCAAACATCTCAAGAAGAGATGAAAGATGAAGTAGAAGATTTCAACGCTTCTTTGCTATCGAAACAAATAAAGTTTTTACCTGGAAACGCTACTGCAGAAGCACATATTACATCAAAACAAGTCCCTACACATCAACTGTCTGCATGCAGGCTCAAAGTTCACAAAACGCCTCTGTTACCCCATGTAGACGTTGAGACAATATTAAATAATGTGAGCCTCCCCATTATAACCATTTTGAACTGGCCCTGCGGCCTAGAATAATTTGTGTCAAACGGCTTACGCCAGTATACCTTTTTTTAAAGTTACTGTAGTCAGCGGGCCATTGTCTGGTCTTGTGATTGGTTGCGCATTACTGCGCATGCGCCCGCCGGTCGACTACCAGGCAAAACTGGCCTGCTTCCAGCTGGCCGACGCGACACTCAGTTCGCTTGAGGCAGCCATGTTGAGCTGGTGTGTATTTGTGTCCGGCGTCATGGAGTGTTGGAGTACCAAGAAACCACCGTAAATTGAATGTTAACGGGGATTTTCCCCAGGTAAACTAGTTGAAGACCTCCTGCCTTTTCTTCTGAGCGTTTTTTGGATTTATTTTTCGTCTGGATACTTCACAACGAGGTCTGGATCCCGGTGGCTTGACTGTATTTCTTCGTCAACAATGTCAGGTTAAAAATTCTTCTCATTTCTTCATCACCTAAGGTACGTACCAGTGTTTGACACACTTTAAACGTCGTCCTGAAGAGGATTTTGATATTTTCGAAGATTTCTGGAAAAATAATAATAATAATAATAAATATTTGGACTTCGCCGTTAAATTTATTCCTATTTGCGTGTGTGGTATCGAAAATCTGGAAAACTGTTTCGGCAACTAATCACAGTAATGTGGAAGGTTCACCATGAACTAAATTGGAATTATTAATTTAAAATTTTACTGATCTACTTTGGCATTTTAAATTGTAACTTTCCTTGTAAACCAAGGTACAGTCTCCAAGGTACCGAACCTTACCTCTTTCGGCTTTCTGTTTGCTTCCCTGTGTTTTGTTTTCTAATTTGTTTGGTATGTTTTCTTCTCCCCTCCCCCTTCTGGGGTTTTTGGGTGAATTAAAATTTTTCTCTAGCCTGTTTTCCTCCGTGTTTTTGGAGGCGTTGCTTTGTTTTGGTGGTTACCTTGGCAACGGTTCGTGTGTGTATTGTTGTCGGGTTAAGAGTTGTCTGGCGTGTTGAGCCTGTGTGGATTTTGAATTATATATTTCGGGGTTGAGTGTATCGTTTACTGTTTAAATTATTTAATTTATTTTCTCCTCCTTTTATGTTGTGTTACCATTTCCTTGCCCCGCGTGAGGAGGTATTTTAACGTAAAATTCTGTTTGTCTTGGAAACTGTCCTTGGTGGAAACTGAACGTTTTCAAATTTGGTAATTATGAGAAGCGACCGCGTTGAAGATCCATTTTATTGAATAATTGTTAACTTAGTTTTTTATTAAATAACTATCCGTGATCGATCACATTTTATTTCAAGTTGTACTTATGTAAGAGAGTCTATTGGTTTTCCGTTGTTTTCTGATCACATTTTATTTGGTACGGAGGTCACCCCTTTCCTTTCTTTGTTGTTTTCATAAAGTTCCCCATTTATTATCTGTTAAAGAGTATTTATTTTCCATTAATTGTCAATTAGTAATGAATTAATTTTCTTTTAAACCCTACCTGGGTATATTCTTATTTATTTAATTTATTGTTAACTTCCCTTTCCATTTTTCAACCTTACGTTTATTTTATTTACATTTTGGCCTTACGCTTTAAAATAAACTTAGGTTTTATCAACGTAATGACTTGGTTTGTTACTTACTATTTGCCCTTCCATTAAGTTTTTTTTAAACTTCATGTAAATGCTGGTTTTCATTCGCCACGTTCGGTGGAGCACTGCCTCTGATTTACTTCCACGGCCTTTTAGTCGTCTTCCTCCGCTGTTTCCGGTAAGTTTTTCTATGGTTTCTTGTTTTTTTTCCTTAGTGCTTGTACTTTGTTGTGCTCTTCTTGTGCCCATCACCCTTCCTCGTGTTCGCTATAACTCCCATTTTGGGGCGGGCACGCTAGCAACCTTCTCGCCAGGGTCTCTATCTCTCTCTCTCTCTCTCTCTCTCTCTCTCTCTTTTTCTCTCACCCTGGTGGGTAAGGTTATTCACCTCATCACCCCTAGGTGGTACCGGGGTCCTAGAGGGTGGTGAGCGGTGAGAGTGGTAGCAGAGCGTGGTTGTTTGTTGTTCCACTGTTGTTGCTCTGCTGCCTAATCTCTGTTGTTCTGCCTTGTGCTGCCTAACTTTCCTCCCTTTCTATCCTTGCTTGGTGCAGTGCTGTAGTGAATGTTGGTGAATGAAAATCAATGACTTAAGAAACAAATGGTGTTATTGTCAATAACTATTGTAAAAGGAAATGCAAGGATCTCGTGTAATTCCCTATGTTATTTGTTTCATGTACCTGTGTTTTGGAGTTCCCTGTTGCTTTCAACTGTGTTTATGCTGAGCTGTATGGACTTACCTACTTGCTGATTATGATTTTGAAACCCTTTGGGTACCTGTGCTGTGAATTCTGCTTCTGCCTTGCTGTTTCGAGGTGACCTGTCAATTTTTCTTCCTTTTCCTGGCGGATTTGGTGAGTGATTGCATGTAATTAATTATTCTGGGTTGGTGGAAGTTGTAATAATTGAACAACTTGTAATGGAGTATGACTTGGTTGACTCAGGGCTACTGGTGTACTACCGCTTAGTACATGTCCTGTAATATGTGTACTGGCTGTCAACCTTGTATTTTTGCTGCCTACCTGCATACTGTGGTTGCGATTTCGGTGGGAATTAATCTGGTTTTATCGTGGAGAGCTTTTCTGATCATTATGTGATGTGAAGGTTGCTCGGTTGCTTTTGCAGTGTGACATTGTGTGTCCTGGGATCACCTTGTTGTGTTACCTGCTCTGGCCTTGCTTTGGGCTCCGAGACTTAATGTTGTTATTATCATTTCTAGCATATTTCCTGTATGGTACCTCGGTGGTGTACATGCTAACCGTTTATTTGTCTTCTAAATTTAATACCTTCTTACTGGGTTAACTCTGGTGTGTAATTCTGATTATAATTTGACCTGGCCACTAAGCATGTCCAAATATGCCTACTTATATGTGTATACGGTTATGTGCTGAAGTGTACGGTGATGTGTTATGCCCTTTCATGGTTTTGAAATGTGACCTGGTGTTATGGCATCGATGGTTGTATGTGCTTTTCAGTTAATTGGGGCTGTGTGGGTAAGTTATTTGCCCCTACTAAACTTATGGCTAACCTCCGTTGTTTCTATGCCAGTAACCGTTCTTGGCTGTTAGTAGCTGATAATCTAGTGGGCAACATCATGGTATTTTGAAACTTTTCAAGCCTGTAATGTTTCTGTGCTCTTTGGTTGGTTTTTTAATTTGGAAATTGCTTAACCTTACTCGTCTATTGTTATTTCTTTAAATTTGGTTTAAGTTTCTGTTATCTGAAGTGTAGTTGGCTTTTAGTGCGCCGTTAAATATGCACCCTTGCGAGATAATGTCTGGTTTATTTGACCTGTTACTAGAGAGGTGTTCCCATCCTTGTGTGGAATTTGGTATATTGAAATCTGCCTATATGATGTGCCTCAATCATTACCGAGCTTTGTGTGTTTGTGCCTTGACTGAGTGCTGTGTGTTGTTGGCTTGAGTGTCTTTTCATTTCATCATCCCACCTGTGAGTATGTATGTATGTCTGGTCTTGGTTTGTGATTGGAGTTATCTTTTCTGTCAACTGCTCGTGAGGCAGTCATCAGTTGTGGTTGGGCCATGTTGGCCGGTATTAGGTTGGGATAACTGGATGGCCTTGTGCCTGAGCTATTATAGTTTTAACTGGTTTTTTCCTTCCTGATTTTTGGTCGAGCGTGTTTCACTATTTCTGGTGTGTCGTGAACCATCTTCCTCGTGTAACCTCTCAACTAGTTCAAGGATATTTATCTGGTGTCTGGGCCACTTCAAGTTTTGCTACTCGTAACTTGTCTTGCTGTGTAGTAATTAATCTGACTGACCTTTTCTGAACTACTGCTTTGGATTTCATCCTGCTGTAAACATTACTTGGTGGTTTAGTGTTTCTTATGCCCGATTATTCACTCCATTTTGGTATCGTGCACTACCGCGGTAATTATAGGCCTAGAATATGTGTTGTCAAAATTTTGTTAACCTATTGATACTTATCTAATTCCTTTGAGTTGTGGGTTCAAGTATTCCCTACCATATCTACTTGTCGGGTCTTGTGTTGTGTTGTTGATGATCCTCTGCCTGAGGGGTGGTATATGCCCTTTTGAACCTTCATTGGGATGGCTTTGGACATATGTAAGGTGGTTGTGTTGTGACGGTACCGTGGATTATTTTTGGGGATTTATTTTGGGGTGGCATGAGAACTACACGGCATGTTGTTGAGGATGTTTGTGTTCCTTTAATCCCTTTGTGGAGCTGACACTTGTCCGGTGTGGTTGGTCATGGTTTGGGTTATTCTTTTGTGTTGTATTATTTGGTGATGTTGGCACCTTGGTATGGGCAGTGTTCGTGTCTGTCTTTGATTTACCTCCGTGTTCTGTGGATATGGCCATTTTCTTCTACATGAATCTACTACTCTCAGAATTAGCTTGTTGGTCTTCAGTAATGTGTCTGTTTGGTTTGCTCGGGTTTTACTTTCCCTGTCTCCATGCATTTCCTATTGATCTGATGTCGTCTCTGTAACTTCTTCTACTGTAAAGCTCATTTTAATTTTACCTGCCACTCTATGGCGTTTCATTTTTCTCAGTGGATCTCTTGTGTCTGTTGACTTTGGTGTTTGTCATCTCACCGTGCTTTGGGTTCACTACTCTGGTATGGGACGGAGTAGTGCTCCCTTGGTCGGTACTGGAATCTTCCTGCGAGTAGATTATGGGGTCTTCTTGTAGAGTACTGCCTTCTTCATGCTACTGTGAGCATTTTCCATGGACTCGCCTCGTATTCCGCCACTTATGTTTTATTTGCTTGCTCTCCTGGTGGATAGGAGAAAGTACCTGTGGCCGTATTGGGACAGTGTGATGGGAAAGTCACGTATTTGTAGACCGGGTAATGCCGAGACCCTATTGGGTATCCGGTGGTGTACGTTGTGTGCGTCATTGCTCGATATTTTCCATTTTGGTCTTCCGATCTGAGGTTTTACTTTGCCTTTTAATTTGATTGGCTGGCCATTGTGAAATTAATTGTATTTAAGGTTCTGTGTAGTAGGTTGGTTACTGATTCCAGATTGTGTTCCCTCCTGTGATTCTTCTATCCCTATTTCTGTTCCGTTAATTCCAGGTTGCTTATTTGTGACTAATGATGTGTGCTGTTGCTTGGTGTTGCTTGGCTGATTTGTTGTCGATGACAGACTGTTCGCGAACCCTCCATCTGGATACCTTAAGAAGTCTCCAACAGGTCCAGTCAATCCTTCCCTTGCTCTAAACATGTTAACCCTTTTAAGCCTTGGATTTTCCATATTTAATATCCTAACTCTGACTTCTTGAAGCTGGATTTATCTATTGCGTTTTGGTTTCTTGTCCTCACTCTTATTCAACTAGGTGGTGTATTTTGATGTGGGAAGTTAAACCTGTATTTGAAATTTTTTGCCCTAATGCTCTTGTCAGTGGATCTCGGAATCTGTTTGTGGTCGATCCTTCACTGTGTCGTTGCCCTGTATCTACTAAATTCAAAATCTTGGACTTAACTTGCTTTCATTGGAGTATGCCTGTGTATTGACCTTCGTCTAGAGGAAAAATTTCTTGACCTATGTCATATTTATTTATGTTTAGCTAGTGATGGTAAGCCGTTGTACTGTTGTGATGGTACTTGTGGGCTAGGTGTTGTTTCACTCAGAGCTTCTGATCTGTACTTCTGTGGAATATTGCTATTTGGCACTGCGGTTATGGCACCTCATGTTATGGTCGATGCTCTTGATTATGGGTTGTTGTTTTTGCGGTGATTTTAATTCTGGGTATTTGATTGTTAACCGAATCGAGTGTCGAAGTTTGAGGTCTTGTTTGGCTATGGTGATGGGTGTGGTTGCTCGTTCCATTCTGGTATTATGGATACTCCGTGTACTACTGGTGCTTACCTCGTTGACTACCTACTGCTGTGTTTTGAGTGGTGTACCGTGGCCCTGACTCAATCAAGCGTAACAAAACTGTGTTGATCTAATATTTGCGGTTCTCTTATTTTGAAGATTTCATTCACCAATTGCGCCTTTCTTTGGTCCTCCCCTGGTCCCGTTGTGCGTTTCTTTCCCCTGTTGTCACCCTTTTGCAACTCGAGATCATGCATTCCCTTAATATCATAGGAGACTTGTAAAGGTATTCATGCATTAAAAAATTAATTTACCACCGTGCTTGAGAAAATAACCTGGATGCGTGGACTTATAATCATGTGGTTTTCGTTTAATTTTGGTCAGTATATCTGTGATTAGTGTGAGAGTGGCCGAAACTCAAGGTGAACTGCGTCATTTGTCATAAACTATATCATTGTGTGATGCATTGAAACAATGTGTATTGGGTGAAACTGAATATTTGGTGAACTCTGGTCATTGTACTCTCTATTTGATGACAAACATTACTCTGGTGATTTACCGAGTGATCGGTTAACGTTTGTGGACACTGATGTTGATTGCACCCCGCCAATTATTTCTAAAAACTATGTGATATGGAACTGTGTCTTGGACTATTAACCTGGTCATGTGAACTTCTAACTAAAATGAGTTAATCTTGGTGGTCGTTTTCTGTTGGACTACTCCGCCCAAATTTAGTGTATGTGTGACCACCTCATCATTGATGGCATGTGCATGAGATTTTGTCGTCGATTCGGGGCGGGAGGGCTGAGACAATATTAAATAATGTGAGCCTCCCCATTATAACCATTTTGAACTGGCCCTGCGGCCTAGAATAATTTGTGTCAAACGGCTTACGCCAGTATACCTTTTTTTAAAGTTACTGTAGTCAGCGGGCCATTGTCTGGTCTTGTGATTGGTTGCGCATTACTGCGCATGCGCCCGCCGGTCGACTACCAGGCAAAACTGGCCTGCTTCCAGCTGGCCGACGCGACACTCAGTTCGCTTGAGGCAGCCATGTTGAGCTGGTGTGTATTTGTGTCCGGCGTCATGGAGTGTTGGAGTACCAAGAAACCACCGTAAATTGAATGTTAACGGGGATTTTCCCCAGGTAAACTAGTTGAAGACCTCCTGCCTTTTCTTCTGAGCGTTTTTTGGATTTATTTTTCGTCTGGATACTTCACAACGAGGTCTGGATCCCGGTGGCTTGACTGTATTTCTTCGTCAACAATGTCAGGTTAAAAATTCTTCTCATTTCTTCATCACCTAAGGTACGTACCAGTGTTTGACACACTTTAAACGTCGTCCTGAAGAGGATTTTGATATTTTCGAAGATTTCTGGAAAAATAATAATAATAATAATAAATATTTGGACTTCGCCGTTAAATTTATTCCTATTTGCGTGTGTGGTATCGAAAATCTGGAAAACTGTTTCGGCAACTAATCACAGTAATGTGGAAGGTTCACCATGAACTAAATTGGAATTATTAATTTAAAATTTTACTGATCTACTTTGGCATTTTAAATTGTAACTTTCCTTGTAAACCAAGGTACAGTCTCCAAGGTACCGAACCTTACCTCTTTCGGCTTTCTGTTTGCTTCCCTGTGTTTTGTTTTCTAATTTGTTTGGTATGTTTTCTTCTCCCCTCCCCCTTCTGGGGTTTTTGGGTGAATTAAAATTTTTCTCTAGCCTGTTTTCCTCCGTGTTTTTGGAGGCGTTGCTTTGTTTTGGTGGTTACCTTGGCAACGGTTCGTGTGTGTATTGTTGTCGGGTTAAGAGTTGTCTGGCGTGTTGAGCCTGTGTGGATTTTGAATTATATATTTCGGGGTTGAGTGTATCGTTTACTGTTTAAATTATTTAATTTATTTTCTCCTCCTTTTATGTTGTGTTACCATTTCCTTGCCCCGCGTGAGGAGGTATTTTAACGTAAAATTCTGTTTGTCTTGGAAACTGTCCTTGGTGGAAACTGAACGTTTTCAAATTTGGTAATTATGAGAAGCGACCGCGTTGAAGATCCATTTTATTGAATAATTGTTAACTTAGTTTTTTATTAAATAACTATCCGTGATCGATCACATTTTATTTCAAGTTGTACTTATGTAAGAGAGTCTATTGGTTTTCCGTTGTTTTCTGATCACATTTTATTTGGTACGGAGGTCACCCCTTTCCTTTCTTTGTTGTTTTCATAAAGTTCCCCATTTATTATCTGTTAAAGAGTATTTATTTTCCATTAATTGTCAATTAGTAATGAATTAATTTTCTTTTAAACCCTACCTGGGTATATTCTTATTTATTTAATTTATTGTTAACTTCCCTTTCCATTTTTCAACCTTACGTTTATTTTATTTACATTTTGGCCTTACGCTTTAAAATAAACTTAGGTTTTATCAACGTAATGACTTGGTTTGTTACTTACTATTTGCCCTTCCATTAAGTTTTTTTTAAACTTCATGTAAATGCTGGTTTTCATTCGCCACGTTCGGTGGAGCACTGCCTCTGATTTACTTCCACGGCCTTTTAGTCGTCTTCCTCCGCTGTTTCCGGTAAGTTTTTTTATGGTTTCTTGTTTTTTTTCCTTAGTGCTTGTACTTTGTTGTGCTCTTCTTGTGCCCATCACCCTTCCTCGTGTTCGCTATAACTCCCATTTTGGGGCGGGCACGCTAGCAACCTTCTCGCCAGGGTCTCTATCTCTCTCTCTCTCTCTCTCTCTCTCTCTCTCTCTCTCTCTCTCTCTCTTCCTCTCTCTTTTTCTCTCACCCTGGTGGGTAAGGTTATTCACCTCATCACCCCTAGGTGGTACCGGGGTCCTAGAGGGTGGTGAGCGGTGAGAACGTGAGATACTGTAAAGACCCCAACCTACTTTTAAAACGTTTGCAACTGCTAAGAGCCTATCAAGATGCTGGTTACACAGAGTATAAAGCAGATATCTTTGAAGTAGAGCAAGAATTACGTCGTGTGGGTATTATTGAGTAATAGCTCTTCAAAGTGAAGACCTTACCTGTAAGCTCTCTCTCGACAGTACAACAGCCTGAACACCTCCCTAGATTCCCAGCCCTCACCCTCACCTAAGTCATCCTCCTGTAGTATATAGTGGATCGAGCAGCTATAATGGTACAGACTATTTTCTAACATTCTCCCTTCCTTAAGGTATTAACTCCGCCTCTAGCTGCAGAATCTGTCTCAAGCCCGGATAAAGGGAGGAGAAGCACCCTAAATACTACAAAAAAGGTAAGCCATTTAGCCCTTTAGCCCATTAGCCCTTTAGCCCTATGAGGAGGAGGAGGAGAGTTCGGTGAGGAGAAAGAGGAGTCCTTTTGCCCTTTTGCCCTTCTGATAAGACGTGACCCCTGGGTTCCATTCCTTATCATGTGTGTAGCACGAATATTTTTCGGTTCAGCATTTTGCAATGCTACACTGAATGAACTTTATCACTTCTAACAGAATAATAAAGTTAGGTTATAACAACATTCTATGTGTATCTACATCTCATCATTCTGATTATGCTTTTAGCTTTGAGCGACTATCCTTCCTCGAGAGCCCTAGTGCAGCTCTCCCCAGGATTAGTCCCATAAGAGCCTATGTATACGCAAGAACCCTGCGCTAGACTGATGTTAGGAAGGGCATCTGGTTAGAAGGATGAAACCCCGCATTAGCCCAATACGTGTAAAACTCGCCCCAAGTTAGTGCCATAAAGCTCATGTATCACTACTAACTCTTGTGCTAGACTAAAGTTATGAAGGGTAGCTAGTTAGAAGGATGAGCGATAGCCCAGCTCCTTAAAGTTAGTCTAATATAACCAATATACAGCATCTATATTCCTCTGTTCCCAAGTGTTAGGTGATAAAACTAATGGGTCATAAGTTACAAGTTGTAAGCCCCTGAGTTCACTCTCTATAGTTCAGTCCATGAGAATACAGTATAGCAGCCATCTTGCATAGTAGCCCTTGCCCCAGTTCCCGAAAGTTAGGCTAGTAAAACTAATAAGTCATAAGTTACAAGTTGTGAGCCCCTGAGGCAGCTGTCTAGTTAGGTCTATACGAATATAGTATATTAGCTATATTGCATAGCAGCACTTGCCTCGGTTCTGGAATGTCAGGCTGAAAAACTAATACGTCATAAGTTACAAGATGTAAGCCCCTAAGGTAGCTCTCCAGAGTTCGGTCCATGAGAATACAATATAGCAGCCATGTTGCATAACAGCCCTTGCCTTAGTTCTCGAAAGTTAGGCTGATAAAACTAATAGGTCATAAGTTACACAAGTTGTGAGCTCGTGAGCCAGCTCTGGAGAGTTAGGCTTATAAGAACAATGTATCGCCATTAGCTCCTGGTCCATCTCCTTAAATTTAGTCTCATATAACCAATGTATAGCAACCATGCCTCGGGTTCCTAGCACTAGAAAGTTGTACGCGGCCGCCATCTTCCGCAATCGCCCCTATGCAATCTCCTTAAGTCCTATGTCTCCCCTGGGCTAGCTTTCTCCATAAGAGCCTATGTATAGCCGCCGTCTTGCGCAACAGCCCCTGGACCAGCCTTCTCCATAAGAGCCCGTGTATAGCCGCCATCTTGTGCAATCGCCCGTAGGCCGTCGTCTTAAGTCCTATGGCTCCCCTGGACCAGCTTTCTCCATAAGAGCCTATCTATAGCCGCCATCTTGCACAGTAGCCCCAGGGCCAGCTTCCGGGAGTTAGTCCCATAAGATCCCGCGTATAGCCGCCAACTTGCACATTAGCCTCTGGGCCAGCTCTGTCTTTTTAAACCTACTCATTGTATTCATAAAAGACAACAACTTATCAACGTTGTGTTGTAGAAGAAGGGTTGATAATGCAGTGTATCCTGGTGATGATTGTTTAGTCCAAGTTGCCACCGTAAAAGCAATCAAGGATGTGGTTAAACGTCCTGTCAATAGACTGTATGCATTTCCAAACGCAGTTGCGTTATAGATCACTGAGAACTATCTGTATAAGTGACATTTACACATGTAATTGTTTTTTACTACGTCGCTTTTGTTGGGTTGTATGTTTGATATTTAAAAGTAAATTTCTTTTAATCTTCAATAATTTTCTTATGAAATTTTCAATATGCATGAAGGCAGTGGTTTTCCAACTGCGGTACGCATCCATCTAGGGGTACAGCTGAGACTTTAAGTGGGGTAGGCGAGGAGCCTTCGGGGAAAAGTGAAATATGGAAAGAAAGAAATAAATAAGAAGAAATGTATATATATGGAGCCACGCTCCGCTTGAAAGTTTCACCTGGACTACGACATATCAGAAAACTGTGCCACGCCATGCAGGCACACCCAGCCCATTGAAATTTTGATGGTTCACAATGTTTAAATTTCACAATTAAGACAGAAATATCTAATTTCCTCCCAGCAACATTAAAAAAAGTTCACATCCTTGCGTATATTGTGCGAAATCAACATTTCAATTATTTTTTCAAAGAACTTGTGAGCTATTCTGTGTCTTTTGGCAAACACGTATTGGTGTCAGAATAAATAAATTATTAATGTGATATTGAGGCTAAAATCAGCGTTTTGTGAAACTTTCATGCAAACGAGCCATCCTGGTTTTTTTTAATGATATTTGTTCGTGGCGTCGACCTCTATAGATCTTCTACCACTACTTTCACCATATGAACCTGCGTGTAAGTGAAATTGCGGAAGTGTAGTGTTGAATGTGAGGAAAAGGAACGTTAAGGACGATATAAAAACCCAGTCCCCAGGCCAGGGGTATTAATCATTTACAATCAAAAACCCCTGACGCGGCCGGGAATCGAACGCGGGGCCACCGGGGGACAGGCGGACACCGCGGGGCCGGATTGGTCATCTTGTTTAACTTCATTATCATCGTATTATACTTCATACAGACCCAAACTCTTTCATTTCTTGTTATGTGTTATGCAAAATGTATTTCATTTCACGATCTCGCATTATTTACGATGTGTGTAATCAATTAAAAACAATTAAACTGCCTTAATATTTACCCAGGTACTCATAGTTTTAAACCTGTCATCTAGGAATTTTTTCGTAGGGATACAACAAACTTTTAGCCATGACTGAGGGGTACTGTCTCTCAATAGTTTGAGAACCTCTGTATTAAGTTTTTAAAAAAAGAAGCTACTAATGAACAACACTCATGTACAATTTTACTCTCCGACAAATGTTTTTAATGCAATCATGGAATAACGAGATGAAGGATAAAATTTGCTATTCGATATAGTTAAGCATTATCAGCCCAGACACTAGTTGAATGATCAAAGGTGGTGGTGGTGGTGATTATTGTTTTAAGAGAAAATACAACTAGCAAACCATCCTCTATATAACACTAATCAGAGAGAAAACTGAAAGGGATGCGACACTTCGAAAAATGAAGGTATCGACCAAAGGAAGACTAGGGCCACGAAGGGCATGAAAATGAAAGATTCTCTAGGCCTTGGAAACCTAACGTCGTCGGGGTCGGGAAAAAAACAAGAGTTGACCAAGAAAGGTCGGATTGGATAGATGAAAGTGAGGAGTCTGGCACAAATAAGTGGAAGCAATGACAGGTCTCAGCTCAGGTCCCCGTGGTTGCCAACCCACGCTCCCAAGTTGAGAGCCCCTGGGGTCCCTTTTAGTCGCCTCTTACGACAGACAGGGGATACCGTGGGTGTTATTCTACCGCCGCCACCCACAGGGGGATGGATCCTCAAATAGCACCAGTAAAGTTTATGCGGTTATAGGGAAACCAGAAAAACATGGCAGCGCCAAAATGATGCATACTGAGCAGGATGAAGAGTGGAGGTAGCCTACTTTACCATTGCTTTCCTCACAAATGCTACTGTATTTAAGTAATAATTGTTGTTATTATTATAAATATATAAATATAATATTATAAAAGTTACTATATATTACAGTACTTCATTCATTTCATTTCTGACCCGGTCGAATGACTGGAAAAATGCTGTGGACTTTCATTCACTATTATTATTATTGGCATAATAATATAAAATTATACTCTCATTAGTGCGTGAAAGTGAAGCACAAGAGCAGATATTGATCACTTGTGTCATTATTCAAGCCGTGTCGCTGTCTAACAAGTGGCGTGGCGAGAGGTCTGGCCTTCGAGCTCTGGGCACAGATGTGTGGCAAAACGAGAGCGAAAGCCACCAGTGACACTTTCTGGCAACGCTAACCTACAACACCTTCTAACCAGTGTTATCATTTTCATCTTCGTCTTTTAAAAGGATGTAAAAATAGTTAAGGATAATTAACGATCCCCTCGTAACACTCATCGAACGAAGAGATGGAAGAGTTCCGGTATCGTATCAGTAAAGGAAATTAAAGGTCTGCGAGGGGCAAGAAATGAAAGACTCCCGAAACTTCAAAGACTCAACACCTTCGGTGTAGGAAGGAACGGGAGTACTCTAAGGTAGGTCGGATAGTGATAATGAAAGAGGAAGCAAGACTGGACTCGACCAGGGGACCCGTGGCCTGAGATGTGATTCCTTTAGTCATCTTTTACGACAGGCATGGGATGTGGGTGAATTACATGTGCCTGAATAACACAACAAAAGAATCTACCCTCTTCTCAAATTTTGTTTCTTAGTTGTGTAACAATGCAATATATCTACCACCCGGTATAATACTCGATTATTTGTTTTGTGGACTGCAAGTCAGGTGCATCAAATCTTTAGGAACTGATAGTGGACTGTAAATATTAGATCATCTGCCTTCGGAAGTGCGAGGTATGTAGCTTCCTGGTCTTAAAACTGTGCTCAGCTCTAGAGGAAAATAAGGAAGTTCCAGTCCCTCGATTGAAGAAATGAAGGCGAAGTCCTTCAAATTGCCAATGTCGGCAAAGTATAAGAGTTGACCTCCATTTGAGATGGACCTTCAGATTGAACGAACAGTACAAAGGACAGTCACTTTGTATCAGTTATAAATATTCAGAATAAATAGTTATAAGTCAAATAGATGTCACCTTCGTTTGAACACAGAATAGAAATCATTACGCTACGCTACATCCCTTTTTCGTAATTTTCCTTTTGAGCAGGCAATTAAACATCTGTACAAGGGATTTATTTATTTATTTATTTATTTATTTATTTATTTATTTATTTATTTATTTATTTATTTATTTATTTATTTATTTATTTATTTATTTCACGGAGGCAATTTTCAATTAATGGTGATAGACCTTATAATAATTCCTTGTTAACGTTACGCGTTCTTCCTCCAGATGTATACGCTGTTCTGTATGTAGCTCAGTGTGATGTTTCTCCAAAGTCAGGGGGCGATGACCTTCGATGTTCGGCCCCTTTAAACAACAAGTATCATCATCATCATCAACTCCAAAGCCATTCCGGCCGCCTGCCTGTTAGCTCGCTCCTTTCTCTCCATGCGAAATTCAAAACATCCCTGCGCTTTTATTAAAACGACGATAACTCCTAAACCATACATGAAAATTATATACTACAAGTGTACCAAATTTGGTTGAAATCGCTCCAGTGGTTTAGGAGATGTAATACATAAATATCCACATACAATGACATTGATGTATATAGATCTATAGATAAATTATTACATAGACTCGTCTTTGCTCGTTGGGAACCCCCAGTTGCTCTTCGTTAGGAGTGGGTGATAACTCGTGTCATTCCACTCTTGATATTCTATATGTTTCACAGTTCCTTAAATATTTTACACATCTAATAGAGAGCTACATTCTTCAAACTGGGTAGACCTATCAAAGCTGGTCCTGTAATTATATTGAAAGTACGTCTCGATCACGGCATGTTGGATTGTTATTTTCAAATAAGAGCCACGGTCATCCATGAAGCTCCTAGCAAGGGATGGTACGTTATTAATTTAATTTAATTTCGCACAATGTGCATAATTAGAGGACGTACTCTTAAGCATTTTCACAGAATTTTGTCAGAGATATTTCTCTGCGCTTACATGTCATTACGTGATATCTGTCACATGGGTTATCACAAAGTTTGCACACGCATAGTTCATCCGGTTGATGGTAGATGTCTCTCGTGCAGATACCGTGGTGCAAGGTCTGTCTAGGCTACTTATGGAGCCGCAATATTGGGTCTTTAAGCGAGTGTAACCAAAGGCAAGTGTATTCGAATGTAGGGGATTTCGGTACCGTACATTGTAATAAAAACAAAATATCAACTATTTTTCATATAGAATTTAATTGGGAATCTACTGTTCATGTATATATAACTGAATAACACTTAAATGACATGAATACATTCACAGCTATTTGAATAGGAAGATAATTAACAGAGCCTGATATTTTTTTTAGAAATAAGAATCTTTTACTTCCTTACAACTTGGTCTTACTGTGTTTCTTATTAATATAATCTGTCAAATACGTAATCTTATTGACAGAAACATAGAACTCCGTACAGTACCTGTGTCATATGATGGTTACCGGTACATGAAATACTGAACTTGAAGTACCGTACTGTACCTAAAGTACTAAAAGACAGTTCTAGTAAAATACCTTCAGCGTTTTCTTTATTAAGAAAGTAATTACCGATACTGCGTTTCTAAAAGGTTACCTCAGTATGCTGACAAACACTGAATGCCTCTTGAGTTGAGTGCATTAAATTATGTATGTAAGTGTTGTTATCCATCCATGTGGTAATTTCTTTGGGTTCTAAGGCAAAAATAATCTGCACATATGCAACAAGAGTAATGTTTTTAGCTGCTCTTAAGTAGTTTATTAATAACCCATGCAGCTATATAGTACAAAGTAGTGGTGGTGATTATTGTTTTAAGAGCAAGTACAATTGGGCAACCAACCTCTATTAACACTAATCAGAAGAAAACAAATGGAAGGGGTCAAACACTTCGAAAAATGAAGGTATCGGCCAAAGAAAGATGAAGGCCACAAAGTGCGTGGATATGAAAAACTTCATAGGCCTCGAATGCGCTAATGGCGTCGCGGTCGGAAAAGAACAAGTGTAGACCAGGGGAGGTCGGATGGGATAGAAAAAGTGAGAGCCTGACACAAGTAAGTGAAAGCAATGTCAAGACTCAGCTAAGGGCCTCGTGGTCACAACCCAGAATAGATTTTCCCTGTGGGTGGGGGCAGTAGAATAACACCCACGGTATCCCCTGCCTAAGAGGCGACTGAAAGGGGCCTCAGGAGCTCCTAACTTGGCAGCGTGTGTTGGTGACTACAGGGCTCCTAGCTGAGTCCTACATTACTTCCACCTACTTCTGTCAGGCTCCTCACTTTCATCTATCCTACCCGACCTCCCTTGGTCAACTCTTGGTCTCAATCAATCAATCAATCAATCAACCAATCAATCAATCAATCAATCAATCAATTAATCACATCTGATCTGCATTTAGGGCAGTCGCCCAGGTAACGGATTCCCTATCTGTTTTTTCTTACTCTTTTCTTGAATAATTGCAAAGAATTTGGAAATTCTAACTACGGTACTCTTCCCCAATTTGTCCTCTTGAATTCCAACTTTATCTTCATATTGTGAGCTTTCCTACTTTTAAATACTCCACTCAAACACGTTCGTCTACTGATGTCATTCCACGCCATCTCTCTGCTGACAGCTCAGAACGTACCACTTAGTTGAGCAGCTCGTCTCCTTTCTCTCAAGTTTTCCCAGCCCAAAATTCGTAAAAAACAATATCTAATGCTACTCTTTCAATTATTGTAGACAAATGAGGTAATCCACTCAATACATTACAAAATTTGTACTTTCATTTTTTTAAACCATGATACCTGTTTCCGCCTATTGATATTAGGCCATCATCAGCCATCAGATCGTAAAAATATTAATCTATCTATTTTTTTCCCTTCATTTCGAAGTGTTGGATCCCTTTACTTTTCTCTCTCTCTAATTAATTGAGGATGGTTGCCCATTTGTACTTCGTCCTAAAACAATAACTACCACCACTACCACCAGAATCGGATGTACAGGTCTATGCCTACAGTTTTGTACCCACTGAGCTATCCTTTGCTTATCTCTCGGGAAGTGAAACACTCTAATTCCGTCAGTTGCCTTATTTTGCAAATTTGGTGCGGCACAGTATCCCATTTTCCTTCAAAATACAAGTAATAACTCACATCATCACATCGGTCACGCCCACATAGCAACAATATTTAAGACCCAATATGGCCGCCACCGCAAAGGATTGTGGTAGCGTGACCAGACCTTCCTAGACTGACCTTGCCGTGGTGAAAACCATGAACGGCAAAACGCGTCATGAGGTGTCTCAATGCGTAATTGGCTTTTATCCATTCTCTGTTGACCATAGCATCTGTAGCGTAAAATTCAAGAAATATTTCTTCTCTTTTTCCTTGCAGTTCACGGAGTAGACTCTGGTATGCTTCTGTTGATGGCAGGCATAGGTCGTATCTTAAATCCTCAATGTAGAAGGATTCTCTGGCGAGAACATATGCCAGACGTGAGGGTGTATACTTTGAAATACACAAGGCCTTCTTCAGGAATTTTGCTTTTAATTTTTCGATTTCCTTCAGATTCTTCTTTCTTAATTGGTCCCAAATTAAAGTCAAACCATATGTCACTATTGGAGTGAAAATTTTTAACGCGGTATTTAATGATAACTTCCGTAAATTCGGTATACTGTTCATAGTTGATAAAGCGGCGATAACTCTCTCCCAAACATGGATACCGTATACCTTTCCGAGAGTCTGTAATGTGATTCCCAAATATTTGTAATGTGTTACGATCGATAGTTCGTCTCTTTTATAAATTAAACATCGCTAGCTGCCGGTTTGCCTCCTTTCCTGAAAGTCATTGACACAGTTTTATTTTCATTTAATTGAAGTTCGTTCTCAGTTGCCCATACTGTAAGTTTGTTGAAAGCCTCCTGGAGATTTGCTAACTCAGTGGATACAAGCACCATGTCGTCCGCGTATGCGTACAATTTGACCTTTTCTGTTCTAATGCTCTGAGTTATGTCCGCAGTTACTATGTTAAATGGGAGCGGACTAAGCGGATCACCTTGCAAAACTCCGTTTGTTTGTTTTATCGGATCTGATAAATCAACATTGTCATCTATTTGTATGAAAGTTTTGTTCAGAATGTTCCTTAAAATCCTCGTGATGTAATTTTTCCCAGTGAGCTTTTCCAGTTTATCGATTGCTATATTTCTATTCACGGGGTCGAAGGCCTTAGTGTAGTCTATAAAGACAGCGTGTAGTTTACCTCTGTGGAATCTTAATGCATCTTCTATATCCCCTTGTAAACATTTTACCGCTTGGAGTGTTGATTTTCCCTTCATGAATCCAAATTGCTCTTCTGGTATTGATCCTTCAACCAAGCTGTATAGACGTTTTTTATAAACCATGGTGACGTGTTCTCATCCTCCTATATACAGCATTTCATAACGGACTACCAGGATATAGCGTAAGCTGCTCTCGCTTAGCAACAATAGGAAACATGCATGATCCGGGGTTTTAATTAAAAATATGCTAATCTGATTCAAAATTCCACGAAGAATTCAAACATGTGGTCACAATGTACAAATAATAACTCCAAACATGATAAAAATCTAAATTAAAGTACGAAAATGTCACGTCACGCAAGTACGCGATCTCATTGGTCTGACGTCATTGTACAGGTTGACTGAATTAGCTGACGAAACACATAGTGTGCTGTGAGAAGCAGGATACACTTAGCGTATTTCTACTTTATGTTCGTGTCTTTTTTGGTTAAATTCGAAGTCTATACATTGGATAATAATCTGAGTGGTATATTTTAGACTTAAAATGAATCCTGCGCAGACAGTGAGGCAGAAAACTTATAAATGGTGTATAGTTTCGATGAGCAATAGCACATCGCATACCATCCCAAACAAATTGTTTATAAATGTTACAAAGACGCTAAAACTAGGGAGAAATGGATTTTGGCAAGCCGGAGAAATGCTGGTGATATATCCGAATAGTTTACAGTTTATTTTTTTAAAGATCATTTTAACATAAGTTGAATTTGTTTGAATTTTCAATCACTTTTCCTTGTCAGCTGTTCTAGTGGTAACACTTTGAATTTTAATGTATGATGCTTTAGTTAGACTAAATGCTTCATTTACATCTTGGAATATGAAAGTAATAAACAGTGCATTAATTAATGCTGATTATTAAAGTATTCTCCAAACCTAACCTATGTTTTGAGTGATCCATGTCTAGGTAATAAACCAAAGGGGTTATGAACCATATTGACAGCTCTAATTATACCAATTTATCTTGGCATGCGACAGTTATTTATGTCTTTATTGAAGAGCACACATTTGTAAAGAAATTTAGGCTATAGCTAAATACTCTATAACAAAAAATAGGCGTGTACGTCATGAAAGAAAACAACGTGAATTTAACAAATATATATCTCTACACAAAACCAATGCTTGTCTGTTGGGGTCTTATAAGTTAACATTACTCAAGTATAATAATTATCATAATATTATTAAAATAAATAACATAATTGCACACAGATGAAAATAGTGATGTTGGTGTTTAAAATATTATCCAACTTAGCCTAAGTTTTAGAGTATACAGGCCAAGTCAATAAACCGAAGGATAAAAATACTGGTCGAGTTGGCCGTGCGGTTAGGAGCACGCAGCTGTGAGCTCGCATCCGGGAGATAGTGGGTTCGAACCCCACTGTCGGCAGCCCTGAAGATAGTTTTCCGTAGTTTCCCATTTTCACACCAGGAAAATGCTGGGGGATGTACCTTAATTAAGACCACGGCCGCTTCCTTCCCATTCCTAGGCCTTTCCTGTCCCATCGTCACCATAAGACCTATCTGTGACTGTGCAATGTAAAGCCCCTAGCAAAAAAAGAAAGTAAAAGTCACAGTCACAGTACCCAAAGACATTTCTGTATTGAACGACTAAAATGTCACCAAGACACTCTTCTTGCGTGATATGCTCAGCTTGTTAAAAGCCAAATGTAATTAATGTTATTGGCATTACGCCCGGTAACTACTTCTACGGTTTTCGGAGACGTCGAGGTGCAGGAATTTAGTCCTGCAGGAGTTCTTTTACGTGCCAGTAAATCTACCGACACGAGGCTGACGTATTTGAGCACCTTCAACTACCACCGGTCTGAACCAGGATCGAACCTGCCAAGTTGGGGTCAGAAGGCCAGCACCTCAACCGTCTGAACCACTCAGCCCGACTTGTGAAAACTAGATGAAATCATATTTATCTTTATCATGTTTAACTTTTTCCCTCCACCAAGATATTTAATGTTTCTCTTTCATGAGCCCCGGAAGTGGGTAGGCCAGTTGCCCCAACCATAAATATATATTTTTTTCGGAAATGATAGATTATAGACCTACAGTACTATGATCTTTCTTTCTTTCTTTCTTTCTTTCTTTCTTTCTTTCTTTCTTTCTTTCTTTCTTTCTTAATCAGTTTATCTTTCAGGTTTAGTTTTTCCCTGCCGCTTCAAGGACAGTGTCCTGGAACGTGAGACTTTGGGTATGAAGATACAACTGGTGAGGAGGGTCATTACCTCGCCCAGGCGGCCTCACCTGCTATGCTCAACAGGGGCCTTGTTGGAGGATGGGAAGATCGGAAGGGATAGAAGGAAGAGAGAAGGAAACGGCCGTGGCCTTAGGTGACTGGAAGAGAAGTGGGAAGATACGAGAAACCACTTCGAGGATGGCTGAGGTGGGATTCGAAACCCCTCTACTCAGTTGACCTCCCGAGGCTGAGTAGACACCGATCCAGCCCTCGTACTATTTGTTTTCAACTTACATGGCAGAGCCGGGAATCGAAGCCGGGCCTCCGGGGGTGGCAGCTAATCACATTAACCACTACACCACAGAGGCGGACTAGTACTATAATGCTACCTATATGTTTATGTTAGTGCTGAAATCCGATTTCTTACTTTACTAATGCTGAAAGCCCGAAAATGTAATGCTATTCTTTAATATGGGAATCAGTCTAGAAGGAAATGTTGAAAGTGATGTGATTTCTATCCAGGTTCGTTGTTATCCTAATACTATGAGTTACAATACATTGCACGTAGATAAAAGATGCCACATGCAAACTTGCTTTTTATCCGCGAATTTCTGCGGCCACAAAAGTCACTATTTTTCAAGAATGATGACATCTACACATGATAGATTGTCTGACTGTGCTGTTTTGAACCTTTCTTCTGTCATTTTGAAGTTATTCGCGATCACGAATAATAAACAATCGGCTTTTAGTAATGGCTGATGCACAATGGCTGGTAGAGCTCCATGCGGTACTGGATCGTGACGTCACAGCGCGCCGCTTACGTCAGAGGCCGTTTCACTCGCCTTGCGGAAAAGCACTTTTGAACATTTTTTTAATGGTAGAAAACAAGGCAAATTACCTCATTGTAATACGTTTACGCACTATTTCATTGGTGTACTTTTCAAAAAAAATATTTTTGAAAATTATGCATGTTCCCTATTTGCCCATCAAGTCGATTCAGTCTTGGTGCGGCTTTGCAGTTTAATAAAATTACATAAAATTACTCATAATAATAAAACTACCTATCCGATTTCGTTCAAACCACTTCATAATCCCTCTCAGGTGTAATAAGAACAAACTGTGAAAATTTCAGCGAAATCGGTCCAGTAGTTTTTGAGTCTATTAATTACAAATATACCAACATCCAATTATATATATATATAGATACGTGGTATTTTTATCATAACACACGATTATTGTGATGAATAAAGATTTTTTTAAATAAATGTCACGTGATTGATCTCAAAATATGTTTTCTCATTTTTAAGTTTAATTTCTTTCTGGAATCTTTAACAATCGAACAATAAAAGGCTTATTGAGTGCCTGCTTTTCGAGATGGATATATCGTCGAGGAAATATTTACAGAGATTTTCGTGCTCAGTAATTCTCCCACATATACTTGGGGTCTATTCTTGACAGTTTCGGCAGCGTAAATCAAGAAGACACTCGCATGGTGGTGTTTTCATAGACTTCCTCTACTAAAGTAGCATGGCTAAATGGTTAGCGTGCTGGCCTTTGGTCACAGGGGTCCCGGGTTCGATTCCCGGCAGGGTCGAGAGTTTTAACCATCAATGGTTACTTTTTCTGGCACGGAGACTGTGTGTATGTGTCGTCTTCATCATCATTTCATCCTCATCACGACCAGCAGGTCGCCCACAAGCGTCACATCAAAAGACCTGCACCTGTCGAGCCGAACATGTTCTCGGACACTCGCGACACTAAAAGCCATACGCCACTTCAATTTCATTTCGTTTCACTAAAATAGCAGTTATTCGACGCCGTCCCGTCACTTATTAATATTTCGAATATCTAAACCTTCTGTGATAAATGGTCTACACAAAGGTCGAAACCGTATCAAAATACAGTAGCCTATATTGGGCGGTTCTCGACAATAATCTGCCCATAGACACCTACCAGAGATTTGTATAGATATGTTTATGTATGGACCAGTGCTTCCTAAAACAAATAAATACATATGAAACAAATCTTCCTCTTGCCGAGCTGAGTGGCTCAGACGGTTGAGGCGCTGACCTTCTGACCCAACTTGGCAGGTGCGATCTTGGGTCAGTCCAGTAGTATTTGAAGGTGCTCAAATACCTCACCCTCGTGTCGGTAGATTTATTGGCACGTAAAAGAAATCCTGCCGGACTAAATTCCGATACCTCGGCGTCTCCGAAAACCGCAAAAGTACTTAGTGGGACGTAAAGCCAATAACATTGTTATTATTATTACTAATCTTCCTCTTAAACTGAAATCTCCTTCTTGCTATCCCGCGTCACACCGATAATCCTTTTCTCAGTAGATCACCTCATCTTCATCACACGGATGCAGCTACTTCTCCCCCAAAAATGGTGTCGTGGTTTGCTGTAAGTTAATATCTTTGATACCAACGAGGTTGATCACAGCGTACTCTAGAAGCCAGATGCTTTTACTAGGCTAGACATACTCTTACAGATATTACAGAAAACGGAGACGCATTTTTTCCGAGATTATCGATAGTGTTTTATCATTGCAATGTATACGTATTTTGAAACAAATTAATTTACGTTCAAAGGAAGTGAAGAAAAAAGGCTTCAACATGAGCAGTCAGTATTTGTCTAAGATTGGTCATACGTGTGAGATTCCACCAGAGCTGGAACAAATTCGTCTGTATATTCCAGACGGAATATTTGCAAGATTTCGCCGTTTCTTCCGCCGGTCTTGTACCATATCAGACACGAACTATTTGGCCAGGAAGTTCCTCAAGAGCTCTGCTGCTATCAGCTTTGAAAGATCCCGACATCTGAGCAGACACTATTATGTATTTCACCCATTCAGCGATTTTCGAATGGTCTGGGAAGGGTACATGGTGGTAGTATTTATATTATACTTCTTTATCTCTCCGTTTTTGCTTGCTTTTTACTTCCTTAGAAATAAGAGGGTCCCGACGTGCTTGTTATTACTGGATTGGTTTTGTGACATAAGCTGTCTCATAGACATGGGCATGAATTTCAATACTGGATATTACGATCGAGACAGAAGTGAAATCGTTTTAGATTATCAAAGAATAACTCGACGTTATGTGACTACTTTCTTTTTCTTTGACTTCCTTTCTTCGGTGCCCATTACAACTGTTCTGGGAGTGCTGAATATGCACTGGAAATACGCTCACCATAGTTACCTGTCTGTGATCAAGATCGTCAGACTGCTCTCGGTATATTTCTACCTACACCGGTCTGCTGAAGCCCACTCTTTATCCGATATTCCCGTACAGGCGATCTTCATGATCATCATGGCTACGCTGTTCATTCAGTGGGGAGCATGTTTTCACTATGTCGTGGCTTTCCTCACGAACTCTAATGACACTTGGTTGCACTTTGACACTCCAGATGACATACCATGGTACAAAGTGTACATCGTTTGCATATTCCGAGCAGCTTCTACAATTCTTTCAGTAGATTATGGGGTAGGATCACCAAGAGACCCCTTGAACAAAGTGTATTCTGTTTGTCTGGGTTTGACTGGGAAGATTCTGTATATTTACGCTGTAAGCGAAGTTATTCAGTGGTCTACCTTCATCAACGCTTCGTCCTTAAAGTACAAAAGGATGATAAATGAGGTACAGATATATATGAGCCAGAAGAAGTTACCGCTCTTCCTCCAGCGACGAATTCTACGGTATTATGAGTTTCGGTTCCAGAAAAGTTATTTTCAAGAGAAGGAGATCTTAAAAGCCCTGAATGGACAACTGCGAGAAGAATTGACTCTCTATAGCTGTCGGCGACTGGTGGAGAACGTTACATTCTTCAATAATTTGCCAGCTACTCTGCTCGTGAACATCGTGTCATGTTTGCGAGCAGAGATCTTCCTGGTGAACGATGTAATCGTAAAGGCTGGAGCTCTTGGCTACTCTATGTACTTCATCACCTCGGGGACGGTGGCCGTGTACACAGCCACGGGCAAGGAAGTCTGCCACCTGGAGGACGGCTCGCATTTCGGTGAGATCGCTCTCGTCATGGAAGACAAGCGCCGTATCGCCAGTGTAGTGGCTGTTGAGAGCTGCGAGATCTATCGGCTAGACCGAACAGACTTCCGACGGGCGGTGGAGCCTTACCCCGACCTGTTGAGCCGCATAGAGCGCATTGCTGAGGACCGCCTGGAGAAAACCATGCAGTTGGACGAGTACACTCGCAGGTCTTTCAAGACGTTCAAGAGCTCAATGTACTCTCGTTAGCGTCCTTAGAGCGCATGTACAACTAAAATAAATAAATTGCTTCAGGACCCATTTGGCTTGTCCCGACCTCTCTTATCCGACTCCGACAGTTCTAGGTTTATGAGATCTTCTTCCTACCCTCTTCTTCTATTATTTTCAGTGCCTCGACGGTGTATTCATGAAATCTGGATCATTCTATATCTACTCAACCAAATGTAAGCACACTTTTTTCCCTCTGTGGTTGAGGGCGGTAGAAAACCGTCCACGTTATTCCCTGCTTGTAGAGGCGAGTAATAAAAGAATGCTAGGACTCTCAACTTGGGAGTGTGGATCGGCGACCTCGCTCCCCTAGTTGAATCTAGCATTGATTCCAAAAGAGGATGGAAGGAACGAGAGTTCTCAAAGGTAGGTCAGACAGTAAATATGGAGGCGAGCAGGCTGGAGTAAGTAAATTGAAGCAAGAATGGACTCAACTAGGTCGCCTGTGACCGCCAATCACCCTTCTGATTTGAGAGCCCCTTTAGTCACTTCTTACGGCAGACAACGGATGCTGTTGGTGTATTACATGCCGCCGAACATGATTAGAAAATAATCTACCCTCGAGTTGTTTACATGTTTTGTTTCCTAGATGTGTAAGAATGCAATATTCTGCCAGCGCGTGAAATATTCGATGAATTGTTTTGAGGTCTACAAGTCAGCGTGCATCGAATCTTCAGGAACTGATAGTGGGCTGTAACTCTTAGATCGTCTTACTAATTGTTTTTTTCTTTTTTTTTTTCCTAGTTGCTTTACGTCGCACCGACACAGATAGGTCTTATGGCGACGATGGGACAGGAAAGGGCTAGGAGTGGGAAGGAAGCGGCCGTGGACTTAATTAAGGTACAGCCCCAGCATTTGCCAGGTGTGAAAATGGGAAACCACGGAAAACCATCTTCAGGGCTGCCGACAGTGGGGTTCGAACCTACTGTCTCCCGAATACTGGATACTGGCCGCACTTAAGCGACTGCAGTTATCGAGCTCGGTCGTCTTACTAATTGTGATTCATCATGTGTATATACTCATTTTTTAAAAACCAAATACCAATTTTCACGTCTGTAACCATCTTCAGGTTTTGAGATATAAGCATCCTCCTAAAAAGTATTCAACCCACTTTTCACTTATTTTCACCCCCCCCCCCCCCCTTTTCCTTACGCAGATTGTCATAAAGAAAAATATGTTTCTTTATTTTTAAAGGATATTCCAATAATTAATGTTCACATCTTTAAACTGTTCAGTATTTGAGATGTAGGTAGGGCCTATACTCATTTTAAAAGTTCACTCCCCGTTTTTACCCCCTTAGCGATGGAATATCCAAAAACCCTTCCTTAGTGAGCACTTACACTGTAATATAAATGGATCCCCGAAATGTCATTTCTTTATGTCCAGTAGTTTTGGCTCGGCGAAGATGAATTTATTTATTTATTTATTTATTTTTTATTTTTTTATTTATTGTCTAGTGGCTCGGCCCGGCTATGCATGGGTTCATTTTTTCAATTTATTGTTATCAACCTTATAAGATTTCCTCGTCAGCATTGCTTGTTTTTCCTCCTATTGCATGTAGGCCTACTGTACATAGCTCAGTGTGATGTTTCTCCGAGGCCCTGTCCGTTAGCTCTCCCCTTTCTCCCCGTGAGATATTTTATTGAAACCATCCCAGGGCTTTCACTAATACAACGGTAACTCCTAAACCATGCATTACAATAAGGCAAAATTAAACTAAATCTCAGCTGAAGGGTGGGAAGCTAAACTTGTGCACAGATCTTTGTTTTGATGTGAGTTTGAGGGAGATAATTAGACTTATAATGGAGATAGGTCTCTCTAAATCAATGTACAGGATACAGTAGGTAGGTGGGAGGGAGGAAAAGGGAGGGGAGATGTTGTAGAAAACAGGTGGACTAATGTGTTATGGTCAAAGACAACGAGGGTTAAGGGTTTTCTTCAGGGAGTAGGCCCAGGAGAGACATCAGTGAGGAATAGGTATGAGTCACTGCAGGTAGATCAGCAGAGGGAAGACGGAGATCGGGGAAGTGTTACAGGGGAAGGGCAGGGCAAGAGGAAAGGGACCGATAGGAAAGGGAAACATAGAGTAGATGACAGGAAGAAGGGGGTGGAGCAGGTTAGTGAGAGGAAGAAACGGGAGGATGAAGACGGTTCTGCAGGCATCAGGGAAATTAAGGGAGACTAGGAGTGGAGGGGATCTAATGAGGGTGGGGTTGAGACTCTGGTCATAGGTGACTCAATTGTCAGGCATAAGGGGAAAATGTGTGGAGGAAAGGGAACCAGAGTAGAGTGTTATCCAGGAATTAGGTTATGGCAGATGTTGAGGAAAACAGAAGGGAGAGAGGAGGGTAAGGAAAGGTCGGTAATTTTCCACTTTAGTAACAATAACGTAGAGCAAGTAGGTATAGGTACTAACATAGTTGGGGATGTTTTGGATCTGGTTATGGCAGCATGGAAGAAGTTTAAGGAAGCAGAGATTGTTATCAATGGGATACTGTTTAGGAGAGATACTGATTGGGGAATTAAATGAGATTATGGAATGAGTATGTGGGAAATTGGAAGTGAGATTTGTTGATCCTAATGTGTGGGTAGAAGGTAGGAATCTATGCTCAGATGGCTTTCATTTGAACCGCAATGGTACATATACTGTAAGTTAGGAGGTTTGTTTAGAAGAATTATAGGGAGGTACATTCAGGGAAACAGGGTGGACCCGGGAGTGGTGAAGACATTATAGGAAGCATGAAGTCAAGTAAGGATGATATAAAATTGTTAGCGTTAAATTGTATAAGTATTGTAAAGAAAAGAATTAAGTAATTTAATAGATATATAATTACTGGCTATTGTAATAGAATCATGGCTGAGAAGCGATATTATGGATGTGGACATTTTCTCACGGCACTGGAGTTTTTATCATTGAGACAGGTTAGGGACGATCAGAGGAGGAGTATTTATACTGGTAAAAGAATAATCTGTAACCTTCAAAAATGTTAAGGATGAAGAACATGAAATTCAAGGTGCAAGACTCATCTATAAAGAAAATAGGCAACTTGACGATTTTGAGTTGTACAGACCTGGCAAGGCTGATGCTGATGGTGATGCAGAATTATTTGATAACATAATCAGCTATGTGGGGAACCTGTTGAAATTTCATTCTAAGCCACGACATGTTCGATTCTTTCAAGCACCAGCTACCGCAACACCAGCCGAGAGTATATGACAAGTGATCCGTGAAAACTGAACACCAACAACAGCTACACCAGCTACTCCAGTTATACTGCGCAGATCTACATGCACACATAGACCATAGACACAACAAGTTCAATTCAAAAGAGGGAGGAAATGTTGTGTATTTAAACTCACAGAAACAAATGTAATTTTATACTCAGAAGTGTGAACTCAACAGTTGATAATACTACAGACACACTAGAGACGTCCAGTTACCAACAGCTAGTTTTTGTTTCTCCCACACGCCATCTGTACGCTGTCACACTTAACTGTACTTTTGTTCTTGAAATATAACAGTATAAAGCTAATCGGTTTGTGTTATTATTTATCGACCCACAAATATAGAAAAAAGTTGTATGTAGGCAAAAATTGATGCTATAGAGAAGCATGATAAAGATATCCAAGTTAGCTTCATGAGGAAGAAAATTAGTGAGAAAATCAGTATATCTCCAGACTCCCAGTCCTTTTTGTTGTCTGTGAAATTTTGTGCCCCGCCACTCCTCCCCCTCCCCCCAATTCTAATTCCCCATTATTGCTACTGCAAAATTTGTTTCACATAAAAATAATGACAGTTGATTCATTAAAATTGTTGTTCCACTTCATATAAAAATTTCTAAAATGTTACAATTTTACAAATGCAGATTAAATTTATTTAATACCAGCCAGTCCATTGAGTGGAAATCAATTTCCATAAGGTCGTGTTGTGCAATATGAAATCTAGAAGGAAAACGAAAAATTACAAAGATGATTATTAAAACTAGGCAAGCAAGATGGAGGAAAAGGAGAACCATGTACTGTAGATAAAAGTATAGAAAAACAGATATAAAACTCACTTTCAATAGCTCTGTGTTTGTGTCATATCATATCTGTACGGTGAATAAATAAATATATATGTTGACACTAATTCGGTACTGGTAACACGTTCGTCTTTGTGTGAGTGTCAGCAATGTTATTGGCATAGCGGAGCGCGGTAGAGGAAGGGGAATGTAAATAAAGAGAGTGAGAAATTGAATGTGTACATGGGATTGGCGTGTAATATGGCGATGGCAATAAATTGAACTTATTATAAAGATTTATGTTTTCATCATATAAGACATTGCCGAACTCTAAATTTCATTGAGGTTGAAGGCTGCATTAAATCTTTGATCCAAGTGAATGTGGATATCTTCCCAGATATTGAGTAATTTTCCCTTATGTAGGATCTTCATTGTGTTCATGTCGTTTACAACTTTGAATTGTAAATAAACTTACAGGTATTGACTAGGTGGAACCAATATACTAGTTTTTCAATTATATAGCATAACTGTCAATACAGATCCAAAATAAAATTTATTTCAAAATGAAATTTATTTCATCTCGTATAATAAGACAAATACAATGGAAGGTATAGCCAATACTGTTTAAAATAGTAATGGATGACATCATGACAACAGAAAAAGCAGCATATAGAGGAAGAAAAATGAACATGTTGTTATTTTCAGATTGTAAGCTGGGGAGAAGAGGACATGAATGTTCAAGAATAGTTGGATGTGGTAAATGGCAAGATCGAAGAATGTGGCTTGAAAATAAGTGTAGAAAATAGTAAAACTCTTGTTATGATTAGTGGGGAGAAAGAAAGGAAAGGTCAGATTTGATTTGCAGACAAGCCCCTGGAAGTATTGGAGACGTTCAAATACCTGGGGAGTGAATTAATGGAGAATGCTCGACTCGATGCTGAAATTAGTAAGAGGATTCAAGCTGGAAGTTGTTTCTATCACAGTGTATGAAACATGTTATGGGACAAAGATGTGCCAATGGAAGCAAAGGAAACTATGTACAAGATGTATTGCGTACCCATAACAACTTACAGAGCAGAAACTTGGACAATGACAAAGAAGGATGTGAGTCGAATACAGGCAGCCAAAATGAAGTTCTTGAGGAGTATGATACAGAAGAATAGAAGAAACAAAATAAGGAATGAGAAAATCTGGGAAGAAATTGGAGTGGAAGAAATGAATGATAGAATAGAGAAGAGCCGATTAAGATGGTTTGGGCACATAAAGCGAATGAGTGATGAAAGAATGCCAAAAAATGTGATGGAAATGCAAATGCAAGGAAGGAGAGGCCGTGGACGACAACGATTGAGATGGAAGGACACAATCCAACACAGTATTAGAGAGGTTTCTACCTGGAATGGGACACAGTATTGGAGGAGGAGTGGTGGAAAGACCGAAGAAAGTGGAGAGGAACCATATTTGCCCCTACCCGGCTACAGCTGGATAATGGGAAATTATGGTGATGATGATGATGACAATCGAAGGTCGGAGTGGAAAAGGTGAGTTTTCTTCTTATCTCTAAATTCCCGCATCAAGACTGAAGATCTATCAGGGTGGTCCCTCGGTGAGTGTTGATGCCTGCCCTCCTGATGAAGCCGGAAAGCAGAAACGAACTCATCGGGGGCTGAGAGGAAATGGATGTAGAGGAACTGGGAATGATGAGGCGAGAGCATAATATCTATTTGAAGATGTGGAGATTGTCCTTATCCTTTTGTGTTTTCATGTTTGTCCTGGTCTCCTTTTCTGTTGCACCCCCTTCCCACACTGACCTACCATTGTTTTCATCATATTACATGTTCCTTTTCTTGTTATACACACACATATATAACTTGATTTGACACTTGTTTGATCCTTACCAAGTGTATCGGAAACCACAGTACAAATGGACTGTATCGCTTTTGACCTATCCAAGGCTTTTGATAAGGCAGATCACAGGAGATTACTGACAAAAAAGAGTGCAATTGGACTAGACAAAAGAGTGGTTTAATGAGTGGCTACATTTCTAGAAAATAGAACTCAGAGAAGTAGAGTAGGTGAAGCTTTATCTGATCCTGTAATGATTAAAGCGGGTTCCCACAGGGAATTATTATAGGACCTTTATATTTTCTTATATACTGTGGATGCCGTTTATTGTAATCACGGTATCAACTGTACTATATAATCACTTTTATGAAGTCCCGTACGGACAAATACTGAAACTTTGAAAATCTTCCATTTATTGTGATTATGAATTCAGTTTGTCATCATATTTGTTTTCAAGGATTTTGTTCTTAAGTATGTGAGTAGAGTGCATACAAAGAAAATGCTCCCAACCTTTAAAAACCCGTTTTTACACTGCACCTATCTTCAGGGCCACTTTCACATCTCATCTTTTGTAGTAGGTGTACGATAGAAAACTGGTCAGCGAAGGTGGTAACCCTCCTGCATACAGTTTCCTTTTGTTTCTTCCCTTACGGTAATTTAGCCAAAGACTGCTCACTCAAGTCTTTGCACTGTGAAGTTCTTAGCATTGTAGTTCAGTGATGGCTAGTGTGAAAAGCAAACATAAAGGCTTAACCATTAAAGAGAAACTTTCAATTATAGAACGTTATGACAAGTTGCCTATAATAAGTCAACACAGTGCTTCTGTGGAATTATGAATTTTGCAACCTCTTCTGTGCAAGCTATTGAAAAATCGAGATAATATTCTTAAGGCAGCGAAAGGAAAAAACTTCAACTGTAAGCGAAATCGTGGTGGAAAAGACAGTCAAGTTGAATCAGCTCTAAAACTTTGGTTCTCAAATGTTTGTGAGAAACATGCTCATGTTGACGGTCCACTGATGCGGCACAGGGCCAAATAATTGGTAAAACTTTGGGAAAAATAATTTCATGGCAATGGAAAGATGGTTTCACCGTTGGAAGAAACGAGAAAATATAGTGTACAAATGAACGCATAGTGAGCAGAAGGACGCTGATTCTGTTGCTGCTCAGAGGTGGATAGAGGAGGAGTGATCAAAAATTGCTTCTGAATTCCCTCCTGAGTATGTTTATAATGCTGATGAGACTGCTCTGTATTATCGCACCTTGCCTGAACACACTTGTTCAAATATGAAAGTGCTAAAGGCTGTAAAACCTCCAACAAACAAGTAACAGTTTTATGCTGTGTGTGTATGTTTGGTGAAAAGAAAAGACTGTTAGTGATTGGGAAAAGTAAGAACCCACGTTGTTTTAAAGGCAACAATAAGTTTCCAGTGGACGATCATTTCAGCTCTAATGCATGGATGACTGCCCTCATTTTCAAAGAATGGTTACTGAAGGGGGATAATAGGCTGGACTGTAAAATAGTTTTGCTGGTTGACAACTGTTTAGCACACATTGTGTATTGTGAGCTCAAGAACATCAATGTGGTTTTCTTATCGGCGAATATGACTTCATTAATTCAACCATGTGATTAAGGAATCATTCGCACCATGAAAGCATATTATCGCCATGAAATGCGCACAAGAATCTTAGAAAACATAGAGGACTCACATAAAACTAGTGCCAATGCCCTTGCCAAAACAACCAGCCTTCTCGATGCCCTGCATCTTCTAGCCATGTCATGGGATAATGTCTCAGCACATATAATAAGAAACTGTTTTCGGCACGGGAGATTTCTAAAAGAGTTACCAGAAGTAGATGAGAATGTTGAACTTTGTCCAACAGGCTTAACAGAAGAGGAATTTCAGGAATGGATGAACATTGATGAGGGCATCATTACTGATGCAAAACAGACAAACAACGACGTATGTGAGGCAGTTACTTCCCCAAAATTAGATATGAGAGGTGAAGAACATGGAGCAGAAGATAGAGATGCTGATGATGTTGCCAAAACTTCCCAAACACCAACAAATGCTGAAATGCGACAGGCACTAGATATTAATGGACTTTTGAGAGAAAACCAGAAACAAACAACAAGTAGAGACTGTTTTACAGAGCTGAAAACAGTTAACGGTATTGCAGTGCTGTGTACCGGTATCTGTTTTGTTGTAGTGCATGTAGGTTATGAATCAGTGTTTCATTGTAGTGAGTGTAGGTTATGAATAAATACAGGAGGCTACCTATGAATTTTTATTTTCCGGCTACTGTTATCAGTCGATTAATGTTATCTAATTATCTGCGTCACAGAGTGTTCATTATGAGTGGCATCCACTGTATATATTACAGGGCAAATCGATTGTCCAGTAAGAGTTGACTCTCCCTAGGTAAAGTCGACTCTTGCTGGTCTATTACATAAAATGAACATTATTGCTTTATATCACAAGATACAAAAACTTGCCTATTGTAATACTATCAACAGCTATCATTCTTGTTCTAGGGCCCTTTACTGTACATTCCACACACGTTATTATGTTCAAATATTCCACCTAACTTCTCAGCAAGAAATATCAACATTCTGCCAATAAGATGACTTTAACATCCGCTCACTGGATTCCTTACACATTGTTTTTATGCTACTGGATTTAACACTGTGCACCACATTATCAAACTTTCACCGACACAACAGAATATTGCATGTCAACACAGCACCTTCAAAAGAAGAATTTTAACGCCAAGTTTTACTGAATCATCCCGCATGGACAATTTTAATTTCAATGTCAACAATATATTTTTAAGTGTTGTGCTCTGAACAATCCTGAACACTCTTCACCATTTTAATTGACGTATTCAGCTACCCGAATTATTTTAGTGTGTTGCTTTGTCCTTGTCCTTGTTGCTTTTTCTTAAAGACTTTTGCGGCTGACGATGTCTACAAGTTAGACGAAACATGTCCCATCATATTTTATCCACAGGAACTTCATTTTCTTGGATTATGTTTGTAGGACATTTACTAAATTGAGACCTAAAAAAAAAATATAATCATTGAAATCTGAACAATTTCATACAACGGGCCAGCGAGAGACAGATATATATTTTATTTTAGCTTTGAAAACTTACCTTGAGAAAAACTGCTTTAGAATTCCATTTTGCATTCCAGTTTGACTCAACCTTCAAAGTCTTGCTGGTCTATTCAGTAAAAGTTTCTTAAAAGCGGTAAGTGTTCAATTTCGATCCACATTTATTAGTCAGAGTTGACTATACCCAGGGAAAGAATACTCTCACTGACTTGAGTTGTAACAGTTGACTATTTGCAAGGAAATGGTACGGGCTAATAAAAAACAAATAAAACAGCAAAAACCAATACATAAAGAGATTGAAATGTTTAAGAAAAACTAATAAAATGTTTATCATTTATTACAGCAAGGTAAAGATTTGTGACACTTTGAGTTGCAAAGCACACTTTTCTTCTTACACATACAATTCATGGATTCGCATTTAGTGTTGCAAGAGCATTTAAAAACCTTGTCCACTTCCAAGTGATTGTGAAGTTGCAACAGTCCTCACAGCTATTGTTTTATCCACAGGAACTTCATTTTCTTGGATTATGTTTGTAGGACATTTACTAAATTGAGACCTAAAAAAATATAATCATTGAAATCTGAACAATTTCATACAACGGGCCAGCGAGAGACAGATATATATTTTATTTTAGCTTTGAAAACTTACCTTGAGAAAAACTGCTTTAGAATTCCATTTCACATTCCAATTTGATAAAATCCATCATCAACAACTTCCAGTACCACGCCAAGAATAGATCAAGCATCTCCTCTACCACAGTCGATATCGGGGACAGGAATTCGAACTGATGTTCCTTTTTCTACTGGCGGATGAATGTGATCTGAGATTTTTTCATGTGTTTAGCTTGTTGTTCTAGACAGTAGAAAGCTTCTTTTCTCTGTCTCTTGATGTCCTGAGTAGACTTGTCTAGGTCAGTGAGTCATAATCACTATCATCTATGAGCTTTTCACCACTTGATAAATTTTGGTTTGTTTCATTTTCATCAGGATTTCCATTCTTGTTACTTTGAATTTCATTTTTTTGTTGTTGGTGAATTTTATTGCACATTGAAGATCATCTTCTGTTTCTAAATTTGCCAGTACCTCAGTCGGTAGTTTTGAACTAGATAAGCCGTGTCTCAGGGGGCGACAAAACATTGACTCCTACAGCCATCCTTTTATCCCACTATGCAATGCACTGTTTTTCATAAGTTGAATAAACTTTAAGCCTTCACTCCATTTTGATGTTTTATGGTCTTGCAGCCAGGTTTTGCCGTGCATCATTTTGAAGTTAGGCCATATATTAATCAAACTGTCAATAATTTTACTAACAAATTCTCTGCCATTGTTCAACTGTAAAAATACAAGGAGCGCCTAACAAATTTAAATTGTCAATGATATTATTACACACTTCTTCTGCAGTTTTTCATATCAGTGGTCTTAGCACAACAAACTTTGTCAAATGGTCCTGGTACACCATTATAAATTTGAAGTCTTCATCAGGTTGTGACTGAAAGTCAATAAATTCCACTTGACATTGTGAATTAATTTCCTTGAATAACAAAGGCTTTACACCAGTCCTTTCTTCTTATGTTTCAATTTTTGAACACAAGGTTTGCACAAGCTTAAAAATAGTAAAATGTCCTTTTAGTAACATTTTGAAATTTTCCTTTCAATTCCTGAAACATACGATCTCTTTCTCCATGTCCGGTGGATATGTGTGCTTCATTAAGAACTCAAAACAACTCTTCATCAAAAACATAATACCTTACACTGTCTTGGTCTGAGACAGGGTGTAGTAGTTTTGCAATACCATTTACTTCAATAATGTCATACCGTTCTAAAAACATGATATCTTTTAGATGAAATTTTTGGATTTTTCACTTTTTGAATGCAGATATCATATTTCAATTTGGTCAATGTCAGTGAATTTACCTTAGAAGTCAAGCATTCCTGCTTCAGTTTTTCACAAAACAGTTCTGCTGTGGGGTCTGACATAATTATTACACACTTAAACTACCTACCTAATTATTTAAACGTAACTGAATCTTTTGTCACTATTGCACAACAATAAAGAGCCGAGTAATGACGACTGGCGACTGCCTGTTGTGTGCTGGGGTAATCAAAACAAAGAAAAGTTCCAATAATAGAAGTATGAGTCCAAACAATTAGAATGTTTTAATAATCATAACAAAGGTTTGGCACGTGTGGTTACATTTTCAGAGCAGCATCTGCGAATTAAGTTTTACTAAGCCACAGCAGGCATAGTTAACTCCTCCTAGGAAAAATTGATCTGTTTGTTTTCAGTCAACTGTTACTGATACTTTTAGTAAGAGTTGAATCTGCCTGGGGAGAGTCAACTCTTACTAAGAATCGACTTTCCCTGTAGCATATATATATATATATATATAAATGATATGAGAAAAGATCTGGAATCACGGATAGAGATATTTGTGGATGATGTTATAATGTACAGAGAAATATGTACCGGGCGGTACAACTCCGTGCCGCTAATTCAAACATTGTGCCAGTTGAAACTCCTCTACTGGAGGAAGCCTGAACTTTAACAACCATGTTAATTCTAAAGTTTCTCAGAAGATGTCGCTATTGTAAATTTTGAAGAGTTCTGAACTGTGTCTTTTTCGATTTATATTTGTTTTCTCTGTAGTGAGAAGTGTGAACATTGTCTTCTAGATGGCACTACTGAAGAACTACAATTGTGCACCCTGGTGCGAAGTGAAGGAACTATTTTTTGAGAAATTTTGTGTTCATAAGTTTGTTCTTTGTTAAATTTCTTTCAGTCATTTTTCTGGGTTGGCAGTATAACCCTTCTCTTTCCGCTTGTTGCTTGATCCTAGCCAATAAAATTGAGGGGGGTGTGGGTTCTCATTCTTGAAAGGTCTCGAATGTTCCACGAGGGTATTGAAACTGCTGATTTTCTGGTCTCCGGGCCACTTCAGTAACATCTTTCCTAGTGTGATTATGTAGCAGGGGGCGGGAAGCGCCTCTTCCTTTGGGCAGCAGTTCTTCCATAAGGTAATGGCCTTTTAATAACTTCATTTCTTGCTAGCTCAGCAGTTTAACCCTCGGGGCAGGTTCGAAACTTTTATCATGTAACCTTCCTTTAAAATGTAAAAGACACTTGGTATAAATTCCGTCTCTTTAACTACAAATCGGGATAGAGAGTGCCTAACCCTCTCGAGCTCCCTCTCATATTGTTTTTGAGGTGACTACGTTTTCATAACCGTTTTTCTTCGCTTCATAATGTAATAAATTTTCCTATCGTGTCAACTCCGTAACAAAATAAATGATTTGCGGGATTGTGAGTGACTGCAGGGGGACTTAAACAATGTAGTGAGATGGACAGCAGACAATGGTATGAATAGACATGATATAGGCTTTTGGGCTTATGCCGTGTCAAGAAAATAAGGTCAAATACTTTACGTTTCACAGAGAACTGTGCTCTGCGTCATCAGAAGAAAATCTCGACTGTCTACAAGAAAGGCTTCTGAAACAATGAGCATTGAATGAAAGATGAATGAACGTACCATTTCCACTTCTATTACAACGTCTAAATTCAAAGCTCATTGTTTAAGAAGCCTTTCTCGTGGACAGTCAAGATTTTCTTCTGATGATGCAGAGCACAGTTCTCTGCGAAATGTAAAGAATTTCACCTTATTTTCTTGACACGGCATAAGCCCAAAAGCCTATATCATGTCTATAAGTACAGGCCATGAAAGCATTAATGGTAATGGTATGAATGTAAATGGGATGAAAAGTCAAGTTGAAAGTTTTAATTATTGTGTTGATGGGTTGAAAGTACCTCATGGGGAGTTAATGGGGAGGAGTTAATACTGTATAAGGAATGATATTCATTTTGGTAATCATATTAACGAAATAGTTAAGAAAGGTTACAGATTTCCTCAGATGGTTATGTGAGTACTTAGGGGTTGTAGTAAGGATGTAAAGGAGAGGGCGTATAAGTCTCTGGTAAGACCACAGTTCGAGTATGATTCCAATGTATGGGACCCTCACCAGGACTACTTGATATGAGAATTGGAAAAAATTCAAGGGAAATCAGCACGATTTGTTCTGGGTGATTTCTGGCAAAGGGGTAGTGTAAATGTTGCAAACTTTAGACTGGGTGTAAGGAGATAAGATGCTCGACTATGTGGTATGTTGCAGGTTATAAATTTCATTTTCTTTGTCCGTATTGAAGATCTACTTGTGATACAAATTCTTATAATTTTGTTAATTACCACCTATTCAATACAATAAAAACATAGTACAAACTTACATATTTATTAAGATGTTGATATGGTACATGTTTCGCTCCTTTTTCATGAGCATCATCAGCCAATTATTATTTACTTAAGGTTATATAAGATCATGAAACAATTCTTTTGGATTAAGATTATGCCTATAAAACTGATTGACAAATCTTATAATATTTTACAAGTCATATAACAATAAAATTATGTTTTTAAGTTAAAACATATTTGTCTAAAATCTATCTAAGTCTAACATTTTATTTATGAAACTCATCTGGTGAACATCCTTTAAAATTACTTTTAAAAATAAAAAACTTTTGAGATCTGGCTAATTGTATTGATTCAAAGTTGCTTAACTTGTATGATTGTCGTTAAAACTTTGTTAACTATATTGACAATTTTCTGCAGTTGATAATTGTCTATGTTATGGACATTTGACTAGTTCTCGTTGTTGCTGGAGTAACATTTATACAAATGTATTGGCATAAATTTTTTATTGTCAATAGGAGAATATTGTTCGTGAACAAACTTGTTGATGAAACACTTTCTAACGTGATATAGGATTTAAAATGTTCTCGTATGTTCCAAAATGGCTTGTTGGTATATTTTTCTTTCTGCTGCGTAATTGTTTAATGTTACTCCTAGCCTCTTGAGAACTACTTGTTGTTCTGTTTGCACTCCTTGTATTATATGAGTAAATATATATAATCAACTGCAGAAAATTGTCAATATAGTTAACGAAGTTTTAACGACAATCATACAAGTTAAGCAACTTTGAATCAATACAATTAGCCAGATCTCAAAAGTTTTTTATTTTTTTAAATAATTTTAAAGGATGTTCACCAGATGAGTTTCGTCAATAAAATGTTAGACTTAGATAGATTTTAGACAAATATGTTTTAACTTAAAGACATAATTTTATTGTTATATGACTTGTAAAATATTATAAGATTTGTCAATCAGTTTTATCCAAAAGAATTGTTTCATGATCTTATATAACCTTAAGTAAATAATAACTGGCCGATGATGCTCACAAAAAAGGAGCAAAACATGTACCATATCAACATCTTAATAAATATGTAAGTTTGTACTACATATTTATTGTATTGAATAGGTGGTAATTAACAAAATTATAAGAATTTGTATCATAAATATGTGGTATGTTTCAAGCTGTCAGTGGTGGGATGGCATGGAATGACATAAGTAGAAGTATAAGCTTGAGTGGAGCTTTTAAAAGTAGGAAGGATCATAATATGAAGATGAAGTTGGAATTCAAGAGGACAGACTGGGGAAAATATTCATTTATAAGATGAGGAGTAAGGGATTGGAATAATTTATCAAGTGAAATGTTTGATAAATTTCCACATTCATTGAAAATATTAAAGAAAGAGCTAGGTAAACAATTGATAGGGAATCTGCCCTAAATGCAGATCAATGATGATTGAAAGAAAGTTGGTAAACAAATTATGGACATTTCATAAACAATGTATGGTATGTGCTTCAGCTGTGCCCAGACCCCAAGTTGGGAGCAGGGATGAAACAAATGTAATACGGGCCTGCCTGCCAAAAAAATATTCGGGCCCCCTCAAATAAATTGTACAACCTATGAGTAACCAAATACAAATTTAATTACAGCAGGAAGAAGTACAAGTTATATGACCGAAGGGATTATTCGTTATTGTAAGATTATTAAAAATAATTTTTAATAGGTTTTATTTGACTGTCTCTGTGGTTTAAAGGCTAAGCTTCTGAAATGCTTGCAAAACTTTAATTGGTTTCATTTTCAAGTTACTGCAGGACTACACCTGTAATCGATACTGAAATCTTGGTTATAATAATTTATCACATTAAAACACAGAAAAATATACAAATAAAATTAAATAAAAAACTGCTCAAATAAAGTTTGAAATATATCAAACCGTACGACTGATAAGCCTAGTATTAACTTCACACAGAGAGAGCTCGTTCGAAACTGAGTTAACTGATTGTTACTACACAAACTTCTTATTGTCATTACACACTGTTGTCGAATAAATGTGTGACAAAAGTTACATGTTCTACAAAATTTGTGGCTAATGTAATCTCAGGGGCTCTACACAGCAAGAAAGTATCATTTCCTAACTAAAATATGATATTTGGCATCAATTTTCATTGCTGTAATTATTTTTAAATAATTTGGTGCAGATCTTTACTGAAGAGTGTATTACGGTATACCAAGAAACGACAAGGGCAAGCATTTGTTAACAGCTGTGGTGTGTTACACTCAACACAATAAACTGCTGCTAGATTCAACCAAGTGGCAATTCCTCCATGTACAAATTGTAAATTAAAAAAATAAAAACTTCTGTAACTCCAAGTACCTGAGTTGCAGTACCATGATGTTATGAAATTTTTACTAAACTATTTTGACTGATTCTACAAAATCACCCTGATCATTTCCACGCAGAGTAACATTAAGCTAGATGTATATTATTTTTATTTTCTCGCAAAGAGTCTGCAGGGCCCTTTAAAGGTCGGGCCCGCCTGCATTGCAGCCTGTACGGGCCCTAACATTACGCCCCTGGTTGGGAGGTCAAATGGTTTAGGAATTTTACTGGGCTTATATACAGAAGTTTTCTGTCACCACTATTATTTATAAATGGTAATGGATGAAACTGTGAAGAAGTCCATTTTGTGAAAGAGAGAACAACTGGGCACACTGAAAGAGAAAATTAAATTGGAATGAAATTCAGATGGGAAAAGAGGGAGGGTAGAAGAGGTTAGATCATGGGAGACTACTGGCAAAAGAATTAGTGCAATTGGACTAGACAAAAGAGGGACTAGAAAATATAACTAGAATAGGATTAAAGTAGATGAGGCAATATCTGATCCTGTAATCATTAAGAGAGGAATCCCTCAAGGCAGTATTATTGCACCTTTATGATTTCTTATATATATAAAAATTATGTGAGTAAAGAAATGGAAACAGAGATAAGGCTTTTTGCAGATGATGTTATTCTATTAAGAAATATGTTACAAGATTGTGAGCAAATGCAAAATGACCTCGACAATATTGTGAGATGGACATCAGGCAATGGTATGATGACAAACAGGGTTAAAGGTCAGGTTGTGAGTTTCACTAATAGGAAAAGTCCTTTCACTTTACTGCATTGATGGGTGAAAGTTTTTTATGGGGATCACTGTAACTACCAGTGGCATATACTGAGGGCTGCTATCGGTGAAGCCCAAATCTCGACTGAGAACGGTGGAAGTCTAAAGCACATTATAATGTAAGCATCTGACACATTGTTCCAATTACAAAACTTGAAAGCAGTGAGAAAAAACGTCGCACGTATTTCTGAGAACAAGGCATTGGAGACTGACATCGCAGCCTAGAGTCTCGTCCCTCTCCCCTCTACTCGCCCCGCGCGGCTTGCTGTTGTATATTGGTTAGGAGCGGGGACCAGGGGAGATAGGTGTGCTAGGCTTCAGTCTGTTAGATTGCCACTGCTACCTATTAACCATGCGTTACTCATCGTATATACTTCCTCACCTCATACTTCTGACTTAATCATATAGATAACAGAGAGCTGGCATTTCACTTCCGTTTGCTTCTACATCCTTGTAGGAAGACACTACAGGGCTGCTGTTACAGGAGTAATATAGATTTCTTTTGTAGGTAGATCTGCTAAAATGGAATGCAATCTTTGAGGTTCTCTTTTGTTAGTTGGAATCGAACCCGTGATCATGGGTCGAACACCACCACTGATCTTCCGAGGAAGCTAATTAACTAGTGAACGATGGGTATGACCTCTGTAAAATTCAACATTTGTATTTAATAATAATAATAGTGCTTGGCATCTGTGTAGGCTTGGTGGTATCCTAATGAGGATAAAATGAATGGTGAAGACGTCATAAACACCCAGTCCCCAAGCCAAGGGAGTTAACAGTATGAGGGGGTTGATTCTGAAAATTGATCCGGGGCCATCAGACCAAAGGCAAGCATTCTATCGATTTAGCAACAAAACCGGACTTTAATTTGCTAAACCTTAAGCTACCATCTCCACTGATCAGGGGTTGAGTATTGGCAGTAGCAGAGACCAGGGCAGTAGCTTGTGAAGCAGCCTTCACAACACAACAGCCTTCTCCATTGTCTATTGGCTGCAGCTCAAAATGCTGAAGTCTTGACGTTCACTAAACCAACCATCGAAAAGGGGTAACCTAAGTCTAGTGGTAGCCCACGTCTTGATCCCAGCATATGCCACTGGTAACTACCTAGGTGTTAATATAAGGAAAAATTTTCATTGGAGTAATCACGTAAGAGGGATTGTAAATAAAGGGTACAGATCTCTGCCCATCGTTATGAAGGTATTTAGGGGTAGTAGTAAGGATGTGAAGAAGGAGAAAGGAGACGAGTGCTCGACTAAGTGGTATGTACAATAAATCAATAACAGAAAATTTCCACCTTTTTGATACTTATATTTGCATTAAGGAAATCAATTAATCATATACAGTACATGTTTCATTCCATTTGGAACATCTTCAGCTGTATTACAATGCTTAGGTGAAATTACAAAGTATTTATCTTATTAAGAACATCTTAATAAGTACCTTGTTTTACTTAAATCTATGTGAATTTAAAAATTGAAATAAATTAAAATCAATGTGGATGGTTCAATGGGGTGGTGAAATAGGAGGGAAAATGTGGAATGGAAAGGAGGCGTGTCACGGTCGCGGTTTCGGCTTTAGAAGAAGGGGTAGGGGGAATAGATTATACGGGAGGATGGAAGTTCATAGAAAATATATACATTTATTTAGATCAACAAAGTAATCAGGACATTAACCCTTTATACGAAGGGATATTATCACATCTGGAATCATTAGGCATTAGAAACAATACAGGCAATAAAAGAAAGAAAATGAACGAATTGTGATGGTGTTTATTGTACAATTTGGCCAACCATCCTCCCTTAGCACTAATAACTAGGACTCGGAAGTTGAGGAAAAATCCTTTTTTTTTTTTTCCTAGAGTATCCAAAGACAAGGCCCAACATAATTGTAGGCCAGAAAATGATGGGTTTATTTGTCCTATTTTCCCTTCTTTAGCACTTTTTTGGCTTATTGGTTTGCAGCTTCACCTTCTTTAGACTACATTTTGAGTGCTCATTCTCAATTCGAATCATCCATCACCTCTCAAACATCTTTTCTCTAGTCATCATCATTTCTTCACTCCAGCAAGCCAGGTGCGGTTGTGTACGAGCCTCCTCCAGTTTGTTCTATCCATCCACAGATGCTGCTCATATATGCGACGCCAGTTCACATCTCTAATTTCAAATTCCTTCAATATCTGTTTTTCCTAAACATCACGAGGTCTTCCTCTTGGTCTCTTCCCAGGAACATTGTGGTCAAAGTATGTTCAAGGAGTCCTGTGAGGGTCCATTCTTTTCATGTGACCATACCATTGCAATCTCTTCACTTCTAGAGTCTCCAGCAAGCTTCTTTCCAATCCAAGCTATTGCTGAATATCCACATTCCTTATTTTATCCAGTTTTGTTTTTTGTAGACAAGAATGGAGGAACTTCATTTCTGTTGCCTGAAGACGACTCTTTGTTGGTCCAGTAAGTGTTGCTGCTTCTAGGCCATATGTCAATATAGGTACTAGATTTATTTTGTACAAGCTGATCTTGGAAACTAATGGAAATGTTTCATCCCAAAGTATTTGATGTACAGCGTGATAGAATTTGGAAGCTTTCTGTATTCTGTTGCTAATCTCTTGATGTATGGTATTGTCTGATAACAGAACATGACCTAAATACTGGAAGTTGTCTACAATATCCATCTCCTCATCTCCAATTCTTAGATGAACAGTTGGAGAGTTTCTACTCATCACCAAGCCAACTGTCTTCATTTTGCTGATTTGAGACCTAAGGTTGTGAAAGCTTCATGCCAGAGATCTAGTCTACTTTGTACTTCCACTTATGTCTCACCCCATACCATTACAACTTAGCAAAAACCAGGGCATGAGTTGTTAGATACTTTCTTTTAACCGCTTTTAAAACTTTATCCATTATGATTATGAAGAGAAGTGGTGAAACAGAACTTTCTTGCTGGACTCCACTCTTCGTTTCGAACCAACCTGACCTTCCATCATGGACCTGGACACAACACTTTTGGTTTCATCATATAATCATTGAACTCATTCTATGACATCATTGGGCACTTTCTTATGTGATGGTTATGAATTTCATGTTTTTGGTCCGTATTGAACAATATATAAGTAATAATAATAATAACTTAAATGTTTCCACCTTTTCAATACAATATATTCACAAGATTACAAAATTATACGGTACTAGTTTCGACCCATCTAGGGGTCATCATCAGCCGTATTGGAGCAAAGATCATTTGTGGCGAAATCCTAAGACAATATTATTTTAAAGAATAACAAGTGAAATGAGATGTTATGGTAATAGTTAATAATACAAGGAATATACATAATAAGAGGTTTTAACAAAGAATAAAGTATAAATGGGGTGTTGTAAAAATTATAATCATGGAAATCAGTAAGTTCTTGTATTGAAATGAAATATGGCTTAGGAAGAGGGCTTAAGGTGGGGCTGAAGGGTGCGGGAGAAAGTGTAATTGTCTTGGAAAAGTACCTTTGATTAAATTTAGGATTGAGTTTAGGTTGGCTGCATTATTGTTTCTGAGGAAAGTGATAAATAGATCGAAGAGTATGTTGGGTTTCTCTGAGATTTCATTGAGATTGTGACTGGCATTAAAGTATTGGTCTAGGTGTATGTAGTAATTTTCCATTATGTTCAGTAAAGGGCCCTTGTTTGCTAATACGAGGATGTCCATGTCTTGTTCAATATTGGTGAAATTATGGTTATAATCTTGCATGTGTTGGCCGATGGCTGAAAACTTGTTGTATTTTATTGCGTTAGTGTGCTCGTGGTGATGTAGCTTACCAGGCAAAACAGAAAGCCTATCAATATCTAGGCCTAAAATTAAAGATAGCCAAATTACGCAAAGACATCGATTTCCTAAAGCAATGTATATCACTTAACTTGACACCTAATTTTCTAAGAAGCAATAATAAGAAACATCGGACTTCACCTCAAACCATCAAAACTCAAAACAAAACAAACAAAATATGGTTAAGAGACGAAATTAAATTCTTGTACAGGAAGAAATATTTTTTGAATCAGAAATTATACGACACTCACCTCGCAGCGACTAAACTACTTTCAAACGCACAATGGACACTATTCTATCAAGAAGTAGAGAACAAATTATTCTACGAACTAGCCAAAAAACAGTCAAATTTGGAGAATAAACTCAACAGGCTAAAAAACTGCCAACTACATAACCAACAAACTAGAAACTCCAATAGTAACACGTTCGTTCGTACGCAGTTTCATCCAGCTGTTGTAAATCTATCTAACACGCCCTTAAGTGAAAGTGAACACTTAACTTTATCCAAAGGACCGAAACACAACTGGCCAAACTTGAACAGCCTCAACATAGCCGCTACTATGATCACAGAATCAGAGCTAGCCATCAGCAAAATACCGGAAGACACGCAAAATGAGGTTAGAACCGATGTTAAAAGGAAACTGACTGATATCCTCCACAATTTAACCAACCCCGCAAATAACCTCAATAATAAAGAAAAAATTGCTGAACAAAAGCGCATATACGCCCTCAAGAAGAAAATTAAAGACAACGAACTCATCATAACCAAAGCTGACAAAGGCAATGCAACAGTTATCATGGATAAAAAAGTATATATTGAAAAAACAAAAAACTTTTTCACAGACAGCTCATTTTCCATAATCAAAAAAGACCCCACCCAAAAAATTCAAAAACTACTTAAACAAACTCTTAAAAACATTTCATTTTTATTTACCGAACAGGAAAAATCCAAACTCATACATATGAACCCAGGACTCCCCACTGCTAAAGCTCTTCCCAAAATTCACAAAACCGGAATTCCCATCCGGCCAATTATCAACTATAGACCGAGCCCCTTATACAGAATATCACAATTCATCCAATGTTTCTTAAGAAAAAATTATCAATTCTTATCCAAAAAGTCTATTAAAAACACATCTGAGCTAGTAGAAAAACTAAACAAGTTCAATTTGCAACCGGATCACTCCATCCACTCTTTCGATATTGTAAACATGTACCCAAGCATACAAGTATCAAAATTAATTCCGATAATTATAAACAATTTAAACAAAAACAGCCACTTAAGCAAACTAGAGATACAAGACTTTATCACAATATTAAAACTTATCATCGACAATAACTTCTTCACTTTTGACAATGTCATATATCAACAAAATGGTTTGGCAATGGGGTCACCGGCCTCAGGTATCTTAGCAGAAATATACCTGGACTTCCTCGAATACACCAAAATTGACAACGAATTCGAAAACATTCTCTTTTGGGCCAGATATGTCGACGATGTCTTTGTAATCATGAATGAGAAATCAATTAACGCACCCACCACCCTCTTAAGACTCAACAATATTGATCCTCATATCAAATTCACACTAGAATCCGAATCAAATCAAAAAATCAACTTTCTAGATTTAACCATCACTAGAAACTCAGATTCTTTCAGTTATAAAATTTTCAGAAAACCCACTCAAACAGCCTCCACCATTCGCCAAGATTCAGTGCACCCCCAGTCCCACAAACGAGCCACATACAACAGCCTAGTTCACCGAGCCTTCAGCATACCTATGTCCAATAAAGATCTAAAAAACGAACTCAACACAATCCGCGGAATCGCAAAATTCAACGGCTTCAGCAATCATTTTATAGAAAGGATAATCAATAAACACAAACATCGCCCAAAAACTACCCTCAAAAAAGAAATAACCAAACCTCTAACATTTTCCACCTTCACGTTCAACAATGATATCTACAAGTTAACCAACATCTTTAAGAAACAAGGCGTTAAAATAGCCTTCAAAACCAACAATAAGAACATGAATGTTTTATACAATACTTCACACATCAACAAGACCAGCAGTTTTTTAAAATCAGGAGTTTATAGGATCAAATGTACCACCTGTAAAAAAACCTACATCGGGCAAACCGGGAGAAACTTCATTATCAGATACCACGAGCACACTAACGCAATAAAATACAACAAGTTTTCAGCCATCGGCCAACACATGCAAGATTATAACCATAATTTCACCAATATTGAACAAGACATGGACATCCTCGTATTAGCAAACAAGGGCCCTTTACTGAACATAATGGAAAATTACTACATACACCTAGACCAATACTTTAATGCCAGTCACAATCTCAATGAAATCTCAGAGAAACCCAACATACTCTTCGATCTATTTATCACTTTCCTCAGAAACAATAATGCAGCCAACCTAAACTCAATCCTAAATTTAATCAAAGGTACTTTTCCAAGACAATTACACTTTCTCCCGCACCCTTCAGCCCCACCTTAAGCCCTCTTCCTAAGCCATATTTCATTTCAATACAAGAACTTACTGATTTCCATGATTATAATTTTTACAACACCCCATTTATACTTTATTCTTTGTTAAAAACCTCTTATTATGTATATTCCTTGTATTATTAACTATTACCATAACATCTCATTTCACTTGTTATTCTTTAAAATAATATTGTCTTAGGATTTCGCCACAAATGATCTTTGCTCCAATACGGCTGATGATGACCCCTAGATGGGTCGAAACTAGTACCGTATAATTTTGTAATCTTGTGAATATATTGTATTGAAAAGGTGGAAACATTTAAGTTATTATTATTATTACTTTCTTATGTCTCAAACATTCCCATATATGTCTGTGTGGTACATGGTCATATGCTTTCTCGATGTCCTTAGTGTTTTACCTTTCTCCCAGTACTTCTCATAGAGCTTTCTGGTGGCAAAAATTAGGTCTATAGTTGATCTAAGAGGTCTAAATCTATGCTGTTCCTCCTCAAGTGTAGGTTCAACATATTTTCTAATCCTGCTCTCAAGGATGGATTCATAGATTTTGAGGCCATGTGACAGCAGAATTATACCTCTGTAGTTGGTACATTTCTTTCTATCACCTTTTTTCAACAGTGGGATGATGACTCTTTGCTTCCAGTCATTGGGTATTACATTTTCTTTCCAGATTTTATTTAGTACCCTGTACATCCACTGTTGCCCAACCTCTCCTAATGCTTTGATCATCTCAACACTTAATTCATCTGATCCACTTGAAGCGTTGTTTTTTAGCTTAGATATTGCTGTCTCTACTACCAACCATGTCAGACTAGTGGTAATTGTGCTACCAAAATCATAAGGTTTGTCATCTAATGAAGTGAAATGTTCATAACAGTTCAGCAAAGTTTCAAAATGCCTTTGGAACTCCTGTAATATTTTGGTCTTATCCCTAGTCACCTCACCGTTAGGAAGTTCTACAGATTGAATAGATTCATTTTGAGTTCTTCTATTCTTAACAATATTGTATAACAGATTTTTAATTTCCATCCTGCATTATTTGAACCATATCTGAAAAGAAAGGAAATTAAATGAAAAGGAAATAAAATTAAAAATGAAACTAGTACTTGAAAAAAACCAGGAGTATCAAATTATGTCCAAGATAAGTGAAACTTCTCTCCTTATCTATGGCTCAATATTGAAAGGAGAAAATTCCATGGAAAGACTTACAGATTTCAATAGGTACAGTAGCGGAAATTGGAAGTTAGAAGTGGAGGGAGGCGGGGTGGGGGGGGCAAAGAACAAACATAGAAAACAGAAGAATACCTGTGGCCTGGGGAATATGGGGAGGGGGCAGGTAGACAACAAAATTGAAACAAAACAGCTACAAAATGGTAAGTTTTTTATACTCTCTGAGCAAATTTTGATAGATAACTAAAGGTTGACAGTCTACAAACTTAACTGCAGTAATAATGGTTACTTTTTAAGATGCTGATTCAATACTACACAATTAAACTTTCACCAAAGGAACAATTACACACATATGCAACTAAGGTGTTATGCCATCAGATACTAATCACATTTCTACACGCTGCTGCGTGGGTCTATTTTCTGATTTTAAGGTTAGAAGCTAATCAGTGGTGCTGAAAACTTGGTCAGCTGTGTCGAATGACTTTTGTGGGTATTTCTGCTAAGTATTTTTTATTTAAAGAAATTAAAGGAAATAATTAGGGCCTAGGTATTATACAACAGGGTACAGCATTGATGGCGGAAGAGGGAAACTTGTAGCATCTGTACTCCAGAGGAGTGGCTACAAAAGGCGTCTATACTCCAGTGGAATTTTCTTCTTCTGACAGGCAAGTTGTTTCCATACAGCTTTATTTCATCTCTTTCTCTGTCTCTTCCTGAGGCTATTCTGTTATGGACTGGCCACAGCCATTTTTAGAAGCCAACTGGGACCCTCCCACCATCGATTCTTAACTAATAGTTGCCATGGATTACACCCTCCAGGATGGAGAACTGCAGGATTAAGCTCCCCTTGTATGTGCCGTAGGTTGTCTGGATCAGATACTTGGCATACTTCTTTATTTCTGTTTTCACTAAATATTCCCCAATTATCACTTTTCTGTAGCCATGTCAATAAAATAGAATCAGTCGAGAAGTAGCTCTTGATATTCTTCATCACATCACTTTTTTAGAGAAGCCTAACTTGATTCTTGCTCTGAAGTTACTATTTAAGAATTAAATCTAAGGTAAAAAGCAATGATTCTAGCATAGCACTACACTCGATTAACAGCCAGATATGAATAAAAATAGTGAAAATGAAGGATCAGACAACAAATGCACTTGTATTTGCTGATGGTGTTATGCTATAGGGTGAGACAGAAGCAGAAGTTCAAGCTAAACTGAACTAAATCTTTGGCAAGAAGAATTTGAAAGAATGGGAATGATCATCAGCTGAACTAAAAGCATTGGTTTAGTGATGAGTCGAAATCCTGAAGCAGTCCACCTGCGAGTGCAAAATGAAGAAGTAGACATTATCAATAACTTCAAATACTTAGGGAACTTCATTTCTTCTGACAATATCATCAACCAAGAAATAGGCAATAGAATACAAGCCGCATCAAAATTCTACCTTTCCGTTCGTCAATTACTTTGGGATGACTCATTTACCCAAGCTTGCAAACTCACACTGTATAAAACATATCTTGTACCAATTCTAACATACAGACTGGAAGCAGCAACGTTGACTAGAGCTGCACAAAGTTGCCTACAGGCCACTGATATTAAGTTCCTTTCGTCATGTCTCCAAAAGATAAGGAGAGACAAAATAAGGAATGAAAGTTTTTGGCATCAACTTGGATTGGACAGGAGCCTGTTGGAAATCTTAGAATTAAGCAGATTATCATGGTATGGACATATGAGAAGGATGGCTCCAATTAGGACCCCAAGAACATACTATGAAAGGAATGTTGTTGGTAAGAGGCCCAGAGGGAGGCCTCGTGATAGTTGGGAAAAACAAATTTTCAAAGAACTTGCCAAACGTGATGTAAATTGGCAGCAAAAGGTAAAACGTCAACTGTGGATGGACAGGACGAACTAGAAGAGGCTCATAAACACCCGCACCCAACTTGCTGGAGCAGAAAATCTATAATGATGATGAGGATGATTATATGAATAATCCTAGATAACAATAAGTTCCACAAGGAGATAACACAATCTTAAAAAAAACAGAGAGAGAGAATGTGAAGGTTCGTCACTAAGTCTTTGGAATTCTTTTAATGTAGATGGAGCCACCACATTCTCCCTCCCCAGTATAACGGAGAGGTATTTAGCTGGAAAGTGAACAGCTTATCCAGAACGGGTACATTTCTATTTAACTGTAGGAGTTGGAGGATTGTTCTGTAGCTCTTGGTGGGTGAGATGTTGTTTGGCATTTTGTGAAGGAAATTGGTCATCTAAAGAAAAGCAGGTTTCAGTCTGTCTATTGATATAATTTGTTCACAGTTGGGTAACTGAATCACAAAATGTTTATCTCTTCTAGTAAGTACTTTGAAGGGTCCATCGTAGATAGGTTGTAATGGTTTCCGAACTGCATCATGATGAACAAATACAAGGGAATACATTGGGAGGTCAGAGGGAATGAATGTCTTTCTCACTGAGTGGTGTGCTGGATAATGGTCAGTTCAAAAAGTCACTTACAATTTCCGCTACATCAGGCTCAAGCGATCCTATTATGTGATTACATTTTTTCAATTCTGCTGTAGCAAATTGTGCTTTGATTTGCATCAACCATATTTTTAAGTTCTTTCGCCAAATGGGTGGTATTTTTACTCAGACGCGTGTGATATGTGCATCAATGTTCTCAAACATGTCTACTGATAGTGTCCTTCCGCATTCTCAGTGTTAGGCATGTTTACAGAAACACAATAATCTACAGTTACACTGCACAACACTTGAATGCACACATTTTTATTTACCACGGTTAGAGTAGCTCTTAAGTTACTATTTAAGAATTAAAGTTGGGGTAAGAAGCAATGATTTATTATTAGCACAGCACCACACTCAATTAACAACCAGCTATGAACAACTCTAGATAACAATAAGTTCTACAAGGAGATTACACAATCTTAAAAAACAAACAGAGAATGTGAAGGTTGGTCACTAAGTCTTTGGAGTTGTTTTAATGTAGGTGGAGCCACCACATCTTCCTTCCACCACTTGACAGTAGAGTCTAGTGGAGATTAATGCTGCCAAGAATTCCAGCCTAGTTATAGTGGTTGCTGACTTTGGAGCCACTCTGGATTTGGCAATCACCAGATGTAAATTGACTTTGTCTTTATTTTCAGCTTCAAAAAGATACATCCAGAGAGAGCCTCTTTGGAGGCAAGAGCAAGCACATGCAATGACATGTCGGCCCTCGAGTCAAATCGATGGAGCCTTCGATCAATGAATCCCACTTCGCTGAGTGTCTTGTTGAAAGACTTCCTCGGGTTTTGGGGTAACTCTTTATCCCACCTCCCACCTGCCAGCCATGCCTCTTGCATCATCATTTTGTTCTGGAAGAGTGTGGGGCACAGGATTTCTATAGGGTCGAAAACCATGTGTGCTACTGTGGAGCAGCCTCATTTTCGTCAACAGCATCACGTTCAGTCGTTCTGGTTCCATGTCACATCTGATTGTGTCACCCGAAGGATCCCATACTAGACCACACACCACAGTGTCTGTTTCAACATGGAGGCCATCCACACATCCCTTCAAATCAAACTTTCCACTCTTGAAGTACTTTGTTATCGTCATTATATTAGCCAATTTTCTCCATCTGATAAATGAGTCTTTGAAGACGTCATTCTTCAGAATGCAGGTTGTTGCCACTGAGCTCAATAGCTGCAGTCGCTTAAGTGCGGCCAGTATCCAGTAATCGGGAGATAGTGGGTTCGAGTCCCACTTTCGGCAGCCCTGAAGATGGTTTTCCGTGGTTTCCCATTTTCACACCAGGCAAATGCCGGGCCTGTATCTTAATTAAGGCCACGGCTGCTTCCTTCGAATTCCTAGGCCTTTCCTATCCCATCGACGCCGTAAGACCTATTTGTGTCGGTGCGACGTTAAGCAAATAGCAGGTTGTTGCCCAGTTTTTTTTAGCATCTTCCTTCCATAGTATCCTGATTTCGAACTTCCCAACTGTCAGTCTTCATGTTGTTCCATTAAACTGATTCATCACATCTTCTTCTTGTTCTTTCTTGCTCTTCACCTGGGCTGGATCCATAATGCCTAGGATTTCAATCTTCTACAGATCTTCTATATTAGCCTTGTGCCCAATAAACAGAGAAACTGCAGTAGATACTCTTTCCTTTCTGGGGTCCAAATTCCCCTTGAGCGTGCATCCTAGCTTAGTGTGTACTGCAAACATATTAGATTTTATAGGTCTAGTGATTCCTGTGAGCAACAATTGACTAGTTTCATAGATTTACATACATAGTCAGTAGCGGCGATTGGGAATTAGAAGTGGCTGGGTGGGGGGCAAAAATGTACAAACAAAAAGTACCCAAGTTTGCGGGGATATAGCAGCGGGGGGGGGGGGGAGGTGTAGATAGATATACAGATATATCAAAATTGAAAAACTACAAAATTGTAAGTGTTTTGATGCCCTGGGCAAATTTTAACAGAGAGGTAAAGCTTGACAGTTTACCAACTTAAGTGTGGTAATAATGTTTCTTTTTAAGATTTTGATTCAATACTAAACAATTTAAATTTTACCAAAGGAACAATATTACATATGTATTATAATTAAATAAACGTACAGCGTGATTATACAATTGAAAATAATTTAGTATTTGAATACACTCTAAGGAACTTCTTCTTCTTCTTTTCCTACCGCTTTTCCCACACCTGTGGGGTCGCGGGTGCAGACCGCGTCACACATGTGGATTCGGCCCTGTTTTACGGCCGGATGCCCTTCCTGACGCCATCCCTATATGGAGGTATGTAATTACTATTGCGTGTTTCTGTGGTGGTTGGTAGTGTAGTGTGTTGTGTTGTGTGAATATGAAGAGGAGAGTGTTGAGCCAGACATAAATACCCAGTCCTCGAGCCAGAAGAATTAATCAGAAACGATTTAAATCCCCGACCCGGCCGGGAATTGAACCCGGGACCCTCTGAACCTAAGGCCAGTACGCTGGCCGTTCAGCCAACGAAATAAATTCTAAGAAACTAACAGACACTAAAGAGACATGCCGGGTTGAGTGGCTCAGACGGTTGAGGCGCTGGCTTTCTGACCCCAACTTGGCAGGTTCGACCCTTGCTCGGTCCGATGGTATCTGAAGGTGCTCAAATACGTCAGCCTCATGTCAGTAAATTTACTGGCACGTAAAGGAACTCCTGGGGGACTAAATTCCGTACCCTCGGCGACTCCGAAAGCCGTAAAAGTACTTAGTGAGACGTAAAGCAAATAACAGTAGTAGTAGCAGCGAAAAAAAAGACCAGAAAACGGATCACGCAAAGCTCACTTAGAAGTTGTGCATTTCCTTCTTTGCCAAGCAGCCTTCAGTTTTTCTCTCATCATGGTTCTTCGTTCTTCTGTCCACTTGGCACCTGTCTTCTTGTGGTTTCTCTCTGACTCGACTTCCCACTTGCTGATTTTCGTTCTGTAGCAGGTTTGGTCTGCGATGTCGGCCACTTTGATTCCTGATTTTTCCAGGTCTTGTTGGATTTCCTATGTCTACCTATTCGTTTTGTTTTCTGTTGCCTCTAGTATGATTTTTGTCAGTCTGTTTTCTGGAAGGCGTTTGATGTGTCCGTAAACTTTCAGGCTTTTTCTGATGTCGGCCTCAAGGTTTGAGTGCTCCTCGGTGTTTGTACGAGATTGCAGTCGATATCCTTCGTCAGTCAGTTTTTGGGCCGAGAATGTTTCTGATGATTTTACGTTCATCTTTCAGGACGTCTTCGAGTACTGTTTTCCTGTGGAGATCCAGTGTTTCACTCCCGTATAGTATTTCAGGTTTCATTACGGTGTTGTAATGTCGAATTTGGGTGAAGACTGAGAAGCACTTTTTTGTTGTAAATGTTTTGCGTTCGGCCGAGGACTCTCTTCATTTTCTGGATTCGGACCTTGAGGGCCTTCTGTTCTTCCTTGATGATACTACTATATCTCCGAGAAAGTGGAACACTTTTCCAATTGTGCCAGATTTCGTGTTCAAATTCTGGAGGTTTCAGTGGTTGCACATGACCTTGGTTTTTGAGAACGAGATTTGTAGGCCGAATGTTTCTGAGGGTTTCGATTTGGTTGATTGCCTGTTGTTCGTTTGTTGCGAGGATCGCGAGATCATCTGCGAAAGCAGACAGGACATTTTTACATGTTTTCTTGTCATACTTAATGGTTGCCAGTTTCCTTGAGCTTTTAGAGCTTGTTCCCATTCTCCCATGATTTTTTCAAGGGCTATGTTAAAGATTAGTGGGGAAAGTCCACCTCCTTGTCGGACACCGGTTTTTATCTGAAATTGTTCATGATATATTTCTCATGAATTTTACTTGGGAGGTTGTGTTGGTGAGAGTTAGTCTGATGATTTTTTTGATTCTTGTAGTCCAGTCCGTATTCTCTCAGTGTTTGGAAGAGGGATTGCCGGTCAATAGAGTCGTATGCTTTCTGGAAGTCCACGAAGGTGCAGATTGTGGGTTGTTTTCTGGTGTGTCGTAGTTTCAAGACGGTTTTCATGTTGAATATCTGTTCTGCACAGGATCTGTGGGGCCTGAAGCCCGCTTGGTATTCGCCTATGAGTGATTCTAGTTTTTCCTTATTCTTTGGAGGGGGCTGAGGAGAAGATTTTGTATGCGACTTGCACCAGGGAAATTCCCTTGTAATTCTTCACATCTGTTCGGTCACCCTTTTTTGTGAAGTGGAACAAGGAGGGCGTTTGTCCATTTGTCTGGTAGTTTTTCTGTTGTCCAAATTTCTTGTATGATTTGTGTGAGTTCTTGGAGTGAATTCTTTCCTAGATGTTTAAGAAGCTCTGCTACAATGCCGTCGTCTCCAGATGCCTTGTTTTTCAGTCATTGTATGTGTCGGTGTATTTCCTCTTGTGTAGATGGGGACGAGTCTGATTTTGGGTTCGGGTGGGGCTTATGTGGAAAAATTTCTGTTGGTTCTGGGCAGTTAAGGGTGTCTCGAAGTATCTCGCGATTTCCTTGTTTTCGTCATCTGTGAGTGCCAATGTTCCGTTTTGTTTTATGAAACAGAGACTCTTGGGTGTGTACCCATTTAATCTGTTGCGGAAGAGTCTGTAAAAATATCTGGTGTTGTAGTTGCGGAAATCATGTTCGGCAACTTCAGTTGGTCTTCCAGGTATTTCCTCTTGGTTTGTCTGATGAGTTTAGAGGTCTGTCTCTGGACTTCGCGGAATTTTTCCTCGTTTTCAGGTGTACGATTGCTGATGAACTTCTTAGTATGCGTTTTTTCTGCTCAATATTGCTTGGTCACATTCGGTGTTCCAAAAAAGATGTCTGCTCTTTTTCTGTAGCGTGATTTGTTCTGATGCACTCTTCATGATTTTGTCGCAGAATTCGTTCCAAGTTTTTGCTGGGATTTTTTCCCACGTTTCCCTGAGATTTGATGTTTTTATTTGTATTATGTCCAATATTGTGTTTGCCTTGGATTTCTGGTAGAAGCGTTTTGGGGTAAATTTCACTTTGATTCTTGTTAGATGATGGTCCGGGTCAATATTGGCTCCCCTGCGGACTTGGACGTTGTGTACTTTTTTGTGCTGGGAAGGAGATGGCGACATAATCGATCTGGTGTTTGTTGCAGCAGGTGTTGGGTGATTCCCATGCGAAGAGCTTATTGGGGTTTTTCCGTAGGGATGTCGACATGATTTTCAGGTCGCGTTGTTGACAGAGCTCGATGAGGCGTTTGCCGTTTTTGTTAGTCTTTTCGTGTGTTAAGAATCTTCCTGCAGTTTTTCTGTAGCATTTTCCTTTACCACTTTTACCTTTGAAATCGCCGAGGAGATTGATTGTGTCTTTTTCAGGGATTTTGGTGAGTGTGGTTTTAAGTTGGTCCCAGAAGTTTTCTGTTTGTTTCTGATCTTTGCATTCGTTGGTGGGTGAGTGGGCATTTACGAAGGTGTAGTTGCAATTTGGCCAGCGAAGTCGCAAGGTCCTTAGTCTGTTGCTTATGGGTGTGATCTCTTCTACAGAGTTCACAATCTTTTAGTGTACGAAAAAGGATATACCTAACATCGGTGTGGCTTTTCCTACTGTTCATGTAGTTTGCTCTTAAAAATGCGGTAGTTACTGTATTCTGATGTCTCCGACTCAGTGAGTCTGGTCTCTTGTACGGCGAGTAGCTGGATTTTTTGCTGATCTAATTCTGATATTAATCTGAGCAGTTTGCTTACTTGCTGAAGTGTGTTGATGTTTAGCGTGCCGATGTAGAAGGGCGTTTTGGTGAGAAGTTTGCCAGAGAGCTCCGACTCACTCTTTCGTGTAAGCCGCTCCTCCAGAATCCGAGTGCTCGTTTGCCGCCTTCGTTTTCACTTGGCGGGTGGATTGTTTACCACCTGGAGTAATGTTGTTCTTACTTGCACGATTCATGGTGTGCTTGTTCTCAAGCGACTGGGTTGATCCCAGGGATCGGAGTACAATCAGGTGGGTGAGTTCCTGAAGATTTTCTGAGGCAGTCGCTCCGACTCTGAGTACATTTGTATGCTCGAAGGGGATGTAAGTACTTGGCTTACTCCCTGGTGCTTGGCGACTGGCACCAACTGATGTGTCGTAATTAGTTCCTGGTACCAACTTAACTTAGTTCCTAGTACCAACTTTGGTCGGGCTGTTTAATTTATTCGTGGTTAGTTGCTACGGCCATGAATAAACTCTTCGTTGTTATGGTAATCAACAAGGTATCGTTTAATAAGGATGTTGTTCCATGTGGAGGTTGCTATGTCAAAATTTCTGATTTTAATGATTGCAAGAGTAATTATGAAGATTTGCTGTCTTTTTATGTTAACCATGGCTTCACAACTAGGGAAAGGGATTGTGAGAAATGTGGGCATAGCACCAAACTCAGTGTTCGATGAGTGAACGAATTATTCTTTAGATGCTCTCCAATAAGGTATGCTAAATGTTGGTATAAATATTCCTTCCTTCCTTCCTTCCTTCCTTCCTTCCTTCCTTCCTTCCTTCCTTCCTTCCTTCCTTCCTTCCTTCCTTCCTTCCTTCCTTCCTCCAATGTACGTTAAACTTTGTTTATGCGTGTGTATGAAATATTTTTTCAGCATTTGTCTACCCTGGTCCATTAGTGTTACTTTCCAGAAAAATGTGGCTAGCCATGGAACAATCACAGATGTTCTTATTCCTCCTATGAAAAGATAATGTAATTACTTACATTAATTTTCCTCGTATCAATTATAGGACTGACATTAGCGCAATCTATACTTTAGAGTGGTCAAATTTTACAATAATCATCACGCTTCCTTTCCCCTGGACGAAACATTTTGGCTAGCCCTGGACCAAAAATATTATTATTATTATTATTATTATTATTATTATTATTATTATTATTATTATTTATTCGGCCCGGCTAGTGACAAAACTATTGGTCCGGATAGGTTGTGGCTAGTGGCAAACCCATTGGACTGTGATCAAGCAAAGGGGGTCCAAGTTAGGGCCGCGAAGCGGCTTGAGGCCTGTTGACATCAGCGCAATATACACCTTACTGTATCCAGTTTCACGTTACCGTCAGATCTGGACCAGTTACAAATGCTAGTGCTGGTTCGATTTTCCAAAGCTAGGGCTGAGTCTCAACAGATCGCAGCGTTGCAACTGCTCTACCAAGTACAACACGCCGCCCGGTACCTAAGTCGTCTACAGACGATTCCGAGTCCCGACATGATCGACCGCTAGGAGCAGGCGGACAGAAGGGATAAATCCCGACACGACCGCCAGATTTGCTCCATTCGGCAAAGTCACAGGGCCTGTACGACGCGCCCCACTGAGGAGACGCGCCTAGTAAAGTCACATTGTTTGGAGCCTTTCGACTCACGGGACTCCCGAGAAAGGGAATTGAGCCAACGGCACGTGGTGTTCCCAAGCGGTCACCCATCCAAGTACTGACCACGCCCAATGTTGCTTAACTGCAGTGATCGGACGAGAACCGGTGTGGCCGTTGGCTAATTATTATTATTATTATTATTATTATTATTATTATTATTATTGTTGTTGTTACCGTGTTTTTGTGGTAGTTATGCGTGAAAGAAGGTGCGGGGTGGTGAACGGGTCTCAAGCTACTAAAGTAAAATTAATTTAAAATTTAACCAGGTTATATTTTATTTTCAAAAACAAAGAAATAACAAGCATGGCAGGTACAAAGTAGCAAGTCAAAGGGTAGTTACAATATTTACAGGATTTGGGCTTCGAGCCCTGAAAACACAATGCCTGGGCAATCAGCTCAGTTTTACCTCCAAACACAAGTTTCAACAGAGGGGCAGAAAACCCCATTCATGCCTAGGAGCCCTAGCTCCAAATTACACTGAAAAGCCTCCACGAGGCATACAACACTCAATTTTCAAAAGAGCCACTCGCTCTCAAATTTAAGCCTCTCCCAGGCCACACCAAACTCCACCTTCAAGTTGTCCTCAACGGACATAAACACAGGGGTAAAATACCCAATCTACTGAGGTCTATAAAATGAAAAGAAGGTTAATTAAATGACCTCTAAGGTAACAATTTGAGAGGAGGCGAACTTGCACTCCTAATACACTTTGATTAAGACCTACTTGGCACTAGGCCGATAATACCAGGGCTAATCCCATACTAAAGAGGTGACTTAAGAAGAGAACAATTTGTTTAACGTTAACGAGAATAGGTTGAGAAAAATAAGTTCACCTCAAAACAATATGAGTGGGAGCTCGAGAGGGTTAGCACTCTCTATCCCAGTATGTAGCTTTAAAAGAGAATATATGAAAAGAGTAGTTACATTTAGGAAAGGTTACATGGTGGAACGCTTAGAACCCGCCCCGAGAGTTAAACTGCTGAGCAAGCAAAGAAAGAAGTTATTAATCGGCCATTACCTTGTTGTTGACCGCTGCCGAGGAAAGAGGCGCTTCCCGCCTCCTGCTATGTACTTTATACACTGAAAGATGGAACAGAAGTGGCCCGGAGACCCTAAAATCAGCAGTTTATATCCTCTCGCGGAAGGTTCTAGGTGTCAGGGGAATGAAAACACCCTCCCACAAACTTTTTATTGGGTAGGATACAGCAACATATTCAAGTTGGGGGAAGATACCTACGATTGGTCAGAAATTAATAACAGAAATTCGGGATTGGTTAAATGCAAAACAAGGGGAAAGAGAGGGGTATACAGCCAACTTAAACAATAACTGAAAAAAAATTAGCAAAGACAAACATTTGAAATAAAAATTTCTCCAACAAAATAGTTCTTTGACTTCGCATAGGGTGCACTATTGTTGATCTTCAGTAGTGTCCTCTAGAAGAGAAAGTTCACACTTCTTACTTCAAGCAAAACAAAAACACATCAAAAATGACACAGTTCAAAAACTCAAAATTTTCCACGTGGTGACATCTTTTGAGAAGGTAGCGAATTAATAGCGTATATAAAGTTCAGACTTCCTCCAGCAGAGGAGTTTCAACTGGCGCAAATTTTAAATTAGCGGCGTGGAGGTGTACCGCCCGGTACAATTATTATTATTATTATTATTATTATTATTATTATTATTATTATTATTATTATTATTATTATTATTATTATTATTATTATTATTATTTATTCGGCTCGGCTAGTGACCAAACCATTGATCCGGATAGGTTGTGGCTAGTGGCAAACCCATTGGACTGTGATCATGCAAAGGGGGTCCAGGTTAGGGCCGCGAAGCGGCTTGAGGCCTGTTGACATCAGCGCAATATACACCTTACTGTGTCCAGTTTCACGTTACCGTCAGATCTGGACCAGTTACAAATGCTACTACTTCTCTTGTATACATAATTCTGTTTCCATTATTTGGATCGTATGAATTCCAAGAGTGACAACAGCGTAATCTATGCTTTATAGCGGCGAAATCTGGAATTACTGTATCGCTAGTTCTCAACCATTTAAACATGTTATTATTTGTCTTTGTCATTGATATGAAATCATGAGTGGGGGTATTCCAAGAGTGACAACAGCGCAATATATGCTTTACAGTGGCGAGATCCGTAATTACTGTATTGCTACATCTCAGCTATTTAAACATGTTATTATTTGTCTTCGTTATTGATATTAAACCATGGTTGGTGGCGGCATGAATGGACTCTGCCATTGGCTGAAGTTTTATTCTATGAAACGTCACTCCCATAATTCAAGACAGCGAGATGTTAATTTTATATGCTTATTCTTTCCATTCTTCCTCCTGACTACAACGATATTAGTGTGTCGGTAATATTACCTCATCGTTTTATGTATGTTTATACCGCCTGAGTTGGCCATAATTTCTCGTCGTCTTGAATTATGGGATCGACGTTTCATTGGTGTCCGGACATTTGCGGTCATCACAAAATCACGGACATTTGCAGTTACTGCAGCGGGGGGTGGGCCTCATTAGCTTAATCTCGGGGTGTCCCCACTAACCTGCCTGAGCTCCTGCTCGCTCCTTGCATGCGGGCATTATTTAGAGACTGATACCTTCAGATACAAACACAATTCTATATCGAAACTTCCTGGTGTAAGTATTTACTGTTGTGTGCAGCAATAGATTTGACAGTTACGAATAATGTAAATGGTTATATGTACAGAAAGTATAGGGAAAGTCAACATGAAATCGTCACCTGGGTGTGTATGAAGGAGAAGAACAAGTTATCTCATATTTTTGGTCAAATACAATTCTGTAGATGATAAATATTCTATTCTATTTCCTATCCGACCTCTCTCAATCAACTCTTGTTCTCTTCCGACCCCCACAGTACGATGTTTGCCAAGCTCAGGCAGTGGCACATTTTACGTCCTTCATGGCCTTTCCCTTCATTTTCCCTAAAAAGAGAGTCGGACCTATTCGACTTCTTTTTCTAGTTAGTTTTAAGGGAGGATGGTGTCCGGCCCCAGGTTCGATTCCCGGCCGGGCCAGGGGTTTTTAATTGTAATGATTAATATCCCTGGCCTGGGGACTGGGAGTTTGTGACGTCCTTAATCTACCTTTCCTCACACACAACATTCCACACTACTGCCATTCCAATTACTCGCAGGTTCATGCAATATGGTGCCAGTAGGGGCAAAAGATCCACATGGGTCGACGCCCCGAACAAATAGCATTATTTAACCCTTTATAAGGCGGTGGGAATTATTTTCCCACCTCGGTTTTTTGTCATTTCTGGGCGCTGGGAGTTTATTTCCCATGTATTGATGTGTGCTGCACTCTTGAGAATATCTGTGGAACTATTCTTATCTCGTTGGAATCTTTAGCTTCTTTGGAAAACATCTGAAAAGCGACATTGTGCCAGCGCAACGCATGTTGTGAATAAGATTTATGAAATGAAAATAGGGTAAGAAATCAACATTTTATAAGTCTATATACTATTTACATGAATTTTATTTGTTTATTGTGCATTTTTCTCATTTGTTCTGAGATTATTTACTTCGTTTTACCAATTGAAGAGTCTGAGCTATAAATTTCTTTCACATTCTATGTAGAAATATGCTTCCCATAGCCCACACAGGTGTCCAAAATATTTCTGCTAAATAAAATGTGAACTAACCAAACTAAAATTGTGTCCGTAGTTGGGCCATGGGAAATATGTTCCCACTTCTGAATGGCAGACAGCAGGCGGTGGGAAGCACTGGATTGTCTTTTTTCTGTTAAACTATATTGCTTAGCACTTATAGAGCCTGTAAATAAAGTTAGTTAGAAAAGAAAGTGTTTTATTGAGTACTGCCTTATAAAGGGTTAACAAGGGAGGTGGCAACGTTCTAATTTCTAACAAAAACAGTAATCACCACCATCACGATATAAACAGTCGCGCAGATATACAAGTTCGTATATTTGATATTTAAACTCGAATACACCACAAAGTGAATTTTTATATACAAACATCAGAGTCTAATTCAAAAAATAAGTTTCCTATTTATTTATCGTGGAATAATTAAAGGTAGGCCAAGGTAAAAGACACTGTTTTATTCCGCACCAGTCCTTCATTTTTAGAAAAACAAAAGTTAATCCATCCTTAGGAAAATGAAAACCTACAACCTGTTTTCCAGTCATTGACCGGGTCAGGAATGAAATGAATTAATATTATATAGGCTATTAGTACGATGGGGTCGCCACTCCCAAAGTGATTAATGACTGATAGATGCTATGAAATGAGAATGGAGAGTGTTGCTGGAATATAATATAATTTCGTGTGGCTATTTCTAGCCGAGTGCAGCCCTTGTAAGGCAGACCCTCCGATGAGGGTGGGCGGCATCTGCCATGTGTAGGTAACTGCGTGTTATTGTGGTGGAGGATAGTGTTGTGTGTTGTGTGTGAGTTGCAGGGATGTTGGGGACAGCACAAACACCCAGCCCCCGGGTCATTGGAATTAACCAATGCAGGTTAAAATCCCCGACCCGGCCGGGAATCGAACCCGGGACCCTCAAAACCGAAGGCCAGTACGCTGACCATTCAACGAGTCGGACGTTGCTGGAATGAAAGATGACAGGGAAAACCGGAGTACCCGGAGAAAAACCTGTCCCGCCTCCGCTTTGTCCAGCACAAATTGCGTATGGAGTGACCGGGATTTGAACCAAGGTATCCAGCGGTGAGAGGTCGACGCGCTGCCGTCTGATCCACGGAGGCTCTTAATCCATCGTTAATTAATTAAATTTATTTATTTATTTTTGGTAGTCTAACGTCTCTAACATATTTTTCGGAGAAAATGGGATGAAAAAAATTAGAAATGCCGGACTCAGTGGCTCACACGGTTGAGGCGCTGGCCTTCTGACCCCATCTTGGCAGGTTCAATCCTGCCAACCCACGCTCCCAAGTTGTGAGCCCCAGGTGCCCCATTTAGTCGCCTCTTACGATAGGCAGGGGATGCCGTAGATGTATTCTTCGTTTGCGTTCCTCACTCACAGGGGGTCACAACTTCCAAACTCGAGTACGTACAATAATTTGGTCGACAGTAAATTACATGTTTTAAAATACTGATTCCCATCACACTTTATCCAGAATTTGGACTGGCATTATGACAGTATTAAAATCGTTTTGGCGTGTTTAAAATCAGCTGTATCTAAGCTTCGTCAATTATTTTTGTCGGTTTTAGTTATAATTTTGTTCCTTTGTACATACCTATTTACATTAGGAATACCTGAAGCGGCAAGAAGATTACGCTAGTTTTTCTATGTAAGAAACTGCCTTTAAGCAGGACCTTATGTCGCTGGTTTCTTCATATTTCTTAAGGGTTCTTTCAATCCTGTCATCTTTCTTCACATAATTCGTCTTCCTCCTCTTACCTACAAGACTGAGCTCCAGTTTCAGGTACATGCAGTTCGTCGCTTCTGTTTCCTTCTTTAAACAAACCACCAAACGTCGAATTGAGGATGTGGATTTCCAAGTAAAGAGTTGATCTTGTGATGCCATACCTCTACAGCATTTGTTGTTCGATGTCGCTTTTTGTAAGAGCTCCACATAGTGATTGGTATCTCGCTGTTTTCAAGCCACACGTCTACAAAATAGTCGAAGAAGCCAGTAAGTTTTTATGTAGGAGTATGAGAATGTATCACCAGCCATCCCTCACTGACGTCATCTGGCTTCAAAAATGCCGGAACAGCACACATTCGGATGTGGAGACGTATATCTTCATTCTCCTTGTAGTCGCTCGTCAGGCCAAGTTCGTGTACTTTTCTCCATAGACATTGCTTCATGTGAAAAAATCATCCACTTAACTCTGTTAACGGAAATACTTCTCGTAGGGCTGATATCGTAGCTGCTTCGAAGTCAATAGTGATTTTCTTAGGATTCCATTAGGGAACCTCTTCCAAGATGAGGTGAAAGAAAGGAATATAAGTTTCTCTTTGTGTTAGACAGGAACGTAAAGTCGACTGGATAAACGTTGCTTTCATCACTCCGGCCTTCAAGGTTTGCGTGAATGGTATATATCTGGGCGAACTGTTTGCTGGAACTCTTGAATGTGCCACCCATAAAAAAAGCGCACAATGCCTAAGACTTTCTCTACCTTTTTTGGCACTAAAAATTACAATTCTTTCTCCCATGCCGTCGTCAGTTAAAAGAAACGGGCTGCTATTATTCATCCTTAACGCCTCTTCGTTAAGAATTATCTGAGCACTTGTTTTTGGCTCTACTTGAAGTCCGCGTGCATGATTTCCTTGCCGACGCGTTGCTCTTTTTAAAGTTTCTTGAGCTGCTATATCAGTGGCAATGTCGTAGCCTCTGTTATGCAGATCACCCAACTTCTGTACGTAAGTCTGTGATAGTGGAGTCGTTTCTTCTTTTGCTTTCTTCTTTGCCTCTTGAACATGCTGTTTCACTGTGAAGGCCGCTTCTTCAGGTGGTCCACACTGATGAACGACGGTATGAAGTATTTCTTCGCCTCTTGTCCTCAGCCATCCTTTACACTAGTTCTTCTCCTTCAGACACACTCAGGTGACGATACCAAGTTGACTCTCCCTATACTTTCTGTACATATAACATTTGTAAAGTGCAGTCCGACTCCATGGCTAAATGGGTAGCGTGCTGGCCTTTGGTCACAGAGGTCCCAGGTTCGATTCCCGGCTGGGTCTGGAATTTTAACCATAATTGGTTAATTTCGCTGGCACAGGGGCTGGGTGTATGTGTCGTCTTCATCATTTCATCCTCATCACGACGCGCAGGTCGCCTACGGGAGTCGCATCAAAAAACCTGCACCTGGCGAGCCGAACATGTCCTCGGACACTCCCGGCACTAAAAGCCATACGCCATTTTTCCATTTGTAAAGTGCACAATGATTTCCCTGATTAGTAACTGTCAACTCCATTACAGCACACAATAGTAAATACGGTACTCACACCAGGCAGTTTCGGTATAGAATGGTGTTTGTGGCTGAAGGTATCAATCTCTAAATAATGCCCGCGAGAGAAAAATGTTGATCTGCAAGGAGCGAGTAGGTGCTCAAGCAGGTTAGCGGGGATACCCCGAGATTAAGCTAATGAGGCCCACCCCCCTGCTGCAGTGACCGCAAATGTCCTGTGACAACTGGAGAATTTCTGTGAGTGGGCACAAGTTTATCTCAGTGGCCGCGAATGTCCGGCGACCGCAAATGTCTGTGACCGCAATTGTCCGGCAACCGTTTCATTGGCCTAATCTTCAACCAGTGGCAGAGTCCATTCGCGCCACCGCCAGCCGTGATTATTATGTTATGTATGCTGGCGAGGTTTATCAAAAGTTTTACCAGATACTGCTTGAAACACAATTATTTAGCATCCATCTCCTGCGTTGCTAAAGTATTCTTGATTTGTTTATATGCATGCCGACGACATTTTTCGTAAGTACAATTCATTGTCAGAATCAGCTGGTATTCCACGTACGCGGTCTGTAGTGTATTGTGCCAGTCAGAAACTCGGTATAGTATAAACAATCAAGATGTATTTTCTATTCTTGATTACCCTCTAAAGACAGCGCCACTAACAAAAATCCCATTATTCATCCTTGATGGACTAGATGTTATATTCCGAAGAACTGTAAAGGAAATTATTGGATTGCCAATATGTTATACGCATCTAGAAAATTTCGTGATCCGGGGTTGATCAATTGTATATGGAAAACCCCATATAGAGTAAAGTTCCAGTGTATGGGACCCTCACAAGGACTACTTGATACGAGAACTAGAAAAAAAAAAAAAAAGGAAAGGAAAGGAAAAAGAAAGCAGCGTGACTTATTCTGGGTGATTTCCGACAAAGGAGTAGTCACGAAAATGTTGCAAATTTTGGTCTGGAAAGACTCGGGAGTAAGGAGACGAGATGCTCGACTATGTGGTATGTTTCGAGCTGTCAGTGGAGAGATGGCGTGGAATGACATACAGTAGACATAAGCTTGAGCGGAGCTTTTAAAAATAGGAAAGATCATAATATGATGATAAAGTTGGAATTAAAGATGACAAATTGGGGCAAATATTAATTTATAGGACGAGGAGAAAAGGACTGGAATAAATTAGGGGGGGAAATGTTCGATAAATTTCCGAGTTCTTTGAAAATATCTTAAAAAGCTGGATAAACAATTGATAGGGAATCTGCCACCTGGGCGACAGTCCTAAATGCAGATCATTAATTATTGATTGATTGATTGATTGATTGATTGATTGATTGATTGATTGATCCTCATTTTATGAACATTTTAAATTATCATAGTGAAATCGAGGAATGCCTGACTCGAATTAAATGATTGGGTATCGCGGCGATAGCTTCCCACACCCCCAGACAGATACGCAAACCCTTACGTCTACATTAATTTGAAAGTTGTTCGTTGATGCCATGGCAAGGAATAGGGGTTTCTCACTTCAAGGAATCTGCAAAAGCTAATTAATTTATGGCTGAGAAGATTATCTTGACTTCATCAGAAGAACTAACAGTTCTCATCAAACTAAAAGTGAACTACGCCACTCTAAGAGGAGCTCCTGATAATGACAATGAAAAGAATGGATCATTCCTTTGTCGCAATTGTGCAAAGGAGAACGAAACTCCGAGCCATGTGCTCGGGGAAAGTCCCTTCAATTCGCTGCTCATTAATCAGAGGCACCACAAAGCAAAACATCAACTTACCAAATTCTTGATGAATGAGGGTTATGCTTGTTTCGAAGAGATCCACACGCTAGATGAACATGGCTCCAATAGATTTCTTGATATTGTTGCTTTCAAGAAAGATTCTCACGTCTCACGTGGCATATATTCTTGATCCGACAATCCGTTATGAAACAAACGAGACAAATCAGTCTGCGCAAGTCGATCAAGAGAAAAAAGAACGTTTACGATGGGTGCATTCCTTTCCTAAAAGGGAGAAATGTTGTGAACGCTACGGTAGCTGTCAGTTCGTTGTTCACGGCCTTCTGCTCGACGCGCGAGGAACTATGTATAATACCTATACGTTGCCCAAGTTCTCGCAACACTGGGTATTCACATCAAGATCTCAACTTGATTCTACAAAGCATCATCGTCCAGTCGACTCCGTGGCTATCATCCACTATCACATTTATGGGAAGAAATAAGTTGGGAAACTAATTTACTATGTTTTAAAATATAAATCAAAATGTGTTCACAACAGATTGTCAATGTTGATTGAATTTTAGTATGTCTTGTGACAACTAGATGAAAATCTAACAGTACATTTGTAAATAAATGCTCTCTCTTTATTGATTTGAAATTAAACTTTCAAACAAACTTTACTTCCACACAGAGCCGTTAGCATGGAATACAATTCAATTTATCTAAGAACAAAAAGCATGATTCAATCATCTCCACCCACAGGAAAGAGTTAAAACGCCACAGTGCAATAATAAATTGTTTGTAGTGAACAAGGCAATTCCACCCATAATATAGCTAGTGGGACGGATTAAACATTGAAGAGTCTGTTCTTAAAATACGTGTAGGCCTACTTCGTTGAAGATTTGTATGAAGATTTGACTGCGAGTTGTGTCCTAAACATAGGCTATCCTGCGCCCTGGTCTCGACTTATTTATACGAGCTTGCCCCAGGACGATGCACTTAAGTTCAACAACATATGAACTGGAAGGAAGCAGAGATCAGCGATGTATGGGTCACTCTTCGTCTGAATCAGTAGACGGGCTCCTTCTCCCGAGACCGACGACTTTCAAGATGTATCACACTTCACCTTCCCCATCTGTTCTTCCATGGTCAACTAATGCTCTCTCGCGGCCCCGACAGTATTAGCTTCGGAAGTCTTTCGTGCGGAACCCCATGTAGAGGGGGGCGGTATAATAACATCCACAGTATCCCCTGCCTGTCGTAAGAGGTGACTGGCAGGGGACCAGGGGCTCTTAACATGGGATCGTGGTTTGGCGACCACGGGACCGTTAGCAGAGGCCTGGAATCGCTTCCTCTTTTGCCAGGCTCCTCACTTCCATCTATCCTATCTGACCTCCCTTGATAAACCCTTGTTCTTTTTCAATCCCGATGGTATTAGGTTTCCGAAACCTAGGGATTCCTTCATTTTCACGCCTTTCTTTTGGCCGATGCCTTCATTTTGCGAAGTGTCGGACCTTTTCAATCTTTTTTCCTCTTATTAGTGCTAATAGAAGATAGTTGCCTAGTTGTACTTCCTCTTAAAACAATAATCACCACCACAGCAACCTCTTTCATACATCTTTATTATAGACGTTTAGGCCTTTCAACATTCAGTCTGCAAACCTCCGCGATTTCACTAAGCGCCTCCACAATAATCTCTTTGCAACTAGCTTTGTGGCTTCACCACAGAATTTATTATTTTGGTTTACTAAAACTCAATTTTCGTTACAATCTGAATTTGAACTTGAAATTTTTCATACTGACGCATGGAAAACAAACGACTACGTGCTGTCATCATTATCGAAATGTAAACAAGTTTTTAATATTACATTCGGTATTTGGAAATAATTTGTCATACATTATGTCCGCTATTGACCAGAAAGGAAGACAGAGAAGCCTAATCGTTATTGAGGGAATTGTTACTGAAAATGCAGAAGTTGATTTAATAATGAATAAGAAAATAGGATAGGGGGTAAGCTACTATGACCAGCATAACGAACGGATTACTGTTGTCAAGATAAACATTAAGCCAACGCACACCACAATAGTGCAGGTCTCTATGCCTATTAGCGGATGATGAAGAGATCGAAAGAATATTTGAAGAGAGAGACGATTTAATACAATATTTAAAAGGAGACGAGAATTTAACTGTGATGTGAGACTGCCATGCAGTTGTAGGCCAAGGCAGATGAGGTAATATACTGTAGTAGGAGAATTCGGACCTGGACAAAGGGATACAAGAGGAAACCGTCTGGTAGAATTTTGCACCGATCATAATGTAGTCCTTGCTAATACTCAGTTCAAACACCACAAACGGCGGCTGTATACGTGGACAATACCTAGCAACACTGGAAGATATAAAATAGTCTTCATTATGATCAGGCAGAGATTTAGAAACCGGGCGTTGAATTGCAGAAACACTTTTGTTAAATGAAATTATACCTAACAGTTTTGTTCCTACATTACATACGGTGGCTGTGTCTAGGAGTGAATAATAGTAAAGTGAATATAGGAAAGTAAGTATTGAACTCGAACTCGTCCTAGCAGTGGCCGGTGGGCCGATGACCTTCGATGTTAGGCCCCTTAAAACAACAAGCATCATCATCATCATCATCAAGCAGTGGCCGGAGGACTGGTAACAATAGGCTGCATGTTGGCAGCGACCGCCGAATCCAGGGCTTCACAAGTTACGACAAGCTTGTGGGTGCGGTGCATTAACATTCACAGAGAATATGCTTCTTACATCATAAATAATACTTGAAAAATTAGCTGAAAATATACTATTTTCTATGCAATGAATAGCAAACGTAAATTTTCTAGTACCGGGCGAGTTGGCCGTGCGCGTAGAGGCGCGCGGCTGTGATCTTGCATCCGGGAGATAGTAGGTTCGAATCCCACTATCGGCAGCCCTGAAGATGGTTTTCCGTGGTTTCCCATTTTCACACCAGGCAAATGCTGGGGCTGTACCTTAATTAAGGCCACGGCCGCTTCCTTCCAACTCCTAGGCCTTGCCTATCCCATCGTCGCCATAAGACCTATCTGTGTTGGTGCGACGTAAAGCCCCTAGCAAAAAAAAAAAATTCTAGTGTTTCAATTTTATCGTTCTTTGACAGGCGAAAAAATAATAAATAAATAAATAAATAAATAAATAAATAAATAAATAAATAAATAAATAAATAAATAAATAAATAAATAAATAAAGCCGAAAATTAAACATACCGGTATCAAAAAGTTGTAGATAAAGGCTTCTTCTAAGCGGCGTTGACATGATTACTACCGTTAACAAAGTGACCCCTTTAGAAGGGAGTATTCCCAGTAATTTCTCAAGTTTTTAGTAGAAGAAATTATTAAAGCAGCAGAGATGTATGTCGCAGCTTGCACAGCAACAAATGCTGAATTAAGAGGAAGAAAATAGAAAGCCAAAAATTTGCATGCATAATTATTACCTCTATGTAAAGGAGATTTCTTTCCCAATGTTAAACCACTGCTACAAATGTTTGCCACTCTGCCAGTCACAACAGCCTCTACAGAGAGAAATTTCTCGCCCCTACGTAAGCGCTAAAGACCTACAAGTACATTGGGAGAGAACCAAGTTAACGGCCTGTCATTTTTATAACTGGTCAAATGTTGATTGATGTGAGCTGTTAATTCGTAACTGTACATAGTAAAGTTGATGTATCGGTTTAAACATTAATTATGTACTGGAATTTTATGGTGAAATAAATATCAAATCACCTTAACTAGATTTCACTATACTATAACTTCTTTAAAATAAACTTGGAAAATGCTATCACTACGGTAGTAAAATGTGCCAATTACTCGTTTTTTTTTTTTTAAATCAGAGAATCCTGGATCCGCGTTTGCCCACACCTTACGGTAGGCCCTACTTCTCAATATCGTCAAAAACGTTTTGCATTGCAGCTGGCTTTACAGGAGTATATCTTCAGCAAAGACAATACCAGGAATATCTTGATTTCCCAAACATAGCAGTGCAAATCTCTCTCTTTCTTTCAAATTCTAGTATATCATTAATGAACAACAGAAATATAATAGGTGACGATTTACAACCCTTTTTCAGTCCCAATTTAGAAACAATCTCTCCTACAACTACTCCTTCTTTCACTCTCACTGTACATTTTATTTCAGGATATATATCAGATGATGTTAAGGAAAGCTGAAAACCGCTCTGGATGGAGGCATTAAATCAATACTGCACCACAGAAATGATAGAGTTATGAAGTCACGACGCTCAGAAATAAGCAAAACGACTAATGATGATGATATCCCTTTTATCGCTCTTATCATCTTATACGATGCTACAGCTTATCTCAACCTATACTATAGTAGCGACTGCCTGACCGTTCACAGAATCTAATGGTTTCTCTAAGTCTGCTGATGTTAGATACAGCTTCCCTCCTTTTTGAAGGAAACATTATATATATATCGTATGGCTTTACAAGTACATAAAATATTTAACATCAAATGGAAATGTCCAGATTTGATTTTGCTTTGAGCACTCGTAGAGAGCACACCAGGAACGCCAAGTCCGAGACTAGCACCCTGAACGCTAGCCCTCCAGCCTGCCAGCTCTGCGGTACATTAGTACTACTAAAATATTTTCATTCCTCCCCAGAAGGGCGAGGCGGGCCTGTTAGACGGTGACGCCGTCTCTCAGGCCGGGAAATTTGTTACGGTGAAGGACATGCACCGAGAAGGTAAGGGGGTTAGCGGCGTGGCCTATACTAGGAAATGTCCCGGCATTCGCCTTAGTGCAGGAGAATGGAAAACCACTCTCAGGACAGCCGACGGTTGGGGCAGCCCTGTCCCGTCTCCCGAATGCAGAGGCATAGAGCCTGATAGAACCGTGGCCACCCCTCCTCTGCTCGGTTGGCCGGTCAGAGTGCAGAGCTGTTGGACCACAAACCAGCCGAGGCCACTTATGGGCCGAGACCCACTCTGCATCTACCGACCGCACATTAGTACCCCACGTCACCACACGGAGCGCTCAACGACCAGCCAGCTCTCGGGGGCCCCCCGCTTGCCACACAGACACGCAATCAGCCTGCTCAGCCTGCCAGCCAATCACAGGCTCTCAGTATAGTTATCGGTTTGGTTCTTGTCACTGCGAGATCAGTACAACTATACCTGATCCGACTGTAGCTTGCTGAGTAGCAAAATCACGAAGCCGGTCCTAATTTTTGAGTTTGACCGTGTTTCCATAACACCCACATACAGCCCACCCAATATCAACCACCTTGTCGGTACCACCCTGATGGACTGAGTAACCAGGACACCACCATCCCAGACTACTACAAGAAATCCCACCCACCACAGCTATGTCTTTTAAACTTTCGAAACCTCAACTCACTCTTCTACAAACCACTACAAATCCGTACATACCCATCCGACACTCCCTACTACCCAATAATTATTCCTAACAAATACAATCCACAACTCGACGAACAACAACAACTACACGCAAAACACGACCACCGCAAACTCGCATTCACCGCCATTCGTAATACGCGTAAACACATCACATACATGCAGGAAATAGATAATGGCTACCTACGATGAAATTATTAACCAATTGGAAATCCATGGTGTCGCTTACAAAATTTACAAAATTTGACACAACAGACACAGACACTCAAACCCAACCAACCATCAAACACTCAGCAGCACAAACAAACACCCCACTTCATAAATTCACCAAATATTCATAGACTCTTAAAAACAACAGACAGCAAACAACACAGACCGACTTTACATTACCACCAGACACAGACACTACCCCCTCTTTTCTCCCCTCTCTCCACAACCATCAATCGAACCCGCGACCGAGACCTTACCAGTCTGAAGACCGGAAACACAGGCCAGGTACACACAGACTAATAAGAGCAGGCGTAAAAAACCTGCTCTTAAATCACATGAACCACCAATACGCAACACTCCCACAACAGCAACTCAAATCCGCACACCCACCAGACCGACATTCATCACGCAATGCTATAATTGCCTTAAATTAAATCATTCTGCAGCAGTTTGCTCAAAACCCACCCGCTCGCTGCAACAGCCCCATCACACTGATTGTAAGGTACCAAGCGACCAGCCGTGATGCGGAACTGTCAAGGTGGTCACGCCGCCTCATTCCCTGGTTGCCCTTTTTCTGAAAAAGGCAATTAAAGCTCACTACAGGCGTACACAACATCTAAACACGCACACAAAACCTCTCCTTCTATTAAGCCTCCAAATCCCACCACCCTCGAATCCCAGTCCTCTCACCAACTTACACACCCACCAGCCCAGCCAAGATACATCCACCCTCCTACACATACTACTCCTTAACTTACTCTCGTCCCAAAACACACCCCTATTACCCATCATGCCAAGCAAACAACTCATCCTACATTAAACCCTACTCCACCCCACACCACGAGAAATCCACCCCGCCATGAAAAATACAAAAAGTTCTCACTTCCTCACTTCCCACCTAAAGCAAAAATGAAACACTGGATCCTCGAGTAAAGCCGAGGTGGGGCGCCGCAAGCTGCTAATTTACATAAATGCTGCTTTTCCAAATTTTAATAGCCGCATACTCACATAAATTATAAATATGTGAGTCACTGCGCAATACCACCGGTACAGTCCCGTTGCCGTACCAAAGCAATATTGGGCGTGGTCAGTACCTGGATGGGTGACCACCCAGGACTACCACATATCCATGCACACTAACTACGGTGTCAGCCAACATAATAGCATGGCCGTTGCCCTGGTCACACAAACACATACAGAATTACAAATCTAAATCTCTCCACAAAAATTAAGCTCCTCTCAACAAATTATTAATCCCTTTTCAAAATTTGTAAATCATTAGCTTAATACAATTATTACAGACCGAGTGAGGAACGCGATAAAGCGCACTGGTATCGGTACTTTTCACACCACCTATCTCTCAGAGTCACTTGGTGTAGAAGCCTCAGATCACCGTTAAATGCTCGAAGTGGGCACTCCTTAACAATGGCACAATAGATGAAGAGTGAACAGTCGTTAAGAATGAGACCGTGAGATCAGTAGGGATGCAGAAGAGAAGTTAGGAAGAAAAGCAAGATCAAGTAAGAATAACTGGGTAACTCAAGAGATACTAGACATGATTGACGAACGACGAAAGTACAAGAATGCAAAAAGTGAGGACAGATCAGGGTATATACAGGCGATTAAAGAATGAAGTAGATAGAAGGTACAGGACAGCTATGGAAGAATGGATTAAAGAGAAGTGCAAGGATGCTGAAGGTTGTATGGTTGTAGGATAGGTAATTGTTGCATACAGGAAAATCAAGAGAACCTTTGAAGAAAGGAAAACCAGGTGGATGAATATTAAGAGTTCAGATGGAAAACCACTTCTAGGGAAAGAAGACAAGACAGATAGATAGCAGGAACATATTCATCTATTATATTAAGGGAAAGAAGGCTCTGGAACAAAAAGAGTCTGTTGATGCTGATGAAATAGGAGATACAATTTTGAGCTCTAAATTCGACAGAGATTTGGGAGACGTAGATAGAAACAAGGTGCCTATAATTGATAACATCCCCTCAGAATTACTGGCTGCCTTGGTGATTTTATTCCTTTTAGTGTGCAAGATGTATGAAACAGAAGACCCATCCGCTTTTAGACAGAATATTGTTATACCTATTCTCAAGAAAGCAGCTGCTGATAAGTATGAAAACTACCCCACCTTCAGTTCTTAGTACCCATGCTTGCAAACTTTTAACACGTATTATTTACAGAAGAACAGAAAGACAAGTTGAAGCTAAGGTGGAAGAATATCACTTTGGCTTCAGAAGAAATGTAGGAACGCATGAAGCAAGCCTGATTTTACGTATGACCTCAGGGGATAGAATTAAGAATGACAATCTCACGTATGTAGATGGCATTCGTAGATCTAGAAAAGGCATTCGATAATGTTGATTGGATGTGTTTAAGATTCTGAAGGTGATCGGGATCAGATACGGAGAAAGAAGGATTATTTGCAATCTGTACAACAGTCAGTCTGCAGTGATAATAATCGAGGGCTATGAAAAAGAAACAGCAATCCAGATATGAGTGAGGCGAGTTTGCAGTTTGCCCTTTCTCCTTTTCAATGTTTATATAAAACAGGCGGTAGAGGAGATCAAAGATTTGGAAAATGAATCACAATCCAAAGAGATGAAATCAAAACTCTGAGATTTGCCGATGATATTGTTATTTTATTCGAGTCTTCAGAAGATCTGGATAAATTGTATAGAAACAGTCTTGGAGAAGGTGTACAAGATGAAAATAACTAAATCCGAAACAAGAGTAATGGAGTGCGGTCAAACGAAGTCAGGTGATGCAGGAAATATTAGATTAGGACGATTTTGTTATTTGGAAAATAGAATAATTAACGACGGCAAAAGTAAGGAGAACATACAATGCAGACTAGCACAAACAAGGAAGACCTTTCTTAAGAAAGGAAATTTGCTCACTTCGAACGCTGGTATAGCAATTAGAATTGTATGGAAGTGGAACATGGACAATAACTAGTACAGAAAGAAAAAGAATAAGAAGCTTTTGAAATGTGGTGTTACAGAAGAATGCTGAAGGTTAGATGGGTAAATCGAATCACGAATGAAGAGATACTGATTCGAGTTGATGAGAGGAGAACGATTTGTCGAAAATTGACCAGGAGAAGAGACTGAATGATGGGACTTGTTCAGTTTTTTAGGTAATTGTAGGTGGTAAGAACGGTAGCGGTAGGCCAACAGATTGGAATAGACTTTTTTTTGCTATTTGCTTTACGTCACATCGACACAGATAGGTCTTATGGCGACGATGGGACAGGAGAGGGCTAGGAGCGGGAAGGAAGAGTCCGTGGCCTTAATTAAGGTACAGCCCCAGCATTTGCCTGGTGTGAAAATGGGAAACCACGGGAAACCATCTTCAGGGCCGCCGGCAGTGGGGTTCGAACCCACTATCTCCCGAATACTGGATACTGGCCGCACTTAAGCGACTGCAGCTATGGAATAGATGTAGGATATAGTAGTTACGTAGAAATGAATAGGTTAATACAGGAAAAGGTAACCTGGAGAACTGCGTCAAACCAGTCTATGGACTAATGATCCACACAACAACAACAACAACAACAGCAGTTACATTATTGCTCAATACGAAGTTTTCACGATTTTTCTTGATAATTGATACTTTTTTTTTCTTTTTCTGTAACGAGTAGAGGCGATGTTTGTTGTTTACAAACTGGTCACAAGCCATTCTTAAAATACGTCGCTAGCCGTGATGTAAGCCTGTTTTCGACACGTGCCGAGCTGGGCTATCCAAGGTTAAGTTCGGTAGGTGCTGAGCTCGGACCAGTTCTTCGCCTAAAGACACCCACACTGGTTCCGGAAATCCTTTGTGAAGAAACCCACTCTTCTCTTTTCATATTTCGCACTGAACCTCTTTTGCTCAGCTTTGTCTTCTTCCAGTTACGAAGGTGAAGCTAAAATAGCCATTTTATTTTGTGACCCTTCCGTTTTCTTTGTCGGGACTATGGGCAAGTGGCTTGTAGCAGCTGGTAGCGGTTATTTTGTTTTATGGAAAGACAACTGCAAGAAGTCCAATGGTAAAAATCTTCTTCTACCACCGCTTTTCCCACAATTGTGAGGTTGTGGGTGCGAACTGTGCCGCAAATGTGGTTTTGGTCTGGTTTTACGGTCGGATGCCCTTGCTGACGCCAACCCTTTCTGTTGGAATGTATCCACTATTGCGTGTTCCTGTGGTAGTTGTTAGTGTGGTGAGTTGAATGAATACGAATAGGAAAGATGTTGGGGCAAATACAAACACCCAGTCCCCGAGCCAGAAAAATTAAGCAGACACGACTAAAATCCCCGATCCGGCGGGGAATTAAACCCAGAATTCTCTGAAACGGAGGCTTCGATGCTGACAATCAAACTGAGAAACCGTACCCCTCTATTATTATTATTATTATTATTATTATTATTATTATTATTATTATTATTATTATTATTATTATTATTATTATTATTATTATTATTATGTCCGGCTCCATGGCTAAATGGTTAGCGTGCTGGCCTTTGGTCACAGAGGTCCCGGGTTCGATTCCCGGCAGGGTCAGGAATTTTAACCTTAATTGGTTAATTTCGCTGGCACGGGGGCAGGGTGTATGTGTCGTCTTCATCATCATTTCATCCTCATCACGACGCGCAGGTCACCTACGGGTGTCAAATCAAAAGACCTGCATCTGGCGAGCCGAACATGTCCTCGGACACTCCCGGCACTAAAAGCCATACGCCAATTATTATTATTATTATTATTATTATTATTATTATTATTATTATTATTATTATTATTATTATTCTGTATTTTTGTGGCCGAGTCAGTAGATTCCGATTCCTCTGAATTGGGAACTGGGTGTTTGCGTAATTCCTAATACGCTCACCTTCATAAACACACACACACACAACACACTACCAACCACCACAGAAGCACGTAATTATGAATACCTCCATTCACGTAGATTAGAGTTGGCGTCAGGAAGACCATCCGGCCATAAAACCGAGCCAAGTCCACAAATACGACAGAGTTCGCATCCGTGATTTCACCGGGTGTGGAAAAAGTTGCGAAAGAAGAAGAAGAGGTAATAATTATGGTTTTAAGAGGAAGTACAACTGGGCAACCATTGTCTCTTAACATTAATGGTGATGGTAATTATTGTTTTAAGAGGGAGTGAAATTGGGCAACTATCCTCTGTTAACATTAATGTTGGTGCTAATTATTCTTTGAGAGAAAGTATAACCGGACAACCCAAGGGGACAACCAACCTCTATTAACACTAATGGTGGTACTAATTAGTATTTTAAGAGAAAGTAAAACTGGGCATCTTTCCTCTATTAGCACTGATGATGATGATAATTATTGTTTTAAGAGGAGGTACAATTGGGTAACCATTCTCTATTAACAGTAATGGTGGTGATATTTATTGTTTTAAGAGGAAGTACAATTGGGCAACTAACCTCTATTAACACTGATGATGGTGGTAATTATTGTTTTAAGAGGAAGTACAACTGGTCAACCATCCTCTATTAACACTAACGGTGTTGATAATTGTTGTTTTAAGAATAGGTACAACTGGTCAACCATCCTTTATTCACACAAATGGTGGTGGTATTTATTGTTTTGAGACGAAGTACATCAACCATCCTCTATTCACACAAATGGCGATGATAATTATTTTTTTAAGAGGAAGTACAACTGTGCAACCATTCTATATTAACACTAACGGTGTTGCTAATTGTTGTTTTAAGAGGCAGTACAACTGGGCAACCATTCTCTCTTACCACTAATGGTGGTAATAATTCTTGTTTTAAAAAGAAGTACAATTGGGCAACCATCCTTTATTCACACAAATGACGGTGATAATTATTGTTTTAAGAGGAAGTACAACTGGGCAACCATCCTCTATTCACACAAATGGCGGTGATAATTATTGTTTTAAGAGGAAGTACAACTGGGCAACCATCCTATATTAACACTAACGGTGTTGCTAATTGTTGTTTTAAGAGGAAGTACAACTGGTCAACCATACTATATTAACACTAACGGTGTTGCTAATTGTTGTTTTAAGAGGCAGTACAACTGGGCAACCTTTCTCTCTTACCACTAATGGTGGTAAAATTATTGTTTTAAGAGGCAGTACAACTGGGCAACCATCCTTTATTCACACAAATGGCGGTGATAATTATTGTTTTAAGAGGAAGTACAACTGGGCAACCATTCTCTCTTACCACTAATGGTGGTAATAGTTATTGTTTTAAGAAGAATTACAACTGGGCAACCATCCTCTTTTAACACTAATGGTGGGGGTGATTATTGTTTTAAGAGGAGTACAACTGGGTAACTATTCTTTCTTAACACTAATCAGAGGGAGAAGAGGTAGGGGTCCATCCCTTCGATGAATGAAGGTACCGGCAAAGGAAATGGAAAGGCCAAGAAGGGTAAATGATTAATTTACTGTATTACTTGCTGCTAATATGTAAAAGTATTGAACAGTATAATTAGGGAAACCTGTAATGCTCACGACAGTGCTTTAATAAATTAATTAATAAATAAAAGACGCCCTAGGCGTGAGGTCGGATAGCAAAGATGATGGTGAGACGTTAAACGCAAGTAAGTGGGAGCAATGTTAGACTTCTTAGTTGTAGTTGTACCTCCTTAGCTTAGAGAGAGACTCTTGGGTTCATTTTAGTGGTATGTTATTGACAGTGCTATCTCACGTTTAACCATTGTGTTACGAATAGTAGGGTTCGAACCCCACTATCGGCAGCCCTGAAGATGGTTTCCCGTGGTTTCCCATTTTCACACCAGGCAAAATGCTGGGGCTGTACTTTAATTAAGGCCACGGCCGCTTCCTTCCCAGTCCTAGCCCTTTTCTGTCCCATCGTCGCCATAAGACCTATCTGTGTCGGTGCGACGTAAAGCCAATAGAAAAAAAAAACATTTTAGGCGCCTTCCCCTTCGCCTTCGCATATCACGAGAAAATGGCTGAAGATAATTTAATGAAAATCGGTATGTAAAGTTGGGCAATGAGCCTCTACAATCCAGGCTATAAATAATTTTATTCACGCTGAGTGAAATGGTAGTTTAAGCTAAGGCCAAAAATTTAATCATCAAATATTTATGTTAATAGTGGTCCAATCGATAAATACCATATAACCAAAGTTATATAGAATAAAATTTTCGATCATTTATGTCTCATACATTTTTACCGTACCGGTTATGATAACAGAGAAACTCATGAATTTCTATTTTTGTAGCTAAGTCTACATCAACGCCGAGCCACGAGAAAATGGGTAAACAGAATTGAATTAAAATCGGTATATAAAGTCGGGAAATAAACTACAGTCTAAGTTATAAACAATTTTATTCGCCCTGGATGAAATGGTAGTTTAGGGGAAGGAGCCTAAAATATAATTTTTAAATAGGCCTAACTATGTTATTGGTCCTGTCGAAAAGTACTACATAACAAAAGTTGTAGAGAATCCAGTTTCCGATCATTTATGTTTTATTCAGTTTTACCGTACCGACTATGATAACAGTGGTATTTCAGAGTGGGAAGAAAACTAAATGTGAAGGCCTACAATATCTAAAGCTCATAAAATTGTATTGACCATTGTTTGTTGAGATATTCTTTGTCTCTTATGCTGCCACTCATCTCCGATAGATGGGATTACTGCTGCGTTACCGAGTATAACAGCCTGGCTGAGTAGTGGCGGGAAATAGCTGAGGAGTTAGATAACTTTCTTCTTTAGCATGTCATTCCTGTGGTTCATACATTTTCTGATACTGCTGGTATGTAACTCACTGGTTCGTCATAGTATTCCAGCTATTCGCTCCCTGCTCTGACGCACTGATTGGAATGATCAGTGTGCACACTTAACGGAATAATGGCAGAAGCCCACTTATGACCTGGTCTAGAATTACAATATTGGCCTATTCCAATTTACAGCACCACAATTCACTAAATAACTCGAAATACTCTTCACTTTTATTAAATTATAGATTCATTTTATTCCAAATTAGCAGCGAAGAGGAGGTTGCTCCTCTGGCTTGGAGGAAAAAATTTCCTCCCAAGTCAGATAGTTTTTTCCCCGCCAGTGAATTGAGCTGAGATTTTCCGACTCATCGGGTACTCCTATTAAACAGATGAGTAAAAGGGGGGTTTGCCCTGGGATTCTACACTATTCGCCCCTCTCCTCCCGAAATTAAAGAATGTTCACCGCTCACGCCTATCTGCGGCCTGGTCATTCCAGCTCTAGAACTTTGGATTGTTAGATTGGCAGCATAGCACTGTTCGTTAAAAGTGAAAAAATGTGTGGTTTTTCATTTCATCGAGTATTTCATATGATAGCATTGCTTTTAATCGCAACATTCCTACTGGCGTCACTGTAATGACCTATGTTGAATTCATTTGGAAAAACCACTAAGACAGCCTTTCTGAGGATGTAAAAATGCAGGTGGAGAAGGGGTGTCTACCATTATAATGAAAACTCCCCAACTTGATTGTAGGCAAGAGGACGTACCATTACAATGAAAATGCCCTAACCCAGTTTTCACATAAGAAAAACCGGGCGGGTTAGACGTGCGGTTAGGGTCGCGCGGCTGTGAGCTTACATCCAGGAGATAGTGGGTTCTAACCACACTGTCGGCAGCCCTGAAGATGGTTTTCCGTGGTTTCCCATTTTCACACCAGGCAAATGCTGGGGCTGTACCTTAATTAAGGCCACGGCCGCTTCCTTCCCATTCCTAGGCTTTTCCTATCCGATCGTCACTATAAGATCTCTTTGTGTCGGTGCGACGTAAAGCAAATAGCAAAAACAAAAAACAAAAAATACAAACTTACTCACAACGTGTACACTACCTAACCTAGAATTCTGTATACAATATAGAATTCCGTAGCGAATCACGGGTACATCAGCTGGTTGTTAACAGAGGTTGGTTGCCCAGTTGTACTTTCTCTTAAAACAATAATCCCCACCACCTGAACTGCCTATGGTGTAGCTGTTGAGGTTTCCGCGAGCTTTCCACCTGAAGACACACTCTTCTTCTTGTTTGTTGTTCCTGGCTTGTTCCCATTTTCTGGCCTTCGGCACTTAGTCTGGATTTGTTCTAGTTACGGCTGGATTTCTTTCCTGGGAGAGGTATTCGCTATTGTGTGTTTCTGTAGTGGTTGGTAGTGTGCTGTATTGTATAGTCTATAAATGAAGAGATGTGTATTAAGACGAACACAAACGCCCAGTCCACGAGGTACAGGAATTAGCAATCAGTTAAAATCCTCGACCAGAAGGGAATTGAATCCGGGGCACTCTGAACCGAAAACCACAACGCTGATCATTCAACCAAGGAGGCGGACAACATACACACCTAACCTGAGATAAATACGCAGTAGTCTATGAGCCAAAAATTTGGAATGTACAACAAAACAAAGATTTTGTTTATATTGTTGGGGCGTGTCTTTGTGAAGCGGCCTTGTTGTGGCGAGCCTCCTGTCTGGCGCCGACCAGCTCAAGGTTTGTTTACGTATGCCAGGAAGTGCTCAGCCGTTGGCGTTGGGGGCTTTCTTTATTCACTGCGCGATTTTCGTTCATGACATGAGGGATTGACGTGGGAAGAAGTTTCGGTTATGGAACAAATCGTATCCATCGAATTTCATGATTATTTCTGTCTTAAATGGAAGATTGGGGTAATCTCATAAACCGGATTGTAAATAAAGGGTACAGATCTCTGCACAAGGTTATGAGGATAATTAGGGGTTGTAGTAAGGATGTAAAGGAGAGGGCATATAAGTTTTTAGTAAGACCCCACCTAGAGTATGGTTCTAGTGTATGGGACCTTCACCAGGATTATTTGATTCCAGAACTGAAAAAAGAAAAGAAAAGTAGCTCGATTTGTACTGGGTGATTTCCGACAGAAGAGTAGCGTTACAAAAATGTTGCAAAGTTTGGGGTGGGAAGACTTGGGAGAAAAGAGACGAGCTGCTCGAATAACCCTCCAAGTCTAACAACCCGATTTCCCAGAAACGTCGTTCAGCGGTAGAGGGATGGAAATAAGCGAACACGTGTTCCGGCTTATTCATATCGACACTCGACCGTTTCCAAAAAATGACGGTCGAAGTTTCCGGCGTGCTTTATCTGCCTATTAGCGCGGGTTCCGCTCGTAAGTTGTATGTTCTGAGCTTTCAGAGGAGAGATGGCGTGGAATGACATTAGTAGACGAATAAGTTTGAGTGGTGTTTTTAACAGTAGGTAAGATCACAATATGAAGATAAAGTTGGAATTCAAGAGGACAAATTGGGGCAAATGTTCGTTTATGGGAAGAGGAGTTAGGGATTGGAATAATTTACCCAGGGAGATATTCCATAAATTTCCAAATTCTTTGCAATTTTAAGGCTAGGCAAACAACAGATAGGGAATCTGAGACCTGGGCGATTGCCCTAAATGCAGATCGGTGGTGATTAACTGACTGATGATAATAAATGTCTTCAGGTAAGTCAAAAGTTAAATTAGGCAAGGTTTAATTTAATGATGATTATTATAAGAGAAATATACATATTATCCGCGAAACTTTCAGTGACACTTCGTTTTACTGGGACCGAGCTCGATAGCTGCAGTCGCTTAAGTGCGGCCAGTATCCAGTAATCGGGAGATAGTGGGTTCGAACCCCACTGTCGGCAGCCCTGAAGATGGTTTACCGTGGTTTCCCATTTTCACACCAGGCAAATGCTGGGGCTGTACCTCAATTAAGGCCACGGCCGCTTCCTTCCCATTCCTAGGCCTTTCCTGTCCCATCGTCGCCATAAGACCTATCTTTGTCCGTGCGACGTAAAGAAAAAAAAAGCGTTTTACCGGGTGAGGGGGAAGGAGGAAGCTTCAACGGTTCCGGCAGTACTGCTAATTGAATGGAACTGCAATCGTAATTGAATCAACAGTATGATCGATTAGTTTTCTAAAACTGTATTATCTAAAGCCCGCAACTGCGTCACACACACACACACACACACACACACACACACACACACACACACACACACACACATTGTTCATATTAAAATAGACTGGCTGGCTTCTTTTCGCACGGGGTCTCTGGATATTCGCCAGGTGAGAGGTAGAGAATTTTTCAGTCCTCTTAATCGTGGAAACGGACAGCTCCATGGCTAAAGGGTTAACGTGCTGGCCTTTGGTCACAGGGGTCCCGGGTTCGATTCCTGTCAGGGTCACGAATTTTCACCATCATTGGTTAATTTTGCTGGCACGGAGGCTGGGTGTATGTGTCGTCTTCATCATCATTTCATCCTCATCACGACGCGCAGGTTGCCTACGGATGTCATATCCAAAGACCTGCACCTGGCGAGCCGAACATGTCCTCGAACACTCCCGACACTAAAAGCCATACGTCATCGTGGAAACACACTTCCCCGTATACAGAGTGTATCAGAACTATACCGACAAAGAACATTTCAGGGATGTTATGTTAAGAACGATGGTGCAATCGGATTGGCGGAGAAAATTAGTCTTTTCTGGAAAATGAGGTTATTTTGTTACTTCGGGGCGCGCGATTTAAATTGAGGAACTTGCCGTATTTGCTATGCCAGAGCGCCAGCCGCTTAGAGCCCTGCGCGGATATACAAAATATTATCCGCATCCGCACTTCCTTCATCCGCAAATTGTTATCCGCATCCGCTAATTCTTATCCGCGGATATTGTTAATATTAACTACAGTATATAACACCCAAGGTACTGAAACGGATAGATCTGTTAACATAATACAACAGGCCCGATACCTGGCACCAGAATCCCTACAGTCACAAGTTTATGAGGGATTTCTCTTGCGACAACTACTGACGTACGGTATTGACCTTTGTTCCTTTTTTTTTTTTTTTTTTTTTTTTTGCTATTGGCTTTACGTCGCACCGACACATATATGTCTTATAGTCGTATAGTGACGATGGGACAGGAAAGGACTAGGACTGGGAAGGAAGCAGCCGTGGCCTTCATTAAGGTACAGCCCCAGCATTTTCCTGGTGTGAAAATGGGAAACCACGGAAAACCATCTTCAGGGCTGCCGACAGTGGGGTTCGAACCCACTATCTCCCGAATACTGGATACTGGCCGCACTTAAGCGACTACAGCTATCAAGCTCGGTTTTGTTCCTTCCTTCCATTAATTGCGGGAAGGAGCCAGTTGGGCTTAGGTCAGACTTACGGCTTTATGGTCTTATGGCTCTTTATATATGTCACAATTCTTCCATACCACTGTTAAGGGTCACCTAACGACAAGCAAAATTAAGAGTAGTCTATACCTGAGTAAAAATTAATAAACATTATCCGCATTCGCGAATTGTTATCCGCGGATATTGTAAATATTATCAGCAAAGTCATCCGCACTGCCATACAGTTTGCATCCGCCAAGACAGCAACTTCGCGGATACCCGCATCCGTGCAGGGCTCTACCGCCGCTGCCTGTGCTGTGCGTCGAAGGAGGGAAGGGAAAGAAAAAGCCAAATTTGAAGACGAGTAGCATTTATTTTTTTGGTATGTCAGGTCTTAATCAATCTTTCGTATTTTGAACAGTGGTTTATTTTGAATAGTTTAGTAAAACAAAAATCGAATAAAATAATTAAATGAGTGCTGAACTATAATAAAAGCAAAATATATATTTTTTCAGCCGGAAAAATCTTGTAGTCAGTGTCTCTTAATTTAATATTTTATTCGGTCTATTATGTTTGTGTGGAAACAGAAAAAACAACATAAACCATGCATTCATCTAAACCAGGGCCTATCAAACGCCCAAAATCTCACGCGTGCAAATCGAGGCGCAAGAGCCCCGTGCACTGTGCATCGGTCCCGCTCGGTTCAGCTCGGACCAACGCTTCGTCTCTAGGCTACTCGGCTAAGCTCGGCTAAGCTCGGCTAAGCTCGGCTCTACTCGGCTCAAGTCAGCTCGGATTTAGAGCGCTACGAAGCAAGTATGGTAGAGGGAGACAGGGGGAGCGAGCGAGACAGGCGTGAGGAAAGAGAGAGTAAGCGCTATTGCTTCAAATCGAGGAGTGGGGGGTCTGCACTCTGGTCAACCAAGGAATGTCGTCTTTTGCACCGTGCACAGTGTATGCACCAAGCGCATGCACCCTGAGAGGCCCCGATCTAAACAATCTCTGCACAGAAGAGTTTAATGTTGAGGGCAGATTTTCCTTTACATCGCATACAACTTTTACTCCTAGATCCTTCTCAACTCCGACCACACAAATAGCACCGGTCTATGTTTCTGTCTTTCTCTGGAAGCTGAACACTTTATTCGAATCAAAGTACCAACAAATCACGCATTTCTACTTCATCTCTAGGACTTGCATCTCTTTTACGACCAAAAATCTATGTTATATCTCTTCAATGCATACATTAGTGTAGGCCCTAGGTCGTAACAGTTTTTATAACATTCTCATCTAGAAACAGTTCTGAACATTACATCTCAGCCTACACCACCATAACTTCTCCTTAAGGTCCTGGCAAGATAAGAATGCTGTTCTGAACTTGAGTATGGAGGTTCTGCAGTGCATTTTACTTCCTCCACTTAAATTTGTCCTTTCCATAGTAATAACTACTATCACTGTTGTCATCTGAGGAAGTCTGATCACTATCTTGATTGATATCGTAATTTACTTCCTCAGTTTCAAAATGGTGTACCTCTTCCGTAACACAGTCTTCCTCTCCATGATCATTGTCACCTTGCACAGTGCTATTCTCATAATTTTCATATTTTCATCTAACCACTATCGGATAACATCCTCTTTACTAGGACCAACCGCCGACATAGTAACACAACTACTCGCGCGGGCTACAGGTGTAGTAGCCCAGTCTATTTCAACAGTAAATTGCGCACAAATCCAACTCCTCTGACCCAAAAGGTCTCTGACTTATATTTCGATTTTCAAGTCAGCGATGACATAAAACTAAGCAGATTAAGTGTTTTAGGTTATTAAATGAGGTAAAAATCACAAGGTTGAGGTATTAATGGAAACGTACTGGCAGAATGCACCTTTAAACTTTTTTTTTTTTTTTTTTTTTTTTTTGCTAGTTGCTTTACGTCGCACCGACACAGATGGGTCTTATGGTGACGATGGGACAGGAAAGGCCTAGGAATGGGAAGGAAGTGGCCGTAGCCTTAATTAAGGTACAGCCCCCAACATTTGCCTGGTGTGAAAATAGGAAACCACGGAAAACCATCTTCAGGGCAGCCGACAGTGGGGTTCGAACCTACTATCTCCCGGATGCGAGCTTACAGCTGCGCGCTCCTAACCGCGCGGCCAACTCGCCCGGTCTTTTAAACTTTAGCAGTGTTACAGAAGTATTTCAAAGATTTATAGGTTAGTTAAAATAAGCTCTTATCTGAATATAAGCTGTCCCAAATTAAGTTAAATACTAAATAAGACGAACAATACAAGTAAACGAGGGTTTAAGATGTCCTCCTGCCATATTCATTTGTAAGAAATCTAAGAATGGTACTTCAGAAAATAAGTATACAGAAAGGAAATTAAATTAGTAAAAGTGAGAGCCAATGCAAACTGTATTAAAAACTCTAAAAATAAGTGTAAAGCTGCCTGAGCAGTTATAAGTAATGAGACAGGAAGGTAAGAAAAGAACCGGTGTCCATTGAACCTTGAATCATATATTCGTGAATTCAGTACCAACGTTGCCAAACCTGGTAAACTATAGACAGGGACGAGAAACCAGCAACATTAAGGATGCAATTTAACTGCCTGATCGAAGTTCACATCCGCCTCTGAGGTGTAGTGATTAGTGTGATTAGCTGCCACCCCCGGAGGCCCGGGTTCGATTCCCGGCTCTGCCACGAAATTTGAAAAGTGGTGCGAGGCCTGGAACGGGGTCCACTCAGCCTTGGGAGGTCAACTGAGTAGAGGTGGGTTCGATTCCCACCTCAGCCATCCTGGAAGTGGTTTTCCGTGGTTGCCCACTTCTCCTCCAGGCAAATGCCGGGGTGGTACCTAACTTAAGGCCACGGTCGCTTCCTTCCCTTTTCCTTGTCTATCCCTTCCAATCTTCCCATCCACCCGCAAGGCCCCTGTTCAGCATAGCATGTGAGGCCGCCTGGGAGAGGTACTGGTCATCCTCCCCAGTTGTATCACCTGACCCAAAGTCTGAAGCGCCAGTACACTGCCCTTGTGGCGGTAGGGGTGGGATCCCTCGCTAAGTCCGAGGTAAAAACTGGCCCTGGAGGGTAAACAGATAAAGAAGAAGAAGAATAGCAAAGTTCACATGGGAAGAAGTTACACCGGGAAAAAATATTACAGAACTTAGTAATTCTATAACAGAAGACTATTATGATTCCTCCAACTCCCTTTTAAAAGAAATGATCGATTTAACTGTGTTCCCGTAACTACAATATTGAAAATCCACAGCCTGTTTCCAGTCATTCGACCGGGTCAGAAAAAAATGGAATGAATAAAGCCCCTATCTAGCGGCGCGTATAGAAATTGTGCCGGCTGCCGAAGCCTGTCGCACTCCTCTGGGGCAAGGATTCATGAATGACAGATGAAATGAAATGATATTGGAGAAAAATGAAATGGCGTATGGCTTTTAGTGCCAGGAGTGTCCGAGGACAAGTTCGGCTCGCCAGATGCAGGTCTTTTGATTTGACTCCCGTAGGCGACCTGCGCGTCGTGATGAAGATGAAATGATGATGAAGACGACATATACACCCAGCCCCCGTGTCAGCGTAATTAAACAATTAAGGTTCAAATTCCCGACCCTGCCGGGAATCGAACCCGTGACCCCTAACCATTTAGCCATGGAGCCGGACGATATTGGAGAGTGTTGCTGGAATGAAATACGACAGGGAAAACCGGAGTACCCGGAGAAAAACCTGTCTTGCCTCCTCTTTGTCAAGTACAAATCTCACATGGAGTGACCGGGATTTGAACCACGGAACCCAGGGTGTGAGGCCGGCGTGCTGCCGCCTGAGCCACGGAGGCTCCAACTACAATAATAAATAGCTACCGGTCAGTAGCCCTTGTTCCAATCTTATGAAAATAATAGAATATTGTATAAAATGCAACTTTCAAAACACTTTGAGAATAACAGCTTAAAGCATGCTTTTCAGTGAGTCTACGTTGCTCAGGCGGCAGCGCGCCGGTCTCTCACCGATAGCTTCCGTGGTTCAAATCCCGGTCACTCCATGCGAGACATGTGGGACAGATTTTTCTCCGGGTACTCCGGTCTTCGCTGTCATCTTTCATTCCACTAACACTCTCAAATATAATTTCATTTCATCTGTCAGTCGTTAATCATTGCCCCAGAGGAGTGCGTCAGTCTTCGGCAGGCGGTACAATTCCTATGTTCGCCACTAAATGGGGGCTTCATTCATTCCATTCCTGACCGGGTCATTTGAATGCTTCTCAATGTTGTTTCAGGTCAGGGAAATCAACCACTGAAGTTGTGGAATATGTTGTCTCTGAAATAATACATAATTTTGAGTCCCCAAAGTTTTTGATACAGTATCACGTAAGACACTCATTTCTAAATTTGAGCACTATGGACTTAAGAGTCCTGAACTATCATTAATATTTCCTCGCAAATAGAATCCAAAAGGCAATTGTTGACTCGGAGTTACTCCAAGTAACAACAAGAATAGTTCAAGGGTCAGTAGTAGGGCCATTACTTTTTCTTGTATAACTTATAAGAATGACTTTCCTGGGAACTTCTCAGGCATGTCTGTAGCCTACTCTAGGCGGATGATATTAGTCTCATGACAGCGGATAAATAATTATAAAATATAGTTCATCAAAACAGGAAAACGTTTCAGGTGGCATTGATTAAATTGGTCTTAAATAGCAACGGGACTCAAGAAATTCTTTTCCGTCTAAGAAATACAACTGGGGAGGACAAGAACAAGTCATTGAAAACGTTAGGATTCCATTTAGACTCAAACTTGAGCTTAAATGATCGTGCACAGCAACTGTGTAAGAAACTGGTTGTGGTGGTTATTGTTAAGAGGAAGTACAATTGGGGAACCATCCTCTATATAACAATAATCACCGAGCTCGATAGCTGCAGTCGCTTAAGTGCGGCCAGTATCCAGTATTCGGGAGATAGTAGGTTCGAATCCCACTGTCGGCAGCCCTGAAAATGGTTTTCCGTGGTTTCCCATTTTCACACCAGGCAAATGCTGGGGCTGTACCTTAATTAAGGCCACGGCCGCTTCCTTCCCACTCCTAGCCCTTTCCTGTTGCATCGTCGCCGTAAGACCTATCTGTGTCGGTGCGACGTAAAACAACTAGCAAAAAAATAAAAAAATAAAAAATAACAATAATCAGAAAGAAAAAAATATTGAAGTGATCCGACACTTCGAAAACTGAAGATATCGGCCAAAGAAAGACATGGGCCACGCAGGGCGTGAAAATGAAAGGCTTCTTTGCCCTCGCAACTTAATAACGTCGGGGTTGGAAAAGAACAAGAGTTGACCAACGGATGTCGGATAGGATAGATGAAAGTGAGGAGACTGGCACAAGTAAGTGGAAGCAATGCCCGGACTTAGCTAACGGTCCCGTGGTCACCAACCCACGCCACCAAGAGCCCCTGGAGCCCTTTTTAGTCGCCTCTTACTACGACGTAACAGACGAAATTATATAGGATAAACCTAGCTTTAGAAAGGGGCTGCCTCGCCGAGGCGGTAAAGGCGTGCTCGGTTCGCCCGGAAGGACGTGGGTTCGAATCCCCGCCAGGAAGTCGTAAAGTTTAAGAAACGAGATTTCCACTTCCGGAGGTGCACATGGCCCTGAGGTTCACTCACCCTACACGAAAAATGAGTACCACTCTACCCCATCAAGTGCCGAGGTTACGGATAGTGGAAGCCTTTACCTTCCACCCCTCCAAGGGCCTTCATGGCCTGTACGGAGATGACTTTGCTTTCCTTTTGCTAGCTTTAGAACGTTGGTGAACAAACATAATTTCGCTGAACAACCCAACACTGCATGGTCGAAAGAACGGAAGCAAAAATCATAGAGAGATGTTGAAGAGATTCTGCGAAGAGAAGAAAGCAAATTCATCAGCTAAATAAGTTCAATCACTTGGGCACAACGTTGTGAAAAAGTAATAATAATGACTTAGTAGAATCTGAATGGAACTTTAAAAGGGCTGTGAAAATATGGAAGTCACCACACAAATCTTGAAAATGGAATTGTGTCACGACTAAAACTTAATAATAATAATAATAATAATAATAATAATAATAATAATAATAATAATAATAATAATAATAATAATAATAATAATACCGAGCTCGATAACTGCAGTCGCTTAAGTGCGGCCGGTATCCAGTAATCGGGAGATAGTGGGTTCGAGCCCCACTGTCGGCAACCCTGAAGATGGTTTTCCGTGGTTTCCCATTTTCAAAACCAGGCAAATGCCGTGGCTGTACCTTAATTATGGCCACGGACGCTTCCTTCCGCTTCCTAGGCCTTTCCTCTCCCATCGCCTCCATAAGACATATCTGTGTCGGTGCGACGTAAAGCAAATAGAAAAAAACATGATAATAATAATTATAAATTGCCTCGGCTACCGTGTGCAAGCATATTAATTTGATATCATCTAGGTTGCGCGTGTGTCAGTTTTGGCGGTCCGTTTTACTCTATCAGGTGGCAAAGCAAACCAGATATTTCTAGGGTGGTTTTAATTAATCTCGTCGGGTAAACACCAAATGTGGTATGAGAGATCTTTTACCAAGCGAAATCGTACGATATGGAGTGCCGAGTAAACCTTTTACCCTCCTTCAAAAAATCCGACTACCTCTGCCGGGTTTGAACCCATGATGTAGGGAACCGAAGGCTGGCACTCTACCACCGATCCACAGAGGGAACCATCATCATCATCATCATCTGTTTACCCTCCAGGTTTGGTTTTTCCCTCGGACTCAGCGAGGGATCCCACCTCTACCGCCTCAAGGGCAGTGTCCTGGAGCTTCAGACTCTTGGTCGGGGGATACAACTGGGGAGAATGGCCAGTACCTCGCCCAGGCGGCCTCACCTGCCATGCGGAACAGGGGCCTTGTGGAGGGATGGGAAGATTGGAAGGGATAGACAAGGAAGAGGGAAGGAAGCGGCCGTGGCCTTAAGTTAGGAACCATCCCGGCATTCGCCTGGAGGAGAAGTGGGAAACCACGGAAAACCACTTCGAGGATGGCTGAGGTGGGAATCGAACCCACCTCTACTCAGTTGACCTCCCGAGGCTGAGTGGACCCCGTTCCAGCCCTCGTACCACTTTTCAAATTTTCGTGGCAGAGCCGGGAATCGAACCCGGACCTCCGGGGGTGGCAGCTAATCACGCTAACCACTACACCACAGAGGCGGACCACAGAGGGAACCACTAAATATAAATATCTTCATTATGAAAAGTATATTATGTATTCATTGATTTAATTGCTTCATCCGCAACAGTCTTAGTTCCACTACATAACACCTGTTTTGTTGGGGTCAAAGAGTCCACGCAAGTAGAAAAACAGAGCAGAACACACGAACGTTCTGCGATCAATAGGCGGCAGGGCGAGCCACGCTGAACGTTGGCGAGTGTTGCGCGGGGAGTCTGCGCAGTAGCGCGCGTCCTCGCGCATTTGAGAATGCTCTCCCCTGCTCTGTGTGAAGAGACAATGACAGCGGAGTGGGACCATGACAGAATATTCCTGCTCATCAGCCTGTATCGGGAGAGGCCGGAGATCTGGAACCCTCAGCACAAACACTACCACCTCAAGAACAAGAAGTACAATGCGTGGATCGAGATCGCAAATGAACTTCGGAGTGATGTGGACATCGTCAAGGGAAAGATGGCTTCACTGCTGTCGTCCTTCCGGCGAGAGAAGGCCAAACTGATATATGCCAGAGGAAAGAGTAAGTACAATCATGTCTAATGTGGAAATAATAGTAGTGGCTTTCTGATCCCAAAGGGGCAGGCTCGATACCGGTTCAATTTGGTAGTATTTGATAGTACTCAAATACACCAGTGTCAGTAGCGGTGATTAGGGGGGTGGGAGGGGGGCCCCACTTTATGGAGAAAACATTACATTTTGTTCCATTTTAGGAGGTTAAAACTAGGAATTATTAAAACAAGTAATTTGTACAAGCTCTTTTGTCTTATCGGCTAATTATTACCTTTAATTATTGACAAAATTATTAGTGGAAATTGCCAAAAAAAAAATGTCGTTCGTCGCGGCTAATCAATTTGTATAGCACCACAGCAAGTAGTGGACACTTTGCATGTGCTTTGAGGAAGGGTAACTGGGGTATATTTTTTTGCCAAGGTCATGGACACTCAGGTATGATTCACCCGTTTGCCACGCGCAGTCGTCAGTCTGGCAGTCTTTTTAGTGTCTGTTAGTTTCTTCGCGTGTAGTGAAATACTAAATGATTTTTATTGTATAATCATTATTGTTCCTTTGATGAAAGTTTTGTTGTATAGTATTGAATCAAAATCTCGGAAAACTATTATTGCCGCACTAAAGTTGGTACCGTAACATGTCAAACTTACCATTTTGTAACTTTTCTTTTCATTTTTGATGTATATAACCCGGGGTAATTTCTGATATCTGTACATCTTATTCGTTTTTGCCCCCTCACTTCTAATTCTCAGTCGCCGCCACTGACCAGCGCCCTTCGTTAGATTTATCAATATGTAAAATAATTCCCAAGGGATAAAATATCCGACATCTCTGAAAACCGTAAAAGTAGCTACAGGGACGTGAAACGAATAATAATAATAATAATAATAATAATAATAATAATAATAATAATAATAATAATAATAATAATAATGGGCCGATGACCTTCGATGTTAGGCTCCTTAAAACAACAAGCATAATAATAATAATAATAATAATAATAATAATAATAATAATAATAATAATAATAATAATCTTTCTTTCTTAATCTGTTTGCCCTCCAGGTTCGGTTTTTCCCTCGGACTCAGCGAGGGATCCCACCTCTACCGCCTCAAGGGCAGTGTCCTAGAGAGCCAGACTTAGGGTCGAGGATACAACTGGGGAGGAGGACCAGTACCTCGCCCAGGTGGCCTCACCTGGTATGCTTAACAGGGCCTTGTGGGGGACGGGAAAATTGGAAGGGATAGACAAGGAGGAGGGAAGAAGCGGCCGTGGCCTTAAATTAGGTACTATCCCGGCATTTGCCTGGAGAAGAAGTGAGAAACCACGGAAAACCACTTCCAAGATGGCTGAGGTGGGAATCGAACCCACCTCTACTCACTTGAGTTCCCGAGGCTGAGCGAACCCCGTTCCAGCCCTCGTACCACTTTTCAAATTTCGTGGCAGAGCCGGGAATCGAACCCGGGCCTCCGGGGCTGGCAGCTAACCACACTAACCACTACACCACAGAGGTAGACAACAATAATAATAATAATAATAATAATAATAATAATAATAATAATAATAATAATAATAATAGTTTTCGACTCGTTGGTTGAATGGCCTTTGGTTCAGAGGGTCCCGGGTTCGATTCCCGGCCGGGTCGGGGATTTTAACCTTCATTTTTTAATTCCAGTGGCTCGGGGGTTGGGTGTTTGTGCTGTCCCCAACATCCCTGCAACTCATACACCATACATAACACTATCCTCCACCACAATAACACGCAGTTACCTACACGTGGCAGATGTCGCACACTCTCATGGGAGGGTCTGCCTTACAAGGGCCGCACCCGGCTAGAAATAGCCACACGAAATAATAATAATAATAATAATAATAATAATAATAATAATAATAATAATAATAATAATACGTTGTTTTGGCTATAATTGCGAAATATAACGGTCTCTTTTAATTCATATATAAACACTGTATTTGAAAAATCGCCTAGTACGACATAACGTATAAAACGGCGTATTTTTATCACATTGTCCGGCTCCATGGCTAAATGGTTAGTGTGCTGTCCTTTGGTCACAGGGGTCCCGGGTTCGACTCCCGGCAGGTCGGGAATTTTAACCATCATTGGTTGATTTCCCTGGCACAGGGGCTGGGTGTATGTGTTGTCTTCATCATCATTTCATCCTCATCACGACGCGCAGGGCACCTACGGACGTAGGATTTCCCGGCACTAAAAGTCATACGGCATTTTTTATCACATTTTCGGAAAAATGGTTCGACTATAACGTCGAATGTTGGGTTTTGTTTGTTACGCGTTTGGGGATTGCTGACAACAATGTAGAGCTTAATTTAAAACTCTTGTTTTCAGTATATAGATTTCAAATCAGTCTGTCTGTTAAATCCTCAAGACAAGCATCGCCATGAAAATGTCGCAAAAGAAAGGGAAATTGTTCAATATTGAAGAAAAGTCACGCATATTATGCCGATTACAAAATGGGGAAACAATCGTCAGGGTAGCGAAGGAATTTGGGTGTATCACACGCAACGATTTCTTCAGTTTTGAAGCACGGAGAACATCTCACTCTCAGTCACACTCCGCCAGTACTGTACATACTTCACTAATGTTTTTGTTGAAGTTTTAACTTTATTCTGTTAATTAACCATGTAAGTATGCATCCTAAAACTTACAGATATGATATTTTAAGCAACAGGAAAACAGGTTTGTGCTACTTTCACTTATAGGCTACCGACAGTTAATTGGTGGTCATTTCGGAGTCGCTATAACCGTTTTTGACTGTAATAATAACTAGCCATTTCCTGCAGGCTCCGCCCGCAATGTACAAAGTATGGTGTTGTTCGTTATTATCCTCACGGATGTGTTTGCAAAGTTTCGAGTTAATAAAATAAAGCACATGATCTGCTGTGGTAATAGAATGTAATATTTTGTCAACAAAACGCTTGAAAATACATCACACAAAGAAATCGAATTAAACGTTCCTTGGAACAACACTACGCGGCGAACTATTAAAAAGTCCTTCAAAGATCTTCGTCATGGAGAAAAAATATACTCATAACTTTTCTCAGAATCTACCAATTTAAGTAGATGTTATCTCAAAAGAAAGCTTTTGATCCACTGAGTGTTTTTAGACCAAAACGAACTGCGTACCTCAATTAGAATGAAAGATATGATTGCTTCAATGAGAAAAAAATGTTGAAGAAATGAGACGTTAAATTTAATGTGCACTCATAACTTTCCTCAGAATCAACCCATTTGAATATTTAAGAGCTGAAATGAAAAAGCTTGATTCACTGAGTGTTCTTAGGCCAAAAGCGAACTCCGTACCTCAATTAGAGCCAAAGTTATGATTGCTTCAAAGAGACAAAAAATTGAAAAAATTAAATAATTTGAGGAAGGCTGAAGTTGAGTGATTTATAGTACCTGATGACAAATCTGTGCATGAATACCTTTCAGTTTTTAAAAATCAAGGAAATCGACCGGATAGAATGGCCGGAATGACTGACTTTAGTTTTCATAAATTTGTTAAATATATAGATAAGATGGCCGTGATTCGATTCCTGACCAGTTTTTCTTGTCTGTGTTTTACGTCGCACCGAAAGATAGATGTCTTACGGCGACAGTGGGGTAGAACAAAGCAAGAAATAGGAAGGAAGCGACTGTGGCCTTAATTAAGGTACAGTCTCAGCATTTGCATGGTGTGAAATAGGTAAAACACGGAAAACTATCTTCAGGGCTGTCGACATTGGAGTTCGAATCCGCCATCTCCCGTATGTAAACTCAGAGCTACGTGACGCAAACCGCACAACCAACTCGCTCGGTTTCCTGACCAGTGCATGTGAGATTCCTAAAAGGAAAAGCTACATCCCTATGCTTTGGATTTACGTAAGATTGGAGACTTCATGACTATGATCGCGATATCGATAAACAACTAAAACTAAGTTATATGGTTGTTTTTAATACAGTGGAACCTCGATATCTCGAGAGCTAATTTTTATTTCGAGTTATCGAAATTTCGAGATACAGAGAATACCGTTTTTTGAGCATGTCTGTCTGTCTGTTAGGTCATCAGCCCAGAGGCTGGTTGGATCCTCAAATAGCACCACCAAAGGTTATGCGATTATAAGAAAACCCCCAAAACCAATGTCTGCACCAAAACGAGGAGGGGGGCCGATGACCTGCGATGTTAGGCCCCTTAAAACAACAAGCATCATCATCAGCATCCAAAATGAGGCGTACTAGGTAAGATGAGGAGTGAGGTGGTTTGCCATTGCTTTCCTCACTGGGTCAGAAAGTACTATTGCAGCACCTTTCGTAACACTCAGTTGCAGTAGTCGTGCTCTGAACGTCATTACTCAGCACTATCCATACCCCAGCAGCTTCAATATTGTCACAGCCATGGATGTTGACTGGGACTTCGGTGAAAGTTACACTTTACTCTGGCCTGTGCCAAGAGATGCATGCAAAAGTACTGTATCCATCAAGAAATGACAGCAGGCAGTTTGAGCATGTATAGCACATAATTGAATGATATGTATCTACGGGCTTATACTGAATACATTATTTTTAACAGTATTTAAAAATATACAAAAACTATTTTACCGCATCACTTTAATTGTAACCCTTATTACAGTAACTGTTTAGAAGTGCACGCAAAAGTGAAACAAGAAACATACCTCGGTTAACACTTTTGCAAAAAAGAAAACTCTGTTAGTCTCTTCTGTTTGTTACTGTTAACCTTTCCTCCCTTCAGATTGAAACTTGTCAATACCACGCAACCGAGATTCGTAAATGGAGCTTGTCATCCGCGACTTCGGGGGTTGCTTTCGTACGTGACCGCTAATCAATTCACACCCGAGAAACAGCGAGGCTTCGCCGATTTTACGATCACTAGAAGTTTTAGTTTTTCGGTTCCCGTCATATTAGCTCCCAGCATCACTGTAACTCTTTCTTTACTTGTTAACTGTTGCTCACAAACCACAAATGCCGTATTGCACAGTTAAGGTTGCACAAAATTCAAGTTACAGAGTATTTTTTGCTTCAAGGAAAGAAATGTTTGCTTCGAGAAATCGAAAAATTCGTGTAGCCGAATTTCGAGTGATAGAGAAATAAATACACGTGAAGAATAAGAAAAACGGCCGGGAAATTTAAGTTACTTCGAGATACTGAAAACTCGAGTAATGGAGGTTCGAGATATCGAGGTTCGACTGTAATAGCAGTAGCCTAACAGATATTAGCCGTCCTGATAGATTATGGAATTAGCGGGCTCCATGGCTAAATGGTTAGCGTGCTGGCCTTTGGCCACAGGGGTCCCGGGTTCGATTCCCGGCAGGGTCGGGAATTTTAACCTTAATTGGTTAATTTCGCTGACACGGGGGCTGGGTGTCTGTGTCGTCTTCATCATCATTTCATCAGCATCACGACGCGCATGTCGCCTAAGGGTGTCTAATCAAAAGACCTGCATCTGGCGAGTCGAACTTGTCCTCGGACACTCCCGGCACTAAAAGCCATACGCCATTTCATTTTTTCATGGAATAAGCGGTAGAGATATGCATCATAATCACGAACTGTGATTTAGTCTCGGACACCAAATTTTAACAATCACAATATGTGATTGATGGAGCGAATGTGTGATTTACCGAGTTCGATAGCTGCAGTCGCTTAAGTGCGGCCAGTATCCAGTAATCGGGAGATAGTGGGTTCGAGCCCCACTGTCGGCAGCCCTGAAGATGGTTTTCCGTGGTTTCCTATTTTCACACCAGGCAAATGCTAGGGCTGTACCTTAATTAAGGCCACGGCCGCTTCCTTCCACTTCCTAGGCCTTTCCTTCCCCATCGTCGCCATAAGACCTGTTTGTGTCGGTGCGACGTAAAGCAAATAGCAAAAAAAAAAAAAAAAAAAAAAAAAAATTAAATTTTCTTCGTGCTATTTTTGTGTGTGTGTGTTCAAGGTGAGCCGAATGCCGATTTAGCCACATAACGTGAACTGTTTCGGAGTATTTGTAGACATTATCGTAGCTACGAATTCTAGTGACGGCATTAAGGCCTGTTATTCTGTGACGCTGTTACTAGCGCTCGTGATACAGAGCCATGCAGCTCTTAGCTATATAATGGCGCATGGCCTTCGGAGAGGCCTAGTGCAGGTCTTTTGATTTGACACCCGTTAGGCGACCTGCGCGTCGTGATGAGGATGAAATGATGATGAAGACGGTACTGTACCAGGGAAAGTTGTCGGAATCAGGAGCATGAGAAAGGTCTTAGGTAGTGTTCGGTTCCTAGGAGCCGGTACAGAGAAAGGAGTTCGCAGAGCGAAATAATAGATGTTATTTTGCAAAACTAAAATTTATTCAAATTACTTTTTTTTTTTTTTTTGTTATTTGCTTTACGTCGCACCGACAGAGATAGGTCTTATGGCGACGATGGGTAGGAAAGGCCTAGGAATTGGAAGTGAGCGACCGTGGCCTTAATTAAGGTACAGCCCCGACATTTGTCTGCTGTGAAAATGGGAAACCACGGAAAACCATCTTCAGGGCTGCCGACAGTGGTGCTCGAACCCACTATCTCCCGTTTACTGGATGCTGGCCGCACTTAAGCGACTGAAGCTATCAAGCTCGGTATTCATATGTCTTGGCGCATAAATAACTTCATTATTATCTCGCAATGAAAAGTAGAAATTAATTGGAAATATCCTCTGTCAAGTTTATTCTTGAATGTTTCAATCAAAATTTGAATTCTAGTAACTTCATTATTATCTCGCCTTGAAAAGTAGAAATTAATTGGAAATATCTTCTGTCAAGTTTATTCTTGAATGTTTCAATCAAAATTTTAATTCCGAAAACTCTTGCGATAATATTAAAGTTGAAAATGAACTTATTTTCTTCATGAATTTTGGTAAAGTAAATAATTATCAACTCTAGAATGTTCTGGAATAATCTCTCGTAGAGCCTACAGTCTTTCTAGATCATTCTCTGATAATGCCTACAGTCTTTCTAAGATAAGCACTTCACATTATTATTTGAAAACCCTAGTCTTTCTAAGATGAAATTACTTTAAATTTCCTAAACTCTGTTTTAACTTATCACTTGAAATTAATTATCACTTGAAAGTAAATCAGCACTTGAAAGTAAATCAGCACTTGAAATTAGATTAGCACTTGAAGTTAAAATAGCACTTGAAAAGAATAAAGTGCCTTTTCAGGAAGTTCGTAAATGTCTAGTGCTATGAATGGTTTCAAAATAATCACTGCTTTTAACATTTCAAAAGTTTAAAGCTAAATGCACTCATATAACCTGAATGTTCATGACGCTGGAACTGGGGAATGCGGTTCTACGAACAGTATCTGGAACTCCTTCGATGTTGTGAATTCCACATTGTTCCATTTCTCACGCTGTACCACTTACCATCTCACACGTCGAGTCAGGTGTTAGGTTGATATGAGGATTAAACACTCGGTCAAGATTTCTGGTGTCGCTGAATTGTGAAGACACACGAGAAAGTTCATTTGACAATTAATTTTGTTAAAAATGGCACTATCTGATCCAGTGAATATTAGCAAGTAATTGGTAAGCAGTACTCAGAATCGCACTTTGAATCACAGTCTGTTACGTAAAATTCAAAGTAATAATAACACTTTGATATAATTATGGCTCTTAAATGAAATTAAAGCACTGTCTGAAACGTTTATGGTTTCGAAGCAAACATCACTGTTCGAAAGTTTCCAGTTTTAGGTAGTCACACATTCTAAGCATAATTCAAGTAATACGAGTTTTTGAAACACTGTTCATATGATTCATACTATTTACACATGAGGATAATGTTTCTGTCAGTCAGAATACGTTGTACTTGGTTCAAAATAAAACCTGAAGTTCAAAGCTTATCGGAATATCAAGTGCCAGTTCAGTCAATGTACTACACACGTAAGATGTGTTCAAATGTTTCTAATTATTTATAACGCCAATATTAAGGGGATATTATGTGTTATTTCACTTCACTTGCGTTAATATTTCATGGAATTGCCATATAATGTCCTTAAGATTTACTAAGGTATTTGATACCACAGTTCAATACAAGTAATATTTGGGAAAAACTGTCCCCACTCGGTTACGACAAATACTAAGTTCCGAGTTCTCGAAATATCCTAAGTTCTGAAATGTCACTGCCCAATGTTAAATCTCATTCTAGCTCACACTGAAATTTTACTAAGTTCGGAGATGTCGCGAAAATATTGGAGTTCAACTTAGCACACGCTGGAATTTTTTAAAGTCCGTAGCACTGCAGAAATTTTATAAGTTACCGAAAATATTAGAGCCCATCTTAGTACACGCCGGATTTTTTCTAAGTCCGTAGCACTGCAGACATTTTATAAGTACGACGATTAACTTCCCTTAACGCGACAAAGTTTCAGGTTCGACACTTGCACATGGCGACCGTACAATCCGTCATAGTCGAGTCGTAGATTGCAACTGATTATACATTTTTTCGGGGGGGGGGGGGGCGAAGCCCGCTCCCCCGCGTGACCATCGACTCAATCTACATAGTCTCCGACATGCTATTAATTTCTAAGAAGAAAAGAGATAGCAGGGAAGAGGGGGAAGTGATACAAGGAGTATCGGCCAGTTTCCGAGTTAGACTCGCTACCATGGCTAGAGTCTGTGTTGGTAATGTGGTATTAAGGTGTGGTATTGAAGGGTCAAGGAAAAACTACATAGGCAGAAAAGAGAAAGAGCCTGCATGTAAAACCTGACATCTTGTGATAGCGCATGCAAGGATGTTGTTTGGAAAAGTTCGGAAGTTGTGTTAGTTAGGAATATGGGTCATGCAATCGTAACCATTTCCTTGCCATTGTCTATTATTACGGGGATCAGTCCTTCTTGTCACTGCCGGATCGGCCCGGGTCCACTAGCGTCCGGGCTTCCACAAGTTCGTCCCATAGTCCAGCAGCCAGGAGTCCCTGGTGTCAAATCTCCTTTTGAGGAAGGGGATAAGAGCCAAGCCTTGCACGTTGCAAGGGGCTATCTTCTTCTGCCTGGCGATCTCCCTCTAATGCGGTGCTGTTGAAGCACACTTGTCACTGCAGATCTGTAATTAAGCTAAGGTTATCAGTACAATATGTATACAGTAAACAGATGTTCGTTGGAGTGCCGGCTTGCTTGCCTGCTCTGATATCCAGGGTTTTACCTGTCTAAAGAGTGAAATAACAAGCAACTTTCTATATTAGTACTGCTGTCTTCGTTATAGGGCGCGGGCTGGTTTTCCGCTCCCGTGTCTCGGTCGGTGGGCAGAGGTGGATTCATTCGTCCTTGGCCGTCTGGCTTCGTTGCCGTCGTCTTCTTGTGTTGTGTTTCTTATCAAATCCTTCCTCGTCTGGGTCCCTGGGGATAAAGACAGCAGTAACAAAGGAACATATATACATAGATACATGGTGTCTGCAGTGTAGTGTATATTTGTGTGTATAGGTGTCAGCTTAGGGGGGGGAGGGAGGCTCTCGGCCTCCCGCCTTCTAACCCTGTGGCTGAACAGAATGTGTTTCGGTGTGGGGTACTTGGTGTAGAGATCAACGTCGTAGCGTCCTATCCCACTTATTAGTGGGATGATCTTGTTACCCCATGACTTGATGTACATTCTTAGTGTTTGTTTGCGTATGTTGTGCCTTATCGAGCTGACTTTCGCAATAGCACGTAGGTGGCGTATTGGTGTGTCGAAAGGGAGTCTGTACAGTTACCAAACCACGTTCTTCCACCCTCTCTTTAGTCTTTACCCTTTCTTCGTGTCGAGTGCAGTAGTCGATTTGGCAACTCCGGCTACAGTAGACGCTAATAGGTACCGGACTGCAGCTGGATGGTAGTGGTGTGAGGCGAGGTCGACATGTTTTGTCTCCAAGTATACCATCCCTGCTGCCATTCTTAAATTTCTGGCAGTACCGGGAATCGAACCCGGCCTCCGAGGACGGAGGCTACAGAGGTAGGCGTATGCTACTACCATGACGAATGCTATTACTAATACCTAACTAGTTGTTAAATCTTTCTTTACCATTCAAATTAACAAAAAGCTTGTTTCATCAATAAAATAAGTTGACGAAAACAATATGTATAAAACCGTGTATTAAGTTAACGGCTATCTATCGATGATTTCATCGGGACGGGCCACATAGAGGGTTACGCCCTCTCTCTGGTCAATAAGTCAACGTCCCCGTTCTCTCATCTTAAATGTCCTAACATTTGCTAACTGTTCCAAAATGGTTGCTGTATATATATTTCGTATGGCATGAGGATACATGGTTGCTGTAATTGTTTATTTTGAACAACATTCCTGATAGAGGAAAGGTTTTGCGACATAATAATTTTGAAAGCCTGACAGATGTAGAATTTCTGTAAAGATACAGGTTATCGAAAATAGTCGTTAGTAAGGTAGGGTAGTTCATGAGATTCGAGTGAAATTAGAATTTCCCACGAGCAGAAACTTACCTCTTCCTTTCCCCCTGTGGGTGGGGGCGGTAGAATAACACCCACGGTATCCCCTGCCTGTCGTAAGAGGCGACTAAAAGGGGCCTCAGGGGCTCTGAACTTTGGAGCGTGGGTTGGCGACCACGGGGCCCTCAGCTGAGTCCTAGCATTGCTTCCACTTGTGCCAGGCTCCTCACTTTCATCTATCCTATCCGACCTCCCTTGGTCAACTCTTGTTCTTTTCTGACCCCGAAGCTATTAGGTTTGCGAGGGCTAGGGAGTCTTTCACCTTCACGCCTTTCGTGGCCCTTGTCTTCCTTTGGCTGATATCTTCATTTTTCGAACTGTCGGATCCCTTTCATTTTTTCCTCTGATTAGTGTTATATAGAGGATGGTTGCCTAGTTGTACTTCCTCTTAAAACATTAATCACCACTACCACCTTACCTCTTCCTTCCATGCTGCAAGCAGGCTGCTGATAATTTTAACATGTTATACTACAATCTCTTTTCGTGTAATTGTTGGAAAAAATACGAACGTTTCAAAAACTACAGTTCATAAAAATGTTAGTAGATAGCGTCTTTGAGAAGAAGGTGCGTACATTTCCTTCAGTAGAAGAACGCGAACTGTTTATCCACAACTTCTATGAAATATGCCCTTTTCCTATACGTAAGCATCCAATCATGTGGAGGCAATAGAGCTGAAATATACCACAATCGTAAGGGATACTTTTCTATTAATGTTCAAGTCATTCATTATCCTAACCACAATAATAATAATAATGCTATTTGTTTTACGCCCCACCAACTACTTTTACGGTTTTCGGAGACGCCAAGGTGCCGGAATTTAGTCCCACAGGAGTTCTTTTACGTACCAGCAAGTCTACCGACACGAGGCTGACGTATTTGAACACCTTCAAATACCACCGGACTGAGCCAGGATCGAACCTGTCAAGTTGGGGTCAGAAAGCCAGTGCCTCAACCGTCTGAACCACTCAGCCCGGCTTTTATCCTAACCACCAAATTAGGGATGTAGGGCACAATCCTAATGGAAGCACTCAACTTATTGCACACAGAGACTCACCGGAGGGTGATGGTCTTTAATTTCTGTTCTGTTTAGTTCACGGGATTGCCGATAGGAGCATCTTTACGACCTACGAACTGCTACCAACTGATAACGAAGTTATTGGCCTGGATTTGTAAATTTAGGTTGCAAGAGGAAAAGCCTGTCCTCATGACAGAGATCGGCCTGGATTTCCAAAGGTAGGTTACAGCTACTAAAATACCTTCTTTCTTGCGGTGTGGGCAGTAAGCGCCGTGGCAATAGAAAAAAGCCTCTTGAAGAGAGTGTGACCTGGATTTGCAAAATGCATCAAAAGATCAGACAGTGACCTGAATCATCAAAATATCCCCTGAATACTCGTGCATTCCTAACATATTTCCTGAGCTTAAAGTCGTTATGATATAGTTTATAATGGATCTAGTGTGGTGAATAGCTTGAATGAATTCGTAGTGTCTAATCTAGTCCTTAACTTTCTTTCTTTCTTTCTTTCTTTCTTTCTTTCTTTCTTTCTTTCTTTCTTTCTTTCTTTCTTTCTTAATCCTTTTACCCTCCAGGGTTGGTTTTTCCCTCGGACTCAGCGAGGGATCCCACATCTACCGCCTCAAAGTGTCCTGGAGCGTGAGTCTTTGGGTCGGGGATAAAACTGGAGAATAGAACCAGTACCTCGCCCAGATGACCTCACCTACTATGTTGAACAGGGGCCTTGTGCGCGGCGGGGGGCGGGGGGATGGGAAGATTGGAAGGGATAGACAAGGAAGAGGGAAGGAAGCGACCGTAGCCAAGTTAGGTACCATCCCGGCATTTGTCTGGAGGAGAAGTGGGAATCCACAGAAAACCACTTCGAGGATGGTTGAGCTGGGAATCGAACCCCCTGTACTCAGTTGATCTCCCGAGGCTGAATGGACCCCGTTCCAGCCCTCGTACAACTTTTCAAATTTCGTGGCAGAGCCGGGAATCGAACCCGGGCCTGCGTGGGTGGCAGGTAATCAGTTTTTAAAAAACTCTTATATGGGATTCGACCTTCCTACCTCGAGCACTGTTCACTATCACATATCTCCCCGCCCGCTTGCCATGTGAGCTACTGCGACACGACCTATAGCGCCCACTTCCCAACCTATACAGTACCAAGCTCCCGGTCTGTGCGCCCACCTCCTGTTTTAACGTACGTGTTCTGCGTTTCTGTACTCGTTTTACGGGTACATTGGAGGTACCCATAACGAATTAATAGTGGCGCTCACGATTCCTGCTGTCTTCTAGTCCGTAAACACACATCTCGTTATATTACCCCGGTTTAGGGAGAGGAGCCTACGTCTTTCAGAAGTGTAATAAATGTGTAGGGATGCTTAAAACGGGTATATTATCTAGTAAATTATAATAAATTATTATTACACAGATAAAATGTGTTATTTAGTGTTGGGAATAACTTGCTATGACGCAACATGTTACGTATGAAGAGTGAATTCAGAGTAGTTATATTTAGTTAGCTTGTTGAAGAAAAGACTTAGTACCATCCTTGTGCGAGGCAACGTATGTGCCTCAAAGTCGTAAACAACCAACGAACGGGTTCACAAAACTTACCTTCTCCCATAAGAACATTAACTGTGTTATGTCTCTCCACAGGTTTTGATGACGCCTACACCGGAAACTGGTTTGCATTTAAGCACTTCAGTTTCCTCTTGGACAAGTACAAACCACAAGAAGCACAGAATGCTGAAAGTGTAAGTACAGTGTTTTACTCCTGTGTACTTCTAGGTGTGACTTTATTTCTTTCTAAGATGCTTGCGAACGTGAGAAAGAGCTTCCAATTGGCCGAGTACAACCAGACATTAGTATAATTAGTGTTACGGAGTTTCAGTGGAGCAGAAAGAGGTGAAAGAAGGTGCTGGGTGGAATGGGTCTATCTACTATATCAAAGATTAAGTTTAAAACTTTAACATAGGTTATATTTATTTTTCAATCACAAACTTAACAAATTTTTCACTTAGTGAAATAACAGGGTGGCAGGTACAAATAGCAATCTTGAAACAAGAATTAGAAAGCCCAAGATTAGAGAATTTAACAGATTTGGGCTTCAAGCCCCTAATTTGCAACTTTACAATATCGCCAGTTAGTGTTTACATAGACAAGGAGAAATTTCGCAAAACAAAAGCACTTTGCTCCAACCGATACAAATTTACAGCCTTCCAGAGGCACCTTTCAATATTACAGTTGAATTAGAAATCATAGAAACGAGCTTACATGCTCTCCAACATTAACCAAGGAGACTGCGCTCCCAATTTCTTACAGCTCACTTAAGGCAACATTACACCAAAATTCTTACAAATTTCTGGCCTCTCTAGGCCCAACCTACAATTTTACAATTTGTACACAGGGGTAACTAGTACCCAAACTACTGGGCCTTCGTGGAAGAGAAAAACCGGTTAGATTACTGGCATGAACACAAAATGAATGGAGGCGTACACTTACGCTCCTAGAAAATGAAATATAAAACCCTAATTGGACTCTCGGCCCGATGAAGCAGAGGCTAATCCCAAGCTACTGAGGTGACTAAAATGAAGGTTAATTACGCTTTACAGAAAAGAGAAACGGTTACAAAATCGTAGTCACTTCGAACTAAGTTGAAGGGGAACTTGAGAGAGTAACGCATTCTCTATCCCCGATTTACAGTTTAAGATCTTTATGAAATTTTACATTAGCCGAAAGAAAGTTTACATTTTAGAAAATAGGAGGTTACATAGTTAGAAATTAGAACCTTCCCCTCGTGTAAATCTGCGGAGGTAGCTACAGAGAGATATGACTGGTGGCCATTACCTGGGCTGATGAAATGCCTGGCGAAGAATGAGGCGCCCCCCCTCCTGTCTTAACACACACCCACACTCTCAGAAATTCGGTGATCCAGAGACAAGGTAGCCTGAAAGACAGCAGCTTATATACGCGAGGGAACGGTTCGAGAGGGTTCTGGACTAAATCCGGACACACCCTCTCAATTTTATTGACAAATTCAAAAGGTACAAGAAATGTAATATTGGTTGAAAAATAATTACAGAAAATTCCTGATTGGCCAGATTCAAAAACTGGCGGAGTGAGAAAAAAGTGTTGCAAACCTTGAAGTAACAAAATAAATGAAAGATAATTTAGTTGAGAAAACATAATAACACAAAACTTCCTTAATTCATTAATTATTTTACCTTGCACCAGAGTGTATTACCTCAGTTTTTGTAATGGCATCTATGGAGAAAAGTCTAAACTTCTTGACGTAAACCAAAACAAAACAAGTCCAGTCAGTTTGGGCAACTTCAAAATAACACATTACTCAATAATTCACTGGTGACATCTTCAGGTCAATGTCCGCACTTCATGCCGTAGGTCTTTCACGGTTTGTTAGAGAGATAGCGTTCCTTAAAGCGCTTCTTTTAAATGAGCGGAGGTGAGGTGTACCTCCCGGTACAATTAGTATACATAAAAGTCGGAAACAGATTCATCTCAGTTTTCTTCTATTTGTTTGTTTGTTTGTTTGTTTGTTTGGATCGACATTACAGGGAAACGGCTAAAGAGAATTTTCAACTCTCTGTATTTAAATTCAGGGATAGCTGAGGTATGCGCTGCGCTATAGGCTATAGGGTGGTTGGAAGTAACGTGAACCAGGTGTATGTGTCCGAAGGATGGTCATGCTGATAAATAATTTGAAGGAAATAATTTGATATTTCAAGTCGTTGTCATTTTATCAGCCGCTGAAGACAGTAAGCGGCATTTGGGAATTAGAAGTAAAAAACCAAACCTCATGGTGAAACAGCCCCAAAGAGCCTTGGCCTACCAAGCGACCACTGGTCAGACCGAAGGCCTGCAGATTATAAGGTGTCGTATGGTCAGCACAACGAATCCTCTTGGTCGTTATTCTTGACTTTGTAGACCGGGGCCGCTATCTCTCCGTCAGCTAGCTCCTCAACTGTAATCACGTAGGCTGAGTGGACCTCGAACCAGGTCCAGGTAAAAACCCTGACCTAGCCGGGAATCAAACCCGGGGTCTCCGGGTAAGAGGCAGGTACGCTACCCCTACACCACGGGGACGGCATTAGAAGTAGGGGGGGGGGGTATATACATAAAAACTGAAGGAAAACCTACAAAATGGTAAGTTTTTATGCTTTCTGAGCGAATTTCGACACAGAGATAAATATTGACAGCCTACCAACTCGAGTGCGGTAAAAATAGTTTTGTGAGATTCTGATTCAATACCATACAATACAACTTTCACCAAAGGCACAATAATTACGAATGTATTACAATTAAATAAAAGTACGGCGTGATTATGCAATTTAAAATCATTTAGTATTTAACTACACACTTAAGAAACTAACAGACACTAATGAGAGTGCAAGACTGACGAATGCGCGCAGCGAGCAGGTGAATCATACCTCAGTGGCAGTGACTTCGGAAGAATATATATACCCCTGCTAGCCCTCCTCACAGCACATGCGAAGTGTCTATTACTTGCTGTGGCGCTAAACAAATCGGTTAGCCGCGACGAACGACATTTTATGCGTATTTCCGCTAGTCCATTTTTTAATAATTAAAGAAAATAAAGGAAATAATTACATGATAAGACAACAGAGCTTGTAAAAATTGTTGTTTTAATAATTCCTTGTTTCAGACAGGTAAAATGTAATACAAATACTATAATGTTATCTCAACAAAGTGGGGGGCGACCCCCCTCCCCCTCTAATTGCCGCTACTGTCCTGAACATAGCCAATCAGATCACTTCGCGGGCGAATTCAAATTGGCTTTGCGTGACACTGTTGCTAAATCTGTACGTGGCTTAAGATTGGCATAAGAGCGTCAGTCGGAGAATAAAACTTCGCCAGGGGAGGGGTTTGAATACAGACCTCGGAGTTGACAGGATCGCGCCAAAAGGAAGTACGATACGGTTACACTGGCTGAAACCCACGGTGTGTTTGTGTTTGATGCTGATTTCTCGGCATGGTTCTCAAGGCGGTCCTAGTCACGTACATATTCAGCAACACCGCCGCGCAAAGCCCATTTGAATTCGCCCGCGAAGTGATCTGATTGGCTAACTTCAGCAGCTGATACAATTAGAGCTCAAATACCCGGCTCACGCTGTTTCAGACCATTGTATATTATTTCATTAGCAGATAGTGGTATAGCAATATTAAAGGGACCAAGACAGGATATGTGACATTTTTCCATTAATATTAATGTATCGGAAAACTGTACATTATAAAAGTTGTGTAACCGGGCGAGTTGGCCGTGCGTGTAGAGGCGCGCGGCTGTGAGCTTGCATCCGGGAGATAGTAGGTTCGAATCCCACTATCGGCAGCCCTGAAAATGGTTTTCCGTGGTTTCCCATTTTCACACCAGGCAAATGCTTGGGCTGTACCTTAATTAAGGCCACGGCCGCTTCCTTCCAACTCCTAGGCCTTTCCTATCCCATCGTCGCCATAAGACCTATCTGTGTCGGTGCGACATAAAGCCCCTAGCAAAAAAAAAAAAGTTGTGTAAGATATAATTTCCGATTTTTTAATCCATGCGTTTTACCGAGCCAGCAATAACAATAACGTAAATATTTGCGATAATATATTTTTCACAAAATTCCAGCTATCTCCCAAAATATTATTTTCTGTCAAAAACGTGTACTTTACAGTAATTACAGAAAAATCTGAAATCCAATATTCTATATCCGATATCCAATATTCCATATCCGATACATTTTTAACGCACGAGCTATAATAATAATATAAATCTTTATTTTATTTATTTATTTTATTTATTTATTTATTTATTTATTTATTTATTTATTTATTTATTTATTTATTTATTTATTTATACCTCCCATTTGTTTCCAGTTTTTGAACAAAAGGGTGATGGCTCGCTGTATTCGTTCTGATAACAGTGTTGATTATTCGAATTAGAAAAGGGGCTATTGTGCAATACTCAGTATCAGGCATGGAGACGAGCCGACAGCTGGATGGCGTCAAATTATTATTATTATTATTATTATTATTATTATTATTATTATTATTATTATTATTATTATTATTATTATTCCGAGGTTTCCGTGGTTCACAGAGGATTAGGAAGCGCCTGGGTTGAATGGCTGGACAAGGAATCACTTAGAGCAACTTTTAAGATAATAAATTTCAAAATTGTATTTCTTTCCTTTTTTGTTTTTGTTTTATTCAATATTGATATATAGAGAATCTGAAAGAATAACGAGCCAATAGAACAGATTATTAATTAGCTCGTCAGCTCTAACAATATAAGGGACTTAGAAGTCCGATCATCAGGTACAAAAACGTGTAATAATTAGCAGGCAGTTACTTTACATAGAAAAGAGTCTTATTACTCTTGACAGGTACAAAATTTACAAGAGCGGAATTTGCTCCGATCATTTACACTAGTATACATTGGAGTCTGCACTCCAAATATACCATAGTCCAGCCTCACAGAGGCATCAGTTTCTTAGGCGCACTCAAGCTCCACCTGACAAGCCTCAGTTGTCCTCACATTAAAGTATTTATATACAATTATTAAAGTATTCATATACAATTGCCCCGATGTGGGATTATCTGTTACTCAACAGTTATATAATCAACTGTTCCCAAATGGAACTAACACCAGAAACAGTTACCGAATAAACAGGGGCATAATTGCCCATACTAAATGGCCTTAATGACAAAAGAAAATGGTTGCACATAACCGGCCACAAATAAAATGCAAGGGGGCGAAACATCTGCACTCCTTCTGAAAATTGTTACAACCCTAAGTGGGCTTACGGCCCGAAAATACAGAGGCTAATCCTATGCTACGCTGGAGATGACTAAAGAGGAAACATTAATGCCAAGACAAGATTTAAGAAATTTAGTGGTTGAAAGCTTTGGTCACCCAGTGTAAGGTTGAATGGGAAACGACAGAGGGTAATCACTCTTTGTTCCCTTACATGACATATTTCCCAGTAGGGAGTAGAATCAGAGTCCTCAGACTTGCCGGAAATTCTACATTTAAAACCACCAGATTATATATATATATTTTTTTGCTATGGGCTTTACGTCGCACCGACACAGATAGGTCTTATGGCGACGATGGGATAGGAAAGGCCTAGGAGTTGGAAGGAAGCGGCCGTGGCCTTAATTAAGGTACAGCCCCAGCATTTGCCTGGTGTGAAAATGGGAAATCACGGAAAACCATTTTCAGGGCTGCCGATAGTGGGATTCGAACCTACTATCTCCCGGATGCAAGCTCACAGCCGCGCGCCTCTACGCGCACGGCCAACTCGCCCGGTCCACCAGATTATAAAAGTATGTAGATTAAATGAAAAGAAGTTGAGACCTTCCCCTCTAACTACCCGCAGGAGCTATCACATGTCTAGGTAAACTCTGCCATTACCTTGATCCGCTGGATCTTCCTCACGCAGGCATCGACCCTGCCTCCCTACGTCACGTCACACTCCCGAAACACTGGAGCAATTCAGACAATACGGCCCTAAAGCGCCCTGCTTTTATAGTACCATAAGAGGAAGATTCCAGAACTCTTTACTGATAGGTTGGATTCCTATAAACACTCCCGATTTTAATTGGCTAGAGACAATATTTCTAAGTTTTTTATAAGTTGATTACAATCGAGGAAGAACCAGCTGAGGTGCTGTCAACTTTGGTACATTAAAAAAAAGAATCCCGAGAACCAAGTTTACAAACATCAAAAATAAACATTACTCTATGAAACAATCAGAATTTAGGCCGCGAGAGGGAGCAAGTAAATCGTTGGCAGGGACATCTAACTTCAGGAGGCAAAAGTTTCTGGGAGTTCACAAGTTCAGGTTTGTTTGCATAGATGGCCTTAAAGAAGGCGCACAGTTTAAATAGCCGGTTAAAATTATTATTATTATTATCTCCGTCTTAACTTTCTTCAGTTTGTCCCAGTTAGGTATTTCTAGAGTCACTGGAGCTATTCATGTTCATTTTAGTTTTCTTCGTTTTTTAACGTCACACTAACACATGGAAAGTTTTCGGCGACGGAGGGATAGGAAAGGACTAGGAATGGAAATGTAGCACCCGTGGTCTTAATTAAGGTACAATTCCAGTATTTGCCCGGTGTGAAAATGGGAAACCACGGAAAACCATATTCACTCCTGCCGACGGTGGGGTTCCAACCCACTATCTCTCGAATGAAACTGTTCGGCCAACTAGCTCGGTCACTTTGAGTTTCGCCGGGAGTTTAAGACTAGATGCTTCTCCTAGCATCACGAATTATTGAAATGAAAATATCGACACAGGATCAACTGGGATTCGAACCGCAGCCTTCCATATGTGAAGCTAGAAGCTAAGCCACTGAACTAACCATGCCCTGGATATTTTACTTCAAGTTTCTTCTTCCTTATTCGCAAAATCTTGTTTATTTGTGATTACTGACGGTCATTTATTTATTCTTAATAAGGGGAGCATCACGACATGTCTTGTAAAAGTACCGGTGCGTTAAATAAAATAGTTTTGCTATTGATGTATGGTGAAACTTCTTATTATACTCTTCTTGCTCAAGAATATGAAGTCTATGTTATTTGCATTTTTAATAATTTAGAGGCAGTGTGTAAGCTTGTATGTAAGGCCTATGTATGTAATAACGATGTTATTATCATGGTTTTTCCGAAATTTTATTACCGGTATATTAAATGTGAACGAATAAATTGTTTATAATTTTACATACAAGGTCGGATCTAAAAGTTCGGCCACTTACTCTGTACTACGCTAACAGATGGCAGCACAGGACTGCGCTAGTGGCTACAGTGACTTTCAGCATTGATGAGGAAGTGTGCCAGGAGACATCGCTGTGTTCAGACCGGAAGTTGTTATAGTGGTGTTTTTTGGGAACATGTTTGTGTGGTAGTTTGGGATCACATCATGGGTAGAATCGTAGAACAATTATCTAGCAAGAAATTTTGCGTTAAACTGAACAAATAGGCCACAGAGACAGCGATGAGGCAATTAGTCGTACGCAATGCTTCAATTGGTGCAGGTGCTTCACAGGTGGAAGAATGTCCCTTGAAGATGAGTAGCGATCTGGAAGACCTCCCGCGAGCATTACCCCCGAAAATGTGGAACGAATTCGGGAATTTGTCCGTGGTGAGGATCGTCGGGGGATGACCAACGATACTGCAGACAATATTCGCGCGTCAGTGCTGCAGTCCTAACATCGCAATTCAATATGTGGCGTGTCCACCGATTGCTTAGCCCTGAACAGCAGAAACATCGCATCGCAGTGTGCCAAAATCTGCATAAGCGTGCCGTGGATGATTCATCCCTTACGTCCAGGATCACCACCGGTGACAAGTCTTGTGTCTAGGGTGCCATCCTGAGACAAAGCTCAACGAAGCATGCTCAGTGTCTCTCTGGTCAATTTGCCCAGTTTAACGCAAAATTTCACCTTGGTTCGTTGTTCCACCTTTCTGTCCATGATGTAATCGTGGACTAGCACACACACGTATTCACATAAAACACCACTATAACAACTTTCAATTTTAACACAGCGATGTCTACTGGCACACTGCATGATCGAGATTGAAGGTCACTATACCTGCTAGCGCAATCTTGTGATGGCATTTGTTGGCGCACTACAGAGCTAGTCGGGAACTTTTCTTATCCGACCTTGTACAGTATCAAATGAACGTAAAAACTTCCATGTATAAGTACTGCAAGGTTATAACGTTCCGTACGTACTGGCCCACACATCAACCGTCCGCCATCAGTCCCATGCGAGTTGCAACGCTCTTGTAGTGATTAGTGTCTTTGACAGGCCTGTCGTACACTAATGAAGTCCAACATCCACCCTTTATTGTTTCTGGTTGTTAAATGTAATTTTCTCTTCTGTTTCAAGGTATTATTTTCTATTTGCTTTTGTTGAATCTTTTCCAGATTCTCCAATATGAAGAAGGAGTCGATTCGATTAAAGTGGAGAACATGAGCGCTGGCCAGTTGCCTGAAGAATATGACAGATATTTTGAGAACCAGGTGGATTATCACAGCGACAGCACGAAAGCTGAAGACTTCATACCACCTAAGATACCAAGAAAATGGAAGTCAACGGTATTTGAAGACGACACCAGGACTCAAGAGGTGTTGAATGTCCTCAGAAGTCCCTCACCAAAAGACGAGTGCTCCACGTTCGGCGAGCACATAGCCATGAAAATGAGGAAGTTCGATGAGAAACTTCGAGCCGTAGTCATGCACCGAATTAACAACATCGTCTTTGAGGCTGAAATGCAGCATTACGACACCCATCCTTCTGGGGCTGAGATCAACGTGGCGCCCATTCACCTAGTTCGGACGGTTAGCACTTCTCCAGAGGTCGAGCGGGCCCACTCGGACGAGTTGCAGTAGCGTCTAAACATTATTTAGTCGTTAAGGGAAACTGGACGATGTTAAACCTTCATGTGTTACACCATCAGAGGTTAGAAACTATGTGTTCCAAAACTACCAAACTTTGCTCACCTTTCAACACCAACTCGAGCAAAATGCATGCACAGTAACTACTATTTCATTTAAGGGTTAATGTGATGTAAATTAAGTTGTATAATTTTTGTAATTTTCAGTAACTGCATAAAAATCGTGAAATATTTCTAAACATCTTTCGAAATATTGACTAAATCATTCGGAACTCTCAATTTATAATAATAATAATAATAATGATAATAATAATAATAATAATAATAATAATAATAATAATAATAATAATAATATCTTCAGTTTTCTCCAGTTCTTTGTGTTGCACAGCTAATGCTATATCGTCAGCGTAGCAGAATTTCCGTGATGTAACTTCAGGAAGATGAGATATATATTTATACAAGTTGAACAGGAGTGGCGATAGGACTGAACCTTGAGGCAAACCATTTATAAGCTTCCTCTCCTTGCTCACATTGTTCCCGATGATAACTCGAAGCCTCCTATCACTCAGCATATTGTTAATAAGTCTTTCTATCTTTCTGCATGGTATGGAGAAGTTTATAAACTATATACTAATATATACTAAATTGAACATCAGTTTCTGCGGCAGCATACTTCACCACAACTGGAACCCAAAATATCTTGGAGTAACCTTGTATCGAACACTATCCTACAAGCAACATCTGCTGAATTCCGCATAGAAACCGAAAACACGTAACAACATCAATCATAAGCTTTGTGGAACTACTTGGGGTTCTTTGGCAAGCGTTTTACGGTCTTCAGCTTTAGGCTTGGTGTATTCAAGTGCTGAGTACTGTGCTCCAGTATGGATGAACAGTCATCTCACAAGACTTATTGATACTTAGTTGAATTCCACTATGCGCATAATAACTGGCACAATTCGATCTACGCCAACTCATTGGCACTAGTGTTGGCTAGTGAATGCATGATTCGAAGCAGTGTATCGATTCATTCAAGTGTCCGAGTGAATCGATTCACAGGAACGGCGAGCTCACGGCACACGATTCAGCTTACTCCCAGCGGACAGTGCTGAGTGGCGCACTCACTGAACGTTGACTGGGAGCCGAGCTTCCGCTGCAGCGAGACATACAGTGAGCCATGGCACACGGAAAGAATCGTGAACGAGCCGGCTCAGTGAGACACAAGATACGCACGGGTCCTTATCGGCTCACTGCAGCGAGACATACAGTGAGCCATGATACACTGAAAGAATCGTATGCTATAATGGACTCTCGAGCTCAGCTCATTTGAAAATAATACCCATTTTCATTCACTGTCCTCTTCTTACAGGGAGGTTTAAATAATAGATGGATTTATTTGCAGTGTTAAAAAGGTAGTCACAACATAATTCTGAAGTAGCTAGTAAGTAGATAGGCTATTAGGTTATACTATTTATTAGTTTAATGAATCTTAGTATTATAACTTAGTTGATATTTGACAATTAAACTCGACTCTAGCCTGCCCTATGACTATGAGTCATGCTCATGACCACTCAAAAGTACCTGTTTTATATTGGGAAGAAAGGCTCAGTATTTTCTCAGTTCATATGTCACATCGTTGCACAAGACTTCAATCATATGTGGACAGACGCAATAACAGTATGTTGAATCAGAAAACCAGCGGGCTACTGTACATCTCGGGTAGCCTATACAAAATATGACGATTTAAAAAACATCCTCAGCTGATAGAAAAATACATATTTTCAAAAATGACTGAGCGAGTTGTCGTGCGGTTAATATCGCGTGGCTATGCGCTTGCATTCGGGGGATGGTGGGTTCGAATCCCACCGTCGGCAGCCGTTAAGATGGTTTTCCGTAGTTTCCCCATTTTCACACCAGGATATGCTGGGACTGTACCTTAATTCAGGCCATGGCTGCTACCTTCCTAATCGTAACCTTTCCCACCCTAAATGGTTAGCGTGCTGGCCTTTGGCCACAGGGGTCCCGGGTTCGATTCCCGGCAGGGTCGGGAATTTTAACCATGATTGGTTAATTCCGCTGGCACTGGGGCTGGGTGTATGTGTTGTCTTCATCATCATTTCATCCTCATTACGACGCGCGGGTCGCCTATGGGCGTCAAATCAAAAGACCTGCATCTGGCGAGCCGAACTTGTCCTTGGGCACTCCCGGCACTAAAAGCCATATGCCATTTCATTTCATTTTAGCTTTCCCACCCTGCGTCGCCGGAAACCTTCGATGTATTAGAGTAACTAGCATTTTTTCTAAGAAAGGAGTTCATAGTATGAAGACCAGATGGCAGCTGCGAGCACTGAATGCTGTTGGTGCTGTCTTACCTGCACATACTACACAGATGCAGTAGGAGCGGTGACCAATGAGCCGTGAATCGGATCACTGTATCGATTCAGTAACGTGAACGGAATCAAATGAATCGATTCAGTAAAATGAATCGAATGTCCCATCACTAACTGGCACACCTCTGCGGAGGTTCGGACCTGCCTTCGGGCAGAATACACCCTTACCTTACCTTTATTGTCTCCCGCTTTTATCTGGAATAATGCCATCTGATTTACGCAGATCCACCGCTCTCATCAAGGAATTCAATAAAATCTTAAAGAACCCTGATCTACCTGTACACCGGGCGAGTTGGCCGTGCGGTTAGGAGCGCGTGGCAGTGATCTTGCATCCAGGAGATAGTGGGTTCGAATCCCACTGTCGGCAGCCCTGAAGATGGTTTTCCGTGGTTTCTTATTTTCCCACCAGGCAAATGCTGGGACTGTACCTCAACTAAGGCCACGGCCGCTTCCTTCCAACTCCTAGGCCTTTCCTATCCCATCGTCGCCATAAGACCTATCTGTGTCGTTGCGACGTAAAGCCATTAGCGATCTACCTGTACATGAAGATCTACGAACTATCAACCAAAACAGATTACGTTCACGTCATCTATCTTTACGTAACGCCTCAGACATAGTTGCTAAGGGCTACAACCCAACTATCAAGTGGAAAAGACGGTGGGAAGCAGCAACGGATATTCTGTGGAGCAGAAAGAGGTGAAAGAAAGTGCTGGTGGGAATGGGTCTATCTACTATATCAAAGACTATCTGTTACCCACGGCTTCGCTCGCGAGGATTTCGTAATTTGATAAAAATTACTTGTACCTCGGTACTGCACTAAGACATTATCTGTATATCCCTAAAGTATAAAAACTCACGCAAAAATTGCATTTCATTTACTCCAGAACCTCTTTGTAAACCACGTTTGCGGCATTGCCTTTTGGGGCTAAGATAACCAGGCTACTGGCAGACCTAAATCTGGAATACGGGACATGGAAATCGATCTGTGAGAAACAGTCCTCTTTTATTTCGAAATATATATATTTCTAAAGGAGATTCCAAATACCAAATTTCACGTCTGTAACATTTTAGGTTTAGAGAGATAAGTATTCTCATTCAACTCCTTCTTTACTCGTTTTCGATTTCCAGCTTAAGTTGATTTTCCGAAAACAAAAAGTACGTTTTCTTTATTTTTAAAGGGGACTACAAAAACCAATTTTCACGTTTGTAATATGTTACGTTTATGAGATATAATATAGGTATACTCATTATAAAACCTGCCCCACTCCTTGGCTGAGTGGTCAGCGTTGAGGTCTTCGGTTCTCAGGGTTCCGAGTTCGATTCCGGCCTAGGTCGGGGTTTTTAATCGCGTGTGATTAATGCTTCTGTCTCGGGGACAGGTTTTTTGTGTTTGTCCCAACATTCTACTCTTTATATTCACTCAGCACACCACATTACCAACCACAACAGGAAAACGCAATAGTATTTACATCCCTACACATATGGTTTCCGTCAGGAAGGGCATCCAGCCTAAAACAGGGTCAAATCCACATGTGCGACACAGTTCGCAACCGCAACCCCAAAGGTGTGGGTAAAGCGGTAGAAGAAGATACTCATTTTAAAAATTAACCCGCTTTTTTAATTTTTTCACCCCTTAAGTGGATTTTCCAAAAAAAAGTGTGTTTATTTTTAAAGAGGATTCTAAGTACCAGTTTTAACGTCTGTAACATCTTCATTCTCTGAGATATATGTATCCTCATATAAATAATTCAACTCCTTCCTCACTTCCTTTCACCCCCCCCCCCCCTCCCTCCCAATTAAGTGAAGACTGGACATCAATAACGGGCTAAGTGCCAAAACAATTAAAAAGTGTTTAGACCCAAAAAGGTGAGCTCTGTGTCATTCCCAACAACCTATAAAGCGGGCTAACTGCCATGACCATGATTGTAGTGCATTCAAGGCCAGAGAGATGGCATGAGAGGCATGTGCCGGGCCGCTGGTGAAGCTATTACGGTCTATGTGCCACGGAGCTTTTACTGTTGATTCTGAGCGTCATAACAACATCGCTGTGAATTTTTACCCAATTCTTTTGAGTAAAGCCTGTTGCGGCTGTGCCTTCAGTTTGTTGAGTGTTTTAATTTGTGATAGTACATTTTAAGATCGATGGAATTAAACAGTGACACAAGCAAAAATAGGAAGAAGTGAGAATCAATGTTTTATTCCCGTCAGCTTTCATGCTACAATCTGTGTGTCCATGCTGGTGACAACAACAAGGGGCTCGTGTACTTGTGGCACGAGGGTATGAGTGGTCGAGGCGGTTATGGAATTGCTTCATGTCTGTATAAAGCACTCGGTAGTCCTGAATTTATGACGAAACGAAAATGTCTGGTCTGATAACTGCACTGGCCAGAATAAGAACAAAATGATGATGTTTCTTTGAATTTACTTGACGATTACTGGCAAGTATGATGAGATAAACCATACATTTTCTGTCTCTGGCCATTCATTTTTATCTTGTGACAGAGATTTTGCATAGATCGAGAAACGTAAAAGAGTTGAAAATTGTCAAGTTCCTGACCTGGTCAAAGTTATGTTGAATGCAACACCGAACAATCCCTTTACGGTTACTATGCTACAACCTTATGACTTCTTTGATTTAAAAAAAAAGCAGCTGATTCATGCATCAATACGACAAAACTAAATATTTCCAAATGCAGCCGGATTAGAGTTCAAAAAGCCGCACCCGGAGTCGTCAAGTCGAGAACAATGTTTAATGAATTTGAAGCATGGAGCATCTGCATGGTTCCCAAGAAAGGGATTACCACTAATACAATCAAGAACTCTGGTTTTACCATCACAACCGTCTCAAAACAACTTGTCAGCTGAGAAAAAGAGGGATCTGCAACAGATGCTGCCGTATTTGAAGGAGGAGAACCGAGCATTTTTCGAAGAATTAATCAATTAAAATTGTTTTGTATTCTTAGAAAAACTATACTAGGACTATATAACTAGAAGTAAAAAAGGTAAACTGTAATTAAATGTATGAAAATCTACTAGGACACTTTTTATTATTGTAGAATTACTGAAATAAACTGTTAAAATTAATAAAAGCTTCAGATTTTTCATTGGCACTTACCTTGTTTTTGCTGACAAAAATATGGCACTTAACACGTTCTACATTTTGCTGAATAAAATTTTATGTTTTATTCATAAGAGAAAGGAAATTAAGAAAAAATGCAATAGGAATATGAATCATACCCTAGATAATAAATAAAAAATATGGTTAAGGTTTCTTATCAAAAGATTTTTGACAAAAATGAACAAAATTGAATAACTCAAAATCAACGTTTTGGCACTTAGCCCATTATTGATGTCCAGTCTTCAAGTGGATTTTCTGAAAACGAACATTTGTGTTCTTTCATTTTTAAAGGGGATTCCAAATACCAGTTTTAATGTCTGTAACATGTTAGGTTTTTGTGATATGTTGTAGATAATTTCGCTGCTGACGTTGCCATGGTTACATGGTCACGGCAGTTCATTATTTTATCTGATTCCTAGAGCAGGGGTAGTGAAGTGCCAATATCTCCGAGACTGTTGGTTTTAGGGCCTTAAAATATGGTTTTCGGGCCCCAAAGGGCTTACCGAGTTTTGTTCTTAGCGTCAAGGGGATTAAATTGAGCTTTGTCTCGTCCTTGTACGACAAATTCGATATTTTGCCTATATTAGCCTATTATTTTTATATCTCCCCCCATCGTGCCCCCATTTCGAATTGTTTTTAAAATAAAATACAGCCCATGTTACTTAATGGAATTGTAACTTTCTATAGCTAAGTAATTTTTAAATTCGGTTCAGTAGTTTTTGAGTTTATCCGTTACAAACACATATACAAATGTTTCCTCGTTATAATATTAGTATAGTTTAAGTTAAAACTTTAACATAGGTTATATTTCTTTTCAAAAAAAAATTTAACAACTTTTCACTTAGTGAAATAACAATGACAAATTTGGATATTAAAGTAGAGAATCCCAGAATAGGGAATTTAAACATTTTGGGCTTCACGCCCCTAGTTTACAAATTTACAATTTCGCAAAAGTGGTATTATTTAGACAAGGACAGGAATCTCCCAAATTCAAGAGCACTTTGCTCCAAAGGTTACAAATATATAGCCTCCCAGAGGCACCCCTCACTATTACAGGAAATTCACAATCCAACATTAACCAAGGAGACTGCGCTCCCAATTCCTTACCACCTACTCAAGGCAGTATTACACAAAATCTAACACCTTCCGGCCTCCCTAGGCCCAACCTAACATGTACAATTTGTACACAGGAGTATCTATTACCCAAACTAATGGGCCTTCGTGGAAAGAAGAACAAGTTAAATTACTGGCCCGAACACAAAATGAATGGAGGCGTACACTTGCATTCCAAGAAAATTAAAAACCGTAATTGGCTCTCGGCCTGATGAAGCGGAGGCTAATCCCAAGCTACTGAGGTGACTAGAATGGAGGTTAATTTAACACTTTACAGAAAAGAGAAAAGGTTACAAAATCATAGTCACCTCAAACGATGTTGAAGGGAAACTCGAGAGGGTAACGCACTCTCTATCACCGATTTACAGTTTAAGATTTTTATGAAATTTTACATTAGCCGAAAGAAAGTTTACACTTTAGAAAACAGGTGGTTACATAGTTAGAAATTTGAACCTTCCCCTCGTGTAAGTCTGCGGAGGTAGCTACAGAGAAATATGGCAGGTGGCTATTACCTTGGCTGATATACCGCCTGGCGAAGAGTGAGACGCCCCGCTTCCGGTCTTAACACACACACTCTCAGATTTTCGGTGATCAAAAGACAACGTAGCCTGAAAAAGCTGCAGCTTATATACGCGAGGGGACGGTTCTAGAAGGTTCTGGACTAATCCGGACACACCCTCTCAATCTTATTGGCAGAATCAAAAGTTACATCCAAAAACCAACAAGAAGACTGTGATAGGCTGAAAAATAATTACAGAAAAATTTTGATTGGCCAGACGCCAAAGCTGGCGGGAAGAGAAGGAAGTGTTGCAAACCTTGAAATATATAAAAAAATAAGTGAAAGTTAATTTACTTGAGAAAACCTATAAACACAAAAGTTCTTTCAATAACAAATATTATTCCACTTTGCACCAGAGTGCGTGACCTCAGTTTTGTAGAGACCTCTATGGAGAAAAGTTCAAACTTCTTGATGTACACCAAAACAAAACAAGTCCGATCAGTTTAGGAAACTTAGAAATGACAAACTTCTCAATTATTCAGCAGTGGCATCTTCTGATTAATGTCCCAACTTCATGCAGTAGCAGTTCCACGTTTTGTGTGATAGATAGAGTTCTTTAAAGCGCTTCTTTTGAATGAGCGGATTTGAGGTGTACCTCTCGGTACAATTATTATTATTATTATTATTATTATTATTATTATTATTATTATTATTATTATTACTTTGTTTTCCGTGATTCGCAGGGGGAAGGAAGCTTGTGGGGTGAATGGCTGGACTAACAATAAGCATTAACCAAAGTTTACAGCTAACAAAAATCAGAGTTAAAATTTCTTTCTTTCGCTTCACTTTATTAGAAACTTTTACCATCAGCTACGACAATTACGAGTGCTTTATAAACGAGCTGAGGAGCTCGAAAATCTTACAACTACAGAGCTCGAAAGCTCAGAAAATCTTACAATTCGAGAAGATCGTAAGCACAGAAGGTGAGCACAATATGTGAGCACCTTTCAGTACAACCTTCCAATCGAATCAGTTCACCAATACCTGCTGAGAAACTGGGCCTTACGTTGAAGTATGTGTATATTAAAAAGAGTACATTTTAAACAACTTTATATATGAAAAAACAAAAATACATGGTGTTCGTAAACGAAGGGAATATTTTAAAAATAGTAATATAAGATAAGCGTAGCATAATTTTGAAAAGTAAATATTTAAGAAACTCAGTATCTTAATTAAAATACAGTAAAAGGTGAGCAGTAGGTATTGTTTGAAAAGTAGAGGATTATTATGAATTAGGTAACTCTCTAGTCAGAAAATATACGACACAAAGCTTCATTGATTTCGTCCTTCGAACTGGGAAGTTCATATTGTGCTGTGTGGGGTGTGGTCGAAAGCTTCATGAGTACTGGGTATTGTCATACGAAAAAGCTGTAAACGTAGAAGCGTACGTCGACTGCCGCTGAATTTTCGTTTCAATGTCTGTAAGATTACGTACACATCAACACGTTATTGCCTTGTTCCTTCTCCCTTTATGCTACGCAAAACGGGGGTAGTACCATACTTCAATTTGCGGGACACCTTTCCCCACCCCACGCCGATTACCTGAATGCCACACACTCGACAGACCCCACACCAACACCGATTGTCATCCCGTTTCCACACTCACTAGAACACGGGGCTGATGACCAAAGACGTCCCAATAGTTTAAAGGACGTAACTGGGACAGAACTCACATTAACACAGACAGTTAAATACTTCTCCAGTACACAGGATTTACTGGTTTCAGACATGCTGTCATCTGTCTTTCCAGTGTGAGCTAGCGTGTGAGAAATACATTCTGAGTTAATCTGCCAGTTAACTTGTGTGAGCAGATTGTTATTGAACTACTGAAAGGCTGTGTGATCATACCATAACAAAAGAGAACAATTCAAAGGGCAAAACATCTCCAAATTAAATTATTAAATTAAACTAGTTTAACTTCAGTATCTAGATTAAACGTGCTTCCCTTTTTTCTCCCGCCGATTTCAGGCACACATTTAGTTTAAACGACAGCCCGCCAGTTTAAACTAATATCACTCGAAGTTACAGTGAAAGGGTTTCATTTCTTTACTTTATTTTCAATCAGAAGTGAGATGTGTTGGTATTGTATTTTATTAATTAGATCAGATTCATAAAAAAAAAGTTCATAATTTATCCATTCGAGTATCTCTCTTAAGAATGTTATCTCATGGTTTAAGGGTTAGTAATCTGTGCTCACACAGACGAAAATTCTTACTATCGTCGAATGTTAGTTGCTAAAGATTACTCTGATTTGTCCTCTAGGCTTCAACGTACACAGTACAGGTGGCTTTCGCACGACGGTAGGTTCTGAATTTGGATAAATTTCACCAGTAAAGTAGGGGGAACATATTTCGTCCCCTTAGCAGATTTCGATTTGCAGAAATTCAGGAATATTATGGACAAGGCTAGAAATTGGTATATATTACTGAATATATTTGACACAAACATAAACACTGCAAACTAAACTACCAAAGATATGTTCGTAATTTCGTCCCCCACCAAATGTATGAAAAATACTATTCATTTTAATATATATTTCCGTTCTAACCTTGCCAAACACTTTCCTTATAATAAATTTTTGAGGGGCATTTATGAAAAATGTTTTTTTTTAACATAGTCTTTCAGCGTTGCTCGTGGAATGTTAAACGCTTTACTTGCACATTTCTAACCCATTGTCTTGTCCCTCACTGCCTTCATAGCCTTTTTCATAACCTCCTAATCCCACTGCTTGCGTTTTCCCTTCTGAAAATAATAATAAACTTCATAAATAACAAATTAAATGAAGGGGAACGAAATTACGAACATTTCCTGATTTATTATAATGGCCACTATAGTAACTCACGCCAACCACCTCACTGTTGTGATTATATGCCAGGAACTACACCACATGACTAAAATGTAGTCCAGTATTTCATACAAATATCAGTGCTCATTCTAGGAATAACAGACTCTTAATTTGAATGCTGCACTAACACAGCTCAGCTTGAAAAATAAATCCCCCTTGTGCACGGAAACTAAACGTGGTGCACACGACCAACTCTCACAACAAGACAACGGGATGATGCTACGCGTGTGCGCGCGGCTAAACATTAGGTACCAACCGTGCAAACTGGAAATCTCTAGGGGGGCGAAATGAGGTGTGGGAACGGAATTTGGACCCCATACCTTACAATTCGTTACTTACGGGTGAAACTAGCAAGTTTCAATTTGTTTTCGATTTGTCAGTGGAGAGAATTTTCAAATTAATGTCTTTGTTTTCGTTTATATAAATCTGAATCTACTACAGTTCAAGTCTTGTTGATTTTAATTTGTATTTTAATATATATTCTAACTCGATTTCCTTTGGATATCAAATCATGCAGAGGTATTGCCGCTAATGGAGCGGTAAATATGGCAGGTGCTTTTTCAGGATTGCAGCAGAACTCGGAGAAATTAAGCCACGAGTTATGCATCTTCTTTGAACCTTGTGACCTAAAAGGCAATGCGGGTTGAGACTGTGGTGACAGGCTATCTTGCAAACGTCAAACAAATGATCAGTTTTGTGCTAGAGTCCCTGTTTTATTCTCTACACTGTGCCCAAAATGGTAGCACCAGTCACCCTGTAACACTACTGTCTTTTTGCCCTACGGGGTGGTGTTGCAGAATAAGTTCGTTGCTTGAAAATAACTCTGTAAAATTACGAAGAGTTAATATCTTTCTTCGAGGTAATCGAGCTCGAAAAGCCTAATAGCGGAGTTAAAGCTAAAGGTTTCTTAAAATATCTGCGCTCTTTAGGCTTTATACTTGACACTACACTTTTTAAGGAATTAGAGCCAGTTGGCATTTTGAACGCCTTTCTGCAGAATTCCTCCTTGCAACTTGAAATGTTCGGATTTAGCTCCACTACAAATGTGACGGTTAGGTTATTATTTTTTTTAATTTACGGAAGATAAAAAGGGATCGTGGAAGCGACATGTTCAAGTGTTAGGCAACAAGAGGTAGAGTCCTGCAGAGAGGCCCACCGCGCAGCACTTCAAACCCACGGGCTCCGGCAGCCCAGCCCGTGCAGTGTCGATCCCTTCGGACGCGGCCGCTGACTGGTCCATAGCACTGAATTCGTACAGCCCACCGCAGTTAACCGCACTTGGCGGGCTCAGTAGAATGACCTTGACCACTTTCCCGCTATAACGCGTGTGCCGTATACAACGAAAGGTTCACTTCACACATCTATTCGTATCACTCACTATATGAATTTCCGTACGCTAATAACATAATAATAATATTCCAAAGCAGGCTAATCGCATTTTGAAATAAAACGATAGGAATTTCTCCTGCACTGTGATAATAATAATAAAAATAAACAGAAACTTTATCATAAACTAATATTCATCTGCAACTGACATCCAGTTAACTGAAAATGAATCTAAGTAACATGAAGCATATTCATAGGACTTCATTCACGTTTACCTTAAAATAAGATACAAACTGAAATGATGTACAATACGCCAACAACAAAAACAAACCTAAGCATAGCTTTTACTTAGTGTGCCTCAGTCTAGCTTGTGCAAGCGGCGTGAGAGGACGTGCTGCGTAGTGCGTGCCGTGAAGTATGGTGGGAGTCGAACAGTACCGGGACGCGATTGGGAGGTGGCAGTGGAAGCAGGGGAAGAATTCTAAGAATGGTTTGGAGAGAAAAGAAGAGCTGGGAAAGATGAGTGAGGTGGCAGCAGTGATAGCTGTGTTTTTGGTCATTGGAGGGAAGGGAATAAACCCCGGCCCGAATACCAGCGGCAATTTCAGCTGGGAAGACTTGGCAGCAATTAAGGAGGTAGTGAGGGAAGTTATACAAGAAACCTGCCTTTGGAACCAGATGAAGGAAATGATGAAGGAGCAATCAAAGGAGAGAGGGAATATGTAGAAATGACTGAAAGCAAAGACAGAAAAAACGATGAATAAAACGTGTAGCAATGAGAAAGAAGTAGAGCTGTTAAGAGGGAAAGTTAAAAATCTGGAAGAGGAGGTGCTGAAGTTAAAGAAAGAAGCAGAACTATGCAAACAGGAGAGGATGAAGAAATCCATCTTTGTATATGGTGTTCAGGAAGATGAGAAAGAAGGAAATGTGGACGTAATTTGCAAGATGGTGATCATCCAGAACAAGATGAAAATAAATTTTAGTGAAGTGGATATAGACTATGTGTTAAGAGTGGGTAAAGCTAAAGGTCGCAGACCTATTAGAGTAAAGTTACTACTTTAATGGCAAAAATAGTGTTAAGAAACGCTAACAATTTACAACGTCACAAAATATGGGTAGTGAAGGAAGTGAAAATCTTAAAACTTTGAAGCGACATCTAGGGAGGGCGAGACACCAAGGGCTGAAGGCACACATAAGGGGGCAACGGCTAGTGGTGTCAAATGGAAGATGGGTTCGAGAGTGGCCGGTGTCAAAACTGAAAGCGATGGACGAACATGCCAAAATGGAGGAGGAAATGAGGGCAAGGCAATGTGGAAGAAAGGACGCAGAGCGAGTTATGGAACGAGTGGAGGTAAGTGAGGAGAGCAACCCAGGAGGAATCGGGCAGGGCAGTGCGAGTGTGGAAAAGGGGAGTCGGGAAGTGGTGAGTGAGGGAGAGTCTCAAGGATCTTCAAGAGCAGAGTGCAGTGGACAAGTGCCAGTTCCTTTCCGCTCCTCCAACAATTGGGGAGAGGATATGTTAAATATAAATGGTCCAAGAAAGCAAAACTGGAATTGGATACGATAATAAAGGAGTAGTTAAAATTAGTAAGGTATGGGTGGGAGGTTGCGTTGGAGAAAAACAACATAGATAGAGCTTTGGAACTGATTTTATACCCCATCAAGTGGGTAGCACAGATTGACAGAGGCAGGAGGAAAAAGAGGAGAGAGAGGGAGAAGAGTGGTACAGCAAGGACTGTGAGGATTCGCGAAAAAGGGTTATGGGTGCGTTAAGAGAGTATAGAAAAAAGGAGGGAGTGCAGAAAGAGTTTTCTGTAATTTAAGGAAAGGTTACAAAAGGGAAATCAGTGAGAGAAAGAAGTTATGGATGAAAGAACAAACGGAAGCGATAAATAGTGTAGGATGAATAAAATGGAAAAAATCGGGAGAAAATAAACAGAATTAACAAGGGTGGAATGAGATTTGAGGATGAGCAGTGGGCGAACTATTTTAGTAAACTACTTGGGGGGGAGAAGAAATGGTATAGAGAGAAAGGGGAAGAAGTTATTTGGAGAGATAGGGGGTATCGATATTTGAACTGGACTAAGAAATTTCAAAAGAAGAAATCATGGAGTTGATAGGTAAAATTAGGGGTAGGTCGGCGGGAGGATGCAATGGTATTAACAATAGGTTTTGGAAAGAAGTAAGCAAAATTGGGCTGATGATAGAGGGCATAGTGAAGTTATTTAACAAGATTTTTTATGGAGGTAAGTACCCAAAAGAATGGGTAACAGGAATTTTATGTCCAATATACAAGAAGAAAGGCAATAAAAACATCACGAGTAATTATAGGGGTATGACTCTGTTAGATTCTCTAAGTAAAATTTATACAGGAGTTTTAGCAAACATACTAAGAGACTGGGCTGAAAATAATTGGGTTTTTTCAGTTTTCCAAGGTGGCTTTAGAAAGGGAAAAAGAACGGCAGACTATATAATGATAGTGAAGATGATTTTAGATAAATGCATGAGTATGGGAAGGGACAAAGTGTATGTGACGGCAATTGATTATGAAACAGCTTTCGATACGGCAAACAGAAGTGCGTTAGTAGGAAAATTGGATAGTTGGGGGTTTCTGGAAAGATGATACGCGCAGTGGAGGATATATATATAAGGAGGTCAGGTGCTGTGTTAAGCTGGATGAAAACGGGTTAAGTAAGCCATTAGAGTGTAAGGTGGTTTTAAAATAAGGCTGTAAATTAACACCGATATTGTTTATTTTATTCATTAACGACATTTTGGATTGACACGGCGGGAATAACTGGGCGGTACCGGTTCTTAATGGGATGGAGATTCCGAAACTGGTTTTTGCGGACGACGTGGTTTTGCTCACTTTAGCTGCAGGTGGGATGCAGCGAAGTTTAAATGCAGTGTCAGAATATGCAAAGGAATGGGCCCTGAAAATTAACGGGAATAAATCTAAAGTGTTAATAACGCAGAAACATAAAGGAAAAAAGAAGAAATGAATTGGATGGTCCATGGAGAGATGATAGAACAATTAAATAAGTTAGAATATTTAGGAGTGATTTTAAACAGAGGAGGGACATGGGAGGACCAAATTAAGAGAGCAAGGGGAAAGGGTGTGGCAGCCTTAGCCGTAGTCAAAACCTTAGCTGCTAAATTTCATGGAATGAGTTATAAAACTTTGAGGTTAGTCTTAAGATCAGTAGTATTACGAAGGGTAATGTATGGGGCAGAAATATGGGGGCTGGAGGAAAAGAGGGTTAACTTAAGACAAAATATGAGTAAATTTGGTAAGGCAGTGACGGGGCTCCCTCAGTGCACAGCGAATGCTTGGGTGGAATTAATATGCGGGGAAGAAATAGAGGCTGAGTGTGTGAAAAGAATAGTCAAATATTAGATGGGTTTGAAAAGAGAAGAAGGAGGGGGGGTACTTCAGGCTGCGTACGAACAACAAACGAAAAGCATGTATAAGGGGTGATGGCTAGAAAAAGTTAATCTATACGTGGAGAGGGTGGGAATTGGGTACATGTGGGAAGAGGTCTGGAAGAAGAAGGATGTTAGGGGACAAAGGGTTCTCCTAAGGAGTATAAGAGATATTATTCAAAGACAGAAACGGATAGAAAAGTGGAGGAGCAGAGGTGCGCTTAGTGTTTTTAACAGTGTTAAATATTAGGAATGTAGATAGATTGAACAGAGATGGATTACTACGGTGGCTGATGGGATTAAACAAGAATAAGGGGTGGACAGAGGGTAAAGAAAAGTCACTTTGGGTATTATGTGGGGCATCAGGCAATGATCTACACTTAATAGGTAATTGTAAAGATACGGAACAGGTAATAAATAAACTTTTGAATGCCAATACACGGGAACAATTAAAGGAAGAGGATGAGCGAAAAATCGTAGGGTGGATTAGGAAAGAATGGGAGAACGGGGAGAATTTAACAGGTATTGATGTGCGGTAAGGAGAGTTTGTGAAATACAGTTAAAAGAGGAAGGTTCATAATGATAGATAGGTGTAAAATAAGTTAAATGATAGCGGTGAGGTTTTATTGGGTAGTCATTAATGTATAAGACTTGAAAGTGGATGTGAAATAAAGTTAAAAGAGTTAAGAGTGTAAAATGAGTATTAATTAGAGGAGTGTGTAAGAGTGATAAATAAAATTAGGTGTAAGGATTTGTAAGAAGTAGCTTTGTTAAGGACGGTTAAGTGAGATAGGATATGGTTATAAATGTATGTGAAGTGTGAGTGAAGGAGGGCTAAGATAAGGATATCTGATTGTGGAACGTGGAGATATATTGTAAATGTGAAAGGTTTGTGAAGTGTAATTAAGGTTTGGGGTAGTGGTAAGATATTGTAAATTTGGAAGGATGAAGTGATGAAGATAGGGCATGTTAATATTGATATGGCAACGTATGGATGTATAGTTGAAATAGTAGTGGTAAGTTAGATCATAATGTTTTAATGATTAACGTGTGGTAACAGGAAAGCAGAACAATTACTTTAAGTTGAAACATGAGAAAATTATATATTTCAAATGATGACTTACAAGTGCACTGGAATTTAAATGGATGTAGGTCAGTGCATATGTAATATTATGAACTGCAAAGTCAGTAGGTGGTCAAGACAATAATCAAGAAAAATGAAGGACATGCTTTGCGGATGACGAAATGTTTAAGTCAGCGGGTCTGGAAGGCATTGCTCTGCTGATGACGAAACGTGGATTCAAAGAGGCTTGAGTATGGAAGGGTAGGTCTTGAGGTCTTCAGTGAACAAGGGTGTGTAAGATTTAAGGTAGACGTATAAGAGAGAGATAAATGGGTAAGAGGTTGCTGGGTGAAAGGGGAGGGGGGAGGGAACGACATAACAGGGAAGGATAGGACGGTCCTATACCAAATGTTGCTGGCAAGTGTTACTTGTTAGAGGACGAGGAAGGAGAGAGGGAGGAAGGGTGCCTGTGGACCTGGACTTCAGTATACATGTAGCCTGAGGAGCCGAGAAGTTTGCAGCGGAGTGTTAACCTGAGATAAGATGAAACCACGGTTGCTAGAGGAGTGCGCGGGGCTGCTAGAAGGGTGCTTTTAGGCTGCTGGAGGAGTACGCGGGTAGAGGAAAAGATAGGCGTGGCTTCTTATACATTGCTGAAAAGGAGGTTTATCAATCTAGTTCCTCCTACGTAACCAACTACCCAAAGTCTCTAGAGACCGTTGCTGCTCAATATGAGAGTCTGTTATAGAACAGGGATGTCATCCAGCGACATTGGATGAAAGTTCATCTGCTGGATATACAACTAATGGCTTTAAATTTGAAAATAAAAACAACCATTTTTTCAGTATAGTCTTGAGCTTTATTATGTGCGTACAAGCTAAGTAGCTTATTCATTTGTCGGGCTGAGTGGCTCAGACAATTGAAGCGCTGGCTTTCTGACCCCAACCTGGCAGGTTCGATCCTGGCTCAGTCCGGTGGTATTTGAAGGTGCTCAAATACGTCAGCCTCGTGTCGGTAGATTTACTGGCACGTAAAAGAACTCCTGCGGGACTAAATTCCGGCACCCCGGCGTCTCCGGAAACCGTAAAAGAAGTTAGTGGGACATAAAGCAAATAACATTATTATTATTATTATTATTATTATTATTATTATTATTATTATTATTATTATTATTATTATTATTATTATTATATATTGCGAATGAGCCCATTAGGACTACGCAAAGTACTTAGAGACAGGCATTTGCCTTTCTTTGTGCCCACACTTCCTTCATTCGTTTGCTGTGTGCTTCTTTTCTCTCTTGAGACCATGTTGTTCCGGTCTTCTTCTTTGGTTTTTCCTCTTGGTCAACTTGCCACTTATGAACTTTGGTTCTGAAGATAACCCGGCTTTGGATGTCTTCAGGTGTAATTCCTGCCAGTTTGAGATCTGTTTTAATTTCGCCAATCCATTTTATTGTGTCCGTTTTAGCTTTACTTCGGTTTTCATAAAATTCAACTATTTGCTTGGTAAGTCTATCTGGGTTCATCCTTTTTATATGTCCAAAGAATCTTAATCTGCGTTTTCTGATGTCGCTGTGAATGTTAGAAAATTGTTTGATTTCCTGTTTCCCTCTAAGGCGGTACTGTTCATCTACGAGTTTTGGGCCTAAAATGTTTCTAATGATCTTGCGTTCCTTTTTCTGAATATTTTCTAGATCAGTTTTCCTGTTCAAAATTAGTGTCTCTGATCCATAGAGGCATTCTGGTTTAATAACTGTATTATAGTGTCTTAGTTTAGCATGCTTGGAGAGACACTTTTTGTTATAGATATTTTGGGTGAGTCTATACGCAGTTTCCATTTTTTGGCATCTAACTTCATTGGCTTTTGTTTCCATTGCATTCTCCTGAATTATTTCACCGAGATATTTGAATTGCTGGACCCGTTTTATTTTGCCATATTTTGTCTCCATGAATTTAGGGGCTTCTTTGCTGCAGGTCATGTATTCAGTTTTTTCAAACGATATTTGGAGGCCGACTTTTTCCGCTGTTTCTTTCAGGAGTTCGATCTGGTTTATGGCTGTTGAAACGTCACGAGTTAAGATTGCCAGATCGTCCGCAAATGCCAGGCAGTCTACTGCTAAATTGCCCCTACCAAGAGTGATTGGTTGGTCAATCTTGAGGGCAGACTTCTGTTTGCGCCATTCCTGTATTACCTTTTCAAGGACGCAGTTGAAGAGTAGTGGAGAGAGCCCATCTCCCTGTCTTACTCCTGTTTTGATCGGAAAAGGGTCTGAGATTTCCCCCATGAATTTAACCTTAGATTTTGTGTCTGTCAATGTCTCTTTTACAATTGCGAGTGTTTTCCGGTCTAGACCCTGTTCTTTTAATATCTGAAACAGTGATTGACGATCAACTGAATCATAGGCCTTTTTGAAATCAACAAAAGTACAAACTACATTTTTGCTACAAATTCTCTGATGCCTTAGGATTAACTTTAGGTTCAAAATTTGCTCTGGACATGAACGGCCTGGTCTGAAACCTGCTTGATATTCTCCAATTTTGGGTTCTAGTTGCTGTTGGGCTCTATCGAGAAGGCACTGAGATAAAATTTTGTAGGCAACAGATACCAATGAGATTCCTCTGTAGTTATTTACATCTGTTCTGTCTCCTTTCTTATGTAAAGGATGAATTAGTGCACTTTTCCAATCTTCTGGAATTTGTTCTGTTTCCCAAATCTCTTGGATAATACCGGTGAATTCTTTTATAGTATTTGGGCCTGCTGATTTGAGAATTTCTGCTATGATCCCATCCTCACCTGCAGCTTTATTCATTTTAAGTCGTTTTATCTGTCTGGTAATTTCTTCTTCATCCGGTGGTACTGAATTTGGGTTTGTGAAGTCAGGTTCCTGCGGTGGAAATCTTTGTGTTGGCTCTGGGCAGTTAAGCAGTTCTTCAAAATACCTTGCAAGTTCGGTGCAGTTTTCTTGATTGTTCAGTGCAAATTGCCCATTTACTTTCTTAAAGCAAAGGTTTTGTGGCTGATACCCTGTTAGCTTTGTTTTGAAGTTCTTGTAGAAATTTCGTGTGTGGTTTTTCTCGAAGTCCTTTTCAATTTCCAGTAGTTGATCTTTCTCGAATTTCCTTTTAGTCTGTCGGATTAATTTCGCTGCCTCTTTCCTGACTGCCAAAAACATTTTGTGATTATTATTATTATTATTATTATTATTATTATTATTATTATTATTATTATTATTATTATTATTATTATTATTATTATTATTGTTACGGAGTTTTGTGGATGTGCAGAGGTGAAAGAAGGTGGTGGGATGAACAGGTCTCAATCTACGAAATTAAAGTTAATTTAAAATTTAACAAGGTTATATTTTCTTTTCAAGATTAAGAAATAACAAATATAACAGATACTCAGTAGCCGAAACACAAATCGAGAATGTACAATTACAGAGTTACAGAATTTGGGCTCCGAGAGCCAGACACACACTTCTTGAGCTATAAGTCCAACCTTACGATATACAGGATTCAACAAAGGGGCAGAAGACCCCAATCATGCCCAGGAGCACTTGCTCCCAATTACACAGTAAAGCCTCCTCAAGGCACGCAGAAACAGATTTTAAGAAAGAGCAACCCGCTCTTAAGTTCAAGCCTATTAAAGGCCACACCAAACTCCTCGTTCAAGCTGTCCTCCAAGGACATATACACAGGGGTAAAAATACCCAACCTACTGAGGCCTATTCAGTGAAGAAACAGAAATATTACATGGCCGCCACAATACCAACTTGAGAGGAGGCGAAACTGCACTCCTAATACGCCTTATTAAAACCTACTTGGCACTAGGCCTCTAATGCAAGGGCTAATCCCATACTGAAGAGGTGACTTATAGAAGGAGATAATTTACATTACGTTAAGGAAGAAACGGTTGTGAAAATAAGTTCACCTCAATGCAATATGAGTGGGAGCTCGAGTGGGTTAAGCACTCTCTATCCCAATATGTAGTTTAAAAAGATAGAATAGATACCAAGTGTCTTTACATTTTAGGGGAAGGTTACATGGTAAAAGGCTTCGGACCTGCCCCGAGAGTTAAACTGCTGAGCTAGCAAGAAAATAAGTTATTAAAAGGCCATTACCTGGTGGTTGAACTGCTGCCCGAAGAAAGAGGCGCTTCCCGCCCCCTGCTACGTACTTTACACACTGATAGATGTTACTGAAGTGGCGCGGAGACTCGAAAATCAGCAGTTTATATACCCTCGTGGAAAGTTCGAGGCGTTTCAGGAATGAGAACACCCGTCCACAAGCCTTTTATTGGATAATGGCAAAAACTACTACACTAGACGAAGAAGAAACCTTATTGGTGGAAAATTAATTACAGAAATTCCTTATTGGTCAAATTCAAAACTGGCGGAAAGAAAGGGTTAACATTGCCAACTTAAACAATGACTGAAAGAAATTTAACAAAGAACAAACTTATGAACCCAAAATTTCTCCAAAAACACAGTTCTTTCACTTCGCACTAGGATGCATAATTGTAGTCCTTCAGTAGTGCCATCTAGAAGAGAATGTCCACACTTCTTACTACAGGCAAAACAAAAATACATCGAAAACGACCCAGTTCAGAAACTTCAAAATTTACAAGTAGGGACATCTTCTGAGAAACTTGAGAATTAATATGGAGGTTAAAGTTCAGGCTTCCTCCAGTAGAGGAGTTTTAACTGGCGCAAAGTTTGAATTAGCGGCGTGGAGGTGTACCACCCGGTACAATTATTATTATTATTATTATTATTATTATTATTATTATTATTATTATTATTATTAGCGTATTCATTTCATTGTGTAAACATGCGTGTCATCGTGTGTGTTTTTATTAGTTAGTGGTATTTTGCCAGATCATGAATTCGATGCAGTCTTTAATTTCTAGGCCGTTTCCGCAACGGGCTGCCGAAGAAACATCTGAGGTGAAACGAATGAGTAGGCCCACGCCGAACATTCACATAACGCAAACGATCAAGACAAAAAGTAGAACGTTCAATAGGAACTTCAATCCTGAGATTTACAAGAAACATGACTCGTTATGTGGGTGTGAGGTCAGTAATGCTTTATACTGTTTTCCATGCATACTTTTTTTTTTGCTAGTTGCTTTACGTCGCACCGACACAGATAGGTCTTATGACGACGATGGGAAAGGGAAGGGCTAGGGGTGGGAAGGAAGCGGCCGTGGCCTTAATTAAGGTACAGCCCCAGCATTTGCTTGGTGTGAAAGTGGGAAACCACGGAAAACCATCTTCAGGGCTGCCGACAGTGGGGTTCGAACTTACTATCTCCCGAATACTGGATACTGGCCGCACTTAAGCGACTGCAGCTATCGAGCTCGGTCCATGCATACTTTTCGGAGGGGAAGATTCATGGGTAATGCAACGTATGAGGGACATACAACACCTTCACGATCATGTTAAAAAGCACGAATCTTCTTCATCTCATATGAAGAAATCAATAAGTTTAGCTATGTATGGAAATGTTAATATACGAAGGTCGAGTCATAAGTCATGGCAACTATTTTTTTTTCTCGCGAACCGGAGACAACACTGAAAATCTAAAATATGCATTTGGAAATATAAAGCATGTACTTATGCATAGTGCCTGAAGACTAATTCTGACTTCAGGAGATTCTCGTAGGAAAGTGACAGACAGGCTATTGGTAAACATTGTTTTATTATGCTATAGACAGCAAATACACAAGACTGCGTACAAAGGACAGGTCTCCAGTAGTTACAGACCCTCGAAATAATCACCCAAGGTTTCTACTGTGCGTTGCCAGCGGTACATTTTTGTCCATGGACACTAGACGGCCTGGGCGAGGCAAATCGGCAGTTGATAATCTACCCCGTTTCAACGTCTTCACCCACCTCGCCACTGCTCTATAGGGCATGGCATGCACACCTAATGCTTCCCGCAGCTCTGCATGGCATTGGCGTACATTTCTGCCGCGGAGGACTGCTATTTTAATTTACGATCGTTGCTCCTGCTTGTTGACTTCCGTTTTGTGACGCTCTCACTCACACTCACTCACTTAGACCCACACTGTTGTTTACATACACCATCCAGTGACATCATACGCAAGTACATACCATACGTTTCCCAAGGCATATCCTAGATTTTCCGTGTTATCTCCTGTTCGCTGGAAAAAAAAATAGTTGCCATATTTATGACTCGACCTACGTTGCTGCACAGATGGACACTGCTTATAGAAGGAATATCCAGCTACATAATGACAGGGTTACGCAGAACAGGTATGTCCTGAATATTGTAATAAACTGTGTAAGATTTTGTGGCTCATTTGAGTTAGCGTTGAGGGGCCATGATGAAACAGGCACATCACAGAATCCTAGTGTTTTTCGTGGATTGATTAATTTCAGTGCTGAGCTTGATAGTGCTTTGAGAGGCCACTTAGAAAAGGCGACGGTTTTTAAGGGCATCTCTAAAACTATCCAGATTGAAATATTTCAGTGTATGTTAGAGGTATGTCAAGAGTAAATAACCAAGGAAATTAAAGATGCAGAGTCCATGGCCGTCATAGCTGATGAAACAAGTGGCGTTGCGACAATATTTCAGATGGTTATTATCTATAGGTATCTAGTAAATAATAAACCTGTAGAAAAATTTTCGAGTTTCATTCGACCTATTGGTGGTAATTCAGAATCACTGTCTGCGGATGTAATGTCTGAACTTGATTCTCATCTCCAAGGGTGCACAAATAAACTTATAGCACAGAAAAATGATGGTGCATCTGTCATGGAAGGCACGAAACATGGTGTCCAGGCCATTGTCAAAGAAAAGTATCCTGCTCTTTCTTACAGACATTGCCATGCTCACCAACTTAATTTGATTATGGTGAATACAGCATCAATAAACAGAAATGTGTGGATGTTTTTTGCAAACCTTCAAGGACTATGCACCTTTTTCTCAAATTCTCCTTAAAGAACTGCTATTCTTGATTAAGTTGTGCAGAAATGCCACGTTCGGTTCCGACAGGGTGGAATTTTCATTCCAGGACTGTTAATACCGTTTTTGAACACAGAGAAGACCCGATTGAATGCATGAAAATTATTCAAAGACAGTAACAACACACTTGTTCAAGCTTCGGGATTTTGAAAGATGACGATTTTATATACTGGCTTTCTTTCTTTCACAAGATAATGCCTCATGTAGACATTTTGTACAGTCAACTGCAGAAGCGTGATTGTAATTCACCTCTTTTCTGGCTCAGCTAAAAGCATTTGATAGAGAAATACAAAAAGTTAGAAACAGCGTGGAAGATGAGAAGCCACAGAAACAGTCAGAAAAGAGAAGAAGAACACTGTGTGAAAAGGGAGGCATTTAAAATGTGTGATGTTATTCTAAGGGAGGTCAGTGATAGGTTTAGCTTCATTGGACACCTTGTAGCTGCAACTTTATTTCACTCTGAAAAATCTTCTGAGTATGACAGCAAGTTCCCAGAAGAGTTTCTGAAATCTGCAGTAAAATCCTATCCATTCAGTAATGAGAGCAAACTTCGCACGGAACTGTCTGTAATCTACACTAGAGAGGAGTTTCGAAATATGTCTAGCGCTGTGTGCGTCTAATGAACTTCATTACAGACAATAATTTGTTTGCTACATTTAGTGAAAGTGTTAAATTGTTGAAAGTGTTGTTAACCATACCGATGTCTACTGCAGAAGCAGAACGATGCTTCTCCACTTTAAAGAGGGAAAAAACATTTCTGAGGAGACAGGTTGTCAGCTCTGGCAATGTTTTCAATAGAGCGAGAATTTGTCATGAGAATCAGTGACTTTGGATGCAAAAAGTTATTGATAAATTTGCCAGATGTAAGGAGAGGATGGTAGATTTCCTGTATAAGTAGGTGATCTGTGACTTTTTATTTTTATATTTATTTGTAGTCGTTTAATTTCGAAACCAGATACATTACAAAAGGATTTTTATCGATACCGGAATTAGGCTACCTGAAAGTGTTTCATTTCAATGTGGTAAAAGAGTTTTTTAAATGAAAAAATTGTTAATGGGTTGTAGTAATATTCCTGAAAATAGAAATGTAAAAATGTTAGTTTTATTTTCAATAATAAAAAGTATTATTGATGTATCTGGATTTGAAAATTAACCTGTAATCGTATTGTATCATTAGTAAATATTGTGCGCCTCTGAACTTTTAAGCCACCAACCACCACTGCCTCATACCAACCCTATTTGGAGGAATGTTGTCCGGCGTTAACGGGCCGGTGGGACGTCAGATTGGCGGAAATACTGTTAAAAAGGAAAGAGAAAATACAATATCGTTAATTGCTTACGGATGTATTTTTACTGATACAGTTTATATTCACATTCACTGTACAATACATTTTAACATTTGAGTGTAAAAGGATGTTATTTAAAAAAGTTTGTAATAGACTTTTGTATGGCTGCCGACTGCCTTGGTTTTACGCCGTCAACTCACGTATTCTTAGCAGAAGTAATATATCAGTGCTGGAGGTTTCTTATTCTCGATCCACGTATTTCAATCCTGCTTCAAGGGCATTGAATCCTTCATTCTGTCTTATTTTAGCACCCGGATTTCCCTTCTGTTTCTTTTCTACCGTTGTTAACAAGGCCGACAATGTCTTCATCAGTCACTTCAAACGAGTCATCCACTCACTGAGGTCTCCATCAGACGCACCTGCACATCTAGGGATTTATTTCAGAAAAGGCAACATAAGAAGGCGATAACGCTTGCTAAACAGGGGTTTGGTAAAAAAGAGAAATACACTGACTGACACCGGGCGAGTTGGCCGTGCGCGTAGAGGCGCGCGGCTGTGAGCTTGCATCCGGGAGATAGTAGGTTCGAATCCCACTATCGGCAGCCCTGAAAATGGTTTTCCGTGGTTTCCCATTTTCACACCAGGCAAATGCTGGGGCTGTACCTTAATTAAGGCCACGGCCGCTTCCTTCCAACTCCTAGGCCTTTCCTATCCCATCGTCGCCATGAGACCTATCTGTGTCGGTGCGACGTAAAGCCCCTAGCAAAAAAAACACTGACTGACAGTGACAATGCAACACCAAGGAGGAGTGGTTCGAAAGGGATGAAAGTTGGGGAAAAAACAGAGACGGAACGGACGAATAATTGATGTTTATTTCAAACCGATATGCAGGTTACACAATGCGCACGGCATCGACTCAGTAGGATGTAGGACCACCGCGAGCGGCGATGCACGCAGAAACACGTCGAGGTACAGAGTCAATAAGAGTGCGGATGGTGTCCTGAGGGATGGTTCTCCATTCTCTGTCAACCATTTGCCACAGTTGGTCGTCCGTACGAGGCTGGGGCAGAGTTTGCAAACGGCGTCCAATGAGATCCCACACGTGTTCGATTGGTGAGAGATACGGAGAGTACGCTGGCCACGGAAGCATCTGTACACCTCGTAGAGCCTGTTGGGAGATGCGAGCAGTGTGTGGGCGGGCATTATCCTGCTGAAACAGAGCATTGGGCAGCCCCTGAAGGTACGCGAGTGCCACCGGCCGCAGCACATGCTGCACGTAGCGGTGGGCATTTAACGTGCCTTGAATACGCACTAGAGGTGACGTGGAATCATACGCAATAGCGCCCCAAACCATGATGCCGCGTTGTCTAGCGGTAGGGCGCTCCACAGTTACTGCCGGATTTGACCTTTCTCCACGCCGACGCCACACTCGTCTGCGGTGACTATCACTGACAGAACAGAAGCGTGACTCATCGGAGAACACGACGTTCCGCCATTCCCTCATCCAAGTCGCTCTAGCCCGGCACCATGCCAGGCGTACACGTCTATGCTGTGGAGTCAATGGTAGTCTTCTGAGCGGACGCCGGGAGTGCAGGCCTCCTTCAACCAATCGACGGGAAATTGTTCTGGTCGATATTGGAACAGCCAGGGTGTCTTGCACATGCTGAAGAATGGCGGTTGACGTGGCGTGCGGGGCTGCCACCGCTTGGCGGCGGATGCGCCGATCCTCGCGTGCTGACGTCACTCGGGCTGCGCCTGGACCCCTCGCACGTCCCACATGTCCCTGCGCCAACCATCTTCGCCACAGGCGCTGCACCATGGACACATCCCTATGGGTATCGGCTGCGATTTGACGAAGCGACCAACCTGCCCTTCTCAGCCCGATCACCATACCCCTCGTAAAGTCGTCTGTCTGCTGGAAATGCCTCCGTTGACGGCGGCCTGGCATTCTTAGCTATACACGTGTCCTGTGGCACACGACAACACGTTCTACAATGACTGTCGGCTGAGAAATCACGGTACGAAGTGGGCCATTCGCCAACGCCGTGTCCCATTTACGCATTTCACATCATGAGCATACCTCAGTGACGTCAGTCTACCCTGCAATTGGCATAAAGTTCTGACCACTCCTTCTTGGTGTTGCATTTGCTCTGTCAGTCAGTGTATTTTGATCAGTGCAATTAGGAAGAAATTTGAGATGTCTTTTATATGGAACGTGGTATTCTATGGATGTGAATCTTGGACAATTAGAAATCGGAAGTGGAAACGACTGGAAGCGTTTGAGATGTGGGGCTGGAGACGAGTGCCACAGATTAAATGGATTGAAAAGAGAACAAACAATATAGAATTCTGCAAGAAATTCAAAGGAAGCTGATCTGACGATACAGCAAAGGAGAGTTAAAGTCACTTGGCACATCTTGCAACATAATTCATTTATAACCTATCTGCTGTAAGGGAAAATCACGGGGAAGAGAGGCCGAGAGCGACCGAGAAAAAAATTCCCTCAAGACTTGGCACCGAATCTTCATTATGGTTCCTGCTACGGAATGAAACGAGGAACTAAGGATAGAGAACAATGGTTGCATAGGCAAGGCATTGTCTGTAGACACTGATGTCCATGTTTTCAGTGGCAATTACTTCATTGTCAGAATTCTTCTCTGAATCCTTCTCACTTAACAACACATCCTACGATTTACAATTTGTGAGGGATAAAACTTCCGTCGGATAAGCGAAGATCGGTTAAGCGAGACTCTACCTTATTTATAATAACTCTACATGTTTCTGCGATGGTTTTTAATATGGTGCATTGTGTTGAGATGGACATGTACACATACATCTCGCAGTTAGTGTGAATTGGGTAAGTACACTGACTGACAGAGCAAATGCAACACCAAGAAGGAGTGGTCAGAACTTTATGCCAATTGCAGGGTAGACTGACGTCACTGAGGTATGCTCATGATGTGAAATGCGTAAATGGGACACGGCGTTGGCGAATGGCCCACTTCGTACCGTGATTTCTCAGCCGACAGTCATTGTAGAACGTGTTGTCGTGTGCCACAGGACACGTGTATAGCTAAGAATGCCAGGCCGCCGTCAACGGAGGCATTTCCAGCAGACAGACGACTTTACGAGGGGTATGGTGATCGGGCTGAGAAGGCCAGGTTGGTCGCTTCGTCAAATCGCAGCCGATACCCATAGGGATGTGTCCACGGTGCAGCGCCTGTGGCGAAGATGGTTGGCGCAGGGACATGTGGCACGTGCGAGGGGTCTAGGCGCAGCCCGAGTGACGTCAGCACGCGAGGATCGGCGCATCCGCCGCCAAGCGGTGGCAGCCCCGCACGCCACGTCAACCGCCATTCTTCAGCATGTGCAAGACACCCTGGCTGTTCCAATATCGACCAGAACAATTTCCCGTCGATTGGTTGAAGGAGGCCTGCACTCCCGGCGTCCGCTCAGAAGACTACCATTGACTCCACAGCATAGACGTGCACGCCTGGCATGGTGCCGGGCTAGAGCGACTTGGATGAGGGAATGGCGGAACGTCGTGTTCTCCGATGAGTCACGCTTCTGTTCTGTCAGTGATAGTCACCGCAGACGAGTGTGGCGTCGGCGTGGAGAAAGGTCAAATCCGGCAGTAACTGTGGAGCGCCCTACCGCTAGACAACGCGGCATCATGGTTTGGGGCGCTATTGCGTATGATTCCACGTCACCTCTAGTGCGTATTCAAGGCACGTTAAATGCCCACCGCTACGTGCAGCATGTGCTGCGGCCGGTGGCACTCCCGTACCTTCAGGGGCTGCCCAATGCTCTGTTTCAGCAGGATAATGCCCGCCCACACACTGCTCGCATCTCCCAACAGGCTCTACGAGGTGTACAGATGCTTCCGTGGCCAGCGTACTCTCCGGATCTCTCACCAATCGAACACGTGTGGGATCTCATTGGACGCCGTTTGCAAACTCTGCCCCAGCCTCGTACGGACGACCAACTGTGGCAAATGATTGACAGAGAATGGAGAACCATCCCTCAGGACACCATCCGCACTCTTATTGACTCTGTACCTCGACGTGTTTCTGCGTGCATCGCCGCTCGCGGTGGTCCTACATCCTACTGCGTCGATGCCGTGCGCATTGTGTAACCTGCATATCGGTTTGAAATAAACATCAATTATTCGTCCGTGCCGTCTCTGTTTTTTCCCCAACTTTCATCCCTTTCGAACCACTCCTCCTTGGTGTTGCATTGTCACTGTCAGTCAGTGTATATAGAGACATTACAAATACACGACGGACTCATCATCAACCAACACACACTTTTCGCCGTCTGTCTCAACAGTGGACTGTGTACACCCTTATCTCATTATTTTTGATTCGGCCGGGTGACGCCGCAACACTACCATCGCACCCAGCCGACCCAACAAAGCATATAGGCCAGACACCAAGTCGAAAGTCGGCCTCCCAACATGTACATCTGTGTAGTCCTAGACGTCCAACAATCCATCACTGAAGACTCCATCCTATCTGAACTCCGCAAGTCTGGAGTATACTGCGCCACAAGGCTGTATGAAGGTTCCGTACCATCAAACGACGTCCTTCTTCATTTCAACACATACACCGAACGTGACCATCTTCTCGCCACTGGTGCACAAATCTGCCAACGCCTCCATCGCATGGAAGATACTCCCAGCAATATTTTAGAGCAACTCCCGGACTATTCCCCTGATCCACCTCCTTACACACCCCCGCCACAACCCTTGTCCTTTCCTTACACCACTACTACCACCCTCACAACCTCGCCAGTTCACACCTCCCTCACAACTTCGCTCACGACTACGGTAACAACCCATCCTATCCCTATCATGACCACTACTATCACCTCGCCTCTCACCCCTACCTCATCAAGTCAACAACCAGCGCCTGCAACTGACACTACCACCTACATAATGCCGCCACCATCGACCGATTGCACCTGCGTCATCCGAGGAGTGGACCCGCTCTTATCCAACGACGCCATACTTCAAGACCTCCGCCAGACAGGAACACCAGTTCGCAGAGCAACTCGGATTTTTAACGCTACAGGACCTGCCCAGCTCGTTCGCCTTCGTCTACCGACTCTGGACATCGCCCAACATTTCATCAACAACGGAATCCATCTTCAAGGCAGCCATAATCACATTGAATCATCTCGCTCTCCTCCCCAACCTGTTAACCGATCTCATACACCCCGTCGCCGTCACCGGCCGGCTCCTCCTTCCCTTCCACCGAGTCCACAAATCCGTTTTTACCCTCCTCCACCCGGTTTTTCTCCTCCAATACAACCCCAACCAACCCCCTCCACACCTTACTCACTTCCCTGCATAACTTCTCCTGAATCTTTCACGTCTTAGCCCTTTCCCTTACCTCCAGCACTAACCCCACCTTCGTCCCACAGCCGTTATATCATCCTCCTACGTACTTCTAAATCTGTGTAATATCTTTTGTACTACTTTGTAACCATCTATGCTAATAAATTCACTCAACGAACTTCAATACTCAGGCATAGGCACAATTCCTCTCCGATCTCCTATATATTCACATCCTTTACCCACCTCCTTCTTCCATCACATCTCCCCAACCCGCCCGCATCTCTTGCCCACAGACAGAGCGTCACCCTCTACGTGGCCCGCCCCACCCCTTCAGGGTGGGGAATGAAAACATTTAATAGTATAGTAGCATACACGACGCATGTTTCTGTTCGTCTTAATATACTTCTCTTCATACACCACACTATCAACCACCACAGATACACGCAGCAGTGAAAACATCCTTCCACAGCGGGTTGGTATCAGGAAGGGCACCTATCCGTAAAACTGGGACGAGTCCATATCAAATATCTATCCTGCTACATTGCGAATAAAACCAGGAAGAAGATGTGTGTACCTAAGTGCGACTTACTTTTTATTACTTGAAGAGCAATGGCGTTGTAGCGCTTTCTCCAACGCAACAAGAACGTTCTCTACCCACTAACACTTCCGATAACTGCTGCTGGCGCAGTTGGACTGTGTTCCGGTGAGTAGCGGAAACTGGCTTTCTTCCCGTTTCTCAGTCATCGTCGAGAAGTGGTCCTGGACATAGGCCAGCTCTGACTGTCGGAACCAATAGCTCGCTGCTTCTGAGTCAAGACTCTGACTCAGCGTTTAGGAACTTGACTAATTTTGGTAAATAGAGTGTTACATTAAGTCCACCTGAAATAACCAAGACTTAATTTGCTTGGATTTTAAGATGTATTTCCTAGTAATTCAAATTTAATTTTAATATGAAAATCCATAGCCTGTTTCCAGTCATTCAACCGGGTCAGGAATGGAATGGAATGGCATGAATGAAGCTCCCATCTAGCGGTGAGGATAGCAGTTGGTGCCGGTTGCCGAAACCTGTCGCACCCCTCTGGGGCAATGATTAATGACTGGCAGATGAAATGAAATGATATTGGAGAGTGTTGCTGGAATGAAAGATGACAGGGAAAACCGGAGTACCCGGAGAAAAACCTGTCCCGCCTCCGCTTTGTTCAGCACAAATCTCATATGGAGTTACTGGAATTTGAACCACGGAACCTATCAGTGAGAAGCGGGCACGCTGCCGCCTGTGCCACGAAGTCTCTACTCATTTTAATAATTGAAAGATATTCATATTATTTTTATTTATAACACAGTGGATATAAACTATTTCTTTCTTTCTTTCTTTCTTTCTTTCTTTCTTTCTTTCTTTCTTTCTTTCTTTCTTTCTTAATCTGTTTACCGTCCAGCGTTGGTTTTTGCCTCGGACTCCGCGACGGTTCCAACCTCTACCGCTTCAGGGCATTGTGCTGGAGCGTGAGACTTTGGGTCGGGGGGGGGATATAACTCGGAAGAAGGACCAGTACCTTATCTGCCTTTACTCTGTTGACTTCACTAGGATGAGTCCCGTTCCAGCCCTTGTAGCACGTTTCAAATTTCGTGGCAGAGCCTGGAATCGAACCCAGGCCTCCGGGGGTTGCAGCCAATCACATTAACAACTACACCACAGAGGCGGACGGTTATAAACTCCACTGCCAAAAATTTTGAGAATGTTTAGGGAAGTTTGCTGAGTGTTTTGATATAAGGAACCCGTGGTCTCCGGCGGCGCATTACCACGTGAGTGTGTTTTGCCTGTTGCAGCTGTTTACGCAGAACGTGCGCCGTGTTTACGACCAGAACGTACGTGTTGTCCCGTGGCACTTACTGGTCACCACAATAACAGTGGTCTGAGTCAAAATGAGTCGACAATTACAATTTTCTTTGCGTCGCATCGGCACAGATAAGTCTTATGGCGACGTTGGGATAGGAAAGGGGCAAGGATTGGGAAGTAAGCGACCATGGCCTTAGTTAAGGTACAGTCCCAACATTTGCCTAGTGTGAAAATGGGAAACTACGGAAAAACATTTTCAGGGCTGCCGACAGGGTGGGTGTCCGGACATTTGCGGTCACTGCAGCAGGGGGTGGTCCTCATTAGCTTAATCTCGGGGTATCCCCGCTAACCTGCCTGAGCTCCTGTTCGCTCCTTGCAGATCAACACTTTTCTCTCGCGGGCATTATTTACAGACTGATACCCTCAGACACAAACGCAATTCCATATCGAAACTTCCTGGTGTAAGTATTTACTGTTGTGCGCTGTAATGGATTTGACAAATCCAAATTTGGCAAATGGTTGTATGTACATAAAGTAGAGGGAAAGTCAACATAAAATCGTCACCTGGGTGTGTCTGAAGGAGAAGAACTAGTCATGCCATGTTTTAGTAACATAAAATTCTGTAGATGATAAATAAATATATTCTATTCAACTTCCTATCCGGCCTCTCTTGGTCAGCTCTTGTTCTCTTCCGACCCCCACGGCACGATGTTTACCAAGCCCAGGCAGTCTTACATTTTCACTTCCTTCGGGCATTTACCCTATTTTTCCCTAAAAGAGAGTCGGACCTATTCGACTTTTTTCTGGTTAGTTTTAAGGGAGGATGGTGGCACCGTTCTACTTTCTCACAAAGACAGTAATCACCACCATCACAAATAGATCCCGTGACTACCACGTTATAAACAGTCACGCTCGTATATTTGATATTTAAACTCTAATACACCACAAAGTGAATTTTTGTGTACAAATATAAGAGGCTAATTCAAAAAAATAAATTTATCGTGGAATAATTAAAGATAGGCCAAGGTAAAATACACTATTTTATTCCGCACCAGTCCTTCATTTTTCGAAGAACAAAAGTTAATCGATCATTTATTTATTTATTTATTTATTTATTTATTTATTTATTTATTTATTTATTTGTGGTAGTCTAACGTCACTCTAAATGGAATTAGAAATGCCGGACTCAGTGGCTCACACGATTGAGGCGCTGGCCTTTTGGCCCCAACTTGGCAAGTTCGATGCTGCCAACCCGCGCTCCCAAGTTGTGAGCCCCCGGGGCCCCATTTAGTCACCTCTTACGACAAGCAGGGGATACCGTGGATGTATTCTTCGTGGCTGAACGAATCGATAAATAACGCCCGCGAGAAAAAAATATTGATATGCAAGGAGCGAGAAGGTGCTCAGGGAAGTTAGCGGGGATACCCCGAGATTAAGCTAATGAGGCCCACCCCCTGCTGCAGTGACCGCAAATGTCCTGTGACTGCTGGGGAATTTCTGTGAGTGGGCACAAGTTTATCTCAGTGACCGCAAATGTCCGGCGACCGCAAATGTCCGTGACTGCAATTGTCCGGCAACCGCCGACAGTGGGGGTCGAACCCACCATCTCCCGGATACAAGTTGACAGTTATGTGACCCAAACCACGCAGCAGCTCCCATTAAGAGACATCTATTCAAGTCCTGGGAGAGAAACTTAGGTAACGCAAGGAAACATAATATCAATATAATATTATGAGGAAAAACACACAAAATTCAATTCCTTGAGTATATTGCTTGCATTTTCCACCAACGGTGTTACAATCCATGTACTTAAAGTAATTGTGATACGTAGAACACATTTGTTCTACTGGCCTGATAGTGCTGATATTAGTCTGCAAAGTGGAGATGTGGGATTTCAGTGAAATAGTTACCGCAGAGTGGAATATAATTATACAGACATCTCCATAAGGCCATATTTTTACATTCAATATCACTTCTGTATTAAAGCGGTCCAATGTCAAAAGCCACACTATAACAATTACATTTTCAAACGATGAACAGTATGTCAATGTCATAACCTGCCTTTTGCCAAATATATTGCAACATAGGCAGAGCATTGATTGTATATCACAGAGTGAATTCTAATGTTGAAATGCCGATCATGTAACTTTACATGCGGTTTTCCACATTATAGTCTTAAAAAATCAGCAATCCTTCTCATATAAACAGGGCTTTTTCTTCTGCTGGTACGTTCCGGTACGCGTACCGGTAAACTTAAGACTGTAAAAATTGTAAAGATTTGGATTTATTATTTTACTTTTTTTACAAGTTGCTTTACGTCGCACCAACATAGATAGGTCTTATGGTGACGATGGGATAGGAAAGGGTTAGGAGTGGGAAGGAAGCGGCCGTGGCCGTAATTCAGGTTCAGCTCCAGCATTTGCCTGGTGTGAAAATGAGAAACCACGGAAAACCATCTTCAGGGCTGCCGACAGTGGGGTTCGAACCCACTATCTCCTGAATAGTGGATACTGGCCGCACTTAAGCGACTGCAGCTATCGAGCTCGGTGATTTGGATTTATTGTTTAAAAAAGTGTCTCCGCTTAAGTGATGCCATCATCGCTTGATGTCGAATTATTGCATCAGCAAGTGTCGATAGATTAACTCTCATTTGCTCTCATTCATAGTTATCGACCGTATCATAAAGTATATGATATCGATCTAGTATGTGCTTGCCGCTTAATATATGGGAACTTCCCTCGTGTGGCTGTGGTCAGCTGTACCACACTGGAAGAATACTCGTTGGGTAGCTTCAAGTTACAGAAATGTTTTCTGCAGTCTCGAAAAGCTATGGATTACTCGCGACACATTTTGAAAGAAAAAACAGGTGTAAGTGTGAAAGTGTTATGTACTGTATACTGAACTCTTGAAAAAATTTTGAATTTTTTTCCTTGCTATTGGCTTTACGTCGCACCGACACAGATAGGTCTTATGGCGACGATGGGACAGAGAAGGGCTAGGAGTGGGAAAGAAGCGGCTGTGGCCTTAATTAAGGTACAGCCCCCAGCATTTTCCTGGTGTGCAAATGGGAAACTGCGGAAAACCATCTTCAGGGCTGCCGTCAGTGGGATTCGAACCCACTATCTCCCGAATACTGGATACTGGCCGCACTTAAGCGACTGCAGCTATCGAGCTCGGTAAATTATGAATTTTAGTTTTAATCTTGGTCTTATGTGTGATGCTCTTCAAGAGTTGCCAGAACTCAGTGTTGAACTACAAGCACGCGATATGACTCTTTATAAGGCTCACAAAGTAATAGGCTATCCAGGAAAATTCTTCTGTATGAAGATAGAAAATTTAATAGTGCATCCTACTATCGTGAAGCTCGAACGGCAGCTGAGAATTTGAAATTCATGGGAGTTACCCTGGAGAAGAGAAAAGTAAAAGGCGAGCTGCCAACGCAAAAAAGTCTCTTAATCCTGAAATGCCCTATAACAGCTTAAGACGACGGATGGAAACGCGTCTGTTAACAAAAGAAGACACAAGAATGTCAGAATAGATAAAAGTGCTGTGTCCTGAATGTTAGCCAGATAATGTGCAGAAGAATGTCCCTTTTGGTGAAGTTGAAATACAAAATTTGTGTAGATGATTAAGGATGCAAGACAGGCAAGTTCTAAGAGGTTATCGTGTATTCCTTATTGAGAAGAAAATGCCAGCATCACTACTACCACTTGTAAACACCGTCAACCGTCACCGTCTCATTTCTATCTCTGAATGTGAACGTGGTTTCTCGCAAATGAACATGATATTGATACCAATGGTACCTGACAGGCAGACAACTTGCGACCGACACATAGAGGAAGATGTAATCATAAGCATAATGGGTCCAATTTGGTAGTTATAGAAATGGAAAATAATATCGTGTATTCATTTTTTACTGACAATTTTAGTTACCTATCTTGAAGTCTGAAAGTTAATGTAAAAATTAAGCTGTGTTTTGGCCTGTAGATTGGGTTTGACATTATGGTGCAACCGGCTACCTGGTAGTATAATATGATTACTTGAAACCACAGAAACTGTAGCCTGCGACTCCACTATTCTATGTTAGGGATGGTTCGAGTGAGTACCGGTTATTTTTTTCCCAGAGAAAAAGCGCTGCATATAAAGCTTATATTTTCGAAAGAAGTGCAGATTAGGGGAGGATGGCAATACGCTATTTTGTTGTTTTTTCGGTGGAAATACCTTAAGTATATGAAAGTCACAAGAGTTTGTGAAGGAAGTGAACAGAGGGGCGTTGGACAAAGGGCATGTTTGGAAGAGTGACTAAAGTCAGTCTAGAAGTGTACGATCTGTCTGACCTGACCAGGTATCACACAGCAATAGACTCTTTTCACTCAGATATTCAAAAAGGACTGAAGTTGGAGAATGTTTCATATGCTCTTTCGTGATTTCTCACTTTTGCTTGCTTCCACATGAATGTTTTGTAGACATATTGCTTCAAGTTTATTTGAAACATATATGGCGAAAGTTCCGTGTATATCTAGTAAACAGAGATACTGCTTGTTAGCCAATTTCCACTCATTGATAAAGCCATATCAAGCTGTGTGTAGTGTTATGTACATACTGCGACACACAAGCTGTAGTTTCCTCCCCTCCATGAGATAGTGTTGACAGTGAAGACATTTCATAATGAAATTGACTTTGGTCACTCTTCCAAACATGCCCTTTGTCCACACACCCCTCCGTTTCACTTCTTTCACAAACTCCTGTGCCTTTCAACGGATAGTGTTATCTTCTTCTATGTCGTTACGTGTGACGAATCTAGTAACATGTCTGGATGAAATGCCTTAAGATTGTCGAAAAAAGTGAATCAAAGCTTTGAAATTGTTCAGGCCAAGTATTTTAGATACTTTTAGTGCCCACATTTGCAGATCTGTAGATCTGTCAAACTGCGACATTATTATCGGCACACACTATCTGGATGCATTTACACCCGAGTGCTGAATCGGTCGACCTCGGCAATCTTCGAGATTCGTACTGGCAACCTTTGAAACACAAACTATGAATCGCTTAAGCATCGTTGTGCGACATCCAGCGTACACTTTACGTACTAGTACTGTTGTTGTTTACACAGCAAAGCCAATTCAGGCTAGGAACAAGATTCGCATCGAGAAATGTTATATAACGTGCATGTGACACAGTTGTTGGCTTAAGATAATAATGGTTTAGAAACTTCATATCGATCGATCATATTCTCGATTCAATTCAGATTTCATTTTCATTCAGTTGGCAGCACTACCGGAACAGGGACAGCCCCCTCTTTACTCCTCGCCCCCGTACACAAATGCATTCAGATAAAGTGTGCCGATAATACATACTCCTTTAAAGTATGTAGTTCTGACAGCCTGTTTCCTTTGAAGTAGGTTCCTTCTCGTCGTTTCCTAGTCACATACTTTAAAATTAACTTCGAATATGATTTTACTTCTAATGCACTTACACCCCATTAGTTTGCTAAAGGAGTTGAAGCCACGATTGTAATAGTCTTCATAAATGTTTTCCAGTATGCTGTCATCAATACCTTCAAATACACTGGGTCTCGACTTTTTGGGAGGAGATACTTCGTACTCAATTTACTTGACAGTTCCTGCTGCTTTGGAGATGGGAGACTTGTAGAAATAGAAATATATTTATTTAAAGTTAATTACAAGTAGGACCAGAGGTCCCTTTGGCTGTAACTAACTGCCACTTTAACCTAAATGTATCACCTAATATACAAAATCTAATAAAAGAATACATAAAAAGCGTAAGATACATTTTCCTACTGAGGATATAAGAATAGGATTAAAAACTAAACATATAGATTACAATAATACTTTTAACATTTCATAAACATACACTATACTAACAAGGAAGAGAAGACGAAAGAGAAACCTAAGAATTTTAAGGCCGAGGATGAATTAAGAGTAAAACTGAGCATCTAAAATGTACCTAGGGGGTTATGATATTTCGTAGTATTTAATTAATTTGGTGAAAATTCATTTACATGGCTTAATAAGTGGAAAGGTAGCGGTATTTAAGAGATTTTTTCTGAGTTCCCACACTACTTTACTGAATTTCATATAGTTTAAGATCGTTGTATAATTGAGAGGCAGTGACAATGAACGAGTTGTACAGCTTGAACGACCTTCTTCAGGTGCAGGCCCCTCCTCTACTTCGAAGTAAGTATATCTATATAGCGTAACATCATGCATTTCTGTGTCTTTCCCATCATATTCATTCATGGGATTAATTCTCCTTAAGTACCTATTCTTAAGACATTTTCAAAATCTTCCTCCACTTGGAGGCTGCCTAAGACAAAGAATACACTAAAACAATTTCATTCAAAAATTAAAAAAATAAAGTGAATTATAAGCCTCAGTCTGGCGAATACAAGTGATATCTTGAGTATCAAAAGAGAACCCCTGAGCGCTTTCAGTCCCCAGTCGATGAACTCCCTGGAACTGATGTTGCGGTCTTGTCGTTTTCTTATGGATTGTCCCTCTCGCACCGATCATGAGACCACTCACTTCAACGTCGTCCAGCCCATATTTATTCATACAATACGGCACTATAGGCAAGTAGATAGACTCCAAGAGACGCTTTCGTATTGCATCTTTACTTGTCAGTGCAGATACAACATGCCACCGTGGAATAGCCTTATCAGGCAACTGCTGAGTTTTGGATGGAAAGGTCATATACCCCTGTTTTCCTGTGATGAACGATCTATAACAGGGCCTCTCGGAGTGCATGCGTGCATTGTGCGGTGCAAGGTGCAAAAGATGACTTGGCAAGGTTGACCAGAGAGCAGACCCGCACTCCTCGATTTTGAGCAATAGCGCTGTCCCTCTCTTTCCCTATGCGTGCCTCGCTCGCTCCGCCTGTCTCTCTCTTCATCACTTGCTCTGCAGCGCTCCACCACCCGAGCAGAATTCAGCCGAGATTATCCGAGTCTCCCCGAGACAAAACGCTGGTCCGAACCGAGCCGAGTCGGACTGATGCACTGTGCACAGAACCTCTGCCCCTCAGTTTGCACGCGTGAGATTTTGGGCGTTTGAGAGGCCCTGATCTGTATTCTAAGCATGTTTTCGTGCTGCAGTGAGGTCTCTGCAGGGGTTGATCATGTGACCAAGAAAAAATCGTAGTAGGTAATTTCGGACTCACTACCGCTGATAATTTTGGCAGAAAAATCTTACCCAGGTAGTGGTGTCCGGGCGGGGTATTTGTATTGCTGGTAAGAGAGAAATGGGCGCAAGGACTTTGCATACCTCTTGTTTTACAATATTTATTTTTCTCAATGCTGACCTCCGTCTTTAGAAGCCAATGGCTTATAAACTCTAAATCTCGAAACTCAAACGTCTCACCAGCTTGTATTTTATGGCATTCCATCGGTTCTTGTTTTCTCCTAGCGGTTTAAAGTCGCATTAACACATCGAAGATTTTAGGGGACGCAAGGATGTGAAAGAGCTAAGGTTGGGAAGGTACCGGCCGTGGCGTTAATTAATGTACAGCCCCAGAATTTGCCTAATGTGGAAATGGGAAACCACAGAAAACTATCTTCAGGACTGCCAACGGTTGGATTCGAACCCACCATCTCCCGAATGCAAGCTTGCAGCTACGCGACCCTAACCGCACAGCCACCTCGCTCGGTCCCATCGGTCCTATTTCAATGTCGACTCTATTTCTGGCGATATACTGAAGGCAAGGGATATAGTGTTATATCTTAAATGCACTGGCGGAAAAAAATGTCCAAACAACAAGAAGGGGTTGTGCTAGATTAACGAACGTTGGTAGGCGTGTTTATACATCTGAAAGATGACAATGATTTATATTTCCCGCAAATCGCATTAGTGTGGCGCTAATAGCGGCCCAAATGATGTTGCACATCAGGTTTGCTTTAAATACGGGCTGTACTGTGCGAGAGCGTTAGTTACCTGTGAGATTGGACAGAGTGACTGTGAGCGGATCAAGAATGCCTTTACGATGACAAAGAGGACAGTATCAACATCTCACTGCGGTTGAACGAGGCCGTACAATAGGGCTACGTGAAGGTGGATTTTCCTTCCGCACTATTGCAGAACGACTTGGCAGGAATGTCTCCACTGTGCATGCATGGTGGCAGCAGTGGTCACGAGAAGGTACACTTGCAAGAAGACCGGGCTCCGGACGTCCCCGTGGCACCACCGAGAGGGAGGACTGCGTCTGCAGCAGCAATTCGAGCGGCAGTTGGCACCACAGTGACGCAACGAACTGTTCGAAATCGGTTACTTGAAGGACACCTCCGAGCCAGACACCCTGCGACGTCAGTGGTGTCAAGAGATAACTCATTGGAGGATGGAGTGTAGATCTGTTGTTTTTTTTCGATGAATGTTGCTTCCTCCTTGGTGCCAGTGATGGCCGTGTGTTGGTTAGAAGCAGGCCAGGTGAGCGCCTGCATTCCACTTGTCTGCGGCGTGGACACACTAGACCTACACCGGGAGTTCTGGTCTGGGGACCAATTTTCTATGACAGCAGGAGCACACTCGTCGTTATTCCACGCACCCTGACTGCAGATATGAACGTCCGTCTGGTGACTCGATCTGTTGTGCTGCCATTCATGAACAGCATTCCCGGGGGTGTTTTCCAACAGGATAATGCACGCGCCCATGCCGCTGCTGTAACCCCCGAACTGTCCCCCTGATCGAGCACGTATGGGACATCATTGGATGACATCTCCAGCGTCATCCACAACCGGCAGTAACCATCCCTATATTGACCGACCAAGTGCAACAGGCATAGAACTCCATCCCACAAACTGACATCCGACACCTGTAAGACACAATGTCTTCCAAAGTCAGGGGATTACACCGGTTATTAATGGACCAGTATGGCACATTTGTGATGGCTTTTCTCGCGCGAATATTAACCTGTAGAGTTGTACCTTTAATCAGTTAAATATGTTACATCGACAAATATATTGCTAACATTTCCGTATTCTGCATTCCTTATTTCATGGTGTTTGTATATTTTTTCCGTCAGTGTACTTACTTGATTATTGTTTGCATGAAGGAACTGTACCAAACGAATGGAGAGTTGCTAATGAACCACCACAGGAAATGGTAGACTATAGTACTCCCAGTGTACAAAAGAAAGGATTATGAACACAAAGTGGATAATTAGAGGCCAGTTAGCTTGACACGTGTTGCTTGTAAGCTCTGAGAAAGCATTCTTTCTGATTATATGAGATACGTTTGTGAAGTTTCTAACTGGTTTGACATAAAGCAGTTTGTGCTTAGTACAGTTTATTCGAGTGAGGCTCGACTTCTAGGATTCCAGCAAGATGTAGCAGCAGATATTTTAGTTTCAGGAGGCCAAATGGACTGTATCGCTACTGATCTATCCAAGGATTTTGTTAAGTTAGTTCATAGGAAATTACTAACTAAAATGAGGGGTGTTGGACTAGACTAAATATTAAATCTCAAATTATTTTAACCGCCGCGTACTCGATTTTGGTCCTGCAGAGCTGTTTCTGATCTCATTTTGTTCTTAATTTACTTATCTTATCACTGCTGGAGAAATCGGACGTTTTCGCTGGATTTGTTATGGTTGAAACTGGGACATTGTGAACATTTGTCCAAAATTTCACAAAATATTTATCTTCTTTTCTTTCTTTCTTTCTTTCTTTCTTTCTTTCTTTCTTTCTTAATCCGTTTACCGTCCAGGGTTGGTTTTTCCCTCGGACTCAGCAATGGATACCACTTCTGCCGCGTCAAGGACAGTGTCCTGGAGAGTGAGACTTTGGGTCGGGGATACAACTGGGGAGGAGGACCAGTACCTCACCCAGGAGGTCTCACCTGATATGCTGAACAGGGGCCTTGTGGAGGTGAGAAGTTTGGAAGGATAAAGTTCCCTTTTTCTGACTTATGATTAGTGATGATTTCTTCGCACCTGTTTATCTTCTGCCCTTGAGAGTTCATTTTTGTTGCCACCTGTTGCTGATGGAGTATGAATCATTGAAGTATTGTAGTTTGATATTCAGGTTGATTTTTCCCCCTCCATGATGGTTCTGAAGGCTGTGTGTCTCACTCTGTGTCTTGAACTTGGGCAATGGATTAATGTATGCCTATCTCATTCAAATGTACACTGAGCAAGGTAAATACTGTATTTAGTGCAATTTATGAAATTTATAGAGTGTTTATTGCAGATGTCGGTCGCATTAATGTTTGAAATTAGGCTACAGTTCATAATGGGCAACTTTCAAGGTTACCGTTCAGCTGGTAATCCCAGTATGGTACGGTGATCGGAACAAAATTATATGTCGCCTACATTATAATGAATAACTACATTACAAATTAAAGTGGCACTCAAGGGGATGCAATACGGTTAAATATATGATCAGAATGAGGTTGTAACCTATCGCAGGTTCCTTTCATTTTAGGGATTATCCGTCATAGAACTCATGTACACTGACTGACAGAGCAAATGCAACACCAAGGAGGAGTGATTCGAAAGGGATGAAAGTTGGGGAAAAAACAGAGTCGGCACGGAAGAATAATTGATGTTTATTTCAAACCGATATGCAGGTTACACAATGCGCACGGCATCGACTCAGTAGGATGTAGGACCACCGCGAGCGGCGATGCACGCAGAAACACGTCGAGGTACAGAGTCAATAAGAGTGCGGATGGTGTCCTGAGGGATGGTTCTCCATTCTCTGTCAACCATTTGCCACAGTTGGTCGTCCGTACGAGGCTGGAGCAGAGTTTGCAAACGGCGTCCAATGAGATCCCACACGTGTTCGATTGGTGAGAGATCCGGAGAGTACGCTGGCCACGGAAGCATCTGTACACCTCGTAGAGCCTGTTGGGAGATGCGAGCAGTGTGTGGGCGGGCATTATCCTGCTGAAACAGAGCATTGGGCAGCCCCTGAAGGTACGGGAGTGCCACCGGCCGCAGCACATGCTGCACGTAGCGGTGGGCATTTAACGTGCCTTGAATAAGCACTAGAGGTGACGTGGAATCATATGCAATAGCGCCCCAAACCATGATGCCGCGTTGTCTAGCGGTAGGGCGCTCCACAGTTACTGCCGGATTTGACCTTTCTCCACGCCGACGCCACACTCGTCTGCGGTGACTATCACTGACAGAACAGAAGCGTGACTCATTGGAGAACACGACGTTCCGCCATTCCCTCATCCAAGTCGCTCTAGCCCGGCACCATGCCAGGCGTGCACGTCTATGCTGTGGAGTCAATGGTAGTCTTCTGAGCGGGCGCCGGGAGTGCAGGCCTCCTTCAACCAATCGACGGGAAATTGTTCTGGTCGATATTGGAACAGCCAGGGTGTCTTGCACATGGTGAAGAATGGCGGTTGACGTGGCGTGCGGGGCTGCCACCGCTTGGCGGCGGATGCGCCGATCCTCGCGTGGCACATCCCTATGGGTATCGGCTGCGATTTGACGAAGCGACCAACCTGCCCTTCTCAGCCCGATCACCATATCCCTCGTAGAGTCGTCTGTCTGCTGGAAATGCCTCCGTTGACGGCGGCCTGGCATTCTTAGCTATACACGTGTCCTGTGGCACACGACAACACGTTCTACAATGACTGTCGGCTGAGAAATCACGGTACGAAGTGGGCCATTCGCCAACGCCGTGTCCCATTTATCGTTCGCTACGTGCGCAGCACAGCGGCGCATTTCACATTATGAGCATACCTCAGTGACGTCAGTCTACCCTGCAATTGGCATAAAGTTCTGACCACTCCTTCTTGGTGTTGCATTTGCTCTGTCAGTCAGTGTATATCGCCGGCACGGTATCGCTCTTATTCCGATTTCGTGGCCTGTTCTCATTATATCATTTTCGAACTACTCTACAATCAGGTGATCATGATCTTGGCATCGAGAGGCAACATAGATGAAGTGGCGCTATTCATACTCTATGATTATTAATGCTCTAACCTTTCTGCTAACGGTCTTTAATTTTGCACTTGTGATTCGATAATGCGTATTTTCAACATTTTTCGTCATTCGAGAGCCACGCTCACTAGATTGTGTATCCACTGAAAACATGGTGGACGTTCGTTCAATTTGCTTCAGCCAGGCAGCTCTTTCACCTCTCTGTGTTATTATAGCTCGTTGCCCTTTCCTATCCCATCGTCGTCATAAGAACTATCTGGGTCGGTGCACGTAATGCAAATTGTGAAAAAAAAAAAGAAAAAACTGTTTCACCAAGAGTAAAAAATGTTGCCTGCATGAAGGAATTTAACATGCTAAGTTTCTCAGCGGCACTTCGCGCGGTGCTGCTACTTTATTACACGGCTACGATTCTTTCCGTATCGGCTATGGTACTGTGGTCGTCTGACGGAAAGACGCGTGAGAGCGGGATAATCTGTCACAACTGATGTTTCAAGCTGTTCATCATCATCATCATCATCATCTGTTTACCCTCCAGGTTCGGCTTTTCCCTCGGACTGAGCGAGGGATCCCACCTCTACCGCCTCTAGGGCAGTGTCCTGGAGCTTCAGACTCTTGGTCGGGGGATACAACTGGGGAGTATGACCAGTACCTCGCCCAGGCGGCCTCACCTGCTATAGTGAACAGGGGCCTAGTAGGGGGATGGGAAGATTGGAAGGGATAGGCAAGGAGGAGGGAAGGAAGCGGCCGTGGCCTTAAGATAGGTACCATCCCGGCATTTGCCTGGAGGTGAAGTGGGAAACCACGGAAAACCACTTCGAGGATGGCTGAGGTGGGAATCGAACCCGCCTCTACTCAGTTGACCTCCCGAGGCTGAGTGGACCCCGTTCCAGCCCTCGTACCACTTTTCAAATTTCGTGGCAGAGCCGGAAATCGAACCCGGACCTCCGGGGGTGGCAGCTAATCACGCTAACCACTACACCACAGAGGCGGCCGTTTCAAGCTGAAACTCGTGCTATATCTACAAGCTGCCGCGACTTCTCATCAGTAACAACAGCGAACATTTTAAATATTTATTATACACCACAACAAAGTCCGGCTCCATGGCTAGATAGTTAGCGTGCTGGCCTTTGGTCCAGAGGGTCCCGGGTTCGATTCCCCGCTGGGTCGGGGAATTTAACTTTCATTGGTTAATTCCAATGGCTCGGGGGCTGGGTATGTGTGCCGTCTTCAGCATTAGAATTCATCACAGGTAGGGCCCCATTCTTATAGACACACAGGTCGCCCAACCGTGTCAACTCGAAAGACCTCCACCCAGCCTGTTCGGAGGCCACACGACATTATTCTACCACAACAAAGTTGACGGACGACAAAACTAAACGCCTGGATTGCACATGCGAAGGAAGCTTTCTCATTTTCTTTTACAATATGATTTACGTCGCACCGACACAGTTAGGTCTTATGGCGCCGATGGGATAGGTCTGGGAGTGGAAGGAAAGGGCCTTGTCCTTAATAAAGTACAGCCCCAGCATTTGCCTGGTGTGAAAATGGGAAACCATGGAAAACCATCTTCAGGGCTGCCGACAGCAGGGTTCGAACCCACTATATCCCGGATGCAAGCTCACAGCTGTACGGCCAACTCGTCCGGCTTTCTCAACAACAACACAGTCCGACTCGTTGGCTGAACGGTCAGCGTACTGACCTTCGGTTCAGAGGGTCCCGGGTTCGATTCCCGGCCGGGTCGGGGATTTTAACCTTCATTGGTTAATTCCAGTGGCCTGGGGGTTGGGTGTTTGTGTTGTCCCCAACATCCCTGCAACTCACACACCACACATAACACTATCCTCCACCACACATAACACTATCCTCCACCACAATAACACGCAGTTACCTACACATGGCAGATGCCGCCCACCCTCATCGGAGGGTCTGCCTTACAAGAGCTGCACTCGGCTGGAAATAGCCACACGAAATTATTATTATTATTATTATTATTATTATTATTATTATTATTATTATTATTATTATTATTATATTTATTATTATTAACAACAACAAAAAGGATGAGGTACGAAAGCACTTGGTGAAAAGTTTTGTATGGAGTGTTGTAAGCTATGGGTCAGAAACATGGACCCTGCGGAAAGCGGAAGTGCTGGAACTCAAGGCATTTGTGATGCAATTGGCTTTATGTCGCACCGACGCAGATAGGTCTTATGGCGGCGATGGGGACAGGGAAGGGCTGGGAATCGAAAGGAATCAGCCTTGGCCTTAATTAAAGTACAACCGAGCTCGATAGCTGTAGTCGCTTAAGTGCGGCCAGTATCCAGTAATCGGGAGATAGTGGGTTCGAGTCCCACTGTCGGCAGCCTTGAAGATGGTTTTCCGTAGTTTCCCATTTTCACACCAGGCAAATGCCGGGGCTGTACCATAATTAAGGCCACGGCCGCTTCCCTCCAACTCCTAGGCCTTTCCTATCCCATCGTCACCTGTGTCAGTGCAACTTAAAGTAAATAGCAAAAAAAAAAAGAAAAAAAAATTAAGGTACAGCCCCAACATTTGTCTGGTGTGAAAATGGGAAACTACGGAAAACCATCTTCAGGGCTGCCGACAGTGGGGTTCGCACCCACTATCTCCCGAATACTGAATACTGGCCGCACTTAAGCGACTGCAGCTGTCGAGCTCGGTGCATTTGAGATGTGGTGCTAGCGTCGACTCATTACCTCGGACTGATAAAGTTACAAGCGAGAACGTTTTCAAAAAAGCAAATGAGACAAATACCTTGGTTGAAACCTTAAACAGGTGACGAAATAGTTCCTCACTTGCTTCGTCTTTCTGACTGGTGCACCACCGTGTTTGAGGGAAGACAGGGGAAGCAAAAGAAGGTCTAGAGTGCAATTTATAGACAGCATTAAAGGCAAGCACACCTATCGCCACTTGAGGCAGTTGGAAAAAGAAAGGAAACGTTTGGAAGAGATGCATGTTACCCACCACCTTAGAGTTGAGAATAATAATAATAATAATAATAATAATAATAATAATAATAATAATAATAATAATAATAATAATAATAATAATAATAAGATAGTGCAGTTTGGCTGGCAAGCAGAGCGCTCCGTACTAGCCCGATTCCCAGTCTACTCGCTGAATCGGGAGATCCACCATTACGAAGACCAGTGGTGTATACTGAAGGCTACCAAGGCTATCGGTCAAGCCCAAACCTCCATTGAGAATGGTGGAAGTACCTTATAATGTAAACATATGACACATTGTTCCATATACAAAACTTGAAAGCAGTGAGAAAAAACGTCGCACGTATTTCTGAGAGCAAGGCATTGGAGACTGATATTGCAGCCCAGACTCTCGTCCCTCTCCCCTCAACACACTTCGCGCGGCTTGCTGACGTATGTCCAATAGGTGCTAGGACCGGGGTGATAGCTGTGCTAGGCTTTGTTACGTCAGATCGCCGCTGCTATCAACCATGCGTTACTCACCGTATATACTTCCATACCTCATACTTCTGTCTTAATCATACAGATAACAGAGCGCTGGTATTTCACTCCCGTTTACATTTCTACATCCTTGTAGGAAGACACTTGCAGGGTTGCTGTTATAGGAGTAATATCATTTTCTTTTCATAGGTAGATCTGAAAACATGAAATGCATTCTTTCAGGTTTAGCGTTCTCTTTTGTTGGTTCGAATCGAACCCGTGATCATGGTTATATAATAATAATAATAATAATAATAATAATAATAATAATAATAATAATAGCCTCCGTGGCTCAGACGGCAGCGCGTCGGCCTCTCACCGCTGGATACCGTGGTTCAAATCCCGGTGACTCCATGTGAGATTTGTGCTGGACAAAGCGGAGGCGGGACAGGTTTTTCTCCGGGTATTCCGGTTTTCTCTGTCATATTTCATTCCAGCAACACTCTCCATTATCATTTCATAGCATTTATCACTCATTAATAAATCACCTTGGGAGTGGCGACCCCATTGTAACAACAGCGTATATATGGTTCATTCATTACATCCCTGACCCGGTCAATGACTGGAAAACAGGTGGTAGGTTTTCAATAATAATAATAATAATAATAATAATAATAGTAATAATAATAATAATAATGGTGCATGGCATCTGTATAGGCTAGGCTTGGCAGTAACAGGGGCCAGGGGGAGTAGCTTGGCTATTGGCTGCAGCTCAAAATGCTGAAGGCTTTGCGTTCACCAAACCAGCTATCGAAAAGGGGTAACCTAAGTCTAGTGGTAGCCCACGTTTTGATCCCAGCAGACGCCACTGAAGAAGACGGCAGCAGATACAACTAACATACTCCGCCAAAATATTCATGAAATGCCGCAACATCCAAGCTATCAATGACTCTTTAATATCGTATGCACGTGTCAGATTGATTTATAATTTATGGCGTGGTGCGCATGTACTCCTGCTTCTAAGAAGCTAGTGTGGCTAAAATTGGGTGAGACAAGGAATCAACGTCAATTCACACAAGTATAAAAACTGTTAACCACTTCGACACCAGTATATTTGGCATTCAGATTGCATCTCTTTCCGCCATATCATAACCGCAATACAACACAACTTTTTTTTTTTGCTAGGGGCTTTACGTCGCACCGACACAGATAGGTCTTATGGCGACGATGGGATAGGAAAGGCCTAGGCGTTGGAAGGAAGCGGCCGTGGCCTTAATTAAGGTACAGCCCCAGCATTTGCCTGGTGTGAAAATGGGAAACCACGGAAAACCATCTTCAGGGCTACCGATAGTGGGATTCGAACCTACTATCTACCGGATGCAAGCTCACAGCCGCGCGCCTCTAGGCGCACGGCCAACTCGCCCGGTACAACACAACTACTACCCTTTCTATTCCATTACATCGAATTGCTTTATACAGTCATCCTTTCACTGTCGTACGCTCGAAATTGTGAAACTCTCTCCTAAAAAGTATCAGAACATCCAAACACCTGACTGTTTTCAAAAGTGCTAAGCGAGATCATTTCCTGAAGGAAATCAAGTAGAATATTCCTCCTGTTACTGGAATGAAGGATGGAGGGATGTGATGCGTGCTATATGAATGAATAACTCATTTGCTCTTTCTCTATCTTCTTAAGCATAAATTTGAATAATTTATCAAGAAAATTATCACTCTTTTCCTTTTTTTTCTTTCTCATTTTTTGCTTTTGTTCACTCTTAGGGAATAGGTTTATATTCACATTTGCATTACATTTCGTATTTTATGGTTAAATCATAATTTCGTCACTAATAAAGATATCTACTAACTACCACCCCCAGTAGAAGTAAGAAAACCGAACGAGAGTCACACGGCCAGTTGGGGTTAGCATTGATACGGTCGGTAATTGCAGAGTAGGTCTCGGCCCTCAAATGGCCACGGCTGGTCCGTGGTCCAACAGCTCTGCATCTGACCGGCCAACCGAGCAGAGGAGGGGTGGCCACGGCTCTACCGTGGCTCTATGCCTCTGCATTCGGGAGACGGGAAAGGACTGGACCTCACGGCTGGCCTCAACCGTCGGCTGTCCTGAGAATGGTTTTCCATTCTCCTGCACTAAGGCGAATGCTGGGACAGTTACTGGTATATGCCACGGCCACCAGTCCCCTCATCTTCTTCATCCCAACAAATCTCCCGGCCTGAGTGACGGTATAGCCGTCTAAAAGGCCCGCCTCCCCCTTCACGGGAGGAATTAAAACATTTTAGTAGTGGTAGTAGTTAGCATTGAGAGCTTGTGTTGTGAGTTGGATATGGCTACAGGCGATTGTCTTGTGCAGAACCCAAGTGAGGTACAGTGCCTCTATGGCTGGTTCCGCGACCGGATACACGGCTAGATCTACTCCGTGAACCTAAAGTGAACACAGATGCCTCTATTCATCGGAGGTATTTCCACGGCTTCGTTCACCAATATCCGGATGCGAAACCTGTCTTTACAGACGGTTCTGAGATAGGAGAGAATATTGTATGCGCGTTCATTTCCGATTATGGTAGCACCAAGATCTCGATACCTAGTGTCTGTAACGTGTATATTGCGTAGCTCTTCGCCATTTTAGAAGATCTGCAGTTAGCGCCCAGGCATGAACGAGGCCACTTCCTTAAACTCTCTGCAGTCTATTGATTAACGTTTCCCTCAACACTCGCTGACGCAGCAGATCTATGACCTTCTAGCCAGGTTATAATATTATGTTGGCACCAGAATCACCTTCGCTTGGCTTCCTAGTCACGTGGAAATTGAGGGCAAAGAACTAGCGGATCAAACTGCGAAAGAAGCGGTACTTTGCTAGGGATATTATTGTCCTCGGCTACGCCGAACCATCTTGGGGTCCTGGGACTCAAGAGTGGCTAGCTATCCAAACTCCCAACAAGCTGATAACAATTATTAACAAGACAACTACCGTGTGGTGGTCTTCTTTCCGGTCTTCACTTAAAGAAACCGTCGTTTTATGCAGGTTGAGGATAGATCATGGAAGATCTATGCCCTCTCATATCCTAAAGAAGTAAGACGCCTCCTCCCCATCCCCACGTACTTTTAGAGAGCGACGACCGAACCCCACCCCGTCCCCAGTGTGTTCATGCAGTACCGAGTTCACCGCAGCCCTCATCCTCACAGAGTGTGTCGATCTCTCCAGCCTAAGACGGAATCTCGGCCTGCAGGAAACACTCGAACTCATAATAATAATGTTATTGGCTTTACGTCCCTCTAACTACATTTACACGGTTTTCGGAGACACCGAGGTGCCGGAATTTAGTCCCGAAGGAGTCCTTTTACGTGTCAGTAAAACTACCAACACGAGGCTGACGTATTTGAGCACCTTCAAATACCACCGGACTGAGCCAGGTTAGAACCTGCCAAGTTGGGATCAGAAGGCCAGGGCCTCAACCGTCTGAGACACTCAGCCCGGTCGATTCATACTAGGCGATGACGAGAATACTGCTAATCCTATTCACTGTACTGTATGTGTCACTGTGGATTAATCAAGCGCATGTAAATTTCAAGTGTTCTGTAACTCAGGAAACTTCCGTTCCCTTTTGATGTGTTTATGTACATTTAGTCAACGGCCGTAGCCGTGTTGAAACACCGGATCCCGTGAGATCTCCGAAGTTAAGCAACATTGGGCGTGGTCAGGAGTTGGATGGGTTGCCACGCGCTGTTGGTGGGGGGTAAGGGAATGGAGGAGCGGAAAGGAACTGGCCACCCTACCGCACGTAAACTCCGGCTCAGGAACACCTCTGCGGAGGTTCGGACCTGCCTTCGGGCAGAATAACCGTTACCTTACCATGTCCATTTCGTCTTATTAAATACATTTATGCTCCATTCACCTTCATTAGCTCGTTGAATAAATAATTGTATTTTATTAATTTGTTTCTACCTAGTTTGATAAGAGAGGATGGTTACCAAGATGCATTTCCTCTTAAAACCACAATCATCAGCACCACCAAAATGTAGAAAATGAGCTCCATAAACTATGTATGATAATAATAATAATAATAATAATAAATTAAAATGGCGTATGGCTTTTAGTGCTGGGAGTGTCCGAGGACATGTTCGACTCGCCAGATGCAGGTATTTTGATTTTACGCACATAGGTGACCTGCACGTCGTGATGAAGATGAAATGATGATGAAGACGACACATACACCCAGCCCCCGTGTCAGAGAAATTAACCAATGATGGTTAAAATTCCCGACCCTGCCGAGAATCGAACCCGGGACCCCTGTGACCAAAGGCCAGCACACTAACCATTCAGCCATGGAGCCGGAAATAATAATAATAATAATAATAATAATAATAATAATAATAATAATAATAATAATAATAATAATAATATGGTATGCCTCAGCTTCCGTGTGCAGACATTTAAATTTGACCCCATTATGGCTCGCTGTGCGTCAATTTTGACTTCCATTTTACACTCTCTCATGATGGACAAACCCTGAACCACTTCATAAGCTACCCGCAAAGCCAGCAGACCCCACGTAGTTCGAAACAAACTGAGAAATGGAGGCACTGCCGGAAATGAGAGCGGTGGCGGTTGCTAATTCTTAGGCAAATACTGATTATATATGTACGTTGGACCAGTGGTCCGCAAAGTGGAAGGACGCAGAGAGACGCGTCTATGATCGAAGGTTCATACGTGACGTAACGGAAACTTACCGGTAAACTCGGCAGCTCATTAACAACTCATTGCAACAACCCCCCCAAAAAAATCCCCAAAAGAAAATTAACAATAATAATAATAATAATAATAATAATAATAATAATAATAATAATAATAATAAAGCTACAAGTACAGTTCCGCGAAAGCCGATGGCACCGAAGCACGACGAAACGGGAAGTCACCGACAAAATATTTTTATAGCAGCCTGCCTCACGCCAGTGCCAGAGCATTGCATCACATTGCACTCTTTGCTATACTAGTAAAGAGAGAGGAAACACTTCTTTAAAATAATCTCTAACGTTCGGAAGGGTATAAACAGAATTTAACGTGACTTTATTAATAACATTATTATTATTATTATTATTATTATTATTATTATTATTATTATTATTATTATTATTATTATTATTATTAAATTATTCAATTATTCATTTCATTTATTGGAAGGCACTTGGTGCATCCCGTGTCCCGTTACTACCCATATTTCCTGTCGAGAAGTGTATGAATAATAATAATTGTTACCGAGTTTTTGTGGTAGTTATGCGTGAAAGAAGGTGCGGGGTGGTGAACAGGTCTCAAGCTACTAAGAGTAAAATTAATTTAAAATTTAACAAGGTTATATTTTCTTTTCAAAACAAAGAAATAACAAGCATGGCAGGTACAAAGTAGCAAGTCCACAGGGTAGTTACAATATTTACAGGATTTGGGCTTCGCGCCCTGACTGCACAATGCTAGGGCAATCTGCTCAGTTTTACCCCACAGACACAAGTTTCAACAGAGGGGCAGAAAACCCCATTCATGCCTAGGAGCCCTTGCTCCAAATTACACTGAAAAGCCTCCACGAGGCATACAATACTCAATTTTCAAAAGAGCCACTCGCTCTCAAATTTAAGCCTCTCCCAGGCCACACCAAACTCCACCTTCAAGCTGTCCTCAACGGACGTAAACACAGGGGTAAAATACCCAATCTACTGAGGTCTATTAAATGAAAAGGAGGTTAATTAAATGACCTCTAAAATAACAATTTGAGAGGAGGCGACCTTGCACTCCTAATACACTTCGATTAAGACCTACTTGGCACTAGGCCGTAAATACAAGGGCTAATCCCATACTAAAGAGGTGACTTAAAAAGAGAATAATTTGTTTTACGTTAACGAAGAATAGGTTGAGAAAAATAAGTTCACCTCAAAACAATATGAGTGGGAGCTCGAGAGGGTTAGCACTCTCTATACCAGTATGTAGCTTTAAAAGAGAATATATGAAAAGAGTAGTTACATTTAGGAAAAGGTTACATGGTGGAACGCTTCGAACCCGCCCCGAGAGTTAAACTGCTGAGCTAGCAAAGAAAGAAGTTATTAATCGGCCATTACCTTGTTGTTGACCGCTGCCGAGGAAAGAGGCGCTTCCCGCCCCCTGCTATGTACTTTACACACTGAAAGATGGAACAGAAGTGGCGCAGAGACCCAAAAATCAGCAGTTTATATCCTCTCGCGGAAGGTTCTAGGCGTTAGGGGAATGAAAACACCCGCCCACAATTACTTTATTGGCTAGGGTACAGAAACATATCCAAGTTGGGGGAAGATACATCGGATTGGTCGGAAATTACTAAAAGAAATTCGGGATTGGATAAATCTAAAACAAGGGGGAAAAGAGGGGTATACAGCCAACTTAAACAATAACAGAAAGAAATTTAACAAGAAACAAACATTTGAAATAAACATTTCTCCAACAAAATAGTTCTTTGACTCCGCACTAGGGTGCACTATTGTTGATCTTCAGTAGTGTCCTCTAGAAGAGAAAGTTCACACTTCTTACTTCAAGCGAAACAAAAACACATCAAAAATGACACAGTTCAAAAACTCAAAATTTTCCACGTGGTGACATCTTCTGAGAAGGTAAAGAATTAATAGCGTAGATAAAGTTCAGACTTCCTCCAGCAGAGGAGTTTCAACTGGCGCAATTTTTAAATTAGCGGCGTGGAGGTGTACCGCGCGGTACAGACCTCCCCCCCCAAAAGTTCCTCCAGGGGTGACACATAAAATTGTTTGAAAACAAGGTCCAAGTTTGATGTAGATATGGAGATTAATTGCCAAAAAAAATGTTATAAGACTTTCTTAATTTGGTTTGATTCAGTTTCAAAATTTTGTTGTTGCAGGTGAAGTACAGTCTTTATGTTTGTAGAAGTTGAGTTCTGAAGATAAACTTTTAATACTTAAAAGTGATGAAAAATTTTGCAATGTCCACCAAATATTGCTGTTGAATTCCCAAGTGTAGTCAATGCTTATAGTAACTGTTCATGTAGTTGATGTTGATGAAGTTGGATGGCCAGACCGACCGTTGCAGCTTGCATCCAAAGGGAGGCCGCTCGGACCCCTCAAGTACCCTGAGATACCGCTCACCCGCACTATGAGGGGAGCAGTGGTGTTGAAACACGCCGCGCCCGCGGTGAAGGAATACAGGCTGCGGGCAAGTAGCAGGTCGTGCGCCGCACATCAGCCTTGGCCGGGAGGAGAGCTCCGGCTCGCCGTGCACATGTCGTCCTCGCTGGGGCCGAGGGGGCCCGTCCTCGAACCCAGTCGCGGCACAGCGCCGCGCGGCTGCGGGGGCACTGAAACATTAAAACTAGGCGGCAGAATATTGTTGGACCATCATCATTTTTTGAGGGCACAGTCTTGTTGGAGAGGTAGAGGGGCCAGCGGCGTGCAAATATCCATGGCATTTAATCTAATCAAGCCACAGTGTGTATTGGAGCAGGAGACGGGAGCGTGGTAATGGCCGAGGCAAGGACAGGATGGCAGTTTAACAAATCGGGGGAGGTTTCACACAAATGCTTACATATAAAACAAAATATTATAGAAGGGGCAGAATGCCTAGAAATTGAACACTAAAAAAAAATATAACCTTCATATCCCCTTTCACAATAATATGAAGCAAGTTAACACAGAAATTACACCGGTTTCACCTGTGACAGGTGAACCCTAAATATCCTCTCGGTGGCTGGATTGCTTACTAACAACGTACCTGGCGTAAGAAAATCGAGAATGATACAAGGCCCATGAAATCTGGGGGCAAGCTTGCCCGCGGGAACAAAGTTCTTGACCATCACCTGGTCACCTACATTCAAAGGGGTGGGTCTCCGTCCACGATCATACCTTTCCCTAACCTTTTCATGAGATACCTTAAGATTGGCTTTAGCCTTCTTCCAAAGATCTTTAATATTATCCGGATCTATTGTCTCGGGTAGAATGTCACTCAGAGACCAGAGGTTAGAGAGCGGCGAGTTGGGAACAAATTTGAACATTAAAGAGGCTGGAGTGAATTTATGTGATTCATGAACCGTCGAATTCAAAGCAAAAGCTAACCAATGCAGGGACGTGTCCCACCTGGAATGATCTTCATGATGATAGGCAATAAGTGCGGACCTGAGATTACGATTAACCCGTTCAGCCAGAGATGGTTGAGGGTAATAAGCGGAAGTAGTTACATGAGAGATGGATAAATCAAAACAGAATTTACGAAAAAGATTTGATGTAAACGCCTTAGCGTTATCAGACACAATATATTGGCATGGACCAAAAGAAGCAAAAATAGAATTTAGGCAAGTAATGGTGGACTGAGCGGTAGCCAGCTTAGTCGGAAATAACCAAGAAAATCTGGTAAAACCATCTACGCATACAAAGATGAACTTGTTAGCATTACCCTTTGACTGGGGGAAGGGTCCTACATAATCAATGTACAGGCGTTCCATGGGGCGCGACGCTTGATGGGAAGACAAAAGGCCTACCTTGGTGGACATGGTTGGTTTACTAATCAAACAGGATTTACAAGCCTTTACTAGTTCACGGATTTCACCGTCCATACCTTTCCAAATGAACCTTTCACGAATCTTTTCACGAGTTTTAAAGATTCCAAGATGCCCCCCTAATGGGGTCTCATGATAGTACTTGAAGATCATAGGCACAAGAACAGATGGAACGACAACCTTCATCATCTTGTCATGCCTCGAAGGGCAACATAAAACACCATTCCTCAGAACATAAGGGACAACATGTTCCCCAGAAGAAAGGGTTTCCATTATCGGAGCCAGCGTCGGATCTTCATGTTGGTATTTCTCGATATCCCTAAAAAGCATGGGAGCATCTGTTAAGATGGCATTAACACCAGATAGTATGGACTCGGGAGGTGATGAACTGTCGACCGGGTCATGGGTCTCGACGTCGTTAGAAAACATACGACTGAGTCCATCAGCAACAACATTTTCAGTACCTCTGATATGCCTGACATCGAATTGGAAGGCAGAAATACGGATGGCCCAGCGGGCTATGCGACCAGTACGACGCGGCCTACCTAAGACCCAGCTTAAGGCTTGATTATCTGTCTCCAGGTCGAATTTAACATGTTCCAGATAGAGACGGAACTTCTCTAAGGCGAATAAGACTGCCAAACCTTCGAGCTCATATATGGAATACTTGGCTTCTTGAGCCGACAATGTCCTAGATGCATAGGCGATGGGTCGCCTCCCTAGTTCAGTCTCTTGAAGAAGGACTGCAGCTACTGCTGACGACGACGCATCAGTTTGGACGATGAATTTCTTCGAGAAATCAGGCATAGCAAGTACAGGGGCATTACAGAGAGCCAATTTAAGATCTTCAAAAGCGGCTTGTTGAGAAGGTCCCCACTCGAATTTGATGCCTTTCCTACGAAGAAGGTTTAAGGGCGCCGCTCTATTAGCAAAGTTAGGAATGAACTTTCTGAAGAAATTCACCATACCAATAAACCTGGCGATGCCTTTAGTGTCCTTGGGAGGTTTAAAATCACGGATGGCCTGTGTTCTAGAATGATCGATGGCTACACCATCAGGTGACACAATGTGCCCTAGGAAAGACATAGAGGGCTTAGCAAAGGCAACCTTGGACAACTTAACAGTTAACCCAGCCTTACGAAGGCGATCGAGAACTTCTCGCAGATGATCTAGATGCTCCTCAAAAGTCTCTGAAAATACGACGACATCATCCAAGTAGTGATATAAGTACTCAAATTTGATGTCGGAGAAGACCCCATCTAGTAGCCTAGTGAGTACAGCTGCTCCCGTGGGGAGCCCGAAAGGCACGCGGTTGTATTCGTATAAGTTCCAGTCCGTGGCAAACGCTGTAAGATGTTTAGACTCTTCGGCAAGGGGAATTTGATTATAGGCCTGATTCAAGTCCAAGATAGTAAAGAACTTGGCCTTACGAAACCATGAAAAACAAGAATGAAGGTCAGGAAGGGGCACAGATTGCAACACCACCTTCCGATTGAGAGCCCTATAATCAATGACAGGCCTGAAGCCTCCTTGGGGTTTCGGAACTAGAAAAATAGGCGAAGAATACGCCGACTTAGAGGGCCTAATAATACCATCCTTCAACATCTGATCGATAATTTCTTTCAGAGCCTTCATTTTAGGTGGAGATAGCCTATACGGTGGAAAACGGACAGGAATCGAATCAGTGACCTCAATTTTGTATTCAATAAGGTCAGTAACACCAAGAGTATCCGAGAACACCTCTGGAAACGACTGACACAGCTTACGAATACTATCAGCCTGCTCCTCAGGTAGATGTATAAGGTCTAACGACATCTCATCCTGGGTAGGCGAAATAGATGAACATGATACAGAATTACACTTTAATATAGGGATATTACAATTAGAGGCAAATTTGAAAGTGCAAGACCTACTCTGAAGATCGAGCACAAGACCAGTGTGAGAAATAAAGTCCGCTCCCAATATAATGGGGCAAGACAAGAGCTTGGCCACAAACAATTTAACTTTCCATGTGAATTTAAAAATACGAATTTTGACCAATAAGGAACCTAGAATTTCTAATGGGGATGAATTAGCCGAAACATATTGAACAGGAGATGAGACATAGTCAGGTAGTTTACAAACAGATTTCAATTTAGAATACCATTCAGCCGAAATAATCGAACAAACACTGCCTGAATCTAAGAGAGCTGTTATAGGCTCGTTATTTAGCTCAATCTTAAGAAAAGGAACAGGTGCGGGGAAATCCGCCGCAATCCTAAGACACTCTTTGGGACCTTCAAAAGATAAATTTGAAAATTGCTCGTTCCCTGAATTTACAACCTGTTTACCAGGGGCTGAGTCTCGGGAAGATGGACTAGTCGACTCAGCCGAAGCCACTAGTCACTTATTATTATTGGCATAGGTAGAATCTGCACCAGAAGTTGAGCAGGAGGGGGTGCTATTCGAGTTTGGGCAGTTCTTGGCAATATGTGAGAAAGCCCCACATTTAAAACAGCCTTGTGCTGACCCAGCTCCATTATTTGCCCTACTAGACTTGATCAGTGGACACTTATTGCGCAGATGGTCAGGCGACCCACAAGCATAACATTTACGGGGTGTGACAGGTCGGCGAGGTGGAGGCCGAGTATTACTAAACGAAGGAGGGGGTTCTTTTGCCACACGCAAGGAATCGGCGTACCTAACTCCTTCCGCTGAGACGGCCAACGCTTCAAGTTCAGAGAAAGTTTGCGGGCACGCCGCGAAACACAAGTATGACCTATAAGATGGTGAAATGCCTTCTACAATAGCCTGTACAATCTGATCTTCAGGAAAATGAAGAGCAAACACCCTAGTATAAAACTTAATGTCCTGTATGAAATCAGCCAAGTTTTCATCCAAGCGTTGTACACGGTAATAGTACTTCTGAATCAGAGATGACCTCGCGCGGGCGGGAATAAAATTTGCAAGCAAATGTGCATGAAAATCCTCAATAGATGATTGCTCGGCAATGGCTCTTACGATTTTATCAGAGAGAATACCAATAGCATACGGATAGATAATTTGCAAAATTTGACATGGAGAAAGAGAAAAAACAAGGGCATGATCCTGAAATTCAACTAGAAATCTTAAAAATGAAATTACGTCACTGGTGGTATTAACGGAAAACTTAGAGATACCTCTGAGCAACATTGCCAAGGGATGAGGCAAGCTACTAAACCCGGGTGACATAGTAGGTAAAGGTTTCAATAGCAAAGTAGTTAATTCAGAACGTACATTATTTAATGAGTTACGGCGTTCAGACTCGTCCAATGGGGCAGAGGTTGTTTGAGCAGCAATGGTTTTCCTATTGACTTCTCCCTTATGAGGCTCTTCCCCACTACCTACATTCACCGTGACGGGTTGATCAGTTTTGGGAGGAACCTCCCCAGTTAACAATTGAGTGACCTTGCTAGATAATTCAGACATATTTTCAAGCAGCGTACTAGCTTCCTTCTTCTGAACGTCATTCAACTTTAGAGACAACAGATCATTAACTCTATTTGAAAAATGAAACAGCCTAGCTTGCACACGCTTAATTTGATTAGGAGAAGGATCATTTTCATCAAAAAAACTAACTACAGAAGCTAGCCCAGTAATATTCTCCGTGATCGTGGAAAGAGAGTCGTCAATTTCTTTCTCTCCCAAGGTGGGATGGAAATGGGCAAATCAAGGGACTCTCTAAGCTTATTTGTGTCTACTGCAACCGTGCCTCCAGATTGCACATTTCTAATAGTCAATTCGTAAATAAACTCCTCCTTGCGCAAATAGTTAAGATGGAGAACATCGCGAGGGCCGGGCATGATGACAGAACAATTTTGAAAAACTCAAAAATTCCAGCAACTGAAAAAATGGTTAGGGTTCGGAACAAACAATGTTTAGCCGTCAAAAGGGGCTAAATTGAGACCCATTCAACCACGCTCTGCTACCACTTGTTACCGAGTTTTTGTGGTAGTTATGCGTGAAAGAAGGTGCGGGGTGGTGAACAGGTCTCAAGCTACTAAGAGTAAAATTAATTTAAAATTTAACAAGGTTATATTTTCTTTTCAAAACAAAGAAATAACAAGCATGGCAGGTACAAAGTAGCAAGTCCACAGGGTAGTTACAATATTTACAGGATTTGGGCTTCGCGCCCTGACTGCACAATGCTAGGGCAATCTGCTCAGTTTTACCCCACAGACACAAGTTTCAACAGAGGGGCAGAAAACCCCATTCATGCCTAGGAGCCCTTGCTCCAAATTACACTGAAAAGCCTCCACGAGGCATACAATACTCAATTTTCAAAAGAGCCACTCGCTCTCAAATTTAAGCCTCTCCCAGGCCACACCAAACTCCACCTTCAAGCTGTCCTCAACGGACGTAAACACAGGGGTAAAATACCCAATCTACTGAGGTCTATTAAATGAAAAGGAGGTTAATTAAATGACCTCTAAAATAACAATTTGAGAGGAGGCGAACTTGCACTCCTAATACACTTTGATTAAGACCTACTTGGCACTAGGCCGTAAATACAAGGGCTAATCCCATACTAAAGAGGTGACTTAAAAAGAGAATAATTTGTTTTACGTTAACGAAGAATAGGTTGAGAAAAATAAGTTCACCTCAAAACAATATGAGTGGGAGCTCGAGAGGGTTAGCACTCTCTATACCAGTATGTAGCTTTAAAAGAGAATATATGAAAAGAGTAGTTACATTTAGGAAAAGGTTACATGGTGGAACGCTTCGAACCCGCCCCGAGAGTTAAACTGCTGAGCTAGCAAAGAAAGAAGTTATTAATCGGCCATTACCTTGTTGTTGACCGCTGCCGAGGAAAGAGGCGCTTCCCGCCCCCTGCTATGTACTTTACACACTGAAAGATGGAACAGAAGTGGCGCAGAGACCCAAAAATCAGCAGTTTATATCCTCTCGCGGAAGGTTCTAGGCGTTAGGGGAATGAAAACACCCGCCCACAATTACTTTATTGGCTAGGGTACAGAAACATATCCAAGTTGGGGGAAGATACATCGGATTGGTCGGAAATTACTAAAAGAAATTCGGGATTGGATAAATCTAAAACAAGGGGGAAAAGAGGGGTATACAGCCAACTTAAACAATAACAGAAAGAAATTTAACAAGAAACAAACATTTGAAATAAACATTTCTCCAACAAAATAGTTCTTTGACTCCGCACTAGGGTGCACTATTGTTGATCTTCAGTAGTGTCCTCTAGAAGAGAAAGTTCACACTTCTTACTTCAAGCGAAACAAAAACACATCAAAAATGACACAGTTCAAAAACTCAAAATTTTCCACGTGGTGACATCTTCTGAGAAGGTAAAGAATTAATAGCGTAGATAAAGTTCAGACTTCCTCCAGCAGAGGAGTTTCAACTGGCGCAATTTTTAAATTAGCGGCGTGGAGGTGTAATAATAATAATAATAATAATAATAATAATAATAATAATAATAATAATAATAATAATAATAATAATAATAATAATAGTCCGCCTCTGTGGTGTAGTGGTTAGCGTGATTAGCTGCCACCCCCGGAGGTCCGGGTTCGATTCCCGGCTCTGCCACGAAATTTGAAAAGTGGTACGAGGGCTGGAACGGGGTCCACTCAGCCTCGGGAGGTCAACTGAGTAGAGGTGGGTTCGATTCCCACCTCAGCCATCCTCGAAGTGGTTTTCCGTGGTTTCCCACTTCTCCTCCAGGCGAATGCCGGGATGGTACCTAACTTAAGGCCACGGCCGCTTCCTTCCCTCTTCCTTGCCTAACCCATCCAATCTTCCCATCCCTCCACAAGGCCCCTGTTCATCATAGCAGGTGAGGCCGCCTGGGCGAGGTACTGGTCATTCTCCCCAGTTGTATCCCACGACCAAGAGTCTGAAGCTCCAGGACACTGCCCTTGAGGCGGTAGAGGTGGGATCCCTCGCTGAGTCTGAGGGAAAAACCGAACCTGGAGGGTAAACAGATGATGATGATGATGATAATAATAATAATAATAATAATAATAATAATAATAATAATAATAATAATAATAATTTAAAAGTGTGGTTTGATAGAATCTGATTATGTTATTCCAAGAACAAAATATAGAATTCAATTTTTCATTAATAATCGTATATTTTTCAGGGTGCGCCTCTGTGGTGTAGTGTAGTGGATAGTGGATGGTGTAGTGGATAATGTGATTAGCTGCCACCCCCGGAGGCCCAGGTGCGATTCCCGGCTCTGCCATGAATTTTGAAAAGTGGTACGAAGACTGGAACGGGGTCCACTCACCCTCGGGAGGTCAAGTAAGTAGATGGGAGTGGGCGGGGATTTCGATTCCCATCTCAGCCATCCTCAAACTGGTTTTCCGTGGTTTCTCACTTCTCCTTTAGGCAAATGCGGGATGTTTCCTAACTTAAGGCCAGGGCTGCTTCCTCCCCTCTTCCTTGCCTATCCGTTCCAATCTTTCAACTTTCCCACAAGGCTCCTGTTCAGATAGCAGATGAGTCCACCTGGGCGAGGCACTGGTCCTCCTCCCAATTTTTATCCGAGACCTTATGTTTCACGCTCCAGGACACTGCCCTTGAGGAGGTAGAGGTGGGATCCCTCGCTGAATTCGAGGGAAAAACCGACCCTGGAGGGTAAATAGATTAAGAAGAAGAAGAAGAAGAAGAAGAAGAAGAAGAAGAAGGAAGGAAGTAAGTAAGTAAGTATTTGGTAAGACATCTATGTTATTTCCACTTACTACTCATAATATCATCATATGTGACGTTAATGAATCATTAATTAGTAAGATGTATAGTGGGGAGGGATTCACGGATAAGATGCTGCGCCCCTCCATCAGAACCTCTATAAACATATTGGCTCTCAGACTTCACAAGTCTTCCCACTTCTCTTTTAGGCAAATGCCGGGATGTTTGCTAACTTAAGGCCAGGGCTGCTTCCTTCCCTCTTCCTTGCCTGTCCGTTCCAGTCTTCCAACCTTACCACAAGGCTCCTGTTCAGATAGATGCTGCCCTTCTGATCCCAACTTGGCAGGTTCGATCCTGGCTCAGTCCGGTGGTATTTGAAGATACTCATATACGTCAGCCTCGCGATGGTTGATTTACTGGCACGTAGAAGAACTCCTGCGGGACTAAATTCGGCACCTCGGCGTCTCCGAAAACCGTAAAAGTAGTTGGTGGGACCATCGTCCAGATGGCAGATTCCCTATTAATTGTTTACCTTGTATATTGTTAAATGATTTATCGAATAATACCCTTGATACATTATTCCATTCCCCAATTCCTCTTCCTATAAATGAATATTTTGTAACATCAGAAAACAAAGTAAAGGTGGATATAAAGAATCGCATTAAGGCTGCCAATAGAGCATTCAAAACATTGTTCTCTCTCCTAGGCAGTAAAAATCTAGACAGGACATTAAAAATGACTCTCGATAAAACAGCAATCAAATCAGTGCTAATGTACAAAGCGAGACATGGGTACTGACTGAAGCTATGGCGAATAAATTGAATGTCTGGGAAAAGAAAGTGTTGAGGAAGATATTTGGCCCAGTGAAAGATGGAGAAATCCGCCTCTGTGGTGTAGTGGTTAGTGTGATTAGCTGCCACCCCCGCAGGCCGGCTTCGATTCCCGGCTCTGCCACGAAATTTGAAAAGTGGTACGAGGGCTGGAACGGAGTCCACTCAGCCTAAGGAGGTCAACTGAGTAGAGGTGGGTTCGATTCTCACCTCAGCCATCCTGGAAGTGGTTTTCCGTGGTTTCACACTTCTCCTTTAGGCGAATGCCGGGATGGTACCTAACTTAAGGCCACGGCCGCTTCCTTGTCTATCCCTTCCAATCTTCTCATCCCCGCGCAAGGACCCTGTTCAGCATAGCAGGTGAGGCGAAGTACAGGTCATTCTCCCCAGTTGTTTCCCCCCGACCCAGCGTCTGAAGCTCCAGGACACTGTCCTTGAGGCGGTAGAGGTGGGATCCCTCGCTGAGTCCGAGAGAAAAACCAACCCTGGAGGGTAAACAAAATAAGAAGAAGAAACTTGGAGAGATACGGAGGATTCGAACCAACGAAGAAATTTATTTCGTGTCAGAGTGTTGAAAAAAAAACGGAGTCATATAAAAAGAACTTGACATGGTCGCCTCAAAGAAAATGGGAAGAATAAGGTGATTAGGGCATGTACAACGGATGGAAGAAGAAGAAGACTCCAACAGGGAATCGTGGTGGTAGAAGAATGAGAGGTCGACCCCGTGTCAAACGGCTGGATGAGGTGGAGACTGACTTGAGAGCTACTGGAGTGAGAAGATATCGTTGATCTGCAGAAGATCGAGTCTACTGGAAATCTGTGCAATGTTTTTCAGAGGACCGTAGCGCCATGGAGTAAGTAAATAAATTAATATTTGCCCCAACTTGTCCTCGTGAATTCCACTTTTATTTTCATATTATGATCTCTTGCCTTGTCCGACTCGTTGGCTGAACGGTCAGCGTACTGGCCTTCGGTTCAGAGGGTCCCGGGTTCGATTCCCGGCCGGGTCGGGGATTTTAACCTTAATTTGGTTAATTCCAATGGCACGGGGGCTGGGTGTGTGTGCTGTCTTCATCATCATTTCATCCTCATCACGACGCGCAGGTCACCTACGGGTGTCAAATAGAAAGACCTGCACCTGGCGAGCCGAACCCGTCCTGGGATATCCCGGCAGTAAAAGCCATACGACATTCCATTCCATCTCTTGCCTTCAAAAGCTCCTCTCAAGCTCATTCATTTACTGGTGTCATTCCACGCTATTTCTACACTGACAGAACTTGACCTCTTGGTGAAATTTACAAGCTGAGTTTTCATCCCGTTTCCCACCATATCATGTCTGCCCACAACATTACCGAGGTCCTCTTGCAGTCGCTCACAGTCCTGCTACTTATCTGTGCCTTACCTGCGATTCCGGTGCTTTTTAATTTCTTAGCAGACAAAGTAGGGGCCCCATTCTGCGAAATACGTCAAGTTAAACAGTTTCCTCAATTGTGCCGAAATTTGAAGGTCTAAAGAGCCCGGAAAGTTTTCAAATTGTGTGTCTTGGAGAGCTATGAAACTTTTTTAAAAATGGAAAGTCACATCCGGCCTAAATGCAGCTCTGGAAAAACGGCCTAAAATTTTGTTTTTTATTCAAATCCTAGTCAAATTGACTTATTTACATAATTATTTCTGTAATGTGTTCCTTGGTTCAATACTATCAGGCATTTCTTGATTTTTTTAAATGTCCATACCTAATGTAGTTAGTTATAAGGGCTTAAGTGACTCACATTAGCGCTCGTAGTGGTTGAAAAAACGCAAACTGCTAATCTAATCAACCGAATAACGATGATTAAGAAACGTATTGTATTTTTTCGGAATAAATAATCTATACTCATACTTTATTATATTGTATTTACCTAAAATTCGTAGCTCATATCCCTAGTATGTTTTAAACACTAAGTTGCTTGCCTGAATGGATAGAACTGTGGAATTTTTTTGTGACGTCAGCCTCGTGTCGGTAGATTTACTGGCACGTAAAAGAACTCCTGCGGGACTAAATTCAGACACCTTTGCGTCTCCAAAAACCGTAAAAGTGATGGAAGAGGGTGTGCCTAAAATGTTGTCTTATGCTATAATATTATTATTAAGACTGCAAAAATGTAGATACGCCCTTACGATCCTAAGAATGAGTAATGATCATTTCATGATCCGTCACTAATGGGAATCGTCGCTTATGGGAGGACACCTAAAAGACGCCTAAAATGGGGGTCCATGGGCTTTCACCTCGGGAACGATGGTTGGCTACCACGGGTTCCCTAGCTGAGTCTGGGATTGCTTTCACTTACTTGCGTCACTCTGCTCGTCTTTATCTTTATCTACCTTACCCGACCTCTCTTGGTTAACTTTTGTACTTTCCCGACCCCGACGGTATCAGGTTTTCGAGGCCTGGATTTCTTTCATTTTCACACCCTTCGCTCTCTTTTGCCGATACCTTCATTCTTCGAAGTGTCGGACCACTCCATTTTTCTGTCTGATTAGTGTTAACAGAGCCTCTTAAAACAATAATCACAATCACCACCATCACCACCATCTCTCCTCGTCATGTATTGTACGCTCCATAGTGTTGCAGCCATTGCATTCTTTTGCGGTCTCCCTAGAACCACATAAACGTTTGTGTTGCTGTCTGAGGATCCAGCTATCCTCCGGGCTGAAGACTTAACAGGCATGCAATATCCCACCACGCAAACGAGTTTCTCGCCGTAATGCGCACTCCAGTCTCTGTACACAATCGTATTTACCCAATGAACACAGCCTTGTGTCATTCTGTTACAACACAGTTTCTGTAAAGAACGAACTGAAGGTTAGAAGTGAATCTTCATTGTTCATCGTTATGATGACATTCAACAGCTTCTGTCCGCGCTATTGCCACGTGAGGGAACTGTTTCGGTTGGACCAGACCTGGGATGGCAAACCTTTTCCTACTAGCGTGTTTATTACTTTTACTGCCTACTGTAACATTGGTTATTTTCCTTTAAAATCATCATTAAACCCCTCATTTGACTTCATTTAGGTATTGGAAAGCCTTCGACAAAGTAAAATGGTCAAAGGTCTGGGCTATAGGCCTACTCATTGAGATGGGGACGCTGAGACATTTAGTGTACCTGAATCAATAATTGTACTCTTCGAACAGTGATAGTTAATGGCAACTTCTCAGACATCTTTTCTACTAGTGCTGGAGTACGACAAGGTTGCATTCTCTCCCCCCTCCTATTTAATGTATACAGAGAGTACATTATGACATTATGAGGGAGATTCTCGAGGATTGGAGTGACGGTATCACAGTTGGTGGCAGGAAAATTAACAATCTCAGATATGCGGATGACACTGTGATAATTGCAACAGATGATCATGAACTAGAAGCCATCATACGGAAATTAGACGAGCGAAGCAGAGAATATGGTCTTGAAATCAACAATAAAAAGGCCAAAGTTATGATTGTATACCGTTTTGATAACAACAGACCTGCCATAACAAGAAGTGCTGGTGACTGTGAACCTGAGATCCGTAACCGCATTGCGAATGCGAGAAATTCAACAGCAAAACTTACTCGCATCTGGAAGGATACCTCCATCACTTCCAAGACAAAGCTCACCCTCATTCGAACTCTGATCTTCCCTATCGCGACCTGTGCAGCAGAAACTTGAACAATGAAGACGGCGGATCGCCGCGGGATTGAAGCTCGAGAAATGTGGTGCTATAGGAGATTACTGCGAATAGCCTACCATGGACGGCACACCGTACTAATGAATCGATCCTGCAACAGCTCGGCATCAGAACAAGACTGTCGACCATTACCAACCAAAAACAACTCGGATATTTTGGTCATATTGCCAGAAGACAGGAGGCAATGGAAATACTTATCATAGAGGGAAAAGTCAACGGCCGAATACCTAGAGGACGTGCACCGTTACGATGGACGGACCAGATCAAGAGCTTGACCAGGATGAGCTTAAAGCAAGCAAATCACCATGCCAAAGCAGAGACTCCTGGAGGAAGATCGCCAAAAGGATTGTCGCGTGATGCCACTACACCCTTACGAAGGGTAGGACTAAGAGAGAGAGATATAAATCCATTCGGCTGAATGTTTCGTGATTTTATTTTGCAAACATCACTGAAAATTAATTTAAGAAACAGATACATTTAAAGAATAAGATATTTTTAACCTAATAAAATTGATAAAGTATATGGCCATTGAATTAATTGTGACACACTTCTTTATTAAAGCGTAATGTTAAAAATGGTAAAGGTTTTCGACCTATTTATTACATGTTAGCCAACGGCCGTAGCCATGTTGAAACACCAGATCCAGTGTGATCTCCGAAGTTAAGCAACATTAGGCGTGGTCAAGATTTGGATAGAGTGCCACGCGCTGTTGGTGGGGGTAAGGGAATGGAGGAGCGGAAAGAAACTGGCCACCCTACCGTACGTAAACTCCGGCTTAGGCACACCTCTGTGGAGGTTCGGACCTGCCTTCGGGTAGAATACACCCTTACCTTATTACATACGGTATTAAAATCATTAAAATATGTTAGTATGTTATGCGCCGTGTCACATAAGTCGTGTTTGTGTGTCACCTAGTGGCACGCGTGTCACACGTTCGTCATCCCTGGATAGACCGATCGGTAGGGTGATCAATGAAGATATCAATGGATCGCTGCACATAGGCTGTCCAAAGAATGTCAAAATGTGCGATTCTGAACAAAATTCCGTTAGTCCCCTCGTGTTTTTTTCTTATAAAAGATTATATTAATAGACGTTTATACCTTACTAACTGATACCCGCGGCTTAACTCGCGTGGATTCCGTAATTTGATACAAGTAATCGTTCTTCAGTACTGCACTAAGACATTATCTGAAAATACCTAACGTATAAAAACTCACCGAAAAATTCAGTTCCATTTACTCTAGTACCTCTTTGTAACCCTCGTTTGTGGTATTGCCTTTTGGGGGCTAAGAAGACCACGCTACTGGCAGAGCTAAGTCTCTCAAATTGAAAAAAATCGTGTTTCTTTACTTTTAAAGGAGATTCCAGATATCTATTTCCGCGTCTGTAATAGCTTCAGTTTTTGAAATATAAGTATCCCTATAAAAAGAATCCAACCCCTTTTTCAGGCATTCCCCCCACTTAAGTAGATTTTCTAAAACAAAAAAATTTGTTTTTCTTTATTTTTAAAGGAGATTCCAAATACAAATTTTCACGTCTTTAACATGTTAAGTTTTTGAGATATACTAAATTTAAAAGTTTACCTGCTATTTCACTTCTTTTCACCCCCTTAAGTGAATTTTCCGAAAACAAAAGAATACGTGTTTCATTATTTTTAAAGGATATTCCAAATACCAATGTTCACGTTTGTAACGTCTTCATTTTTTGAAATACACTCATTTTAATAATTCACCCCCTTTTTCACTTATTTCCATTCCCTCTTAAGTGAATTTTCTGAAACCAAAGAAACACTATTGTTCACGTCTGTAACATCTTCAGTTTTTTTAAATATAAGTATACCCATGAAAAGAATTCAACGCCATTTTCAATTCTTTTTACCCCCTTAAGTGTATTTTCTGAAAACAAAAAGAAATATGTGTATATTTATTTCTAAAGGAGATTCCAAATACCAGTTTTCATATCCTTAAACTGTTAAGTTTATGAGATACCAGCATATGTGTCCGTTCTTCGCACGGGAATTGGCAATCGATTTCATGAATCCTTAATGAATGTATTTGAAGTTACATGCCTGTATTCAAACGTTTAATACGACACATTAAACTGATATTCTTCTACGAAAGCTCGTGGCATTAACGTAAAGTACGAAAAAGCTGAACAAAGTGGAGACAGAATAAGGTGGAACGCAGAGTTTATTGAACGATACAGTTCCTGGTCCGAAGTTGTGTGTAATTCTACCTGATTCTCGGTTACATATTGTTCTTCATCTGAAACCGGGAGTGGTACTGTGGCTGAAGAATCATCAAAACCAATCATTGACGATAACCTCCCTTATTATCTATTATTTCGAAAAGAGTAAACTGGCTCTTTAGTTAAACTAATTTATCTTAACTTGAAATGACATGACAGCTTGTAAAACAGTCCATTAATGTGTGATAGTACATATATCACACCCTCGCACTGTATGTAGAAGTTAGAGATATTATTGTCAGTATTCGATTTATTATTATTATTATTATTATAAGTATTTCATTTGTACATTTTGTCATTTATATTTGTAAGCTGGGAGATACCCACATATGTAGGTATGAATAATTTGTTTTGCACGAGTGGGAAAACATTGCTATATTGGACTCTGGTAATTTGGATGACTCATGAGGGCATCCCAGTGTCTGATGAGATGTGTTTGTTGATGTTATTGTACTAGGAAAGTTCTATGAGTCATGTGATATACCACAGCGTTTGTTTATTTCTTGGGACCAAGTATGAGTTCAGGGCATGGTCTTGATTAGAGGTTCACTCATGATTGGCTGGCAAGGACCAATCCAGACGTATCATCTGAGAGGAAGGGGAATGCTGAGGTCTTTATACAGTTTGACATCACTACGGAAGAGAACCACTCGGTACGGACAAGAAGGACAACTGACATACTGTACGAGAAGGAAGTAGTGCTGGATATACGGTATTCGAGTGACACGGCTGCAATGGACTGGACTTCAAACGTTCGTGGAGCGTAGTCTTGTTATGTTCGTGGAAAGTGACTGATCAACAAATTGTGGAGGGCGTACGCATTAAGTGTTGTAGTACTTGTGGAGGTCTAGCATTATATGTTGGTGAAAGCTATCTCCGACTTTCCATAATTTATGTTGAGGATCGACAGGCGTGTGTTGCTAAAATGTATATATCTTTACAAGAAGTGTTAAAGTCTGTGAACACAGTATTACGAGGTACAGTATCTGTGTGATGTTACAAGTACCGATTTTGAGAATCGGCAAGTAGTATTGATACAGAGACAGTGAAGGGTATTTATCTATATATATAAAATAACTTGTCCTGACTGACTGACTGACTGACTGACTGACTGACTGACTGACTGACTGACTGACTGACTGATTCATCATCGCCGAGCCAAAACTACTGGACATAAAGAAATGAAATTTTGGGGATATATTCATATTAAGATGTAGGTGCTCGCTAAGAGAGTATTTTTGGATATTCTGTCGCTAAGGGGGTGAAAAGGGGGGTGAAATTTTAAAAAGAGTGTATCTATATCTCAAAACTTTAAAAGTTTACAGATGTAAAAATTGGTATTTAGAATCTTCTTTTAAAATAAGGATACACGTATTTTTTTGTTTTCTGAAAATCCCAATAGGAGGGGTGAAAAAGGGTGAAAATGGGGAAAAATGGGTTGAATGCCTTCAATCAGGATACCGGTACTTATATCTCAGAAACTGAAGATATTACAGACCTGAAAATTGGTACTTTTGATCTCTTTTAAAAATAAAGAAACACGTATTTTTTTGTTTTTGGAAAATCCAATTAATAGGAGAGTGAAAAGGGGGTGAATTTTTAAAATGAGTGAATCTATATCTTCAAACTTTTAAAGTTTGCAGATGTAAAAACTGGTATTTGGAATCTTCATTAAAAATAAAGAAACGCGTATTTTTTGGTTTTCAAAAAATCGCAATAGGAGGAGTGAAAAGGGGTGGAAAATGTGTTGAATGCCTTTAATGAGGCTACTTATATCTCAGAAACTGAAGATATTACAGACCTGAAAATCGGTGTTTGGGATCTCCTTTAAAAATAAAGAAACACGTATTTTTTGTTTCTGGAAAATCCAATTACGGGAGGGGGTGAAAAGGGGGTGATATTTTAAAATGAATGTATCTATATCTCAAAACTTTTAAAGGTTATAGATGTCAAAATTGGTATTTAGAATCTCCTTCAAAAACAAAGAAACACGTACATTTTGTTTTCGGAAAATCCTAATAGGAAGGGTGGAAAAGGTTGAAGAAGGGGTCGAATGCCTTTCATGAGTCTACTTATATTTCAGAACCTGAAGATATTACAGACCTGAAAATTGGTGTTTGGGATCTACTTTAAAAGTAAAGAAACTCGTATTTTTTCGTTTTTGGAAAATCCAAATATTGGGGGGTGAAAAGGGGGGTGAATTTTTTAAAATGAGTGTGTCTACATCTTAAAAGTTTAAAATTTACAGATGTAAAAATTGGTAGTTAGAATCTCCTCTAAAAATAAAGGAACACGTATTTTTGTTTCCTGTAAATCCCAATAGGAGGGGTGTAAAAGGGTGAAAAATGGGTTGAATGCCTTTAATGAGGATACATATATGTCAGAAAGGAAAGATATTACAGAACTGAAAATTTGTATATGGGATCTCCTTTAAAAATAAAGCAACACGTAGTTTTTAGTTTTTGGAAAATCCAATTAATGGCGGTTAAACAGGAGTGACAAAATGGGGTGAATTCTTTGAAAGACTATATCTACAGAATATCTTGGAAACGTAAAATGTTACATACGTAAAAAGTGGGTGTTTGGAATCTCCTGTAAATGTAAAGAAACATAGGTGATTTGTTTTTGGAAACTCCACTTAAGGGGAACCCAAAAGGGGTGAAATTTTAAAATGAGAATTTTTACAGTATATCTAAAAAACTTAACATGTTACAGAAGTGAAAAATGGCATTTTTTATCTCTATTAAACACAAACAAACGTGCATTTTTAGTTTTCGGAAATATCACTTGGGTGGAGGGGGGGGGGTAAAGTGACTGAAAATGGTGTTGAATTCTTTTAATTAGGCTACTGATATATCAAAAATGAAGATGTTACAGACGTGAAATTTGATATTTTCAATCTGCTTTAAAAGTAAAGAAACACGTATTCTCTTAAAATCCAATGAAGCGGGGGGGGGGGGGATGAAAGAATTGAAAAATTAATTGGCTTAATTGTATGAGAATACATACATCTAATAAAAACTGAAGTTGTTACAGACGTGAAAATTGGTATTTGGATCTCCTTTAAAAACAAAGAAAAACGCGTTTTGGGCGGGAAACCATCTTGGAGGGCGGGAGTGTAAAGGAGTTGAATTCCTTTCATGAGAACACATAAATCAAAAACTGAAGAAGTTAGAGTCGTGGTAATTGGTATTTAGAAGATCCTTTACTATTAAAGAAACAAGTATTTTTTGCGGGAAAGTTCACTTAGGGGGGGGGGGGGTAGTGTGAAATGAAGTGAAAAAAGTAAATTACTTTGATGGGGATACTTATATCTCAAAACTGAAGGTAATAGACGTGAACATTGGTGGTTGGAATCTCCCTTAAACATAAAGAAACAAGCCTTCTTTTATTTTTTTGGGGGGGGGGGCGGTGGCGGTAAATAAACTTAACGGCGGTGGGGTGTAGAAGTAGGTGAGACCAATTGATTTTACTGTTATTAATGTACTTATAAGGATCCTCCGTTGCTCAGGCGGCAGCGCGCCGGCCTCTCACAGCTGGGTTCCGTGGTTCAAATCCCGGTCACTCCATGTGACATTCGTGCTGGACAAAACGGAGGCGGGACAGGTTTTTCTCCGGATACTCCGGTTTTCCCTGTCATCAGCCATTCCAGCAACACATAATAATAATAATAATAATAATAATAATAATAATAATAATAATAATAATAATAATAATAATAATAATAATAATAATGTTCCGGACCGTCGTCAAATGTGCGGACCGCGCTGGTAACGGCTCCTGGACGGGTAATGACTAAGAATGCAGTCCAGCCGCGGGTTCAGTGTCGCCAAGGCACCCAATATGGCACCACGCCGGATCTCCTGAAGGATTTTATCCATATTAAAAATGATTAAACGAAAAGATGGCAAAGATTTACGGACCCAACTGACCAGGAGGAATACCTGAGCCTAGCCCGGGAAGTACGAAATCGATTGCTGGAAAGGTAGATTGAAAAATGGGAGGAAATGTGCTGTAAAATAATAGAAAACGAGTCAGATCGGGAATTTTGGTGGATTCTCGCAGAAAACGAGTCAGATCGCGAATTTCGGCGGATTATATATCCAAAACAATAAGCATTCAATTATAAATTTCAGTATAATACCGTAGCGAAGCACGGGTATCTTGCTAGTTTACATATATGTACTATCTACAAATGGTGGTTTAGTTCTCGCTTTCGTTTTCCCACTGTTTTCATTATTGTTGTTGTTGTAAATATGGAGTCTTCCAGCAATCTTTTGTGTGTGTATTATGTGTATAATTGTGTGTGTTGATGAGGTGCTCATGCACGGATTTTCTTAAGAATATAGTTAGCTATTCTAGAATTAAGTGGAGTTATTGATAAACCTAGGTGCAGTTCCTACCTATTTAGTCGTTTTCAGGAGGTTAGGTAAGGCCTGCAGCAGATGTACCAGTACGCAGCATTATGTACACGCCCTGGGATATAAAGTTTATCATGCTCTATCAAAATTCGAGGGATCCTTTCTGGTGAACTCTGGCGCCCATACTACGGACATTTCGATTAAATATTTTTATTAATTTATTTCGATACATTATATTCATGATGTTTTTGAGTATTTTATTTATTTATTTATTTATTTATTTTTATTCATGGTATTTATTTATTAGTAGTCATCAAGAAGTTACAAATGATAACTCCCTTGTTTTCCTCCTATCGAAAAGGTGCACATGAGATTATTTTTCTTTTTCAGGCATTGGTTTCCCTTAAGGCTGGTAGTCCTCCATTAAGGTTGGTCATGTATATTTTGTGGGAGTGCAAAATCACTGTTTCGACTTCAATTAAACGCCCAAATCAATCCAGGATTTAGAAATAATATTGATCCTAATACCTACCCAAGGCCAAAAAAAAGTTAGTAGAAATATTTTGTATACAGCAATATTCCCAGTTATAAGAACTCAACAAACGGACGAACAGATAAATCGACAAAAAAGCTAAAAGAAAAGTCCGCTCGAAGTTAAACTGAAAGACGGTTCGTTAATGATATCTTCCTTATTAATCATCGTGAGAAAAAAAAATTTAAAAATTGATTTCCATTAAGGCAGGAAGATTAATTTATTTATTTATTTATTTATTTATTTATTTATTTATTTATTTATTTATTTATTTATTTATTTATTTATTTATTTATTTATTTATTTATTTATTTATTTATTTATTTATTTATTTATTTATTTATTTATTTATTTATTTGGGAAACCAAAACAGCGAGAAGCCGAATTACAGAGTTCCGCAAAGGAAAAATATATTTACAGTGGAGTAGCACAAGGCAAACATAAAAAAATATAAGTGGAAGAACAATGAGGAAATAACATCTAATGATAAAAATAGAGGAAAAAATTATAAACTACAAAATAACAAAATAACTGTAGAGACACAACAATTAAGAACAAAATATAAAGGCAAAAGAAACAACGAGGAAAATTGAAGATTGCACGTAAAACGAAGAGAAGAACTTATAGCTAGGCACAGTAAGATAAATACAGATATAACACATAAGTAATGGTATAGTACAGTAAAAAATAAATAAATAAATAAATAAATAAATAAATAAATAAATAAATAAATAAATAAATAAATAAATAATTAAATAGATAGGATAAATGAATATTACATTATGTACAAAAGAGAAGACAGCAATGAGAGGAGAAAAAAAGAATATGAAGAAAATGAACTAGGTTAGGTTAAGGACAAAACCACGGTTTCGGTTTCATACAAACTCCAGTTAATTCAGGGATTTAGAAACAATATCGGCCCTAAATAGTCTAAATATGAAGTTTGGTAGAAGTATATCCAATAGTTTTCAAGTTATACGAACTCAGACAAACAAACAAACAAACAAACAGATGCCAAAGCTTAAAAAAAATGCAGATGGTCATTATTACACCTGAAACGGAAAACTGAATGAAAATTTCGCCAAAATAGTCAATATACTGATACACGGTCGTTACGATTTCATTTATACAGATTAAACGTTAGGCCTTCCCCTAAAGTATCATTTACCTTAGCGTGAATAACAGTATTTATAAGGTAATTTAGGGATATCTCGACACACTAAGCAAAAACCTGTAATTTTGATCATGCTTCATTTGAAAATATTTTAATTATTTCCCTGGTGATTTTGTACACAGTTAGTCTATGTTTTATATTATTTATGGCAGAAAATAACATTCCACAACATGTTAAATTATCTAATAAATAAAAGATGCAATGATGTCCACTTCTCCCGCACTTACGGAGAACCTGACACTGGGTAAGACCTCCGAATAGTTACACAACTATTGTACACGGTGGGTACATATAAACTGTTCATCGTTTCGGTTTTCCACACACATCTCGTGGAATCCTTTCCTGCATTCTCCACTACATTGGACCCATATCTCATTAGGGTTGTCGTCACATACTGCGCAGTAATTCTCAGAACAAAGAAGACTGCTTGAGAAACTAGCTTCGCCGTTGCACACGCCGAGTTCTCGTTGTTGTCATTCGATTTGAAAAATCCTTTTCATTTTCGCGTTTCCTCTTCTTTAAATTTACCCGTTAATCCTGTGAAGTCACCGTGGCGGATTCGTCCGCACTTCTTCCACCTCCTTTTCCAGACGGGAGTCTTAATATCGGAACAGGAGACAATTCCTGGACTGACGAGGGAACACATACATGTGTTTAACTCGGATTCGGTTGAAATCTGGTAGGAATATTCGTGGGAGGCAGTAGAATGCTAAAGTGAAAACTGCATGTGCCCAGCGCAAGTTTAAACACCAAATTTGAACAAATAAATAGTCGTAAAATTAGAAGTGCCGCGGGAGTATCGGGGTGTGGCGGAGAGGTAGGGAGGAGCGAAGCGGCGGACGTGAACCAACCAGGCTGTAACGATCTGCGCCAGCAGCCAGGCAGCGTATAGTTTGCGCGTTCCCCTAAACTTCCCGATCAGATGTGCAAAACGTAAATATGAAAATAGCACATGAAAAGTGTACAAAGGACGATGTTTGAACAACAAGGTTTGAAAAATACATGGCCGAGTTCTTGTTACTCGTAATTTTTCAAACCTTGTTGTTCAAACATCGTCCTTTGTACACTTGTTTCTTGTGCTGTTTTCATATTTACGTTTTGCGCATCCGATCGGGAAGTTAAGGGGAACGCGCTAGCTATACGCTGCCTGGCTGCTGGCGCAGATCGTTACAGCCTGGTTGGTTCACGTCCGCTGCTTCGCTCCTCTCTACCTCTCCGCCACACCCCGATACTCCCGCGGCACTTCTAATTTTGCGACTATTTATTTGTTCAAATTTGGCGTTTAAACATGCGCTGGGCATATGCAGTTTTCACTTTAGCATTCTACTGCCTCCCACGAATATTCCTACCAGATTTCAACCGAATCCGAGTGTAACACAAGTATGTGTTCCCTCGTGAGCAACTGAGAGGTGTTAATGCAGGTGAAGCTTCATGTTGCTGTGATAATGTAGGACTATTGGCATTATCTTCTAGAGTAATATTTTCTCCATCATTTACATAATTTGAACTAATTTCATCCAGCACAAGGTCATATTAAAAATGTCGTTTTGGAGGATATCGGGATTGTACGGATAAATGCCGCATTTCCAAAATCCGCCGGTAAAATTTCCTGACTTTGCCGATTTGGCTTTAGAAGGTCTCCAAAATTATCTTTAGTGATCCCTTACCCCGGGTGTGCGCGAACACAGTTCCTGGTGGTCTCATTGTAAAAACGTTTGAACCTCTTGAAGTAAGACACATCTAGCAGCTGGCAGCGGTAAGTACTTGGTGAGGGGGGGGAGGGGTGGAAGGAACACATCTCTATTCATAAAGGTGATGCCTTATCAAGCACATCCGGATCTTTGCAGTGCGTTGAGTTTCCGTCGATTATCAATCGAATCCTGCCCTGAGGTTTGTAACGGTTTAGGTGATCAAGAAATAATGAAAATACCTCAGTGGTCATATACTCTGATTCGGACATTTTAACAACTGATCCACGGGGCATTCCTTTTGAGTAAGTGTCTCTTTGCCTCTCCCCTTTCATTATAACAAAGGGTGGGATAACATATCCAACAGCATTTCCACACACCATTACTGTTACCGTAGATCCCTTTTCTGCCGTGGTGCTGTGAAACACGTTTTTCTTTCCTTATTCAATGATAATCTTCCCTGCCTTAAACATGAGTTGAACACCAGTTTCATTGGCATTGAAAATAGTACCAGGCTCTTGCAAAACCCAGTCATACACAACTATTCCCTTTGGTTTATTAAATATGCTTCTTAACACCATTCCTCTGAGTGAACCTAAAAGCCAGTTCTCGTAAGTCGGTCACTGTTCGCCCAAAATCTTTAGAAAAAGAGATGAAAAAGATGGTTGACTAACTGGTCCTCCATAGTTTTGTCAATTGTTGCTGCTTTTTCCAGTTTTCTATTGGTAGATATACCAGATAGTATTCTGGATCTGAGTGTATTCCTTGGAACACTGAAATACTTCGCAGCTGTTGCCAAAGTAGTTTCATTTTCTTTCAAGTAGTTTAATTTTCTTTCACGTCCTTAATAGCAGCAACCATATCTTCTGCATTCCATCGTTCAAGCAGACCTTTGAACACATATTTCCGCGGCATCCTCCACCTACAACCATTTGGATGCAAAACTATTAATGCGAAACTTGTACTTTATCATCAGTCTCCAACCTTCGTAATTTGCATCTAACTGAACACAACAATACAAACATTATAAAAAAATCGCATTAGAAAAATATTATAAATATCCTAATACACTACATTGTCATCATTGATTACTCCTATTAAACTGTAGTATTAACGCACCATTAAACCCTGTCCCCAAAAATGTATCCCGGTTTGGAGCTTCAGGGAGATCTCGACACTGTCGAGATCTCCCAGCTTGTCGTGTCTAGATCTCCCCGAATTTCAATGGCAGGCAAGAGGTCACAACACTTACCAAGCTGAAGGTTTGGCAGTTTGGAAATGACATGACCGATTCTCCGAAACTTGCTTTGTGTGCCTAACCTAAAACATGATCATAAACATATCGCAAATCTACCTATTTCGTTACATAACCTACTCATTATATTATAGCAAGTTACTTTTAAATCATATATTACTTGCTTGCTGGCTTGGCTTGGCTTGGCTTGGCTTGGCTTGGCTTGCAACTATTCAGATGTCTTGTATTTATAGTGATAATATTCAGCTAACAGGATGACCATGAGCACAAAACCATACGGCTCCAGTAAATATAGTTGCAAGTTTGACCTGTGCAATACTGTGGTTACCAGTGGCGCTAAGCTTAAAAGCGTCGAGTTCTCCCCAAGTTACCTTAGCCCGGATTGCAGTGCCTCAATACCCGACTTAACATACCGATTTTCATTCGATTCTCTTCAGTTATCACTCCCTCTTGTCTTATTCTTCAAGAGATCATTCCTTCACGATTCTTTTAATTTTTTAAAATCATCTTCACAATTTTCCTTGTCGATATGGACCGATGACCATGCGGTTTTTACACCTTAAAACAATCATGCCGAAAACCATTGCCAGTGAATACGACTGAACCATATTTCCATGTTACCAATGCTCGGCATTGATATGCTCTAAGCAACAGAAGTCTAAATTCATGAATTCTATGATCATAGTTGGTACGGAAAAACTGTATAAGACATAAATGATCGGAAATTGTTTTCCCTCTTCGTTATGTAGTACAGTACTTTTCGACAGGACCAATACCCATTATTTGCATGTCATCTCCTCCCCAGAGAATAAGTAGAGTAAGTCGTATGTGTACCAAGTTTGTCTGAGAGCTATGCTTGAGCATAAACGCATACATCCATAATCTTGGTCAGACTGGACATTCCGACTGGGGCAGAACTATGACTTAAACGATATCCAGTTTGTCACAGCTCCTCTCGGGGGCCTTGAAAACTATGGATTCGACATTAATATCTGGGTGCTAGGGGTGTCTTGCCCCCACAGTCGTTCTTTTTTTTTTCAGATAGTAAGTCGTGTGTGTACCAAGTTTGGTTCAGAGCTATGCTGGAACATACGTACAGAATTTTCATCCGTAATCTCGATCATTTTGGACATACTCTTTTCTGCCCCTTCTCAGCGCCGTGGTCACTTAAATTATATCTGAAGTGTGACTATTATTCACCTCAGTGACCCCAAAAACTATGGATTCTATATTAATATAGGCCGTTTTCTATTATTTTTATACTTCACCGCTTTCCATCCCTGCCCAAAGGAGTCCTATGAGTGTCCTACACAAACGTATATTTTTTCCACATAGTAACTCCAAATGTTTTTTACGTATCTAATACACCTCGATTTGCGCACCATTAATGACGCAACAGACGTCGAAACGGTATTCCACCTCTATTCGTGTATTTTGTTGCATTGCAGATGTAGCATTTGGATAGCTGCTCGAATGCTGCATTTAACGTGTGCATTTTTATTAAGTAAGCATCCCAGCATACAGCTGGCCTGCGAGGTAAGTGTTCCATCTGTCTCTCTTCTTTGAAGGTTAGGCAGCTCTAACGGCTGCGCAGCAGAGCACGCGTCCCGCTATCTGTCTGTTAGGCTTGTACACGCACGCACATTAATGGTGTCCCGAAATAAACAATCAACACTGCCCCACTCCAGTACCGAAAAGGAGGGGAGAGAGTAAAGGGATAGTGTTGAAGGCCACTCCAGTACTGAAAAGGAGGGGAAGGGAGTGAACAGGTAGTGCTGAATACACAGTGTGTGTATTCCGGCGTTATACTGTAACATTGTAATAAGATGGCTCCTATCCTATCACAGGTGAATCGATGACGTATTGTTGGCATGTGGAAGGCTCACATGGTCCCCCAAGCAATAGCACAAGCAATACCATGCAGTCTTAAGACAGTTTGGAGATGGATAGAAATATGGCAAGAACGAGGTGAAGAAGGATTGGTAGACCCGATATAACGCAGCTACAAAATATTCCTAACTAGTATAAAATACTTTTCGGTTAAAAACCTCCTTTACCTCTTAATACTGTAATACAGAGTAGGATACTTTTTAATTTTTTTATGTTAAAATGCTATTTGTTCGGGGCGTCGACCTATATATGAACCTGCATGTAATTGGAATTGCAGAAGTGTTGAGTTTTGAATGTGAGAAACGTTAAGGACGACACAAACACACAGTCCCCAGGCCAGGGATATAACCATTTACAATTAAAACCCCCTGACCCGGCCGGGAATCGAACCCGGGGCGGCTGGACGCGTTGCCCCCTACACCGCGGGGCCGGACGAGTAGGTAACCTAATGCTGTACTTCAATACATCCGCCACTGCCAATTTCGATCATAACGAAATCTTGTAGCGGGCTGTTTGCATGCGTCCACGCAGCAATGCGTTAAGCGAGAAGGTGAGTCATTGTGCCTTCGACACTACCCCTTCACTCCTTTCCCCCATGTTTTGTACTGGATTGGCCTTCAACACTACCCCTTCACTCTCTCCCCTTCTTTTCAGTACTGGAGTAGGGCAGTGTTGATTGTTTATGTCGGGACATCATTAATGTGCACGTCTGTACAATCGCGATAACAAGAATTCCGGATGGAAAAGGAAACAGGTAACGTTTGGGCGAAGATTTTGGCCAACCCCGAGGATGAAGGAGAAATAACCAAGGCAAGGTCACATGTGTTCGTCTTCCAGGAGGTGTGGCTTCCGACGTTGCGCACTCAGAGGCCACTCCCAACTCCATTTTTTCGAGAACTGATTAAAATGGTTAAACATTCTGGCTATACTAGCTCTTCCTAATCAAGGAAAATAATTAATTAACTGTAATTTAATTGCGATGAAGTGTGCACGATGTAATCCCACCCCAATATATGGCATTTAACTGTTTGATCAGCGCTGACAATAACGGTGTTCCAAACGCCCTTGCGTCTCTGATAATCATAATCATTCAATGACTTTTACTTTGGTTTTTGAGGATGACAATTATTATTATTATCATTATTATTATTAGTGTTAGTAGTAGTATTTAACAGGGCATATATTGACGAAAATAAGGGCCATTCTTCCTTACAGTAGTTGAGCGGGACGCCATTTGATAATGAAGTCATACTCGAGACCGCTAACATTTCAGCCAGACCTCGCACACAAGAACAAAGAAACTGGAGAATTTGACGCTCAATGAGTTGACACACACATTACGTCTGTTGCCTTGAAGGAGGCGTGTAGTTCCTCCCTTCATTCCCCTCTCCCTTCATTGTCGAGCCAGTGGTACGTGTGGGCAGGTGGGGAAGCAATTACCTTCCCCTCCGCCTATGTTTCGTTCATGCTAGAAATCCTCGTACTTCCGTATTCTCCACCTCCCCTCACTCTTCAGATGTGTACATGTGTTAACACGTCTGATGGATGTGACCAATAAGAGAGAGTGTGTAAGCAGGTACTGTGTGGTTCTGAGGGCTGTACTGATTTATTGCCTGAAATAAATATTTCTGGCCACGAGATACTAACAATTTCGAGTGTACAACGGCGTTTTCGTCTGGAATATCAAATACGACTAAGTGATGATGTTCCCCACGCACATATCAATCAGGAAATGGCACAGGCGCCTTCGGGAAACTGGCAGATCGCTTTCAATATCGGGCCACAACACTAAGCACGCCGACGGGGGGGGGGGAGGGGAAGTGCAATACACATTTGGCGTCTGTCGCGCTACTAATGATGCAGATACCAAGGTGTATTAGATAAATAAATAAACATTTTGAGTTTCTCTATTTGTAGATTATCTCTTTTACTTCTCAATATATTAAATTGCATTTTACTATACATTCAAGCCGGACACTCTGTATGTTATATGGACATGGAACTGGTTCCATGTTAGAACTCATTTTCTACAGCTCACATAGTACATTAATGATGGCAAAAACACAGGAACAGAACGTGCCAGCATACCACATGAAATGTTCAAAATGCCTTCCGTTAGGCTTCGGTTAGAAAACATATCTCTTCTACTTGCGCTTTTACATGCTAGTAGCTAGTAGACGCTTCCGCACTTGCTCTGGATAGTTGACTGCATACCAGTCTGAGCGAGTACTTTGCAAGGGACAGAGTTTGTAAGTAAGGAGTTATATTATATTAACCCTAAAGCGGGCGCACCTATAAATGTTACATTGCCGGGCGCGTGGTGAATTTCGTGACACGTACAATTTCCTGGACAGATACCGCTACACTGAGAGTATCGATAAGACTTCGCAGGAAGGTACTAGCAGCACGACGGCTGTAGCTCTTAGGAACTAAAAACTACAGATGAAACACTCAGGTTGGTGAACGAAATTCACCAGCGCGCCCGGTTTAGGGTTAAAATAGTTTTCTGAAATCTAGATATTTACACGGACGAAGGTATTCAGAGTACCCAATTTATGAAAATCGATGTAAACTCTGTGAATTAAATTATTTGCATTCTAACATATGTACGCCTCTGTGCTGTAGTGGTTAGTGTGATTAGCTGCCATCCCCGGAGGCCCCGGTTCGATTCCCGGCTCTGCCACGAAATTTGAAAAGTGGTACGAGAGCTGAAACGGGGTCCACTCAGCCTCGGGAGGTCAATTGAGTAGAAGTGGGTTCAATTCCCACCTCAGCCATCCTGGAAGTGGTTTTCCGTGGTTTCCCACTTCTCCTCCAGGCAAATGCCGGGATGGTACGGTACCTAACTTAACGCCACGGCCGCTTCCTTCCCTCTTCCTTGTCTACCCATTCCAATCTTCCCATCCCCCCGAAAGGCCCCTGTTCAGCATAACAGGTGAGGCCATCTGGGTGATGAACTGGTCATTCTCCCCAGTTGTATCCCCCGACCCAGAGTCTGAAGCTCCAGGACACTGCCCTTGATGCGGTAGAGTTGGAATCCCTCGCTGAGTCCGAGGGAAAAACCGACCCTGGAGAGTAAACAGATGAAGAAGAAGGAGAAGAAGAAGAAGCGTTGTAATATATTTCACATGATATAAAGGACCTTATTATAAGACACAAAAAACATTTCAACAGAAGAGAAACTTGCAGTAACAATGAGAAACGGAATTGATGAAATTAAACCATTTTAGAATATAATAATATTTTCTTCCATGTTAAAATCTTTAAATCTGAATGGAATTAAATCAAATTGTCTTCGTTTAATTAATTTTCGCAATCCCTGATTACCGCTCTGCTGATAACAACTGGCGCGAGGAAACCAAAAACGCCAGCTCGATATAATGAGAATTTCAAACGCCTCAGTACTGAGCAATGTTTATAAAATGTAGTGCCAGGTGGCGCTATCTCGCGCGAGTAGCCGCTAGTTGTTCCGTATCGCAGCCTCGGGGTTGATGCAACCCGCCGTCGCATTGAATCCCGGATACGCTGATGTACCCCTGCGACGACGAATTGAAGTATGTATCAGTGATAACGGAATTGGCGAATTCTCTTCCATTATCGGATTGTAAAATCGGCAGAGAAGCACATTGTGAATACGTCCAAGACGTGGTAGACTACCACTTCTGCGTTCTTCAGATTTAAGAGGCCAAAGAACAACACATTTGGTGAGGTGATCCTGATGCACCAGTGTACAATTTGTATTCTCCCTTAGGCTGGGACATAAAATTGGTGAAATTGATTTAACAACTTTCTTTCTTTCTTTCTTAACCCTCCAGGGTTGCTTTTTCCCTCGGACTCAGCGAGGGATCCTACCTCCACCGCCTCAAAGGCAGAATCCTGGAGCGTGAGACCTCGGGTCGGAGGAAACAACTGGGAAGGAGGGCCGGTACCTCGCCCAGGAGGCTTCACCTGCTTTGCTGAACAGGGGCCTTGTAGAGGGATGGGAAGATTGGAAGGGATACACAAGGAAGAGGGAAGGAAGTGGCCGTGGCCTTTAATTAGGTACCATTCCGGTAGTTGCCTGGAGGAAAAGTAGAACACCACGGAAAACTTCCTCGAGGATGACTGAGGTGAGAATCGAACCCACCTCTACTCAGTTGAGCTCCCGAGGCTGAGTGGACCCCGTTCCAGCCCTCGTACTACTTTTTCAAGTTTCGTAGTAGAGCCGGAAATCGAACCCGGACCTCCAGGGGTAGTAGCTAATCACGCTAACCACTACACCACAGAGGCGGACTTGATTTAACAATGGAAATTTAAATCTGAAAAATGATGGGTTTCACTACAACACATTGTTTTACTCTTGTCTGTTTTCTCCGGCATGGCTCACATACGTGAACATAGAGTTCAACATCATGGCGAGTGATATTCTTGTACTGTATTTCGTTGGATTAAAGTTCCTTCAACATTCTGTCTCGTCCTCCAACACCAATTGCTAAGTGAGCCTCATAAAATACGTGTACCGGGCGAGTTAGTCGTGCGGTTAGCTGTGAACTTGCATCCGGGAGATAGTGGGTTCGAATCCCTCTGTCGGCAGCCCTGATTACGGTTTTCCGTGGTTTCCCATGTTCACACCAGGCAAATGATGGGGCTGTACTTTAATTAGGACCACGGCCGCTTCCTTCCCACTCCTAGGCCTTTCCTATCCCATCGTCGCCATAAGGCCTATCTGTGTCGGTGCGACATAAAACAAATTGTAACAAAAAAATACGTGTAATAGGTCAGAATCGTTGACTTAACAATTACAATACTGGAGCCTCCGTGGCTCAGACGGCTCGACCTCTCAACGCTGCTTTCCGTGGTTCAAATCCCGGTCACCTCATGTGAGACTTGTGCTGGACAAAGCGGAGGCAGGACAGGTTTTTCTCCTGGTACTCCGGCTTTCCCTGTCATCTTTCATTCCAGTAACATTCTCCACTAGCATTTCATTTCATCTGTCAGTAATTAATCATTGCCCCAGAGGATTGCGACAGGCTTCGGCAAACCAGCACAATTCCTATCCTCGCCGCAAGATCAGAGCTGGAAAACAGGTTGTAGGTTGTAGGTTTTAATTTTCAATTACAAATACTGGTTTCCTCTTTAAGTAGATAAATTAGTTTGTTTCTTTGACAACAAACACATCATACCTCTTCAGCAGCCAATAGTACCGAGGTTCCTTCCTTCAGCTCGTTTCAGCCTTTAACACATTCTCCGTAAGTTTATGATAACTTTTATGCATGAGGCACGCTGTTTACCTCTATTACTTATAATCCGAGAGGATTCATCATAAAAAATCTGAAAAATCATCGAATCAATCCGATATTGTGTAACTTGTGACTCAGGTGTAACAATCTGCTGGGACATCTTGAAAAACACTGAGGAAAATACTGATCTGCTTAGTAGCGAGGCGGGCCAATGTATTACGCAGCAATGGCAGAGTTTAAATTTAACACGAAATGTTGTACTTTTCCTGCTTCGACTTTGTCATTCTATAACATGCCTAGGAAATTTGTAAAATAATTTGTATTTCATACTTAATCATTTATTTTTAGGCATTCTGGAGATTGGCGGTTTTTAAACATATGCCAGAAGCATATCGATACACACATCTGTTTGGATACTTTTTAAAACGTCAATAAAATTAAAAGTATCTGAACGTGAATTATTAAACTGCTCGCGTAATGCACTGTGGAAGGTTTCGAGACGTTTGTTGTCCAATGTGATGACATGGCTTGCGATATCCACGTAGTCGTGGAGAACGTCCTTTGCAGTAGAAATAATTCTCCACCAAATAATCGGCAAATGGATTCGGTGTACACTATGTCACTCTGCGACCGAGATGTTTAACCGAGTGCGCTATGTGACTATGTGACCGCGATGTTTGACTGTGTGCGCTATGTGACTATGTGACCGCGATGTTTAACCGAGTGCGCTATGTGACTATGTGACCGCGATGTTTGACTGTGTGCGCTATGTGACTATGTGACCGCGATGTTTAACCGTGTGCGCTATGTGACTATGTGACCGCGATGTTTAACCGTGTGCGCTATGTGACTATGTGACCGCGATGTTTAACCGTGTGCGCTATGTGACTATGTGACCGCGATGTTTGACTGTGTGCGTTATGTAACCGCCATGTTTAACCGTGTGCGCTATGCGACTACGTGACCGCGATGTTAGACTGTGTGCGTTATGTGACCGCGATGTTTAACCGTGTGTGCTACGTGACTATGTAACCGCGATGTATAACCGTGTGCGCTATGTGACTACGTGACCGCGATGTTTGAGTGTGTGCGTTATATAACCGCGATGTTTAACCGTGTGTGCTACGTGACTATGTAACCGCGATGTATAACCGTGTGCGCTATGTGACTACGTGACCGCGATGTTTGACTGTGTGCGTTATGTGACCGCGATGTTTAACCGTGTGCGCTATGTGACTATGTGACCGCGATGTATAACCGTGTGCGCTATGTGACTACGTGACCGCGATGTTTGACTGTGTGCGTTATGTGACCGCGATGTTTAACCGTGCGTGCCACGTGACTATGTGACCAGGATGTTTAACCGTGTGCACTATGTGACTATGTAACCGCCATGTTTAACCGTGTGCGCTATGTGACTACGTGACCGCGATGTTTAACCGTGTGCGCTATGTGACTATGTGACCGCGATGTTTGACTGTGTGCGCTATGTGACTATGTGACCGCGATGTTTAACCGTGTGCGCTATGTGACTATGTGACCGCGATGTTTAACCGTGTGCGCTATGTGACTATGTGACCGCGATGTTTAACCGTGTGCGCTATGTGACTATGTGTCCGCGATGTTTAACCGTGTGCGCTATGTGACTATGTAACCACGATGTATAACCGTGTGCGCTATGTGACTACGTGACCGCGATGTTTGACTGTGTGCGTTATGTGACCGCGATGTTTAACCGTGCGTGCCACGTGACTATGTGACCAGGATGTTTAACCGTGTGCACTATGTGACTATGTAACCGCCATGTTTAACCGTGTGCGCTATGTGACTACGTGACCGCGATGTATAACCGTGAGTGCTATGTGACTATGTGACCGCGATGTTTAACCGTGTGCGCTATGTGACTATGTAACCGCCATGTTTAACCGTGTGCGCTATGTGACTACGTGACCGCGATGTATAACCGTGTGCGCTATGTGACTATGTAACCGCGATGTTTAACCGTGTGCGCTATGTGACTATGTAACCGCCATGTTTAACCGTGTGCGCTATGTGACTACGTGACCGCGAAGTATAACCGTGTGCGCTATATGACTACGTAACCGCGATGTTTGACTGTGTGCGTTATGTGACCGCGATGTTTAACTGTGTGCGTTATGTGACTACGTAACCGCGATGTTTGACTGTGTGCGTTATGTGACCGCGATGTTTAACCGTGTGTGCTACGTGACTATGTAACCGCGAAGTATAACCGTGTGCGCTATATGACTACGTAACCGCGATGTTTGACTGTGTGCGTTATGTGACCACGATGTTTAACCGTGTGCGCTATATGACTACGTAACCGCGATGTTTGACTGTGTGCGTTATGTGACCGCGATGTTTAACCGTGTGTGCTATGTGACTACGTAACCGCGATGTTTGACTGTGTGCGTTATGTGACCGCGATGTTTAATCGTGTGTGCTATGTGACTACGTAACCGCGATGTTTGACTGTGTGCGTTATGTGACCGCGATGTTTAACCGTGTGCGCTATGTGACTACGTAACCGCGATGTTTGACTGTGTGCGTTATGTGACCGCGATGTTTAACCGTGTGTGCTATGTGACTATGTGACCGCGATGTTTAACCGTGTGCGCTATATGACTATGTGACCGCGATGTTTGACTGTGTGCGTTATGTGACTACGTAACCGCGATGTATAACCGTGTGCGCTATGTGACTCTGTAACCGCGATGTTTAACCGTGTGCGCTATGTGACTACGTAACCGCGATGTTTGACTGTGTGCGTTATGTGACCGCGATGTTTAACCGTGTGTGCTACGTGACTATGTAACCGCGAAGTATAACCGTGTGCGCTATATGACTACGTAACCGCGATGTTTGACTGTGTGCGTTATGTGACCGCGATGTTTAACCGTGTGCGCTATGTGACTACGTAACCGCGATGTTCGACTGTGTGCGTTATGTGACCGCGATGTTTAACCGTGTGTGCTACGTGACTATGTGACCGCGATGTTTAACCTGTGCGCTATGTGACTATGTAACCGCCATGTTTAACCGTGTGCGCTATGTGACTACGTGACCGCGAAGTATAACCGTGTGCGCTATATGACTACGTAACCGCGATGTTTGACTGTGTGCGCTATGTGACTACGTAACCGCGATGTATAACCGTGTGCGCTATGTGACTATGTAACCGCGATGTTTAACCGTGTGCGCTATGTGACTATGTGACCGCGATGTTTAACCGTGTGCGCTATGTGACTACGTAACCGCGATGTTTGACTGTGTGCGTTATGTGACCGCGATGTTTAACTGTGTGCGTTATGTGACTACGTAACCGCGATGTTTGACTGTGTGCGTTATGTGACCGCGATCTTTAACCGTGTGCGCTATATGACTACGTGACCACGATGTTTGACTGTGTGCGTTATGTGACCGCGATGTATAACCGTGTGCGCTATGCGACTATGTGACAGCGATGTTTAACCGTGTGCGCTATATGACTACGTAACCGCGATGTTTGACTGTGTGCGTTATGTGACCGCGATGTTTAACCGTGTGCGCTATGCGACTATGTGACCGCGATGTTTAACCATATGCGCTATGCGACTATGTGACAGCGATGTTTAACCGTGTGCGCTATGCGACTATGTGACCGCGATGTTTAACCGTGTGCGCTATGCGACTATGTAACCGCGATGTTTAACCATTCGCGCTATGTGGCTATGTGACAGCGATGTTTAACCGTGTGCGCTATATGACTACGTAACCGCGATGTTTGACTGTGTGCGTTATGTGACAGCGATGTTTAACCGTGTGCGCTATGCGACTATGTGACCGCGATGTTTAACCGTGTGCGCTATGCGACTATGTAACCGCGATGTTTAACCATTCGCGCTATGTGGCTATGTGAGCGCGATGTTTAACCGTGTGTGCTGTGTGACTATGCCACCGAGTGCGGTATGTGACTGTCTCAAAGAGTCTATCTTTCTGGCCATTTTCCCAATTTATTGGTGTCGGCACTTGATGTGGATTTGACCCAGTATTACGGCCGGATGCCCTTCCTGACGCCAACCCTGTGTGGTGGGAAGTATTCACTACTTCGTGTTTCTATGATAATTGACAGTGTTGTGTGTATAAAGAGAAATGTATTACGACGAACACAAACATCTAAATCCCAAATCATAGGAATTAACCATACACAGTTAAAATCCTCAGCGCAGTCGGAAATCTAACCCAGGGTTCTCTGAAGCGGGGGCCTGTACGCTGACCATTCAGCCAAGGAGCCGGATTGATAATATGACAGGGTTATTTATTTATTTATTTATTTATTTATTTATTTATTTATTTATTTATTTATTTATTTATGTATTTATTTATTTATTTATTTATTTATTTATTTATAGTTCGAGTGAAGTTTTCGGCCACAGTCTCGAGTTGGGCACTAGAGATTTCTTCCGAGCAGACGCAGTTGACTATTACTTCAGCAGTTGAAGGCTGTTGATTATTCAGAGGCTGAAAACCAGAATCTTTGTTTCTTTTCCTTGGACTGTGATCTTCCTATTCCTCAGGATCTTCTGGACCATTCTGTTCTGATGGTTTAATGTTGCCTATGACTTGCCCCAGTTCGTCTTCGCTATGTATAATTTGTAAAACATGCTGGGGCAGAGAAGTTGTCCGTCCTAACTTTACTACTCAGGACAGATTCATATCGTGTTTTCGCAGTTTCAGAATGGAAGGATCGATTCTTCATCAACTGAATAAAGCGTAATCCATCACTTCAATATCAAAGCCGAAATCACATTTTCAACATATAATTTTTTTTGTTTTTTCGATACTCTCCCGACTTTGTGTAAGCCGTGGCTTACCATAAAAGGGTAATATAATTACATTGTGCGCAATGAGCACGTCCGATCTTAATGGATATTGGTAAGAATTCATTAAAATGCCATTAACACTGGACACAATGAGAGCTTAATTATACGTGGAAAACAAAGTGAAGAACCATTGCTTGAGGTGTTATTAAAACCCGTGATAAACCTGTGAGATAGTGCTTGGTTTTTATCAGTATAGCCTCTCTACCGCATGCTACACGTGATCCAGTAACTTGATGTCTGTCCTTGACAAGACGATACAGCAAACATTTGAAGACTGGATTGCCAAAATTAACATTTGACGATATTACCAAACAAGCGCATGGATACAGCAGAGAATCTCATTCCTTCAAACTACAGAACTATGAAATGTGATTTGTAACTCAGATACTTTAGGCCTACTTTCACTGGACACGAAGTAAGCGCATATCATGGAATTTTGAAAACGGACAAAGATCCTGTAATTATTTCTACTGCCCTTGATAATGTAAAGCAAGGAAAAAGTAATTATATGACCAAATACTAATGAAAAAATATAGGAAAAATTATTGTGATTACACCAAGGCAGCCGTGGTTCGAAACTTGCCCAATTAATTGGCATGAAATATAATATTCCTGTGGTTCGTATTCCACTTAAAACTGAAGGTCATGTGGCTATTATCACGTTTTACCAGATGGGAGAGTACACCGAACCGGATCTGTGGTGGGTAATCGCCGAGCTGAGTGGCACAGACGGTTGAGGCGCTGGCCTTCTGACCCCAACCTGACAGGTTCGATCCTGGCCCAGTCCGGTGGTATTTGAATGTGCTAAAATACGCCAGCCTCGTATCAGTAGATTATTTTTGCTTTACGTCTCACCGACACAGATAGGTCTTTTTTTGCTGTTGGCTTTACGTCGCACCGAGACAGATAGGTCTTATGGTGACGTTGGGACAGGAATGGGATAGGACTGGGAAGGAAGCGGCCGTAGCCTTAATTAAGGTACAGCCTGGTGTGAAAATGGAAAACCACGGAAAACCATCTTCAGGGCTGCCGACAGTGGTGTTCGAACCCACTATCTCCCGAATACTGGATACTGGCCACACTTTAGCGACTGCAACTATCGAGCTCGGTACAGATAGGTCTTATGGCGACGATGGGATAGGGAAGGCCTAGGAGTGGGAAGGAAGCGGCCATGGCCTTAATTAAGATACAGTCCCAGCTTTTGCCTGGGGTAAAAATGGGAAAGCACGGAAAACCATCCTCAGGGCTGCCGACGGTATGGTTCGATCCAACTCACAGTTCACAGCTGCGTGCCCCTAACCGCATGGCCAACTCGCTCGGCGGCGTCAGAAAGGGCATGGGTACTAAAAGAGGGCAAGTCCGCATGAGCGATACAGATCGTACCCGTGACCCCACCAGGGGGAAAAGCGATATAAGAAAAAGAAGAAGAGACGAAGAATGTGGAGGCCTTATTCAGGGGGTGGTGGAGATTTTTGTTTTAAGGGGAAATAGGCCTACAACTGGGTACTCATCTTCTCTGAACAAATTAAGTACAACGAAAATATAAATACTATAATTTATTCTCGGAGCGAATGAAGGAAAAACATACATGGTTTTAATAAGCCGAAATTGACGCAACACATCAAAAGGGCAGGGGGGGGGGGTAATCTCTCTGAGTAACAGAACACTTGAAATATATATGGGCTTGATTAATCCGCTCTCACACGAGATCAGTAGCATTCGCGTCATCGGCTAGTTTGAGTTGGAGTGTTTACTGCAAGCCGAGGTTCAGTCGTAGGCCAGAGAGATCGGCGCACTCTGACACAATAGACACTGATGCCAAGTCATTGTTTACTCTGTCACTTACTCTACTGAAACGATGCCGATGAGTATGTGTGCAGATTTGTAAATGAAAATGAAAATCCACAGTCTGTTTCCAGTCATTCGACCGGGTCAGGAATGGAATGAATAAAGTCCCGTCTAGCGGCGAGAATAGGAATTGTACCGGCTGCCGAAGCCTGTCGCACTCCTCTGGGGCAGTGATTAATGAACGACAGATGAAATGAAATTATATTGGAGACTGTTGCTGGAACGAAAGATGACAGGGAAAACCGGAGTACCCGGAGAAAAACCGTGTCCCGCCTGTGCTTTGTCCAGCACAAATCTCACATGGAGTGACCGGGATTTGAACCACGGAACCCAGCGGTGGGAGGCCGGTGCTCTGCCGCTTGAGCCACAGAGGCTAGATTTGTAAATCATCGGTGTAAAAGTGGTACTTACAGTAAGTCAAATTTTGTGATACATTATTGACGTAAAGTGAGCAATTAATGGTCGCAGCACTGATCCCTTCGGTACGCCAATAGGCTATTCACACTCCAGTTCACGTACTCCACCCCCCCACCCCCTCTCCCCTATCACACATGTACAAATTTCTACCACACGGGAGCTTATATGACAGTGTAAGGAAAGTGTGAAGACCCGAGTTTAGAAATGAATTTGTCGGGTCGAAAGCTTTACTGAAGTTCAGCAGAATCAGTATCATTACTTTGTTGTTGTCCATTGCTTTATGTGTGTTATTATGGGTCATTTTATTTGACCTACCCCTCTGCATGTACTGTAGCTATGTCTAAAGCCTAACTGATACGTTCTTTGTTATAAGTTGCTTCATGTCGCATCAGCACAGATAGGTCTTATGGCGACGATGGAACGGGAAAGGGGTAAGAGTGCGAAGGAAGCGGCCGTGACCTTAATTAGGGTACATCCCCAGCATTTTCCTGGTGTGAATATGGGAAACCACGGAAAACCATCTTCAGGACTGTTGACAGTGGGGTTCGAACTCACTATCTCCCGAATACTGGGTACTGACCGCACTTAAGCGTCTGCAGCTATCGAGCTCCGTAATTGATAAGTACTACTGTATGTTGTAAGTTGCAGGCTAACATTATGTTGTAGTGCTTTTGAGAACGCAGGCAGTACGCATATTCATCTGTAGTTATTCGGATCTAATAGACGGACATTTTTGGGAATGAGTTTAGCCATTAACCTTTTTTATATTATTTGGAATATTGCGATTATGAGAGAGTAATTAAGTACGGTAGGTAAATGAATGTGGGGAAGGCTGAATGATTAGCGTACTAGCCTTCGTTTCAGAGGACGGCGGCTTCGATTCCCGCCCAGTTTGGGGATTTTAACTGTGTGTTATCAATTCCTCTTGTTCGAGGACGAAGTATTTGTGTTCATCTTAATATACTTCTCTTCATCTGCATAGTCTACAACACAAACCAACACAACACACTACCAACCATCGCAGAAACACGGAATAGCGAATACATCACTCCCAACAGGGTTGTCTTTGGAAAGGGGCAACCGACGAACATCAAATGCCGACCTGAATAAAACTGAGAGAAAGGCCAGGAATTATTATTATTATTATTATTATTATTATTATTATTATTATTATTATTATTATTATTATCTTCTTAATCTGTTTACCCTCCAGGCTTGGCTTTTCCCTCGGACTCAGCGAGGGATCCCACCTCTACCGCCTCAAGGGCAGTGTCCTGGAGCGTGAGACTCTGGGTAGGGGAATACAACTGGGGAGAATGACCAGTACCTCGCCCAGGCGGCCTCACCTGCTATGCTGAACAGGGGCCTTGTCAGGGGATGGGAAGATTGGAAGGGATAGACAAGGAAGAGGGAAGGAAGCGGCCGTGGTCTTCAGTTAGGGACCATCCCGGCATTTTCCTGGAGGAGAAGTGGGAAACCACGGAAAACCACTTCTAGGTTGGCTGAGGAGGGAATCGAACCCCCCTCTACTCAGTTGACCTCCCGAGGCTGAGTGGACCCCGTTCCAGCCCTCGAAACACTTTTCAAATTTCGCGGCAGAGCTGGGAATCGAACCCGGGCCTCCGGGAGGTGGCAGCTAATCACACTAACCACTACACCACAGAGGTGGATTATTATTATTATTATTATTATTATTATTATTATTATTATTATTATTATTATTATTCGGAGAGTCCTGTAACTAACCACGTATGTTGTTTACCTCTCCTGTTTATACTGCGCACGCTATCCTTTACGTCACACACAACTGGTTCTCCTTGCTACACACCGCCAACATTCCTCGCAATTCTCCGCTACGCTGCAGGAAGATGATTGAAAATTTAGACAGTGACGTTACATCTCGTCATTGGCTGTAATTATGAGGCGAGCAGCAGTCCCAGTTTCTCATTGGTTAAAATAGAAGGCGTGTGTGATGGTACGGTTTCACGTTTTTCTCGTGCCCAGCCAAACACTCAGACAGGTCGTATGTACTTCCCAAGGTCAGACTTCCTCAATGGCTTTTAAAAGCGGGAACTGCTCAGGGTACGGGCTTAGTTGTACGCTACAATCATTGTGTGTCTGTGAATGCCTCTATGATCTTCAGTGTTGGTGAGTTTGCCTTCCAATATTTACACTTTGTCCTAATGCCCCTCTTCTAAACCAAACATAACCTGTAACAAACAATTGAAAACTCCTTCCTTCCCCCCATTTACCATTGAGTGGGCTCAAATCAGTACGACCACTTTCGTAATAGCCGAAGTGTTGTGGTTTTTATAAGGTTTAACTTGTGTAGTATGCTGGAGTCTAGTCGCTCAGAAATTCCATATTTAAGTCAGTTGTGAACAACAACAACGACAAAACCGGGGGTTAGTTAAGTCATATAATCAGTGATTTAGTTGGAAAAAAATATTTACAGGAACTCACCTTATTAATTCAGCAATTTCCAGATAGACTCGTATTGGGTGTCAAAATCAGCGGCCTCATGTTTCCGACTAGTCGTTTTATCAGATGAACGTCTCCCCTTTCGTTAAATATATGCACACGAGGTCAAACGCTGCTTGATCTTGCAACCAGCAGCCTATTTCTCTTTTCGCTGTGGATCTCATTCATGGTACTGAAAGCTCTTTCAGCTTCTGCTGAAAAGATGGGAATAGTCTGTACATTCTTGATTAAAGGCATCAGCTCCACTAGAATTTCCTTGGTCTCGACATACTTTCTAAAAGCATTAATGTACCTTCTCTTGTCTGACATGTGGAAAAAGGTTGCCAACACTCTCATCACCATAGCAGATATCCATAGTAGAAGTGCAGGGCCAATTATTTTTGTATAGTACCTTTGAATCACTGATAATTATGAACATAAAACCGTAAGGTTCAATATTAGTCCGCTAGAGTACACCCATGACGTTTCAGCGCTCTGTATGGATTATAAGATTTTCCTACTGAATGTAAAAATGTTACGTCATTCTAAAGCGGGAAAATGTTTTCCGGAACGGCGTTTCGGCCCGTTCCGGTCCAACTAAACCACTGCATATAATTAAAGTTTGCAGCTCTGTTGGAAAGTGATTTTTGTTCATGGTTGAAACAGTATTGCATTGTTTATTAGTTTAGAGATTCCTGAAAGTAATAATATTATGTCACTTCCAATAAGCATATGAAATGAATGTAAACAATTCTGGGGTGATGAGTAACCATCTGCAGCTTACCAAAAAAACATAAAATAGGGAGGTAGGCCTATTGGATAAAATGGTAAAAACCGGACTTATCCCCCATCAGTTGTTTTAGGACAACTGGATCTTTCGATAAGCGTCCTTAACGTGTGATATAGTATTTAAAGTAAGTATATTCTGGTATCTTATGTGTTTGTTCACAATGTTAGGTGTGACATGTATATCGCCGTGCTATGATATTTTATCTTATGGTTACAAACCCCTTCATGTTGTAATAGAATGTCTACTGATTTTCAAAGTTGCCCAACCTCAGATGAGGAACTTCAGTTAAGGGAGGCTGAAATCTGGGTCATTATCCAAGGCCAAGGTTGAATGGATTACTATAACTTACTTGTATTGTATACCGCAGTGCGTAAATATGTTGAGCAACTCGCAGTTACTGATATGAAGTTCGTGGCGTCATCTGTTTCGTACACTAGTCGGTTAGATAATAGTCAAGGTCACCTACTTGTCTACTACAAAAATTATTGGCATTGAGATAACCTATTATTACGACAATTACTATAAAAGTGACCTGTCTGGCTACCTCGGATTATGTGCATTTCTTTATGATATTGGATTGCGGATGTAAAATCTTCACCTAGGATCGATCTTACCCTACCACAATTATTCCACTCCTACCTTCTGCTCCATGGCCTACTCAAGTGTACCACTGAAAGTCATTAAGGGTCCTGTATCCCAACAACAAATAAAATAAAATAAACCCCTGACTTACATAATTCACTAGCTGAGCAGGCTTTGTCCCGGGTGCCACCCGGTGCCCCTCCCCGTCCAAAACAAGACCGCCACGTTTGTCTTCGCGAGGTGCTCGCAATAGGTGAGATCCGTGCTTAATTTCTAAACTTTCAGGTGCCGAAAGGCATACACTCACACTTTGCTCCCTTTTCAACCTTACCGCCCCCCACCCCCTATAAAAGTCGCAAGTTTCGATGTTTGAAAACTTGTGATAAAACTCTATGAAGCATGTATGAACATACATGTTTCAGTAACTTTTTACTCAGCAATCCCCGTAAAAATATTGAAAATGAAAACCTACAACCTGTTTTCCGGTCATTGACCGGGTCAGGGATGTAATGAATTGAAGCATATATAGGCTGTTAGTACGATGGGGTCGCCACTCCTAAAATGATATATTAATGACTGATACTGTAGATGCTATGAAGTGAGAATGGTGAGTGTTGCTGGAATGAAAGGACAGGGAAAACTGGAGTACCCGGAGAAAAACCTGTCCCGCCTCCGCTTTGTCCAGCACAAATCTCACATGGAGTGACCGGGATTTGAACCACGGTATCCAGCGGTGAGAGGCCGACGACCTGCCGTCTTGCCGTCTGAGCCACGGAGGCTTCCCGTAAAAATATTATGCAAAAAAAAAATCCTTGGAAAGTACTGGAACGCCGTGGAAATTGATGTTATGACCTTTATAGAGCTGATGAACTGTATCAAAATACATTCGGTGTTTTTGAGTAATGTTGGAACCTGTTGGCTTCTGTCGATTTGTTGAAGTAGAATATTTTCAGAAAGAAGAGAGTATGGGCATAAAGGAACATAATATCTTTTCAGAAAGTATTTTTTTTTTTACCGAGCTCGATAGCTGCAGTCGCTTAAGTGCGGCCAGTATCCAGTATTCGGGAGATAGTAGGTTCGAACCCCACTGCTGGCAGCCCTGAAGGTGGTTTTCCGTGGTTTCCCCATTTTCACACCAGGGCAAATGCTGGGGCTGTACCTTAATTAAGGCCACGGCCGCTTCCCTCCCACTCCTAGCCCTTTCTTGCACCATGGTCGCCACTGTGTCGGTGCGACGTAAAGCCACTAGCAAAAAAGCAGTCTTTTTTAATTTTCTCTGTAGTCGCTCGCTATCGCCGGTTTTATTCTTCCATGATCTATCACTGCAAAGCTTCCCCATACATGACATATTAGTTTTATTGCTATTCCTTACTGTGCAACTGTACAGATTTTTATTTTTGGTCACTCTCACAACAGAAACTCTAACCAGTGTCAACTGTAGTCCCTCTGTGGGTGGAGGCGGTAGAATAACACCCACATTATCCCCTTCCTGTCATAAGAGGCGACTGAAAGGGGTCTCAAAGGCTTTTAACTCGGGAGCGTGAGTTGGCGACTACGGTAGCCTTTAACATAGTCTCGGCATTGTTTCCAGTTATTTGTGCCGGGCTCCTCACTTTAATATATCCTATCCGACCTCTCTTGGTCAATTCCTGTTCTTTTCCGACCCCGACAGTATTAGGTCACGAGGCCTACGGCCACGTCTTTCGTAGACCTTATCTTTCTTTGGCCGATACCTTCATTTTTCGAAGTGTTGGACCCCTTCCGTTTTTTAATAGAGGATGGTTCCCCAGTTGTATTGGTGACCTGTAACGGAAGTCGCTGAACTCCCTGTTCGCTTCTCCTTGGTTGAGAGTTGGTATTCCTGAGGTTAGCAATTGCATATCTCAGTTTTTATTTAAGGGACTGGGATAAAATCAACCGTAGGAAAATTCTGAATGTTCCTATTTGAATACCGTCAAGTTTCATGAAAAACGGATTAGCAATTTAAAATTGAAATACAATAGCAGGCAGACAGAACAGAACTGACAGAACTTATGGGTATCGTATCCGTATAGTTTGAACTATCACCAGCGTCAACACTGTGGCAAATAAACGAATTTGTGCACAGACACTGCATTATGATCGTATTCGTAAGATTAACTAAATTTATAACAAAAATCAAAAATTCTCCTGAACGTACCATTGATATGAATAAACTTGCAAGAGAAAAGGAATTTAAGAACTTAGGTGAATGGATTACAGAAAATGGCAATGAGAAAACGAATCAGTAGCTTCAAGAATTCAGAAAATGGAAATAGCTTTTCAACATAAAAATAATGTTTATAACAAAAATGCTTGTCCTAGAAGAGTAAAATTCGTAATTACTGAACAGTGGTCAAACCTGAACGTCTTTATGCTTCAGAAATGCTCCAATTTACACCATAAAAACTTAGAAGGATGAATGAGAGATTAAGAAAGGAAAAATTATGAGAAAAATCTTAGGGCCTGAAATAAAAAAATGGAATACATTGCCCCAAACCCAACTCGGATATATATTTTAACATTTTTTAAGCTTACTGATAAAATGAGACTGCAACGAATTCAATTTTTAAGCCATTTGGAAAGAATGAATAACACCAGATTTACTTATCGAATACACAAATTTCTGCAAATCAAACGTACGGGATTAAAATGGTATAAGCAAGTAGAGAAAGACCTCACTGAATTAGGAACACCAAATCTGCAGGATAGAAATGTAATAATAAGGAAAATTGTTCACACAAGTTGATTTGAGGAAGATGAGAAGAAACTAATACAACGTACCTGTTCGGAGGAAAATAAATTACAACGAACGATGAAAATGAAGAACTACTAAGCAAGGGGTAAACTCAACAAATTTTGCTTCCGCGTGGTCCTATGTGACCCATTCGCGCAGAAGAAGAAGAAGAAATTTATCCTACCTCCCGTTGTGTTAGGAAGAGGAGAAGGTCATTAGTTGTCACATTGTATTGAAGACTATAATACTAGATAGAAAAGCGTTTCCCCATCTCATTTTATTGGGACAGAAAAGGAGTTCTCACGCCCCGGTGTATTGACGTTGGAATGGGGAATATTATAGTCTTCCACTCGAACATTCCCAGCCTCGCTGGTCTACATCTTCTTCTTCTTCTTCTCAAACTGCTAACCCTCCAGGGTTGGTTTTTCCCTCGGACTCAGCGAGGGATCCCACCTCTACCGCCTCAAGGGCAGTGTCCTGAAGCGTGAGACATTGGGTCGTAGGGGGATACAACTGGGGAGGATGACCAGTACCTCGCCCAGGCGACCTCACCTGCTATGCTGAACAGGGGCCTTGATGGGGGATGGGAAGATTGGACGGGAGAGACAAGGAAGAGGGAAGGAAGTGGCCGTGGCCTTAAGTTAGGTACCATCCCGGTATTTGCCTGGAGGAGAAGTGGGAAGCCATGGAAAACCACTTCCAGGGTGACTGAGGTGGGAGTCGAAACCACCTCTACTCAGTTGACCTCCTGAGGCTGAGTGGATCCCGTTTCAGCCCTCGTACTACTTTTCAAATTTCGTGGCAGAGCCGGGAATCGAACCCGGGCCTTCGGGGGTGGCAGCTAATCACACTAACCACTACACCACAGAGGCACACCTATATTCTGTTCATTTTTTCTCCTTCTGGACCCGATACTTTTTAACAGTCCCTTTCCTTGGCCCTTCCATATTCCTGTCTTTTGAAAAGAAATTCCACAGCCTTTTTCCAGTCATTCGATTGGGTCAGGAATGGAATGAATGACGCCCCTATCAAGCGGCGAGAGTACGAACTGTGCCGACTGCCAAAGCATGTCGCACTCCTCTGGGGCAATGATTAATGACTGACAGATGAAGTAAAATGATATTGGAGAGTGTTGCTCGAATGAAAGACAACAGGGAGTATCCGGAGGAAAAAACCTGTCCTGCCTCCGCTTTGTCCATCAGAAATCTCACATGGAGTGACCGGGATTTGAACCACGGGACACAGCGTTGAGAGGCCGACCCGTTGCTACCTGAGCAACAGAGGATCACTCTTGATTTTAAGATAATTTTTATTCTCTAAACCTCTTTCTCTATTCGGCCGTATACACAAACCTCTAGATAATCCTAAAGACCGTGAAGATCCTGGAATTCAGAACCATGACGCCACTCATCATCATCAATAGCAGAGGCAGTTACACAAGCATCAGGGAGCTCAAACAAAGCTAATAGCAGCCAGGCCTTGGCTTTGACCTTAAGCGCGCGGAGCTTACACAGTACGGAGTCGTAGACTCCGGATCTTCAGGCAGCAATAGGTTAGAATACAAACTAACTGTATTATTATGAACTGTCTTTTACAATTTGTTTTACGTCGCACCGACACAGAACGAAAGGCTTAGAAGGAAGCGGCCGTGGCCTTAGTTAAGGTATAAACCCAGCATTTGCCTGATGTGAAAATGGAAAACCATCTGCAGGGCTGCCGACAGTGGGGCTCGAACCCATTATCTCCCGGATGCAAGGTCACAGCTGCGCGCCCCTAACCACACGGCCAACACGCCCGGTATTATTGTGAAGTGTTGACTAGCCCGCTCTTCCATAATGTAGCAAGAGTAACATAAATTCTAGGGGTTCTGATAGACCGTAACCCTAATGGTTATTCAAATCTCATAGCATAACCGTTGTGCAGTATAGGTAGGGTATATTTGTTATTCGCTTCAGTAATAGTTTCCATTCTAACCTTTCTTCTTCTTCTTCTTTTTTGTACCGCTTTTCCCACACCTGTGGGGTCGCGGGTGCGAACTGTGTCGCACATGTGTATTTTACCTTGCTTTACGGCCGGATGCCCTTCCTGACGCCAACCCTGTATGGGGGGATATAATCACTATTGCGTGTTTCTGTGGTGGTTGGTAGTGTAGTGTGTTGTGTTGTGTGAATATGAAGAGGAAAGTGTTGGGACAAACACAAAAAAACCCAGTCCCCGGGCCAGAAGAGTTAATCAGAGGCGATTAAAATCCCCGACCCGGCCGGGAATCGAACCCGGAACTATGACCATGACCATGAACCGAAGGCCTCAACGCTGGCCATTCAGCCAATGAGTCGGACTCTTTCCAGTCTAACCTATTACTGCCTAAATATCCGGACTCTATGTGCTTTGTGACAATTATTATTATTATTATTATTATTATTATGATTATTATTATTATTATTATTATTATTATTATTATTATTATTATTATTATTATTATTATCGTCATCTTTTAAAAAATCCTAAAATACTCAACTTATGAACAATTGCTCTTGAAGCTAGATTGCCCCGGTATCTTCCCTCGGAAGTAAGTTGGAACAGGGACGAAAATAGGGCTCGTTATAAATGTTTGATAAACGAGATGGTCGTGGTGATCATTGTTTTAAGAGGAAGTACAACGAGGTTCGACCCTTTGAAGAATGAAGGTATCGGCAAAAGAAAGAGAGAGCCATGAGAAGGCCCTAGGTATACTGAGGTCTTGGGGTCCCTCTTGATAGTCCCCTCTCACGATAAGCAGGAGGTACCGCCCTCCCCCCCACAGGGGGGCAAGTTGTCTGGTACAAACATTTGGGTTCTTCAGATCAATTTGGAGTTTCACATTAACAGAAAGCTCTTCGTCTGCCTCTAGTTGTGGTTATTTAGTATTGACATCTGAGGTTATTATAAAACATGATTCTTTATTATTGAATAATATCAGTAATGGAGATTTGGTTAAAAATGGCATACACTAGTTTAATGTAAACAAGAAATCTGAAAAACAAAATAATACACTGCTCGATACCAATAAGATGTATTTTCTGCGGGCATGTAGGCTAGAAGGCGTCAGCTTGACAAACAAAGTAAGCTGGTGACCTTGTTGTCGTTACCCAGAAATGAAGTACCAAAATGTTTGTTGGCTCGTCCTTGAGTCGCTTGCTGCTGTTACGAAGTTCGCGCGTGGCGTGCCAATTTATTTCTTGGCAACGATACCTATTGCTCCCTCTTCGCAGTGTGAGAGCTTTGGATAAACATATTTCGTAACTGAAAGTAAATTTGTCTAAACCATTGACTATGCAACCGATCCATCAACAAGTAAGTCCTCTTTTCGGGTGGAGGATGTAGGTACAGTATTTCATTTGCGCACCTAAGGTCGTTTTCCATGTTCAAGCGACTGCGATGTTTGACTTTTTTTTCTTCTGAGTTGCCTGTACTATTGCTAGGTATGATTTTACCGTGACAAGAGGGAGATGAGAAGGAAGCAAAATTCTCTTTTTAACCCTGGAGCCGTACACCGGGAAACGGAGTACCCCACAAAAATCGTATTTTACACATTCAGACTTATGATTTATTTTCAAATCTCATGAAATCAGTGACATGGATTAGTTTTAATACGTGAATATATATTTGCAAATTAGAACAGCACTGTGATTGCTGGTAATGAAATAAAATAGAAAGGTCACATTAAAAAAATTCTACATTTTGGTTTTTGGTTCACTTTGCAAAATTTGGGCACAACTCCATCATGTATGAATATACTTCGTTCAATGCAAATAATGGTTATTTTAGACTCTTTGGAAGTCATTACATATTCCATAGCTGAGACTGACTGGTGTTGGTTGTCTGGCTATCGTAAATACCATTTTTACTCAACCGGCCTCTAGGCTGATGACTTAACAGACAGACAGACAGATTGTCTAGTGTGCCATCGGTTATTTTCCTATAAAATCATCATGAAACCCCTTATTTAATTTCATTTACCTATTAAATTGCATTACATATAAATCCATTCGACTGAATGTTTCACTTTATTTTGCAAACATCACTGAAAATTACTTTTCAAAACCTGGTAAATTTTAAGAACAAGATAAATATTTGCTTTACCCTAATAACATTTGTAAACAATATGGCCATAGAATTAATTGTGACATACTTCTTTATTAAAGTGTAATGTTAAAATATGCTACATTGCTAGATTTTCGACCTATTTATCAAGTGTTAAAAACATTAAAACCGAGCTCCATAGCTGCAGTCGCGTAAGTGCGGTCAGTATCCAGTATTCGGGAGATAGTGGGTTTGAACCCCACTGTCGGCAGCCCTGAAAATGGTTTTCCGTGGTTTCCCATTTTCACACCAGGCAAATGCTGGGGCTGTACCTTAATTAAGGCCACGGCCGCTTCCTTCACACTCCTAGCCCTTTCCTTTCCCATCGTCGCCATAAGACCTATCCATGTCGGTGCGACGTAAAGCAACTTGTAAAAAAAAACATTAAAGTATGTTAGTATGTTGCCTGACGTGCCACAGAAGTCGTGTTCGTGTGTCGCCTAGTGGCACGCGTGTCATAGGTTCGCCATCCCTGGTCTAGAGCATCGTCGAACTAACCCATCAAGGATATCAGACTCTGACCTACATGATTCTGCTAAAATTTGTTCACCGCTCTCAACGTAAACGATTTCAAACACACTTAACACAAAGTACAAAGACGTTAAAATATATGAAAACCCAAACTGGCTACAAAAAAATAAAGTTTAATTGACCGTACACTGGGGAAACATACGTTTTGATATATAAGCAGTCATCACTCGTTAGAATTAGTGCACGAGCTGAGAGAGTACGAAGGTCAAAGAAAAATCACGGAGGTAGGAGACTATAGGGGTTACGAACACCAAATTACTGCGAAATAAAAGTTCCGTGGGGGCACTTAGTACTCTGGTGCACGTTTCCAGGGTTAAGAGCGCCCAGTTTTTCACTCAGACGCCTAAAGCTTGAACTATCTACATCTCTACTGCACTCTAACACCAAAGAACGCAGAGCATGCTGCAATCACTCACTTCTTCTTCTTCTTCTTCTTCTTCTTCTTCTTCGTTTTGCCTCATGACTGAGGCTTCGTGACTATCATAATATTCAGCCCTCTAGCCGATGAACCATACTTCGCCATTCTTCCCTATCTAAAGCTTTAAATGTGGTTACTCTGAGAGAACACTGTAGGGGGCCGTTCACCATGTCAATCCATCGCGTTCGTATTCGTCCTCGTTGTCTGGTTCCCTGGACTTTGCCCTCAACAATCAGCTTTTGAAGACTATCACTCACTACTGATCTGCATTTAGGGCAGTCGTCCAGGTGGCAGATTCCCTCTCTGTTGTTTTCCTAGCCTTTTCTTAAATGACTGCAAAGAAACTGGAAATTTATTGAACATCTCCCTTGGTAAGTTATTCCAGTCCCTAACTGCCCTTCCTATAAACGAGTATTTGCCTCACTCACTTTCATTAAGTAGCCTACTTGATGTCCAGTGCACAAAATAGCCGTAGAATCTATTCTTACTACTGGACTGATCTTCGGTCTAGAAAGCCGAGAATAACGGCCAAGAGGATTCGTCGTGTTGACCACACGACACCTCGTAATCTGCAGGCCTTCGGGCTGAGCAGCGGTCGCTTGGTAGTCCAAGGCCCTTCATGGGCTGTAGTGCCATGAAGTTTTTTTTTTTTTGGACTGATCTTCATCAAACGTTTTGCTTATAAGACTGACTTTAGCTTGGGCAAAGTTGCGAGCCCCGTGGTCGTGTTATAAATATTAACTAACTTGCTGCCTCTTTTTAGAAGTCGGAATACGTAACTTCCCGAGATACCTTGTCTGCAAGATCCAAGGTACAGCCAACCGCATAAAAATTGGCCTCGCAGAGTATGACTTTCTTTCGAAATCTTGCTTGAAATAGGTTGAACGTACTGTGCAAGTGGTAGGACTCTTCAGCCAGCGGCTGTCCACAGTTTTCGAACGTCCTCCCGTTTGGAGAATATATCAAATTTGGCAGCCAGTTTTCGTTCGATTGAGTTTACAAATGTCCTCTACTAATTGATCGGATGTCAGAAAATATAGGAAGCTAAATAGCATACAACGTTCTAACCACAAACCGTAGAATAGCCAAACTTTATCTGTGGTAGCCGGAATTAACGGAGAGTTTTAAACTCAGTGAATAAAATTATTTCCTCTCCCAAATCTCCCAATCACGGATGACCACCACCTGAGGAGAGAGTATTCATTTTTGTAATCATAATTAATACATGTTCATCATCATCATCATCTGTTTACCCTCCAGGTTCGGTTTTTCCCTCGGACGTAGCAAGGGATCCCACCTCTACCGCCTCAAGGGCAGTGTCCTGGAGCTTCAGACTCTTGGTCGGGGGATACAACTGGGGAGTATGACCAGTACCTCGCCCAGGCGGCCTCGCCTGCTATGCTGAACAGGGGCCTTGTGGAGGGATGGGAAGATTGGAAAGGATAGGCAAGGAAGAGGGAAGGAAGCGGCCGTGGCCTTAAGTTAGGTACCATCCCGGCATTCGCCTGGAGGAGAAGTGGGAAACCACGGAAAACCACTTCGAGGATGGCTGAGGTGGGAATCGAACCCACCTCTACTCAGTTGACCTCCCGAGGCTGAGTGGACCCCGTTCCAGCCCTCGTACCACTTTTCAAATTTCGTGGCAGAGCCGGGAATCGAACTCGTGCCTCCGGGGGTGGCAGCTAATCACGCTAACCACTACACCACAGAGGCGGACCTTTAATACATGTTTATAATAGAAAATACTAAAAATATTACAACTAACAAAATATTACAAACACAATTCAAATATAATTTACTTTTATAGATACAATGCGGCCCAAAAGTAGATCTATAGTACGCAGTTAGGTGTATAGTATGTGGTGATGGGACAATAATAATAAGATGAAGAAGTAGAATGGCATGTGGTCTCCGGAGAGGCCTGGTGCAGGTCTTTCGAGTTGACGCCGTATAGGCGACCTGCACGTCTGTGAGGATGGGGTCCTACTTATGATGAATTCTGAAGCTGAAGACGGTACACACACCAGCCTCCGAGCCACTGGAATTAACCAATAAAGGTTAAAATCCCCGTCCCGGCCAGGAATCGAACCCGGGACCCTCTGGAGCTTGACGATGAGATAATGGTAAATGACAGACATTTACGTCAAGTAGGTCACCATTAAACGCAAAATATTAAACGCCGTTTAATCCTCTAAGTGTCCAACTACATGGCTAAATGGCTGGCCTTTGGTCCAGGGGGTCCCGCGTTCGATTCCCGTCCGGGCCGGGGATTTTAACCTTCATTTGTTAATTCCGATGATGCGGGGTCTAGGTGTGTATGTGTGCCGTCTTCGTCATTAGAATTAATTATAGGTAGGGTCCCATCCTCATAGAAGCGCAGGTCGCCTATACGTCATCAACTCGAAAGACCTGCACCAGGCTTCTTAGGAGGCCACACGATATTATTATCCTTTAAGTGTTCGAAATGTCCTCCAACTAACGGTACAACATGCATCCAACACATCGACACACTGTACACAAAATATGGTTTGTATCAATGTCCATAAATGCATCCGTTATGAACTTCTTTTCGTCCACTTTTGGGGTTTTCTCATATAAACTGTATTTTTCACTACGCCCCAGAAAAAGAAATCCATTGGTGTTAAGGTCAGGTGAACATGGTGGCTAGTCATTGCTGCCAAGTCGTTAATGCAATGCTCAGGAAATATACTATTAAAGTAGTTCCTTATCACCAACGCATAAGGAGGAGTTGTATCATCTTGTTTGAGGTGCAATTCATTGAAGTCCACCGTAGTTATGAATTGTGGTACTACGATGTCATGCAATATATTTGGTACTAGTTACCATCAACAATTCCTTCAAAGAAAACTCATCCTACAACACCTTCACTGGAGATTGCACCCCCAGCTTGGATGTCTGGCTGGTTTAACTGCGACTGGATAGTTAAACTGGGGTTTCGATCAGCCCAATAAACACAGGTGTGTCTGTTCAAAGGCCTGACAACTTGAAACAGGCCTCGACTGACCAAATGGTCTTACCAAGTAGGTCTCGGTCTTCAAAGATTTATTCACGCATAATTTCACAATCGCCAGTCTGGGTCGTCCTCCAGCAAACCATGCAACAGTGTTTGGCGGATCGGCTTCCAAACAAGCGTTGCTTAGCGTTCTTGGCAAGGATAGTTCCTGTGCTGCATATCGTGTAGACATTTTTGGACTAATAACAAGTGTCAGCGTAGTTTATCTCATTTTTCTCAGTCATGGATGTTCTAGGACGTCCAAACATGAGAGAATTCGCCATTGAGCGTTCTTGCATCAAACTCGTCCCTGAGGTAATAAATATTAAACCGTGTCGGTGGGGGAGTATTACACGTTTCTACCCATGCCATGCGTACCTTCTCGGCATTGTCAGTTTTCCGATATTGCTTTAAAATCCACTTCCTTTGCTCCGCACTTAACTTCCCTGTCGTCATTTACAATACCTGTAAAGAAAAAAGAAATATGAAGGAAACAAAGTGAACTCATGCATTACTGTATGCCTATTTCTGGGCCACTCTGTATATCACATATTTTTATTGCACGGAATGCATTGATTTGTGTTAGTTTCCTGCCTTATGGCTCTATTCTTGTATACTCCATTCATCCACCAAATCATCCCTCTCATTTCACTTTTAGTTAACATTTTTATCGTTATTGTCAAACTTTTACTTATTTTACTGGTGTACTCTGGCTGCTACTTTTATGTCCTTCTTACTACGAGGGTCGAGTCACAAGTCATGGCATTTTTTTTTTTTTTGCTTGCGAACAGGAGACAACACGGAAAATCTAAGATATGCATTTGGAAATATAGGGCATGTACTTATGCATAGTGCCTGAAAACAAATTCTGACTTCAGGAGATTCTCGTAGGAAAGTGACAGAACACAGGCCATTGGTAAACATTGTTTTATTATGGTACAGACAGCAAATAGGCTACGCAAGACTACGTACAAAGGACAGGTCTCCACTGGTTACAGACCTTCGAAATAATCACCCAAGGTTTCCACTGTGTCCATGGACACTGGATGGCCTGGACGAGGCAAATCGGCAGTTGATACTCTACCCTGTTTGAACGCCTCCACCGACCTCGCCACTGTTCTATACTGCATAGCATGCACACCTAATGCTTCCCGCAGCTCTGCATGGCATTGCAGTGCATTTCTGCTGCGGAGAACTGCTATTTTAATAAACGATCGTTGCTCCTGCTTGTTGACTTCCATTTTGTGACGCTCTCACTCACACACTGAACTTGGGGGCATGCTTAGACCCACACTGTTGTTTACATACACCATCTAGTGGCATCATACGCAAATACATACCGTACGTTTTAGATTTTCCGTGTTGTCTCCTGTTCGCGAGAAAAAAAAATAATTGCCATGAGTTATGACTCGACCTACGTATTTGCCGTGTCGGTGGGGGAGTATTACACGTTTCTACCCATGCCATGCGTACCCTCTCGGCATTGTCGGTTTTCCAATATTGCTTTAAAATCCACTTCCTTTGCTCCACACTTAAGTTCCCAGTTCTTCCCTCTTTCGACTACCTTCTTACAAAATCTCGTGTCATTTTTGGATACATTTATTTCCTATTCGTACATCGCTTTTATAAGTGAGTTTCAGGGATTTGGAGAGGAAGTATCAAATAAAGTTTTTTTTGAAAAAAATTGGCTTTACGTTGCACCGACACCAATAGGTCTTATGGCAACGGATGGATGGGAAAGAGCTAAGAGTGGGAAGGAAGTGGCCATGGCCTTAATTAAGGTACAGCCCCAGCATATGCCTGGTGTAAAAATATGAAACCACAGAGAACACCATCTCAGGGCAGCCGACAGTGGGATTCAAACCCACTATCTCCCGAATGCAAGCTCATAGCTGCGCGCTCCTAACCGCACGGCCAACTTGCTCTGGGTTAGTTAATTGTTGCATCATTATGTCTTCCGATAACTCATACTGCCGTGGCCTCGGAAATAGTTGTCACGAGTTCCTTGCTCGTTATCTGCTACCAGACGAGGTGGGGAAGTGCCTAGACAATGACGCGTGTTTCTAGAACATAAGAACCTTGAAGTGGATGTGATAACTCACCTGGAAAGAACCTCACAGTCATAGATTAACTGAAATGGAAGACAAAGAGAGAGAGAGAGGTTTTAAACGACATCGTTTAATGAGTTGATTGGCAAAACTGTGAGACATTGAGATAGTTTTCTCAGAATGGATACTGTCTTGTGATGTTCTTTCTTTCTTGATCTGCTTACGCTCCAGGGTTGGTGTTTCCCTCGGACTCAGCGAGGGATCCCACCTTTACCGCCTCAAGGGCAGTGTGCTGGAGCTTCAGACTCTGGGCCGGGGGATACAATTGGGAGAACGGCCAGTACCTCGCCCAGGCGGCCTCACCTGCTATGCCTTGGTGGGGGATGGGAAGATTGGAATGGATACACAAGAAAGAGGGAAGGAAGCGGCCGTGGCCTTAAGTTAGGTAACATCCCGGCATTTGCCTGGAGGAGAAGTGCGAAACCACAATTGACCTCCCGATGCTGAGTGGACCCCATTCCAGCCCTCGTAACACTTTTCAAATTTCGTGGCAGAGCCGGGAATCGAACCCGCGCCTCCGGGGGTGGCAGCTAATCCTTGTGATGTTCTACTTCTTGTTATGGTGACCGTGATCGTCTGTATGGTTTGACACCGCGATTATCTTATTCGAGTCCCTTTGGAGGTAAAGAATTTCACCATCAGAATGTTGGCCGGAAGGGAAGAAGAGGTGGTGATATACAAGTTCTAATCACTAGAGTGCGTGCCAAAAGCCGGGGTTCAATTCTGAATCTCTCCACAGTGTTCATAGGGAGTGAGGTCATATGACGCTACTGATGGTGATTCAGGGACATTAAGCCTTCAGCAGACCTGTTGATGTTATATGGCTGGAGTAGGTTATGTACCGATATTGGGTTTCACCCTTTCCCTACCGGTACATCACCGTCCATCATCATCGTCGTCGTCATCACACACACACACACACACACACACACGCGCGCGCGCGCGCGCGTGCGCGCGCGTGCGCGGGTCGCCCATGCGTGTCAACAAAAATATCTGCACCATCAGATCACAAGTTATGGTAACATACTTTTAATTTATGAATTTCCTGAAGACCACTGGTATTGAAGTCATTTTACTTCCATATAGGCTGATCGTGTAGACTGCAGGCAGGACATTGGTAGGAACCGAACCCGTAGCCTTCTTTTGTGTCATTTTGTATTCAGGCTGTAGGGGTATCAATATATGGATTAATGACATAAATATGTCTTATGGCTGGGGGCCATCTTAAATTAGCCATACCGGGCGAGTTGGCCGTGCGGTTAGGGTTGCGCAGCTGTGAGCTTGCATCCAGGTGATAGTGGGTTCGAACCCCACTCTCGGCAGCCCTGAAGATGGTTTTCTGTGGTTTCCCATTTTCACACCAGGCAAACGCTGAGGCTGTACGGCCGCTTCTTTCCCACTCCTAGGCCTTTCCTATCCCACCGTCCCCATAAGACCTATCTGTGTTGGTTCGAAGTAATGCAAATAGCAACAAAAGGCTACAAAAGGTGTAAGTAAGGCAATTATGTCTAGCAATCGTGCAGCCTGCCTTATTGCTGGCGCCCCCCTGTGGGTGGGGGCGGTAGAATAACACCCACGGTATCCCCTGCCTGTCGTAAGAGGCGACTAATAGGGGCCCCAGGGGCTCTGAACTATGGAACGTGGGTTGGCGACCACGGGCCCCTTAGCTGAGACCTGACATTCCTTCCACTTACCTGTGCCAGGCTTCTCACTTTCATCTATCCTATCCGACCTCCCTTGGTCAACTCTTGTTCTTTTCCGACCGCGACGCTATTAGGTTTGCGAGGGCTAGGGAGTCTTTCATTTTCACGCCCTTCGTGGCCCTTGTCTTCCTTTGGCTGATACCTTCATTTTTCGAAGTGTCGGACCCCTTCCATTTTTTCTCTCTGATTAGTGTTATATAGAGGATGGTTGCCTAGTTGTACTTCCTCTTAAAACAATAATCACCACCACTTATTGCTGGCGATCACCTGAAATTAATGGTACAAAATGTGTGACACTATGTTGCCTAGCAACCGTTGATGGGTGGCCATGACAGAGACATATGACATATTTATGAGCATTTGATTTTCGCAAATACTTTTTTCTTTGTGATACCTAGGTGGTGATTAATATTTTAAGAGGCAACCATCCTGTATGAACACCAATCAGAGCAATAAATGGAAGAAGTCCTACGCTTGGAAGAATGAAGGTATCGGGACGAAAATGAAAGACTCCTTAAGTTTCGCATACCTAATACCGTCGGGTTCGAAAAAGAGCCAGAGTAGACCAAGGGAGGACGGGTAGAAAATATGAAAGCCGGCAGGCTAGCACAAGTAAGTGGAAGCAACAAAACTTCATTACATGTTCACTGACAGCAACTTTTTTTTGCTATGGGCTTTACGTCGCACCGACACAGATAGGTCTTATGGCGACGATGGGATAGGAAAGGCCTAGGAGTTGGAAGGAAGCGGCCGTGGCCTTAATTAAGGTACAGCCCCAGCATTTGCCTGGTGTGAAAATGGGAAACCACGGAAAACCATTTTCAGGGCTGCCGATAGTGGGATTCGAACCTACTATCTCCCGGATGCAAGCGCACAGCCGCGCGCCTCTACGCGCACGGCCAACTCGCCCGGTTGACAGCAACTTACTCTCAGGGTGTGAAAGCTACGATCTCTAGATAGTTGATCGGAGCTATAGGCTTGTAGCAAAGCAAAGCAAAGCAAAGCAAATCAAAGCAAGTCATCCGGAGGGGTGGAAGGTAAAGGGTTCCACTATGCGTAACCTCGGCACTTCGTGGAGCAGAGTAGTTAGCTCTACGTCTGGTCGCCTTTGTTCCCTTTGGTGTAGGCTGAGTGGTCCTCAGGGCCATGTGAACCTCCGGAAGTGGAAATCTCGTTTCTTAAATTTTTCGATTTCCTGACGGGGGATCGAACCCACGTCCTTCCGGGTGAACTGAGCACGGCTTTACCGCCTCGGCTATACAGCTCCTTATAGACATGTATTCCTTGTAAGAAACCCTTTGTTCTTGTTACTCTCTCCATGACCTCTACAGAGGCTAATGCTACCTCGTCAAATGTAGCTTCCAAAGCAGGCTCTCAGCCTTTCCCACCAGGTTCTATGCTCTCTAAGGAGATACAGTAGCTCTCAGCAGAAAGTGCTAATGTGAAACATATGGCGATGAGTACGAAACCCACGCTTTCATTTGACTTTCTCTCATTCTATTGTGTTACGGTGTTATGATCGTATCGCAGCCGGTAGAGCTGTTTACAGCTCGTAGAGCTTGATGTTCAGACATCGCCAGCGTGTCTGCCAGAGTTAAGCTTGCCCTTCCTAGTGCGTGGGTTCGAAGGAGGTGTGTCTTACGTTGATGCTTCAAGAGCAGTCACGGACAAGAGGTTTAGATGTTTTAGATTAGTCTATCATTAACGACACGACACGTAAAATTCGTTTTAAACAATTCAGAATAAATTACAAATCTGTCCTTCAGTATGTTCGTAGGTATGGATTAATTGTCTTTCTTTCTTTCTTTCTTTCTTTCTTTCTTTCTTTCTTTCTCTCTTTCTTTCTTAATCTGTTTACCTTCCAGGGTTGGTTTATCCTCGGACTCAGCGAGGAATACCACCTCTACCGTAGCATCTTTACAGTCCGCCTCTGTGGTGTAGGGGTTATAGTGTGCTTAGCTGCCACCCCGGAGGCCCGGGTTCGATTACCGGCTCTGCCATGAAATTTGAAAAGTGGTACGAGAGCTGGAACGGGGTCAACTCCGTCTCGGGAGGTCAACTGAGTAGAGGTGGGTTCAATTCCCACCTCAGCCATCCTCGAAGTGGTTTTCCGTTGTTTCCCACTTCTCCTCCAGTAAAGGCCAGGATGGTACCTAACTCAAGGCCACGGCCGCTTCCGCTTCCTTCTAACCTTCAGAATAAATTACAAATCTGTCCTTATGTTCGTAGGTACTCATTCATACCTGCTACCATACGTTCCTGGAACTCAATCCCAGCTGAAATTAGAGGCATAGGCAATCCGAGGCTATTTAAAAGGAAATGTTTAATGTGGTACTCAAATATGTAAAAAGTAGATTTCACCAACGTAAAATTTAATAATTAGCTCTTAATTATCAATAAGGATAGAAATTTTAGAGGTTAAGTAAATTACTTTTAGTGATTTTTAGAAATATATGTAAAAATGATTTTATAAAGCTGTTGTATAATATGGTTTGGCATAATAGCAGGCTTCATAGCCTGAGCCCCGCCATATAAGAAAGGCAATAAACTAAACTAAACTAGGTATGAATTAATTGTTTCTTTCTTTCTTCCTTAATCTGTTTACCCTCCAGGGTTGATTTTTTTCCCTCGGACTCAGCGAGTCCCCACAAGGTCCCTGTTCAGTATAGCAGGTAAGGCCGCCTGGGCGAGGTACTGGTCCTTCTCGCACAGTTATATCTAAAGCCTAACGCTCCAGGACACTGCCCTTGAGGCGGTAGAGATGGGATCCGTCGCTGGGTCCGAGAGAAAAACCAACCCTGGAGGGTAAAACGATTAAGAAAGATAGAACGTCTTTACAATGGAAACAAATTTATTTTTGTCTAAGAAATTTTGCGACGTAAGTACATATTTCCAAAGAGAGAAGAAATTAATTTTAAAAGGTAATTTTTGGTGGGCCGAATACTCATTTTCTCCTTTTTCTTCTTCTTACGCTTTTCCCACACCTGTGGAGTCGCGGGTGCGAACTGTGTCGCACGTATGGATTTGGATCTCTTTTACGGCCGGATGCCCTTCTTGACGCCAACCCTATGTGGAGGGGGGATGTAATAACTATTGCATATTTCTGTGGTGGTTTACAGTGTTGTGTGTTGTCCGACTATGAAGAGGAGTGTGTTGGGACATATACAAACAGCCAGTCCCAGAGCTAGAAGAATTTATCAGACGCGATTAAAGTCCCCGACCCTGCCGGGAATCGAACTCGGGACCCGACACGCTGACCCTTCAGCCAAGGAATCGGACTGTGCCTAAAAGTAAACAATATTATTTAAACGACTGTAAAGGAAATTTAAAAAACTCTGTCCTTCTACAGACGATCTCCAGTTTCCATGATACAACATGTGCGATTTATTTTGGCGGCAAATGCCTCTTATATAAGCCTATCACCTTCGAACATCGATATAGGGATTAGAAAAGTTTTTGAAGACTTTCGTCTTGAGCGTAACATTGTAAGGAAGTGAAACATGGACGATAACTAGCTCAGAAAGAAAAAAAACTTTTCAAATGTCGTATTACAGAAGAATGTTGAAGGTGAGATGGATAGATTGAATCACGAATGTAGTGATACTGAATCGAATTGGTGAGAGGAGATCATTTTGGCTAAATTTGACCAGAAGAAGAGATAGAGTGATAGGACACCGCTTAAGACACCCAGGACTTGTCCAGTTGGATTTTGAGGTAAGTGTTGGCTGTGAGAACGGTAGGGATAAAGACCAAGGTATGAATATGACAAGCAGATTAGAGCAGATGTAGGATGCAGCTGTTATTTAGAAATGAAAAGATAAGCACAAGATAGGGTGGCATGGAAACTGCATCAAACTAGTCTAGGAGTGATGACTCAAACAACAAACCAACAGCGGACGTGACGCTGTTGACTTGGAGCAATCAATCAATCACTACTGATCTGCACTTAGGGCAGTCGCCCAGGTGGCAGATTTCCTATCTGTTGTTTTCCTAGCCTCTACTTAAATGATTTCAAAGACATTGGAAATTTATTGAACATCTCCCTTGGTAAGTTATTCGAATCCCTAACTCCCCTTCCTATAAACAAAACGAGGGCTAAAAAAAAAAGAAAAAGACGGAGCTGGTGATAACAAATTAGGAAACAGGAGGTATTAAAGGAATTCGTTCTGTGTGACTTTGAGGGTAAGTACGGTCCTGGTTGAATGTCTTCTCGGGATGGCGGAATACCATCCAGCATCTCTTCATGCAACTAAATAATTGGCAGAACCTCGTATCGATCTCGAGCCTCCTCAGTTAACCTCTGGGCCAAGGCTGTACCATCCAGACGTGTTGGAGGATATGACAAAGACACGTGGAATTATTTATGTAACACTCTAGTAAACATCAAGTGGTGCCATCTGTGTGCCTCCTTATCAAGCTCCAGTTTCGCCTCCTCATCTGCTCAATTACTCGCCCACCCGCTGCCGATCGTGTAGCAGGAAGAAATTATATTTAAAGGCACCTGACGTGAAAAATCATCGGAACTTCACATTTTGTTATTTCATTGAATAGAATAAGCTTTCCTAAGTCCAAAAATATATACTGTGTGTATGTTTCGTCCGACTCGTTGGCTGAATGGTCAGCGTACTGGCCTTCGTTTCAGAGGATCCCGGGTTCGATTCGCGGCCGATTGCGAGATTTAAATCGCTTCTAATTAATTCTTCTGGCTCAGGGACTGGGTGTATGTGTCCATCCCAACACTCTTCTCATCATATTCAGACAACATACCACACGAACACTCAATAGTGCTTTTACTCGTGCAACTTTTAGTGATATATAGGCTCCCTAATGCTGAATCAGTCGACCTCGGCTATCTTCGAGATTCGTACTGGCAACCTTTGACACACAAACTATGAATTGCTTATGCATCGCTGTGCGACATCTGGCGTACACTTTATGTACTACGGTGCTAGTACTGTTGTTGTTTACACAGCAAAGCCAAGCTATAGAATTCATACTAGGAACAAGATTCGCATCGAAAAATGTTATATAATGTGTGTGTGATACAGTTGCCGGCTTAAGATAATACAGGTGTAGAAAATTCATATCGATCGATCATATTATCGATTCAATTCAGATTTCATTTCCATTCAGTTGGCAGTATTACCGGAACCGGAAGAGCTCCCTCCTTACTCCTCAACCCCGTAACACCAAATATCACTAAAAGTTGCGGGAATAATACATCCCTCCATATAGGGTTGGCATCAGAAAGGGCATCCGACCGTAAAACAGGGCCAAATCCACATGAACGACGCAGTTCGCACCCGCGACCCCACAGGTGTGGGAAAATGCGGTAGGATAAGGAAAAGAAGAAGAGACGGTGTGTATGTTTCATCGAGCGAATTAGCCGTGCGATTAGGAACGCGCAGCTGTGAGCTTGACTCGGGGGATAGTGGATTCGAACCCCGCTGTCAGCAGGCCTAAAGATGGTTCCGTGGTTTCCCATTTTTACCCAAGGAAAATGCTTGGGCTGTACCCTAATAAAGGCCATGGCCGCTTTCTTCCCACTCCTAGCCATTTCCTGTCCCATCGTCGCAATAAGCCAATTGTAAAAAATAAAAGGGTATTTTAAATGGCGGTTTAATTATGGCTGCACCACTGCCCCCCCCCCGTCCCCGCCACCAAACAGTCAGCTAACGTTACATTTCTGAATATTATATTTCAAAATCTTCTGAGGGACCATAAGAGCTAGAGCAATCAAAGACTTGCAAAGGAGTATGGCACTAATTTTAGAGGAAAACATATTTTCTTTTCTTGAGAGCCCGTTCTGACAGGAAAAGTACTTTTGGATACATTTGGAAGGATTTATTGTAGGTGATAGTCATATTAACTCGCAGAAAAATATCTTTCTTTCTTTCTTTCTTTCTTTCTTTCTTTCTTTCTTTCTTTCTCTCTCTCTTAATCCGTTTACCTTCCAGGATTGGTTTTTCCCTCGGACTCAGCCAGGGATGCCACGTCTTCCACCTCAAGGGCAGTGTCCTGAAGCGTGAGACTTTGGATCGGGGATACAACTGGGAAGGAGGACCCGTACCTAGCCCATGCAGCTTCACCTGCTATGCTGAACAGGGGACTTTTGGGGGGATGGAAAGAATAGAAGGGATAGACAAGGTACCATTCCGACATTTGCCTGGAGGAGAAGTGTCAAACCACAGAAAACCACTTCGAGGATGGCTGAGGTAGAAACCGAACCCACCTCTACTCAGTTGATCTCCCGAAGCTGAGTGGACCTTATTCCAGCCCTCGTACCAATTTTCAAATTTTGTGTCAGAGCCGGGAATCGAACCCGAGCCACCGGAGGTGGCAGCCAATCACACGAACCACTACATCACAGAGGCGGACTAGAAAAATAATTATGACTCAAAACGTGTTTATGTATGCTTAAGGCAGATTTTTTAATTTGAATGCATTTTTTACCACGTTCATCCCTGTTGATTAACTAAGGGGGATAGATAGTTGATAAAACGCCAGTGGCTGCTCGTGAGTTAACAGACTGCTTCCGCGTTAGGGACAATGGGGGTTTCGGCCGGCCTAACTGTTTTATTTTGCACCTATCCTCCAGTGAAAGTTTAATAAAGTCAGTCTCCAGAAGAAATTCACGCTGCCCACTTTGTTTTAAAAAGATAAGTCACTTATTAGAAACACAAAAACGCATAACTACACTACGTATATTACAATCTGCTGTACGTCTTATGGCGACGATGTGACAGGAAAGGGCTAAGAATGGAAAGGAAGTGGTCGTGGCTTTAATTAAGGTACAGCCCCAGCATTTTCCTGGTATGAAAATTGGTAACCACGGGAAACCATCGTCAGGCTGCTGACAGCGGGATTCGAACCCACTATCTCCCGAATGCAAACTGGTAGCTACGTGACACAAAGCGCACTGCCACTTGCCCGAAAATATTCCATTGCAATTATATTTACTCAACAGATGACACGGTAGGATGCATTGTCATACGTACTCGCACGTAGTGATGGGCAGTCTGAGACGAGGTCTCGAGATTTCTCGGGATTTCTCGAGACTAGCGCAGGCACTATTTCTCGCGATAAATTTCGAGAAATCTCGAGAGCGTTGTCCCCGCATTGTGCGGCGAGCAGTGTGTCGTAGGCCTACAGGTAGTCGAAGCTGAATGTTGTTTGTGCCGAGTATGCCAATAGCCAATCACGGGTCTTCTCAATTTCGTAGATACGTGTCAACAAGCGACTAGGGCGTTCATTTCTACCGAGGTCTAGTTTGACGCAGTATAACATAATTATAAAGGAAACGCATTCTGGCATTGTATGCACTGGTAGGTACACGACTGCTACTCTAGGTACACGTACCTGGATATTAGAGGCGTGCATTATTAGAACTCGAGACCAGGCAAGATGCGCCTTGCTACATATGCAACCACCATTACGCACGAGTGGAATGTGTAATCTAAAATGCTTCAGTTGGCTCCAATTCTTTCGACAGGTAGGTGTACATCGTTATCAGACCCCACATTCAATAACATATGACCACTGCTTGTGTTTACCGATATTTTGGTGACGACGGAAATAATTCTTTACAATGTTATAGAGTATTTGCGTCATAATTAGGTACCGGTACTTCGATATACGACGGTGCAATGTGAAATTGTGTCTAGTTGTACGCGACAAGTTGAAGACGATGTCCGAAACTCAGCGTAAGTCGTGGATGTCGGTTATTTTTAAGAGATGTCACATAGCACAGCCTGCTGTGTTGCTTATTTAAAAAAAAAGTAAAATACGTCGGCAGAAATACTTTTGGGATGATCGGACACTTACAAACGCATAATATAAATGAAGAGGATAGTCACACTCAAAGAACACCTTCGGCCCGGTCTGAATCACAAGAAGCTACCCTGCCGACAACGATTGTGAAGCATCCAGGGAGGTTTACATCCTAATAACAGTTACTAACAAATTATGCGGGTTATTCAGCTAAGAAGTCCACCTGACATAACTCGTGAACAGTTTAAGATATTGGCATTCTGTATTCACTTTCGTTAATGGTATTAAGGAGCTCATAGTTCAACATGCAGTGCTTTCCTAGGCTTTTGACAAAATTTATCGTCACACACGTTTCCATATGAGAACTGCTGATGATAACTATCAAGCTTACACTCGTAGTTACTGGGATGTCGCACAGCTCGCAGCACACAAGAATCGGTCTCGAGAGCGTTGCCATCACCTCTGCTGAAAGAATTGGAGCAAAGTCGGGCATTTTAGATTACAGGTTTCACTCGTGTGTAATGGTGGTTGCATATGTAGCAATGCACATCTTCCCCGTCTCAGGTTCGAATAATGCACGCCTCTAGTATCCAAGTAGGTGTACATACATCCTATCTACAGTTATTCACAAATTATGCATTGTTATTCAGCTAAGATGCCCACCCCAAATAAGTCGTGAACAGTTTAAGATACTGACATTCTGTTTTCACTTTCGTTAATGGTACGGTATTAAGTTGAACATACAGTACTTTTCCAGGCTTTTGACAAAATGTATTGGCTCACACGTTTTCATGTGAGAACGTTATTTTACGCAATAACTACCAATGATACACTATCAAGTTTACAGTCGTAGTTACTGGTACGTCGCACAGCTTGCACTACAGGAGGATCGGTCTCGAGATTCTCGCGAGAGTCTCGAGATATGCGACGTCAGTCTCGAGAGTCTCGAGCGAGAGCGTTGCCCATCACTACTCGCACGCACTCTTGTACATTTCAGTTAGTCGGTCTGCTGACGGACCGGGTCCGGGTGTAAATCAGACCAGCGTCGTGAACGATCGGGATAGATTTGTTAATATTTATGGCGATTTCCTAATGTTTTAAAGTTACTCGTAAGTTTGTGTTTAGGAAACTAAATTACATAAGTCTTTATATCTGTATGGTTACATTATATCATTCACGGTATCCTGCATTACATCAGAAAGGGATTTTCCGTGTTTTCCTCTTCAACCCGCCTCCATTATATTACATCAGAAAGAGACTCGCCGTATCCACTCTAGGCGTTTTGGACAGTTTCATCATAACAGGTTGAGTGAATATGAATTTGAAACTGTATCTGAAAGATTTTTAAGGTTGTTGCTGACAATATCAAGAAGCCTGAAGTAATTAGCGGAGATAAATGATTTAGATGTAATCCAAAGCATCCCTCTAATCTGCTGCCACCTCGTGAAATGTGAACAGGGGCCACTGTAGAATAATCAACATCAATTTGAAGAGTTTATCTACCAAATAGCTTTCGAATTGACTGTGAAAAGACATCCTCTTGAAAGGAAACTACATCCTATTTACGCACTGGATGAATGGAACAACATGCTGACTACATTTCTGATCACGAGAAACAGGGATTATCAAAACTACAACTCCTAGATTTCTGGAACAGTGTACATGAATACAAAACTGTCAATGGAGAATTAATATTCAGGCATATTAGAACCATTGCTTTGATTTGTTTGGTCCTGCCACATTCTAATGTAGACACTGAAAGAAATTTCATCGATGGTCAAATACATCAAAACGTAAAAAAGGAATTAGGTTGAATTCTTCAATTATATTAGCTTCAGCACGCATCAAATTGAATATTAGAAATGCAAATAATGTTTGTAGTTACTAAGCAGTTATAGATAAGTTATTTCAACGGTAACGTAACAAACAAGCCAGCAAGCCAGAGTCATCTCAATCACATGGCATCTTAGGAGTTGAGGTGGAAGAGGAGAGCCCTGGTAAAGAGATAAAGTTGTCATTGCCTACGATCATAGGGGAGTATAGACAAGGTAAAAAAGTATTGTGTTGTCATTTTGCATATACAGTACATCTATAACAATGCCTGTATATACACACGCACTGAAATATTTTTTTTGTTTTTTTGCTAGGGGCTTTACGTCGCACTGACACAGATAGGTTTTATGGCGATGATGGGACAGGGAAGGGCTGGGAGTGGGAAGGAAGCGACCATGGCCTTAATTAAGGTACAGCCCCAGCATTTGCCTGGTGTGAAAATGGGAAACCACGGAAAACCATCTTCAGGGCTGCCGATAGTGCGATTCGAACCTACTATCTCCCGGATGCAAGCTCACAGCCGCGCGCCTCTACGCGCACGGCCAACTCGCCCGGTAACGCACTGAAATAACGACCATTTCTATAGTTATTTTATTTTTCTGCAAAATGGGGATAATTTGTACGGTCAGTAGGGATTTTTCATTCCAGCAACCTGGCAACACTCCTTGCACTCAGACAAGAGGCGGAACCCACCAAAGGAACGAATACGCCCACAATTAGTGTTTTATAACCGAAATATTTGAATATGGGGGAGGGGGATATAAATTGTATTCAAACTTGGATAATCATATTGACAATAAAAATAAAATTCCAACAATAATACAAGGGGTTCAGCGAACCCATGGCCGCATATGAGGAGCCGCGCCTGTATTACGCATGCATTTTTTTCCAGTTGATGTTAGAAGGTGAGGAAAATTTGGTAGTCTGGAACAAATAGTTTATTTGATACGAACCTACAACATGGGCCTAAGAACCAGGAGCGTAGCCAAGAGGGGTGACTGGGGGTCAGAACACCCCTCCCTGGAATTTTTACAAAAGAAAATGAACAGAAATTGACAATAAACAAATTAAAGTCAGCTAAATGGGTTGACTCTTTAGCTTTTTTTTTTTGCTTTACGTCGCACCGACACAGATAGGTCTTATGGCGACGATGGGGTAGGAAAGGTCTAGGAGTGGGGAGGAAGCGGCCGTGGCCTTAATTAAGGTACATCCCCAGCATTTGCGTGGTGTGAAAATGGGAAACCACGGAAAACCATCTTCAGGGCTACCGACAGTGGGGTTCGAACCCTCTATCTCCCGGATGCAAGCTCACAGCTGCGCAACCCTAACCGCACGGCCAACTCGCCCGGTTGACTCTTTTGAACATTCACAGAGACATAATCGTAAAACCAACAGATCTCTTGAATCTATTTTCTAAGAAGCCTCGAAAGTTGGATTTTAGGTTGTAATCTGAACATACCTCCGCTGTAAAGCTGTTCATCTTGATGATAGTGTTCTTGTTCTGTATTTTAATACAAGATTTTGCCCTCTGCTGCAGTCTGAATATCAACATAATTCACTTGTATCAGTATAATGACACTCATGCATGCGCGCACCTCACACGCACAAGCACCTTCATTATGTTCTACCATCATTTTGTATCTACTAACCCCCCCCCCCCAATCATGCTGGTTCCATGTCCAGGTGCTTCCTACCAACTTCAGACCTGTTCCCTGTATACCGCACTCCTCCAAGTTGACAGTCGTAGTGCGGCAATCCTAGCTGAATATAGCATGGATTCTACTAGAAATAACAAGACAACTGCTTGATTTAGACCGAACAGATTTCAATGCAACTTGGATGGATGATCAGTTGACATATCCTAAACTTATTGATAAAATACCTTTGCCGTAAATTAACAGAAGTGTGTCCGGCTCCATGGCTAGATGATTAGCGTGCCTGGCCTTTGGCCACAGGGGTCCCGGGTTCGATTCCCGGCAGGGTCGGGAATTTTAACCTTAATTGGTTAATTTCGCCGGTACGGGGGCTGGGTGTATGTGTCGTCTTCATCATCATTTCATCCTCATCATGACGCGCAGGTCGCCTACGGGGGTCAAATCAAAAGACCTGCATCTGGCGAGCCGAACTTGTCCTCGGACACTCCCGGCACTAAAAGCCATACGCCATTTCAACAGAAGTGTTATAATTAGTATGTAAGGCTGTCTTCGACAGACGAAATTGGTGCGGTGCGTGAAAAGTATTTGGAAATTTTAAACGAATATACTGTAGGAATAAAACTTGCACAGGTTCGTGGGCCATAATTACTGCAGAAGATGATGGTAATGTTGCTACTTGACCTCGCTGAATGGGAGATATTTTATTGAGAACCAAGCATGAATGATATCTCCACCATGGAAATGCTGTATCCATAAAGAAGCATCCAGGATCAAAATTTGTTAGATATCGCTCACCAGACTCAGTGGTAAAGAGTTCTATCTGGAGGTATAAAAAAATGGCGTATGGCTTTTAGTGCCGGGAGTGTCCGAGGACATGTTCGGCTCGCCAGGTGCAGGTTTTTGATTTGACTCCCGTAGGCGACCTGCGCGTCGTGATGAGGATGGAATGATGATGAAGACGACACATTCACCCAGTCCCTGTGCCAGCGAAATTAACCAATTATGGTTAAAATTCCCGACCCTGCCGGGAATCGAACCCGGGACCCCTGTGTCCAAAGGCCAGCACGCTAACCATTTAGCCATGGAGCCGGACTATCTCTACGTACTGTCATTGCATACGCCAGAATGGTAAACTATACAGGGTGGTAGAAAACAGCGTCAGCCGATTAGAGGGTTGGTCATACTGATAAATAATTAGTAAAAGTAATTCGATACCTCACACCGTTTTCATTGTATCAGCTGCTGAAACTGGCCAATCAGATTGCTTCCCGGGGTTTGCGAGGCGATGTTGCTAAATCTACACGAGGCTTAAGACCGGCTTGAGAGCACCAATCGAAGAAAATTTCGCCAAGGGAGGGACTTGGACCTCGAAGCTGGCAGGACTGTGCTATAGCAAGTATGCTACGGAGACACCGGCTGAAACCCACGGTGTGTTAGTGCCGATTTAGTAACACCGCCTCGTAAAGCTCATTTGAATTCGCCCGGGAAGCGATCTAACTTCAGCAGCGGATAAACTGACAATATCAAATTATTTTTAAAAATTATATTTCAATATGGCCAACCATGTAGTGCTCATATACCTGGTTCACGCTATTTCCGAACTGTTCTGGGGCCAATTTCAGCCCTCCACACGTTCTCGTTTTCTCGGTATGGCTGTGGAAGGCGGCAGAAATCGAGGATGGCCATAGTTCGAACTCTTGCCGATATGTGGAGCTGTGCGCGTCAACATGACGAACATGACACAGCAGAATTACCCCGCTGAAAGAAACACACACATCCTAGATGTTAGAGGTTCATTGTGTTTTTCTTCTAAAGAGAGATAACATATCTCACATCAATTGCAGCTGATGAAACGTCGCATCTGGCACGTAACCAATGAAACATACTCATTTTAACAATATCGCTACACAAAACAGATGGAGATAAGGATTTTATAGAGCAGTGAAACTGAATGGATATTGAAGCTACATCTTTTCTAGTGAATGTATACAATCGATAAAATGGCGGTGGTAAAATGAAATGGCGAATGGCTTTTAGTGTCGGGAGTGTCAGAGGACAAGTTGGGCTCGCCAGGTGCAGGTCTTTTAATTTGACTCCGGTAGGCGACCTGCGCGTCGTGACGAGGATGAAATGATGATGAAGACGACACATATACCCAGCCCTCGTGCCAGCGAAATTAACCAATTAAGGTTAAAATTCCCGACCCTGCCGGGAATCGAACCCGGGACCCCTGTGACCAAAGGCCAGCATGCTAGATGATTGTTTCCCGTCGATAGATGCAGAGTGGGTCTTGGCACATAAGTGGCCACGGCTGGTCCGCGGTCCAACTCTGACTGGCCAACCGGGCAGAGGACAGACATATGGCCACGACTTTACCGTAGCTCTACGCCTCTGCAATCCAGAGACGGGACAGGGCTGCACCTCCCGGCTTGCCCCAACCATCGGCTGTCCTGAGAATGGTTTTCCGTGGTTTTCCATTCTCCTGTACTAAGGCGAATGCCGGGACAGTTCCTACTATAGGCTACGGCCGCCAACCCCCTCACCTTCTCCGAGCATCTCCTTCACCGTAACAAATCTCCCGGTCTGAAAGACGGAGTCACCATCTAAGAGGCCCACCTCCCCCCTTCAGGGGAGGAATGAAGACATTTTATAGTTCAGTTCTTATGAATTTCGACTCGACATTTGAGCGCTGCCTTTTTGCGGAGGCTAAGTGAATTAATAAACAACCAGTCATAGGTAGCCGATCGCTCCGATAGATCGCTTAAGATTCTAGTTCTGGTTATACCAGTGTTGTCGATCTGTTGTTTACTATAACCACGTGCTATCAGTTGTGTGTTATATTGTGCTCAGTTCTTTTTGCAATCTTTGTCGGTTCACTCGGTCATTCTTGACAAAGCAATAACAATGGCGGCTAGAAATAATGAGTTGATTGAGTGTTTGCAAGAGCACAACATTTCCGTTCGCGATTACATGAGGAAGAGGGGATCTCGTGCATCTTATGAAACAAAACAAGCCCTAGTACCCAGTTTACGTGGTGGATGAATAGCCAGGAGGCATGGGCATACAGTTCTTCGCCTTCCACCGTACAATTGACATTTTAACGCCATAGAACTGATTTGGGCCCGAGTGAAGGATTACGTAGCTGCGAATAAGCGACTCTTCACAATTTCGGAAATTGGGAAGCCGTAAGCCATGTAAATGGAGAAGACTGGAGGAAGGTTGTGAGACAAAATCCGAGATTCATGAAGCTTGGGAGAGGGAAAGTATCACAGACATGTTGCAAGACTTTATCATCTCGCTAGGGTCAAGCAAGAGTGAAACCTCAACAGACGATGACAATGCCAATAGTGACTCAGAAATGAGTGGTGTATTCCCTTTGTAAGGTATTTTCCTTCCTTAAGAGAAACTGAATCTATCAGCAATGCGAGCTCTTAGATGGTGAGCAGAAGTTTCATTTCTTTTCTTCGCGTTTTGTCTCTTCAACCCTTGATCTATTTTTATCATATAGCCTTACCCTAAATATGTTATGTGTTATTTTCATCTTATGTGACCTACATATTGCTACAAAGAATAATTGATTCTGGACTTATATTTGAGTATATACGAGTACATTTCCGTTCGTGTTGTGTGTCGTGAATCAGCTGTTTGTACTCATAACAATTTGGCACAAATATCTGACTTCCGGTTAACTGGCAAGTCAAAACTCATAGAAACGGAACTATATAGTTCTATTGAGAAACTGTGAAGAGTCGGTTACTCGCAGCTACATAATCCTTCACTTCGGCCCAAATCAGTTCTATAGCGTTAAAATGGCAATTGCATGGTGGAAGGCGAAGAACTTTATGCCCATACCTCCTGGCTATTTCATCCACCACGTAAACTGGGTACCAGGGGATGTTTTGTTTCACAAGATGCATGAGATCCCCCCTTCCTCATGCAATCGCGAACGGAAATGTTGTGCTCCTGCAACCACTCAATCAACTCATTAGTTATAGCCGCCATTGTTGTCGCTTTGTCAAGAATGACTGAGTAAACTGACAAAGACTGCGAAAATAATTGAGCACAATATAACATACAGCTGATAGCACGTGGTTATAGTAAACAACAGATCGACAACACTGGTAACCAGAACTGGAATATAACGCGCTCTATTGGAGCGATGGGCTGCCTATGGTTGGCTGTTTATTAACTCACTTAACCTCCACCAAAAGGCAGCGCTCAAATGTCAAGTCGAAACTCATAAGAGCTGAACTGTAGTAGTAGTAGTAGTAGTAGTAGTAGTAGTAGTATTGCTTTAAGAAGAAGTACAACAGGGTAACCTCACCTTATCCCATTTATTGGGGTCAGCACTGTGTGTTAATTAAGCCCAGTTTTTCGGCTTGATGCCCTTTCCAATGCCAACTGTATGTGCAGGTTTGTATTCCCTATTGTGTGTTTCTGTGTTGGTTGGTGGTGTGGTGTATTGTGTGTGAATGATGTATGTATGTATGTATGTTGGGTATTCAGCCCGAAGGCTGGTTGGATCCTCATCCCATTCGCTGTCATAGATGGCCTAGGTGTCACTGAAGAGGCGTGCTAGGGCAATGAGGAGTGAGGTAGTTTCCCGTTGCTTTCCTCACGGAGCCAGGAGTTGCTGTTGCATATCAGTCTGCCAAGCCCACTGAAATGCTTGCACCAACCGACCCTATGAGCAACATTTTCACACCTTTCATAGCAGGGACTGGCTGCATAAGGAATGGCATTACTAGCATCACTCATACCTCAGCCACGTTCATATTGTCAAAGCCAAGGATAAGACTGAGACAGGTCAATGAAAGTAACAAATTTATTCTAGCCCATACCAGAAGACATAGTGCACTGTATACACTACATCTTGCCAGCAAAGAAGAGAAGTGTATTAAGACGAACATAAACACTCAATCCCAGAGCCAGAGGAATTAACTATATGCAGTTAAAATCCCCTGTGTGGCCGGGAATCGAACTCGGGGCCCTCTAAACCAAAGGCCAGAACTCTGACTGTATAACCAAGGAGCTGAACTCATATCTTAACAATAATCAGAGTGTAACAGGGAGTTGCCTGACCCTTCAAAGATCAAGGTATCGGGAAAAGAAAGAGAAGGGCCATGAAGGGCATAAAAGGCACTCTCTGTCTGGCAAAGCTAACACCGTCAGGGTCGGAAGAGAAAAAGTGTTGACCAAGGGAGGATAGGAAAGATGAGAGTAATGAGCCTGGCACAAGTAAGTGGAAGCATCCCAGGACCATGTAAAGGTCCCCTGGTCATCAAACCACGCTCTCAAGTTTATATTTATGATGATGCTTATTGTTTAAAGGGGCCTAACATCTAGGTCATCGGCCCCTAATGGTACGAGGTGGAACGAATTGACATGATAATTAAAATTTTAAAATGTATCCACTGACAAGAATTTAGGACGAATGACGATGAAAAATTATTATGAATTTAAAATAATCATTGGATCTAATTCGCAATGCCTTATTTTCTGATAAAATTACAGAAAATATAGATTACGGTAGAATAAGGCATTGCCCTGAAATGCATTATTCAAAGTTAAAATAACACATTAAAATGCACAAACACAAAGTAAAACAGTGGCAATAGAATAAAACGTAGTAAACAATAAAATAAAAACTAATAGAAAATGCTACTTTTATACACGATAAAACAGGCCACTATCACTCATAAAACGGATGACGTGGTTTCCCATTTTCGCACCAGGCAAATGCTGGGGCTGTTCCTTAATAATAAGGCCGCGGTCGCTTCCTTCCCATTCCCAGGCCTTCCCTATCCCATCGTCGCCATAAGACCTATCTGTGTCGGTACGACGTAAAGCAAATAGAAAAAAACAAGAAAAAACGAATGGCGAGATCTGCCTGACTGCTCGTCATCTCGCTCCCAAGTTTAGAGCCTAGGGATCTACCATTAGTCGCCTCTTAAGATACCGTCGGTGTATTCTACTGGTCCCACCCACAGGAGGAATTGCTAAACTGACCAGTGAATGCTTACCATAAATTGAATAACACGCATCCACTAGCGAGGATGTAGTCCCTGTCCACACTCTCTTATTTTGTTTACGTCTCACCTACACAGATAGGTCCTATGACGACGACGGGATAATTAATTTCGTGTGGCTATTTCTAGCCGAGTGCAGCCCTTGTAAGGCAGACCCTCCGATGAGGGTGGGCGGCATCTGCCATGTGTAGGTAACTGCGTGTTATTGTGGTGGAGGATAGTGTTATGTGTGGTGTGTGAGTTGCAGGGATATTGGGGACAGCACAAACACTCAGCCCCCAGGCCACTGGAATTAACCAATGAAGGTTAAAATCCCCGACCCTGTCGGGAATCGAACCCGGGACCCTCTGAACCGAAGGCCAGTACGCTCACCATTCAGCCAACGAGTCGGACGACGACGGGATAGGAGAGGACTAGGAGTAGGAAGGAAGCGTCCGTTGCCTTGATTAAGGTACAACCGCAACATTTGCCTGGTGTGAAAATGGGAATCCACAGAAAACCATCTTGAGGGCTGCTGACAGTGTCCAGCAGTCCAGGATCTCCCGAATGCAAGCTACGTGTTCCAAACCGCACAGCCATTTGCTCAGTCCCACCCTCCCTTGCATGAGTTCTATGTTATGCACCCCTGACATGTTTGATCAGTGGGTTTAGTCAACCAGTACGGGCGCAGACTAATAACAATAAAGTGCTTCAGTAGGATAACACTGGTAGTTTTTTTTAAATTTCTGAATCCAGTTATGATTTTTTTTTTCGTGTTATAAACTAAAATGACACATTCTGAAAGAAGGCAATGTTTGATTCGTATTGCATTTTGGTTCACGTTCCCTACCTCAAGGTGGTGAAGTATACAATTGCTAGCAGTGACGTATTATCCCTGGTGAATCAGTATTGTCAGGCGAAATTTAGGATCAATAAACCACTTTCACTAAAGGGGGTCAGTCGATGTGTACCGTCGCACGGGATGGTGCACATTCACCGAAACTTCCGCTTCCCCTATTATACTGTATATCGTCGTTGGGCTTAGAAACACCTCTATGTAATAATATTTCAGCTTAGAACTCTGACCAGAAAGGATGTGCCATCTAAGGTTCGGTACTGCATGAACTATATCAACGAATTTTCATTCTAAGTCCATATGCTGCGGGTCAGTAAGTCTCCCCTCAACATCATCACATAACGGTATTTCGAGGTTACCGGTATTTATTTATTTATCTATCGTATGGCATATATACATATATACAGAAACAAGAAAGCAAGTACATTCTATTTTAATGTCCAAAGATGTTATCCATTCTAGAGCCTCTGTATTGGCCTCTAGAAAATCAAACCAATCTCCAGGGTAGGCTCTTCCGCTACACTCCTTTACAATGTGTTCGATGGTTTGAAAAGGAGCACCACAGTCACACTCGGGGGATTGTATCTTTCCCCATTTATGCAGGGACGCAGCACAGACACCATGACCACATCGAATCCTATTAAGGATGGTCCAAGTTCTTCTTGGGAGATCAGATCTCGAATTAGGTGGGAAGAAAGGCCAGAGATGTTCACCTGTTTTTGAGATCCAATCTTCCTTCCATTGGGCATAGGGGTTGAAATTGTCTTCTGTGAGCTTCTGAGCGAACTTAACTGGCGGATGTCTAGATTTCAACCGGTTCCTCTGCAGGTCGGGAATATTGGAGTGGATGGGCAAGTCAGGGTTGTCATTTATCTTGGAATATTCTCTCAACAGTGCTTGTGTTCTACGGAATGAAGGAGGCATGATGTTGCTCAAGACAGGAAGCCAGTGGGTAGGAGTTGATCTTCTTACACCTGAAATAATCCTCATTGTGTTGTTGAGTTGAGTGTCCATAAGTTTCACATGGCAGCTGTTGATCCACACAGGAGCACAATATTCTGCCGCAGAGAAAACTAAACCAAGGGCAGAACATCTCAAGGTAGTTGCAGAAGCACCCCAGGTTGTACCACACAACTTCTGCAGAATGTTGTTACGACTCCTAATCTTTGCTGCTGTATTTACTAGATGTTGCCTAAAGGAGAGTGCCCGATCTAATGTTATACCTAAGTACTTTGGGAGGACCTTACCGTTAAAAGACACTTGGAGAGTACAGTTTGCCATTTTGTTATTTAGATGAAAGCAGGACACCTCAGTTTTGCTGGTGTTTGGTTGGAGTCTCCATTTCCGAAAATAGTCACTAAGAATGGAAAGGTCATCAGTTAAAATGTTCTCCGTTTCTTTCAGGTTACTATGACTTGTAGCTAAAGCTATATCATCAGCATAGCAAAATTTTCTAGATTTCGTTGGTGGCAAATCTGATATATACAGATTGAACAGGAGAGGAGCCAAGACTGATCCTTGAGGGAGACCATTGTTCAATCTTCTCAGCTTGCTAGTCCTATTCCCTAGAACAACCTGAAAGAGACTATTATTCAGCATGTATTTCGAGGTATATTGCCAAAAAACAAAATAGTGGGGCAGCTTGAATAGTTAGCTGATGATGTATAGAAGTATATCGATAGTTGGCAATCATATTCTTGTCTTATAATGCAGAGAAGTGTTTCCATGGAATAATGATGAAGTTCCAAACAACAAGAACAGAGCTGGCTCGATAGTCAGTATGTGGTTGATACGACGTCGAGCCAGTTAAGGACAAAGCAGTTGTGACTGCTCCGCACGTGCAGACCAAACAATACTCACTTATCGTTTATCGCTCGCAAGTGACACTTCCTTTTGTTCAGCACGGATTGAACAATTACAGCTTCAAGGATATTGATAAGGCTTCCTCAATAGAAGTCATGTGAACGTTGCATGATTCATTTTCATCTAAACTTGCCAAATATTGAGAAGGTCAGTGAAATGAAATGGCGTATGGCTTTTAGTGCCGGGAGTGTCCGAGGACATGTTCGGTTCGCGAGGTGCAGGTATTTTGATTTGACGCTCGCAGGCGACCTGCGCGTCGTGATGAGGATGAAATGATGATGATGACACATACACCCAACCCACGTGCCAGCGAAATTAACCAATGATAGTTAAAGTTCCCGACCCTGTCGGGAATCGAACCCGGGACTCCTGTGATTACGCTAACCATTTAGCCATGGAGTCGGACTGAGAAGGTCAGTACAGGATATTTTTACTTATATGTTTCCTCGTGGAAGCTTAAGAGGTTCACATAAACACAGGCTCTCAAATAACTTGCTGTAATTTATTCGCTGCATCTCAGTCCCCTTTGTATTGCTAATTGTGTGTGTTTATATTCGGCAGTACTCCGTCTAAGATGTTAATATAAGTTACATACAATTTTTACGTGATATCTGAAGACATATCTTTTCACTTTCGATCAAGTTAATTTATAACTGTTAGCTTCTTCAGTCTGCCGAAACTAATTTTGAATAGATACATTTATAAACTATCTGAAAAAGAAAACATATGGTAACCGAATTGTACCCGAAAAGGAAAAAAATCCCATGGCGCAACAGCCCCGAAGGGCCTTGGCCTCCCAAGCGACCACTGCTGATTACGAGATGTCGTGTAGTCAGCACGACGAATCCTCTCGGCCGTTATTCTTGGGGACCCCATTTCACCGTCAGATAGCTCCTCAATTTATAATCACGTAGGCTGAGTGGACCTCGAACCAGCCCTCAGATCCAGGTTAAAGTCCCTGACCTAGCCGGGAATCGAACCCGGGGTCCTCGGGTAAGAGGCAGGAACGCTACCGCTACACCGTGAGGCCGGCGAAAAAGAAACAACTTAATTAAAATAGAAAGTCATGTTTCACTTTTAAAAGAATATCCGATTCTATCAATTCTCACTCAAATATATTTAGAAATGTATAAATAATGATATTATTTCTATTTAAAACCTCGCTTTTACAGAAGAAGAAAATTATGGATAATATAGCCTGCAGTGACTTAAAATCAACTTTTAATAATAATAATAATAATAATAATAATAATAATAATAATAATAATAATAATAATAATAATAATAATAATAGTAATAATAATAATAATAATAATAATAATAATAATAATGTTATTTCTGTAACATCCCACTAACTAATTTTGAAGGTTTTCGGAGACGCCTATGTGCCGGAATTTTGTCCCGCAGGAGTTCTTTTACGTGCCAGTAAATCTACCGACACGAGGCTGACGTATTTGAGCACCTACAAATACCACTGGACTGAGGCAGGATCGAACTTGCTAAGTTGGGGTCAGAAGGCTTAACCGTCTGAGCCACTCAGCCCGCAAATCAAAATTTTGTCAAGTTAATTATTAGCGATCTCTATTAATACCATTAAATCTGACAAAACGAAAATAATGATATTGGAAATAAACAAATAACACATACATTAATGTATGTAAGAATTTTTTCCTGTTCCTTTGTGAGATTTCAAACTGTATGCGTCTGCCAAATATGTTTGTATTTGCTCACTGTCCCAAAAGTTTTGAACATTCACGAACATGAGCTGTCTTAAAGAGTCGGTTGGCCATGACGCAGTGTCTATCAAATAACAAACATTCTGTTGAATACAAGCGGGTCTGCACATGGAGTCAAACGTTTCGCAAAGATGTGCGCGACGGCTGTAACAGACCAGGAAGTTCGCTCCTAGGTCTATAAATAGAAGTCACTTGCCTTCTCTCCCAAACAACACATGTGCAAATGCTGGACCATATATTAAAATATGAGAAACTGTGGACGTCTTCGAAACATGGCGGGTTTTTTAATACATTGTTATTTCCCAGGTTAGGACAGATCAGCATTCACTACTCTATTTATTTATTTATTTATTTATTTATTTATTTATTCACGAAGCACAAGATACAGTTACACTGAGCAAATTTCACTTGCACTGTCAACAGACTAATTAACAAATGTAAACTTTCACAATAAAATATAACAAACATAACAAAATATAACAATATCTGGTACACAGCCTACTAATAACAACTGTCGAAATCGAAAACCATGAGAATGTCCATGTTCATAGCCAAGTCGTCGTGGGTCAAGATGACGGCGTAATCCCTTCACATCATCTTTAAGAGACTGACAAAGGATCTCGTTGGTTTGGATCAGGCCGATTTCAATTAAACTTAGGTGAACGGTCAGTTAACACGTGCCAACTTCCAAAAGTCATAAATCAGGAGACTACGGCATATCGCGATATGTAACGATCCAACATTGATAACGCAACTTGCATCAATTGAAGAATATTGAACACATTAAACTGCTCTATGCCCGCCTCTGCGGTGTAGTGGTTAGTGCGATTGGCTGCCACCCCCGGAAGCCCGGACTCGATTCCCAGCTCTGTCACGAAATTTGAAAAGTGGTACGAGGGCTGGAACGGGGTCCACTCAGCCTCGGGAGGTCAAATGAGTAGATGGGGTTCGATTCCATCCTCAGCCATCCTGAAGTTATTTTCCGTTGTTTCCCACTTCTCCTCCAGGCAAATGTCGGGATGGTACCTAACTCAAGGCCACGGCCGCTTCCTTCCCTCCTCCTTGTCCATCCCTTCCAATCTTCCCATCCCCACAAAGCCCCTGTTCAGCATAGCAGGTGAGACCACCTGGGTGAGGTGCTGGTCAACTTCACCAGTTGTATCCCCCGACCCAAATTCTCACGCTCCAAACACTGCCTTTGAGAGGCTGAGTCCGAGGGAAAAACCAACCCTGCAGGGTAATCAGATTAAGAAAAAGAAAGAAAGAAAGGAAGAAAGAAAGAAAGAAAGAAAGAAAGAAAGAAAGAAAGAAACAAACAAACAAACAAACAAACAAACAAACAAACAAACAAACAAACAAACAAACAAACAAACAAACAAACAAACAAACAAACAAACAAACAAACAAAGAAGAAACTGCTCTATTACATAATTCCTCTTATTTATTTATTTATTTATTTATTTATTTATTTATCCGCATGATGGCTATGATCGTTAAGGTGTTGAAGTTTTAACGGTCTTACACTGTTGGTTAGCCGGTTCGAGTCCCGTTGATCGAAAAAATGTTCACCGGCACGGTAGGAAAAGTGGTGTATACAATTTCTAATCTCCGCAGTGCTCATGGAGTGAGGGCATACGACGCTGTTGATGGTGATTTGTTCGTTCAATGGAGACGTTAAGCCTTGAACAGACCCCTTGGTGCTATTCGACTATGTACCGGTACCTGGTTTCACCCTCTCCCTTCCTACTATCATACATTACGTCATTTATTTCATCTCATTAACTCCTCTGACGTAGTTGACGTCAGGAAGGACATCCGGACATAAAAACCCGCCATGACAGATTCATTTCACCTCATACCCGACCCCGTAGAGAAACGGGACAAGGGTTGGACAAACAAAACATTTATTATTTATACTTCATATATCTGAACACATGACTCTTCATCGTAACTGCTTTAGACCTCTTCAAAAACTCTGAACTACCGAGCAAGTTGGCCGTGCAGTTAGGGGCGCGTAGCTGTGAGCTTGCATTCGGGAGATAGTGGGTTCGAACCCCACTGTCGACAGCCTTAAAAATGGTTTTCCGTGGTTTCCCATTTTCACAGTAGGCAAATGCTGGGGCTGTACATTAATTACGGCCACGGCCGCTTCCTTCCCACTCCTAGGCATTTCCTATCCCCTTGTCGCCATAAGACCTATCTGTGTCGTTGCAACGTAAAGCAAGTTGTATAAACACTGAACTAAATTATTTGCTCAAAGCACTTGCCTTGCCGTATAGATTCGGAGGTGGGTTTCTTTTTGCCAACTTTTTCGGGATATGTTGACTTGAACTGTGCTTTTGTCCTTGTAAACACGCTAAAAGTGTCTCACAGTCGGCAATGCTATGTGGAAATGATAAAATATATAACGCATTAAGTTAGAGATTCTGTCATATTTAGATCACCGCCAGCTGCATGCCCTCCCATTGCCCACTAAAAATCAACTCTCTCCAGCTACTTAAAGAATGAGAAAAAACATAATATTTTCAAACAATAAATAAGTCTGCTCTCAAAAGCGGGAGGTAAGTCTGCGATCAGGAGAGTGGAAGGAAGGACCCAAAATCGGCGGAGTTGGCACGTATGCACATTGGAACATCGTTGAACGCCTGCCGTTGTTGCACAGTACAGTATGACAAAACGGGTGAATCTTAACAGGAATCCGGCAGTTTCTTCGTTTGTGGTAATGAAATGGTGTTATGGCTTTTAGTGCCGGGAGTGTCCGAGGACATGTTCGGCTCGTCAGGTGCAGGTCTTTTGATTTGACTCCTGTAGGCGACCTGCGCGTCGTGATGAGAATGAAATGATGATGAAGACGACACATACACCCAGCCCCAGTGTCAGCGAAATTAACCAATGCTGGTTAAAATTCCCGACCCTGCCGGGAATCGAACCCGGGAACCCTGTGACCAAAGACCAGCACGCTAACAATTTAGCTATGGAGCCGGACTTCATTTGTGGTAATAAAGGATTATATTAATAGCATGCACGTTTATTTATAAATGACCAAGATTTCGTGCAACATAACACCTGGATATTAGCTTCCATTATATCAATACAGATCCCCCTCCTTGCCTGAATGGTCTTGAATTCAGAAGTGCCCGGGTTCGATTGCTAGCTGAGTCAGGAATTTTAACTCCGTATGGTTAATTCCTCTAGTTCAGGGTCAGGTATTTGTATTCGTCTTAATACACTTCTCCTCATCTACATTCAATACACTACACTATCAACCACCTCAGTAAAACGCAATATTAAATATATCCCTCCACTTAGTATTTGAATCACGAGGAAGGGCATCCCGTCGCAAAACTGGGCCAAATCCATATCAACTTACCTATTCCAATAAATTGTGGGGAAAAAACAAGTTGAAGAAATATTATTATCGATACAGAAGGATTACAACCGTAATATTTTTTATGCATTCGTACACTGTACGAGTTAGTAAAAAAGGTTTTGCCAGGCTAAGTAGGTCAGTTGGAAGAGCATTGGCCTTCTGGGCTCAGTTGGCGGATTTGATCCCAGCACCGCGGTATCACAAAAACCCGTAAAATTAGTTAGTGGGACGTAAAACCAATAATATTATTACTAAAATAGGTTCGTAGAGCGGGAAACCAATTCGTATTGTCTAAATCTCATTTTCGGTACAGAGTGTCAAATGTAACTTTGAAATAAAACTAAGATATCGGTACATTTTTACAACGCATACACTAGGTCACCATCAGCAAATTCATCCGAGCAGCCCAGTAACCTATTTTTCACCGATTAATTTTAACCTTACCGTTGTTTTCACGACAAAATGAGTGCCCCTACTAAATTTAGGCTAATGCTCATTAATCAGTCACCCACGTCATATTGAAATCTGCCTGGTCCAACCCGAACAGTTCCTTGTAGTTCAGAGGGTAGAGCGCTGGCCTTCCAAGCGTAAGTTGTCGAGTTCGATCCCTGATCTGTCCGGTGATATTTAAAGGTGCTCAAATACGTTAGCCTCGTATCGGCAGATTTACCGACACGTTAAAAAACTTTTGGAGAGACAAAATTACGGCACCTCGGCATATCCATGATCCTCTGTTTGCGAGAGACCCACGATCTCGCCCTAAGACGTATTCTTACTTATTCTCTCAGATAGAGCTCGCATTATGTCTGCCATTTGTTTATTATTTGTGACGTCGTCCGACTCGCGCCATGTTTGATCTCCAACCTGTCTGTTCCATACTCAACTGTAGCTTTCTCGGCAGCTGTCTAGGACTCTTACTAGCCTACGTAAGGAAAAATATATATTATTACACGAAAAAAATATAGAATCTTGGATACGGTTTAGGGTTTAGAATACGAAAGAGCGAGTACATATTCGTTGGTTATTCCCCTCTTGGGGGCAGGGTTACAGATAATGAATGCATCCTTTCACTCCACCCACATGGGAGATAAAGAGTTCCAATAAATCGAAATAAATAAGGTTCTCTTTCTTCCGCAATGTGCAGAATTTTACTTAATGTTTTCCCCTTAAAATTATTCACCATTGCTTTGTTTACAGCCTCTCTTTATAGGTCTAATTCGTCCAACATCAACATCTTCTAAAAGCATGCCTTTCCATCCACCAAAATGGCGCCGTTCTTCTATCCATTTGACGTACACTGGTTGCCTGGTTACGGTGTCAGTTTTTTGTCGACGCAAAACTGCTTACGCTAATTATTCTAGATAGACTTCCAGCCCCCAAAAAATAAATCCATGGCATTACAAGGAAAGGAAATTCTAATTTAAATGACCAGGCCTGCCGTCATCATATTAACTATATATTTTCTATCCTTAATTTTACTCTCACTGAAGAACGTTCATAAACCTGGATACAATGTCTTTGAAATTGAACTTAATCAACAATAAGCTTTTCACTGAATCCGCTGATAGGCTATTTCTTTCTGGTGTCCAATGTCCTTTCATTAAACTTTCTTTCCACGTTGGCAATGTGAGCAGGTATAGTGGTATGGCATAAAAGAGACCGAAATAGCTCACCCGCTTTTCATTAGACTACTTCACTAAACTCATTAACATTCCTTACTTAATTGACCTATTGTATTCTGATCTGATTCTAAAATCCCCGTTCTTCAATACCGTGTGATGTGTCGGTAGCCTACTTTGTAGGAAGCCTAATACGAGTATTTAATAAATTCACACATCGCTATCTTCTTGAAGGTCAAACAGTCGAGGTAATTTGAACAATTCTACCAGTCATCACACTTATTTTTATTGCCCTTAACAGGGGCGATATATGGTTATAAAACAGACAAAAAATGTAAAATAAAATGAATAATAGAACTCTGTGTAATAATGACTCGCTGTTGAACGACGATGACTCTGCTAGCAGTGTTGTGATTGGCCAACTTTCCTACCGTAGCTCCACCGTATAATCCCTTAGCCTAATTTTAATTCGTCGGTTAGTTAAGAAACTTAGGCCCAGTTTCTTCAACAACGAATTAAGTGTTAATACTGCTGTTGAGTAAACTTAACATTCAATTTAACAAAATGGCCATCTCATCAAGAATTTTTATTTAAATATATATTTTTTTTCCAAGTTGCTTTACGTCGCTCCGACACAGATAGGTTTTATGGCAGCGATGCGACAGGAAAGGGCTAGGAGTGGGAAGGAATCAGCTGCGACCTTAATTAAGGTACAGCCTCAGCATTTGCCTGGTGTGAAAATAGGAAACCATAGAAAACCATCTTTAGGACTGCCGACAGTGGAGTTCGAACCCACTCTCTCCCAAATACTGGATACTGGCCACACTTAAGCGACTGCATCTATCAAGCTCGGCAAGAATTGTTAACACTACCAAATTGTTAATACTTGTTTTAAGTTAACATATCATCAGTAATGATTTAAACCTCTTAACAGCCATTAACATTTAAAAACTCGATAGCTGCAGTCGCTTAAGTGCGGCCAGTATCCACTTTTCGGGAGATAGTAGGTTCGAACCCCACGTCGGCAGCCCTGAAAATGGTTTTCCGTGGTTCCCATTTTCACATCAGGCAAATGCTGGCGCTGTACCTTAATGAAGGCCACGGCCGCTTCCTTCCCACTCCTAGCCCTTTCCTGTCCCATCGTCGCCATAAGACCTATCTGTGTCGGTGCGACGTAAAGCAAGTAGCAAAAAAAAAAAAAACATTTAAAAATGGTAGCACCTAGGAGACATAAGTTTGAAGCTTTACTGCTGTTTGAAGACTGTCTATAAACAGGAAGGCAAAGTACGACCCATACTAAGAAAAAAAAAAACTTTTTAGAGTTGTCAGAAGAAAGTTTTCTACAAAGATACCTAATTACCAAAGCCATAATGAACAAGTTACTATGAAAATAGGAAAGAGTTTCCCACAGATTGAAACATCAGTGTCTCCAGTGCAGAAGTTGCCTATAGTTCTTAGGTATTGCACTTCAGACTCTTTTCATGTAATTAGCCTATGTATGACTATGTTCATGAGTGCAAGACAAGAGTGTGTAGTAGAATTTTGTGCAAAGAGTTTCTCCTGCCATTGTAGCATTGGCAAGGCATTACATACTTTTCCCCGCAATAAAAGAATGCCCGAACAACATTCAAGACTTATCAATTATTTATCACATTTTTCCGGTGCTGTATGAGCCTTAGATTGCACTCATATGAGATTATATTGAATGTTGTGATATAACCGTCCATTCTTTCTATTTTTCCAGCACACTCGTATACTTTCAAGTTTATTACAGATGAATGTAAATCACTTGTGTATTATTCTGTCTCTCATGCAAACTTATTTCAGAGTCAGATTAAATTATTATTATTAGCGCCTTTGTTGCGTCTTGCTGCACATGTTTACGTCTTAGCGGTCTCCGCTAATTATAACCTATAATAAAGTCAACCATGTGTGACAAAATACAAAGTACAGTTCTAGTATATCGCCCTCCTAGGAGGCGCTGGCCCTGAGCGCTTTATGTAAATAAACGAAGGACGCTCACTGCCAAACGCGTTCAGAAATGTCATGGAAACGAATTAATTTGTCTTTATTGTTTCGTAACAAATGTTGAGAATGTGTTCGTGAAACAGGAGACTTTTAACTGAAGTGTTAAATTAATAACAATTGTTCGTTAACATTTGTTACTTAAAATTTAACATAGGGTTGTAAAACACGGGCATTAGTACAGATAAAGAGTTCAAAATAGTACTCTTTTATATGTCTGGTAACCTCAGATGTACAGTATAACATGGCCGACGAGCATGTAACGCTCCAAGAGACTTTTGGACCTCATGTGACGTCGCAGCGTGAGTCGACTGTTTCTGATAATTACTGTCCACTCAGCATCTGGTGTGGAAATCTCCTCCAAGTGCAAGTGAGCATTATGACAATCTGCATCTTGCAAGACGACAAGCACAACTGAAGATTACAGTGTTGCCAATCCAGTCCAGCTATAAAAGTAGGAGATTCCGTGACGAAAGCTCTATAGATTGTAGTAGAATTTACAGCTAATAAAAATAATAATTTCTCGTGACTACTGCTAGCCTGTTCGGCATATCCCCCACGGAGGGTGGACGCCATCTGCACGTTACGTGTTGTTTTGACAAACGATAGTGTTGTGTGTGGTAAATGAGTCTACCGTCTGAAGTGACATCACGTCTAAACCTCTGGCCGAAATGCCGTGAAATTCTGCACAAACATTCTTGGAGGAAACTGTCACATGGATGTTTTATTTCCAAATATTGACCTCATAATATATTATTTGCGAAATTATTGGCAAAAAATGCATATCATTTAAAATGCTTTTCTCAATCAATCACGCCAAAATTACAGAACCAGTTGAGCAGAAATTTCGCTTGGATATATATCAAATTTTCTGTTCAAACACAGACTTATTTCGACTTTTCAGTATTTAACCATTCGCTATTCGCTAAGGTGGTGGTGGTGGTTGCTGTTTTAAGAGGAAGTACAACTGGACAACTATCCTCTATTAACACTAATCAGAGGTAAAATGGAAGAGTGTGATATTTCAAAAAATGAAGGTATCGGTAAAAGAAAGGAAGGACTCCCTAGGCCTCGCATACCTAATGCCATCGGGGTCGGAAAAAACAGGAGTGGACCAAGGAAGGTCGAATAGGAAGGATGAACGTGAGGAGCGTAGCACAAGTAGGTGAAAGCAATGCCAGATTCAACCAGGAGAACCGTGGTACCATCCATATATTCTAGCCTACACCTCCCACCACCCACGCGGGGATCAAATGGTAAAAGAATTACTGAAATAGGTTGAGTGGTTCCTCCATATACAAACAAACTTTCTCTTTTTTTAATATTAGGATAGATTAAGACATCCCCGGGAGACAAGGCTGGTGGTATGAACATGGTCAGGGACTGACATATCTGTCCTCCGGCCAACTATTCCTCTTACCGATGCCAAGAGACGTTTCTCGTATTTTTAGTGAATGTTTGCTACTCTCTCACCGCTTCCTGATTAAAAATATCCTCCTTCTCAAAAACATTAGTCGAAGTTATTTCCACCAACTTTCTATGCAGACATACGTTATGTTTTCTTATCTTAAAGCTGGACCAATTTTAACTTCTGTAACGCTCATGGGCCCAAGAAATTTTGCACTACTGCCCTCTTTCTTAAAACTTTGGTATGTACGCACCTGAAAATGAGGCTAATCGGCAGTTTAGTTATTTCTGTATTTCTTTTTCATTGTGAGATTTGTTTATGACATATTCTTAGAGTATTAACTCATTTTCAATGACAAGCGCACCAAGATTGGCCACATATGAAATGATCGTTAATAATTTTTGTTCATGACTAGCATCCAAAATACTGTTCGATTCCATGGCTAAATGGTTAGCGTGCTGGCCTTTGGTCACATGGATCCCGGGTTCGATTCCCGACAGGGTCGGGAATTTTAAACATAATTGGTTAATTACCCTGGTACGAGGACTGGGCATATGTGTCGGCTTCATCATCATTTCATCCTCATCACGACGCGCAGTCATCCCGGCACTAACAGCCATACGCCTTTTCATTTCACCCAAAATACTTTTTTAATTCTCCGTCTTTAGAAATCTAAAAAGGGTACCGGTATATATATTTAGAAGCGAATCAAAAGGAGCCGGAATTAGGACATAAAACATTATATTTTTCCCTCTCTTCTAAATTGTACTTCCTCGTTTAGAATTCGATTTAGGCGTGTGATGTTCCATTCTGGCTGTGGGATCGATTACAAATACCCCTCCTTGCTGTCGTATTCAAAGGCTATTATGTCGATTCTTCTGGTACTACCGTTCGTTAACACGCCGTCAACCCTTCGTAAACGGTATAACCCTTCCACGAAGTTTTTCGGCAATTAATGATATCATTTTATGACGGCGGACGTTTCTCAATGTTTCCCAAGACGTGACGTGACCCAACGTCTCATTCTGTCTGCCACATTTGCGACAGAGATTGTTGTCTTTTAGATTGACCGAGGATACTTCTGAGAAACATTAGTTGTCATTTTCATTGCCTTGCGCCATTCGCTACACGTAAGACCACCGAGCTCGAAAGCTGCAGTCGCAAAAGTGCGGCCAGTATCCAGTAATCGGGAGATAGTGGGTTTGAACCCCACTGTCGACAGCCCTGAAGATGGTTTTTCCTGCTGGAGCTGTAATAACAAGTACAAGTACAACAGGAACTCAGTTTTATATATATCAACAAGTTAAGAAAGTACAATTACAGTTTATTAATGGCTTTTGGGCTTCGAGCCCCAGAATCACAATCCCTGAGCAATGAGCCCAACTTAACTTATACACAAGGTTTGACAAAGGGGCAGAAAACCACAATCATGCCCAGGAGCACTTGCTCCCAAATACCCAGTTAAGCCTCCTCGAGGCACACAGAAAATCTACTTTTAAGAAAGAGCAAACCCGCTCTCAAAGTTCAAGCCCATCAAAGGCCACACCAAACTCCACCTTCAAGCTGCCCTCCAGGCACACAAGAACAGGGGTAAAATTACCCAACCTACTGAGGCCTATTCATTAAAGAAACAGGACAATAACATGGCCCCAAAATACCAACTTGAGAGGAGGCGTAACTTGCACTCCTAATACACCTTTTTAAAACCTATTTGGCTCTTAGGCCGCTTATGCAAGGGCTAATCCCATACTACGGAGGTGACACGATAGGAAAATTAATTACATTATGAAGCGAAGAAAAACAGTTATGAAAACGTAGTCACCTCAAAAACAATATGAGAGGGAGCTCGAGAGGGTAAGGCACTCTCTATCCCGATTGTAGTTAAAGAGACGGAATTTATACCAAGTGTCTTTTACATTTTAAAGGAAGGTTACATGATAAAGTTTCGAACCTGCCCCGAGGGTTAAACTGCTGAGCTAGCAAGCAAAGAAGTTATTAAAAGGCCATTACCTGATGGAGGAACTGCTGCCCGAAGAAAGAGGCGCTTCCCGCCCCCTGCTACATAATCACACAAAGAAAGATGTTACTGAAGTGGCGAGGAGACCAGAAAATCAGCAGTTTATATATGCTCGCGGAAAATTCGAGACGTTTCATGAATGATTACAACCCGCCCACAAAATTGTATTGGATAACAGCAAAAACTAATACACCAGACGAAGAAGAAACACCTTATTGGTGGAAAATTAATTACAGAAATTCCTGATTGGCTACATTCAAAACAGGCGGAAAGAAAGGATTATATTGCCAACTCTCAAACCAAAGAACAAAATTTAGCAAAAACAAAACTTATGAATGTTAAATTTCTTCCGGACAGTTCATTCCTTTACACCAGAGAGCGTTATCAGTTTTGGTAGAGACATCTGTTAGAGAATGTTCAAAGTTCTTGCTATGGAGCAGACAACCACGAATCGAAATTGACATAGTTCAGAACACTTCAAAATTTACAGTAGAGACATCTTCTGAGAAACTTTAGAATTAACATGGTTGTTAAAGTTCAGGCTTCCTCCAGTAGAGGAGTTTCAACTGGCGCAATGTTTGAATTAGCGGCGCGGAGGTGTACCGCCCGGTATATAATAATAATAATAATAATAATAATAATAATAATAATAATAATAATAAAAAGTATTTTTTGAGTGCTGAAAATACAACCACGAATCCTTGTAAATGTTCAGTGAACTTGTTTACAGATAACAGAGTGCATACAATGAGTTATTATTATTATTATTATTATTATTATTATTATTATTATTATTATTATTATTATTATTATTATTATTATTATTATTATTATTATTATTATTGTTGTTGTTGTTCCGGGGTATCTGTGGAACGTAGAGGTGAAAGAAGGTAGCCGGAGTGAATGGGTCTAACTACAATGTCAAGAATAGAATTTAAAACATAAACTGAAGGTTATATTTTCAAAACACAAAATTTCACAATTTTTACAGGTACAAGTAGCAAACATTAAACAAGATTGGGAAAAATCCAAGATTGGTAGTTTAAACAGATCATGGGCTTCAAGCCCTCGCTTTACTTTTCCTGAGCTCCTAGCTCAAATTTACAAAAGAGCACAAATTTATACAGGGGCAGAAATCCCCTAATTCAAAGAGCACTTGCTTCTAAAATTACAACATATAGCCTTCAAGAGGCATGCAGTAATCTTACTTTGAAAAAGAGCTAACAGGCTCTCAGTTTTCCAAGCCTACTCAAGGCAACATTGCATGAAAATCTAATAATCTCTGGCCTTACAAGGCCTTACAAATAGAAATCTTATTACACAGAGGTATCTAGTACCCAACCTGCAGGGCCTTAGTGAAAAAGAACAGGTTAAATAAACGGCCCGAGTACAATTTGAATGGAGGCGAAGACTGAGCTCCAAAAATTTAAAACCTATAAGGCGCTTGGCCGACGAAACAGGGGCTATTCTCAAACTACTGAGGTAGCACGCATGGAAATAACTTTAATACATTGCAGAAACGAAAGGTTACAAAAACGTGGCACCGCAAACCAAGATGAAGGGGAGCTCGAGAGGGTACTGGGACCTTTCCCACCCTCCCCCATAGCTCATGGTACCATGTGCCAACAAAGAGGTGACCCTGTCGGGTCATGAACACATGGCACCATGCTCCACGGAAGGCGATGGTCAAGGGACCTTTTCGGCCTGTGACGATTCCCCCTCATTGGGATTGAATAAGTAATCCACTCACATGAGAGGTCAACGCCCTGCGGCCTAGCAAGGTCGCTGCTAACTCTCCCGTTCCTAAGATCTGAACCCCGGCTACTCAGAGTCGCAGACCGTCCGCGGCGATAAAATAAAATATCTTACAACTAACTTAAAGGCATAACATGAACGGAAGAGGTTCTGGATGCTAATTATCGGCAAAAATTAGGCACGAATAAATTTTCTGAATATTTAATTCACTCCCGTTGAACATATTTACACTCTACAACCTTGAACATCACAGTTAAATCACATTCATTGAATTTTAATACCAGCCACGGACAACCCTGTCCGGGCTACCACCCAAGTGAAATTTTGATCCACATCATTATAAGATTCATAATGTGGTCTATTGACATACACTGGTGAATATTATAACACACAAACAATCACCTATTCGGATTAAGCGCCTGGGTGTTCACATATAACTTCAAACAACTCGGAGAAATTTGAGTTGCGTTTACTACACTCTTGGTTGATAAACTTGGTTTCGAATTTACGGACACGATTATTTTACTTGCTGAGTACGGTCAACACTATTACAATGAACCTAACTTTTTACAAAAAAAATTATAAGACAACTATGACCTTACGGATATAAATATTCCCGGGATTAATTCCCAAATTACATATTTAAAACACAGCAAGTTACACTAATTTACTCTAAGATTAGAGTGGCCACCTACATCGAACATAACACGAGAAATATAATGTTTAAAGAAATTAAAAAAATCATAAAATGATAAACAACTTCACGGCGTTACAACCTCTCGCAAAAACATGAAATGCACACAATTCAAGTTACTGCTAATCACCTCATTTGAGGACTAACTATACACATCATAGGGCCTGAACCCTCCACTCAAACGAACTACCAAAGGCTTTTTCACGAAGTCTCAATTAAACAAATCAATTAGCATCAAAACAACATCCTATTTACACTATTATCAGACCTGGAAGAGAAAACACATATTATAACATTTCCCATACATGGTAACTGCATCTGGATTACCATTAGCCGTCGTTTGTGTGACTGACTCCCTCTTGTCATGTCCGAGGTACGAACGGGAGACCAACAGGTCTCTCGAGTCGGGGAACCTGAAAATCAAGACCCTATCTATCGCTTCTCCATGTGTATGAACTAAGTGTTACTGCATTCACCCAACTTAGCCTGATTAGAATGTGGTAATCGATTAACAAAAAAAAAAGAAAACATTTACTAGCAGAGCACAAGATGGTTCGAGGAAGAACACATCCTTGAGAAAGACGGCCATACATTTGCCTTTTTTGCAGGCCTAGTTTGACACATGCGAGCTCCGACCCTCCCGGGGTAGGATGCCATAAATTTCCTTGTCAACCGCCGGCACACCGGCCACATATTTTTTTCTTTAAACCCAACATTAGCGCGTTTACAAAAGCCTATTCAGTGGACCAAATTATTCACGCGAACAAAAATAACAAATACAAACAGGTGCATAGAATGATGCTCTAACCCGCTCAGGTATTCTTCATCAGACCAATCTCTCAACTTTTGGGCCGTTACATGATTTTACTCTCTCTCTCTCTCTCTCTCTCTTATAGGAGTCCGGAGTTCCATCCTCGTGCCTCTCATAGTAAAACTACCACAATCCACGGGCTAGCAAACTAGAGTTTAATAACCTCACAGAATTTACTAATAACAATAGTCATAATAATCACAATAATGATAATAATAATAATAATAATAATAATAATAATAATAATAATACGGACTATGTACCTGACATGAAGTTATAATTCTTTAATAGATCGGCATAAAATTATCCGACCAAACTGATTAATTTAAATGAAATAAAATGAACTAACAAAAAGGTATTTAAGCAATCACAACAACAACAAAAAATTTTCTTTAACAGGGGCACTAGCTAGAGTTGGTGGGGTGGACATTTGTACCTCGGTGCCATGACTCTTCACACACATGTTATACAACAACGCCTTAAGTTATCATGCATAAAATACAACTACTTTACATTAAATAGAGTACTTCATCTATCCAACTTTATCTGGTTCACAGGATATATGGCAAAGATTCTTGCGTCATCTTAACCTGACTTCTTTCATATATCTCTCCAAGAACGAAGGCTCCTTTATTACCTCAACGAAATCAATTAGCCTTTTCCCCCCGTCTCCTCTGACAGTACTCATAAAACAAGGATCTAACCATGCTCGTGCAATAAAGATAACTAGATGGGAAATTCATACTCTATTCCTAATTTGTTTCCTTCCCAAACAACTTTAAAAGGTTAAACTAAAATAAAATACCGACCACTCTAATTTTACTACTTTAATTATTCAATATAAAATCATCCCATGCTATTCCTATATTCTGACATGGTTTATCTACAGGGAATATCAATATCATAAGATCATAATTTTGTACTCAACAATGCTGGTCCGTTGTCCATCGTATGCTGTTCGAGCCCCGAGGGGGGCTGCCTCGGAGGTCTTAGCCCATCATGGTGAAGTGGAAAGTCGCTGGTTCAAGACGTTCCATGATGCTCCTGGAATAATCCATAGCGTTGGGGTTTGAACACTGAAATGACACTGTTTACACTTTTTTCACAAAACTTCCTCCACTCACGTTACAGGCAAATTTTCCTTTCTTCTAACCAGTATGAAAGTTATGAATGTATACGATACCCTGGTACAGGACGCACCAAATCTATCCTAATCTAACATATGCAATTCCGAGCCCACAGTTTCATTACCGGAACAGTTTAACCTCCCGCATTACCCTAAGGTGGGCTACTTATGTTTATTCTCGACCCTGTCTTGTCTGCTTTGTTCAGCGCGCTTCTCAGATTACGCTGTTCTGAAGCACGATAAACATTGATACAATTTTGTTTATGTGATAACCACTAATTCTTCGTACTATCACTACTCACTCGCCTGTCGTTGATACAGTTTCTAACATAGATTATAATTAAGAAGCTCTCTACCTCCACTACGGGGTACCGATTGAAAATTAACGTTCCACGTTCGACAGACGGCAATTCATTGTTTCACCGTTCTCGGTGCGAATTTATGTTACTCACGATCCTTCGTGTCGCACCGTGATCAAATTATAGATGCGCACATCATATTTACACAGTTCAGATTTTTTTTACTGCAGATTCGCACTGAAATCCGACTTTTCACACTCCCGCTCACTGAAAATTTTCACACAAAGAGAGGGAAATCAGACCAAAAATTGGCCGTGTGGTCACCTCGTACACTCCTCGAAGACTGGCGTCCACCCTCATATGTGCAAGCAAATATAAAGGCTCCCTCGGGTGGGGAATGCTTGGGGAGACATCTCCCTCCTACACATTTCAGTTTTCCAGATCCACAAGGCTTACGAATCCCAGCGATGCGGCAACTTGTGTGGCCAACTACTCCGAAATACACGCTGTGATGCGGAACTCAGGATGATCGGTGGATTTGTAGTAATTAATTCCAATACAATCGGGGTGGGGGTAGTACTCGCTATGAGCATTTGGTGACCCTGTAGGCGTGGGTACGCCGTGGTGGTTACGTAATCTTATGAAGGTGCATTTTCGTAGGTGAGATTATTCTACCTTGATTTTCAATTTTTCCATTCATCCAATATTCCTCTTATTACTCTGCCGTATGTTTTCTGGTTAGTTTAGCCTTTATTGAGCTGAAAATACCCCTGAAATCGCTCCATCGCTTTGGCATCGCTGTGCGTTGGCATTTGTTTTCAATATGGAGTCAGCAAAATTGTATTCTTCTTCCCCTTTTTCCATGATACGCGCGCAGTTCGGGAGTTTTTCTAAGCCACCCCCTGGGAGATCTAGGCGCCTCTATGTCGCGAAGTGTTATGCAATACGACGCTACTGCCAGCATCCACACAAAGGAAGCTACAAGCCTACTAATTTCTTCAATATATACTTCGAAATAATTATTCTTGTGACTATACGGTCACAGTACATCATTCTCTATCCCCGATTTACAGTTAAAGATTTCATGAAATTTTTACATTAGCCGGCAGAAATTACATTTTAGAAAAGAAGGTTACATAATTAACGATTCGGACCTTTCCCTCGGGTTAAACTGCGGAGTTAGCAAGAAAGAAAGATGTTGTGTGGCCATTACCTTGTAGAAGTTCTAGCAGCTGACGAAGAGGCCGCCCGCCTCCTGCTTAACACACACACTCAGAAAGATGACGATCAATTGGCCAAGAAACGTGAAAATCCGCAGTTTATAAACCCTCAGGGAAAGTTCGAGACCATTCAAGATTAAACTAGCCACACCCTCTCACGTTTATTGGTGAATTTAAAAGTTACGCTCAAAATCGAAGAAGAAGACTGTGATTGGTAGAAAATTAATTACAGAAATTAGGGATTGGCTAGATTCAAAACTAGCGGAAATAAAAAGGAACTATTGCCAACCCAAAAATAAATGAACATCAATCAGTAAAAAAAAACTTATGAATACAAAACTTCTTTGAATTATAAGTTATTATACCTCGCACCAGGGTGCATGATCATAGTTTTTAGTAGTGGCATCTGTGGAAGAATGTCCAAACTTCTTGATGGATAGCAAACAAAACTAGTAGAAATACAATCAGTTCAGGAAACTTCACAATAACAAAATTACATCATATGTTAGTGGTGACATCTTCTGAGTAAATTTCTAAGTTGGTGTAGTTTCAATTTCGCTGTTTTGACAATAGAGGAGTTCTTTTAGGCGCTAATTTTTAATGCGCGCCGTAGAGGTGTACCTCCCGGTACAATTATTATTATTATTATTATTATTATTATTATTATTATTATTATTATTATTATTATTATTATTATTATTATTATTATTCATTAACACCATTTTAATAATCCAGTCGTACTTTTGGCCTGCATTTCATTTCTTACGTTTTGCACTTATTTATTCTTATTTTGTAAGTTTTACTCCAAGACTGTGTCCATAGACCTACAATTCAGAAGTTTCTCGAGATCTTATGAAGACAAAGATGGAATGTACCACCCACAAATCTGAGTTTTGATCTTCTCTCCTTGGACCGCGATTTTTTTCTTTCTTAGTGTCTCTTCGATTTCCTTTTTCAGTCTGTGCTATATAAACATTAACAAGAAGGGAAGACAAGCTGCAAGACTGACTCACTCCTTTCTGGGTGTGAATGGAATGTATAGGAACAGTTTTATCTGGTAAGCAAACCAGAGTCTAAGTTAATATTGCTAATACAGAACAACAGAGTCCATTCTGCTGTCGCTGGTATCCACATCCGTTTGTTGTTTATTATAATCTTCTCCTCGGGTCAATCGCCATTAATGCCCTCTGACCTTCGCTCCTTGGAAGCTTCTAGAAGCTCGTGTTTAGTTCTCCATCTTGTAGCACAATATTGCTCTGGAAATGAGGTGATCTTTAATATTGCTTTATTAACATTCAGTGGAACTATGAGTTGTGTTGCTTTCATAATGGCTCTTTGCACTCTCAAATGTGGACACTCCGCCGACAATCATTCGGAAGTTGCTGCGGCTCTAATGGGTCGTCGCCTCATGTTTTATTTTATTATTGACATAAAAATGTCTTATGGTAAGGGGTCACGTGAAAATTTGCGTCATGAAAGTTAGCGTGACGGAAGTGTAACCCTAGCAACCGTGCAGGCTATGATGGAAGATATGGATGACCGAGTGAGTTGGCGGTGCGGTTAGGGTCGCGCAGCTATGAGATTGCATTCAGGAGATAGTGGTTTCGAGCCCCATAGTCGACAGCCCTGAAGATGGTTTTCACATCAGGAAAATGCTGGAGCTGTACCTTTATAAAAGGCCAGGGCAACTCCCTGCCCCACTCCTAGTCCTTTCCTACCCAATCGTCGCCATAAGACCTATCTGTGTCGGTGCGACGTAAAGCAAATTTGTATCTTAAAAAATAAGATGTGGATGGACGGCCAGACAATGTTACCTAGCAACCGTGCGGACTATGTCTTATGACCGATGGTCATCTGAAATTAGCAGCCGTTGATAGATGGTCATGTCCGGGAGACATATTTACGATCATTATTCTGATTTTCGCAAAGGGAAAAGTGGGTTCTCTTTTTTGCTGCAGTCGTTGACCAGTTTGAAAATCCTTTATTCTTAGGCTTCTTTTCGGTCACAGCCGTCAAACTACATTGCTATAGTAGTAAAACTATATTACTACAGAAAATATTTACAGATACTTCGTAATATTATTTCTTAAAAACATCGACGAACATGATTAATCATGCTGAAATTACAACAGCGTACAATCAAACTAACATGTAAACAGGATTCATGCCTCCATGTGGTTACAACAAAGCTGTGACGTCATCCCTGTGGAACTGTCAACGGTAGAAGGCTGGAACTAACCTATCGAGTTGGCCATGTCCTGGTTCCAAAGTGAGTGCATTATGGACTTCTACCTAGTATTCTTGAATACCATTGACCTTTCATCGTGTTTTATAGTGTGTGTGTGTGTGTTTTTTGTTGTTGGTTTTTTTTTTGCTGTCTCCCATAAGAAAATTTTGACATCTACGTTCTCGTAATACAGGTATTCTATATATTTAAAAAAATTATGAAAACTAAAGTCACTCAGTCCGGCCATTCTATCCGGTCGATTTCCTTCATTTTTGTTTTAACTTAAAGGTATTCATGCACAAATTTGTCATCAGGTACTATAAATCACTTAACTTCTACCTTCCTCAAATTATTTCATTTTTTCAATTTTGTGTATCTTTGAAGCAATCATATCTTTGGTTCTAATTGAGGGCGGAGTTCGTTTTGGCCCAAGAACACTCAGTGGATCAGGCTCTTTCATTTCAGCTCTTAACTATTCAAATTGGTTCATTCTGAGCAAAGTTATGAGTGCACATTAAATTTGACGTTTCATTTCTTCAATATTTTTTCGTTCTAATTGAGGTACACAGTTCGTTTTGGTCTAAAAACGCTCAGTGGATCAAGCGCTTTCTTTTGAGGTAATAACTACTTACATTGGTAGATTATGAGAATAGTTATGAGTACATTTGTCTCCATGACGAAGATCTTTGAAGGACTTTTTAATAGTTCGGCGCGTAGTGTTGTTCCAAGGAACGTTTAATTCAATTTCTTTGTGTAATGTATTTTCAAGTGTTTTCTTGACACAATATTACATTCTATTACCGCAGCAGATCGTGTGCTTTATTTCATTAAGTGGGAACTTTTCAAATACATCCGTGAGGATAGTAACGAACAACACCATACATTGTACATTGCGGGCGGAGCCAGCGGGAAACTGCTCGTTTATTCTAATATTATCGAGTTCAATTTATTTCCTGATAAGGAGTATGCGAACTAGAAACTGAGGGTGATAGTTACTATGATGTTGGAAGGAGCATACCATCATAATCAGAAATATTGCTCGGCTGAATGATCAGCTTACTGGCGTTCGATTCACATGTCCCTGGGTTCGATGGCCGGCCGACACGAGAATTTTAACTGCGTAGTCTTTGTAGTTCGTATTGCACGCTCGCCATATCAACACATTGTTATACTAATTGATAACTTCAAGTTATTCTCAATTAATTCGTCTTTGTCACACAGAACTTCCTGGTGACGTAGAACCTGGAAGGTAGCGTCTATAGCGTCTACCTCGTGCAATAATTGGAAACAGTGACACATTTTTTTTGTAGCTACTGACGGCGAGGGTGTAATCCACCGTCTCCCGAATGCAGATGGTATTTACTTCCGTAAAAGCGGTCTCGTTTACTACTTGTAATTAATGTAAATGAACTTCAAATTAAGTAAATTGTATTGCAAAATTTGTGCTGGGAAGACTTGGGATTAAGGGAACAAGCTGCTCGACTAAGTGGTAGGTATTGTTATGTTTCAAGCTGTCAGTGGAGAGATGGCATGCAACGACATTAGTAGACGAATAAGCTTGAGAGAAGCTTTTAAAGGTAGGAAGAGTCATAATATGAAGATAAAGTTGGAATTCAAGAGGACAAGTTGGGGCAGATATTCATTTATAGTTAGAGGAATTAGGGATTGGAATAATTTATGAAGGTAAATGATCAACATTTTTTTTCTTTCTTTGAAATTGTTTTTAAGAAAAGGCTAGGTTAAATAATTGATAGGGAATCTGCCACCTGGACAAGAGCCCTAAATGCAGATCAATGATGATTGATTGATTGATTGATTGATTGATTGATTGATTGATTGATTGATTGATTGATTGATTGATTGATTGATTGATTGATTGATTGATTGATTGATTGATTGGCAACTAACCTCTGTTAATACTCATCAGGTGGAAAAATGTAAGAGGTGCGGCACTTCGAAAAATTAAGGTATCGGCAAAAGAAAGGAAAAGGTCACGAAGGTCGTGAAAATGAAAGACATTCTAGGCTTCGCACAATTAATGTCATCGGGGATGGGAGAGAATAAGATTTGACCAATGAAGGTCAGATATGAAAGGTTAGAGCGAGCAGACTAGCACAAGTACGTCGAAGCAAAGCCAGACTCAGCTAGGGGTCCCGTGGCCATCGAATTTTCTCCGAAGTTGAGAACCCCATCCGCGTCTTATAACAGGCAGCAGCACTGCCTTCGTGATGTACAGGCCATACTGTACCTCCGATGACGTCACACAAAGAGGCGAACTGTTTCCTCCGTTTGACCCATGTAATGCAAGGACGTGATGCGTCTGTACCTTTTGTAATTATGAACTATTTACACAAGTTGTATGAATATTACAGGTGAGATCACTAAAACGTGTAATCGCATCATAACTCGTAAGTCAGGTCTATGTAATTTTAGGAGAAGTAGGTTTGAAGTGCGATCTACGCGGTCAAAGCTTCAGTGTTTTACTCGTCAATGTACCCAACAAATAATTATTGTGCATTGATGCAAATATGGAGACAGCAAACGTGCAATAATAAATTTTACTTCTATACCTCTAGATGGCCATAAATACAGTAGCTTTCTTGATTTTTGTTTGTTATTTGCCAGACTCAACAATTTTATTTATTATCTCTGAAGTTTCTTTATCTCCTTCTTCTGAGCTTTTTTTCATAGAAGTCTTTCACCCAGTATTGAATTAGGAAGACTTTGACCCCCTTTAGGTATTCAACCTTTTAATCCTCTCCAAATCTCCCTTCTTAATACTACTATTCTCCTTGCTTCAGGAGTAACTGTTACCTGTTTCTTGAGACCCTTTCTTCTATACAAACATTTGTATCATTTTTTGTTTAGGAATAGCCCATATTTTCTCAAATATTAATGCACTGATCATCCAGATCTATTAGCTACTTCCCATATTCACGGAAAATGCCGAGGAATGGTTCTTACTCGCATTAATTTTGGGGAGAAGAGGCAGCGCGTACTCAACATTACGAACCCAAGAAATAACCATATGTAGGTTCCATTGGTTACTGTCCACTTATATACTTGTTCTGTGTCAACAACAAAACGCTCTGCTGTGAATCTGTGAAACAGGAATGTCAGAAGTGGAATTCATCATCAGCTCTGGAAAATGAATGAAACATACACCTTTATTCTTCGTAATAGGTATTTTTTCGGTTGGGATTTTCGTTTTTCATAAAGGTTACCTGCCCCCATACGAAGAAAATTAAAATATTGTCTATTTACTTGCATAGTTGTATTTTCACCGTGGTACGCACAAGTTTCAGCGTTGTGGCAAATGCGAACTTTCGCACACTGCAGTTAAATTTGTACCACATTATATTTTCACAAAAACGTGTTATACGATAACAATTAAATGAATAAATTACACGAGAAGTATTACGTCCCTTGAATTTACATTACTCACCACGTGAAGATACCATGCCTAACCTAAACTATGAGGACTCATTATCTTAATAACAGCTGTTTACGTAAATCTTGATATGATAAATTTAAAGAAAAAAACATGCAGTATACTTAAATATAAATTTTTGTCTCTCAACGGTCACAATTATCTTAAGAAAGCCCCCAATCCTTATGGATTACATTCACAAGTACAACTTGTAACATTCACTTAACTCGCCTCAATCGATCAGCTGATTGGCTTGGCGCGCTTTCTACAGTACGGCCTGTACATTACGAAGGCATTGGCAGCAGGTACACCTTCACCAGTCAGGGCTCTGTAACTGCGGACGGTCTGACGAAACCGTCCACAAGTCCTATGGTGTGATGTCTAACCTCAAAATATTGTGCTATACTCTCTCAACATTTACAGGGTTTCGAACCTTGGTCCTCTCATGGGCTGTGAGTTAGGGCGCTTGGCTACAAAGGGAAGTTTCATTGGTCAAGAAAATTATGATTTACAAGAAATTCAGACTTGGAAACAAAGCGGGAATATTGCTGGTAAATAGAAACGAGTGTGATGGCAGCTGGTGCTCGGATTGAAATCCGAATCTCTTTGAAATTGCCGTGGATACATTGCTATACAAGGGCTCCTGCGACCTCGAAAGAAAAGAGGTTAAGCTAGAAAAGAGAGAAGTAAATAGAAAGTTACACCTAGTAGTCTTAACCCGCGACATCCCAACAGCCCAAAAACGGATTGAACTGCTAAACGTGACAGCAGAGTAAGTCACTCTTAGGCATCATTCGAAAAAGAACAGACTACATTACCTGCGACAAACAAGCACACGGAAAACGAAATCCAATAAAATCAAACGAGTCCCCCTCGGTAAGCACAATTTAGGAAAACAGAATTGAAAGAAAAAATGCCAAAAAATGGAAACAGCTTATCGACTCGGCCGAAAATATCTACAACAAAAGATGAATTTCCAAACACACATAACTAAGACTCTGCAATAATATCCTTCAACCAGAATGTCTCTATGAATCGGAAACATTATTTTAAACAAGAAGAACAAAAAAATCATAAGAAAAATTCTAGACCCAAATCTCGCAGACGAATAATGCAGATTCAGAAACAATACAGAAGATCAAATATTACGCAGACATTCACAATGATACTTGAAAATGTTGTTTTGTGGTCATATATTTAAAAAATGAATCCTTACAGACTCACAAATCAAATAGTCGAATTCTGTGAAAACAGAAGTAAAGCACAGACAGACACTATGAAATGGATTGGCGAAATCAAACACGGCCTTCAACTGGCAGAATCAGAGAGGAGACATCTTAACAGGGAGATGTTTATATTCAGGTTTGACCCATAGGACAAACCGAATAAAGCGACTGGAACAACTTGGACCAAAGAGAGAAACAAAACCCACAGCAACAATTGAGGCAAACAAACGCCTCCACGTACTTTGCGTAGTCTGAAAATGGGCTTTTTATAGCTAATACAATGATAATATTGATAATAATACTGTCTCAGATACCGTACGAGTTAACTGGTCATTTAGGCGGTCTGCGTACTAAGTCCGGCGTTCCAATTATTCCCCGTCTAGCAGCAAAAGTGGAATTTGAGTGAACAGTGGACGCTGAGTGCACCAGCCGAGATCTTTTTACATGCCAACAATGTGATATAGAGTATCAGGATTATTGTGCACCCCGCAAACATCAACTACCTTGGACTGGAGATTGTTCCTCTGAAACTCCGCATAATTCAGCGATACAGTGTTGCCAACTCGTTTCTCAGTATATCGCTACAGTTCTCTGGCAGCCTGTCTTTCTTCCTCTGTCCACCCCCTATTCAGTTTCTGTTCGTCATGGAAGCTTCTGAAGGTGTCGATCACTGACCTATACTAGAGAGAGGTAACATTATTTATTATTATTATTATTATTATTATTATTATTATTATTATTATTGTCCGCGTCTGTGATGTAGTGGTTAGTGTGATTAGCTGCCACCCCCGGAGGCCCGGGTTCGATTCCCGGCTCTGCCACGAAATTTGAAAAGTGGTACGAGGCCTGGAACGGGGTCCGCTCAACTTCGGGAGGGCAACCGAGTAGGAGGGGGGGGGGGGGTATTCGATTTCCGCCTCAGCCATCCTCAAAGTGGTTTTCCGTGGTTTCCCACTTTTCCAGGCAAATGCCGGGATGGTACCCAACTTAAGGCCACGGCCGCTTCCTTCCCTCTTCTTTGTCTATCCCTACCAATCTTCCCATCCCCCCACAAGGTACCTGTTCAGCATGGGCAAGGTACTGGTCCTCATCTCCAGTTGTACCCCACGACCCTAAGTCTCACGCTCTAGGACACTGCCCTAGAGGCGGTAGAGGTGGGATCCCTCGCTGAGTCCGAGGGAAAACCAACCCTGGAGGATTAAGAAAGACTATTATTATTATTATTATTATTATTATTATTATCATTATTATTATTATTATTATTATTATTATTATTATTATTATTATAAAAACAGGCTCCGTGCCTCAGACGGCAGCGCGCCGGCCTCTCACCGCTGGGTTCCGTGGCTCAAATCCCGGTCACTCCAGGTGAGACAAAGCGGAGGTGGGACAGGTTTTCTCCGGGTACTCCGGTTTTCCCTGTCATCTTTAATTCCAGTAACACTCCCCAATATTATTAAATTTAAGACATTTAAGTTAACACCCTTTAACTCCCATTAAATTATTTTTCATAATGCTCCACTTTCCTCCTTTTTTGTTTCTCTAAGTGCATCATGTTATTCACTTCTCTATTTCGGCGTTGAAATGTTAATCAAAAGAAACTAATTACAACTAATAAATCGGTATCACCTGAAAACTGAATTGTGTGCGCTACTTTTCACAGTTCGTAATTAGATGGCTAACTGAAAGTACTGTTTGACTAGCAAACGCAAAAGCAGTTTTGGTGGGGTACAAAGAAAGGATTCACCTAGCGCAAATATCCGTTGATGGTGAGATAAATTCTACCTACTCAAGCACATAAATACAGTATGGGGATGGACTTGAACAGTTCATCGTTATTTTTGTTTCATTGCTTTGGTCTCATTATTTGAAAAAGAAAAGAATCCTTACATTTTGAGGTAGTTTCAGAAATCTGTCCTACGAGGAAAGGGGCCTATGCACAGGAACATACGTATAGATAGCAACAGTGGGGCGACATCGTTCCTGGTTTCTCATCAAGCTGGCTGCTGTTCGAATCTCGACCAATGCGTGTGACATTTTGGAAATGAAACTAACCTCCTCACGTTTCGGAGATCCCGTGGTTATGATCATGATATCAAAAGTCATAAAAATTGTAGCTTTCACTTAGGTTTTATCTCCAACTGACAGCATTTTCACTTGCGATGGGTTATCTTGTTTTGAAACGACAAGTATGATAGATAATGTTGACATTTTTATCTAACGTCAAGAGTTGACCAGTCGCTTAAGTGCGGCCAGTATCCAGTAATTGGGAGATAGTAGGTTCGAACCCCACTGACGGCAGCCCTGAAAATGGTTTTCCGTGGTTTCCCATTTTCACACCAGGCAAATGCTGGGGCTGTACCTTAATTAAGGCCACGGCCGCTTCCTTCCCACTCCTAGCCCTTCCCTGTCCCATCGTCGCCATAAGACCTATCTGTGTCGGTGCGACGTTAAGCAACTAGCAAAAAAAATAGAGTTGACTGGAGTCATTTGGCATGAAGAATCAAAGATCAACGGAATAGTCTCCAGTTCATCAGTCAGCAAGTAAGATGGGGCATTTTTTAAACCTGCGAACATAATTTAAATTTGGGAGGTGATGTGACGTCATTGATTGCCAGCTGACGCTAGTAGTTCTTCTGGGCCGAGCACTTGACTATGACCTGGGTATTGAACGGCAGGTCGCTGATGGCGCCATGCCACACCCTCAGCAGGAAACAAGCCTTATTGGTCGAGCCAGAGTCACATGATGTGCTCTGCCGATCTCTTGCCTCCAGCGAGTCTGCAAGTCGTACGTACCGCATTGATTTTGTTTACCGCATGCCTGACTACCGGGGATTCCCCCATGCTGGTGTCCAGCCTCGACCGCCTTCCCAACGAGTACAGGCCGCGTTGGCGCGACATTCTGGAGAACATCTTGATAGAAGTTTCTCATCTTTCAAATAGCTCTATTTTGAGGAATTTCCTTATTCTAAAACAAAACCTAGTAAGAAATCGTTTACGCATTACCGGTAATTTTCTTAATAATGGTGCAATAATGATAATAATAATATATCTTTATTATAGACTATATTACTGTTGCTCAGTCTGCAAGCCTCTGTGAATTAACTAAGCGCCTCCACACTTCCCTATTTGCAACAAGTTATGTGGCCTCGTTTACGTCCACTCCCCTTATCATTAAAAATTGGGCCTAACCATCGCTGCCTTGGCTTCCCTCTACTTCTCTTACCCTCTATGATATAATCCATTATTCTCCTAGGCAACCTATCTTTCTTTATTCGCTTCACATGACCCCACCTCCGGGACCTGTTTATGCATACATTTTCATTCATAGCTTTTATTCCCACCTTTGCCTGTATCTCGTCGTTTCGAGTAACGTCCTGCAATTGTTCCCACTTCTTTTATACCGGCGATCATTCTTGCTGCTTTCATGTCTGTTACTTCTAACACCGGGCGAGTTGGCCGTGCGCGTAGAGGCGCGCGGCTGTGAGCTTGCATCCGGGAGATAGTAGGTTCGAATCCCACTATCGGCAGCCCTGAAAATGGTTTTCCGTGGTTTCCCATTTTCACACCAGGCAAATGCTGGGGCTGTACCTTAATGAAACCACGGCCGCTTCCTTCCAACTCCTAAGCCTTTCCTATCCCATCGTCGCCATAAGACCTATCTGTGTCGGTGTGACGTAAAGCCCCTAGCAAAAAAAAGTTACTTCTAACTCATGATTAATATATTTTGAGTCCACCGAGCTTTCACTCCCATACAGTTAAGTAGATCTGAAAACAGACCGATGTAAAGATAGTTCTTTCGAGGGTTGACTTCTTTATTACAAAATACCATTTATAGCACTGCGAGCTTACTGCATTAGCTTCGTTACACATATAATAAAATATAATACATGGTGGTCGGGAACAACGTGAGCCGCGTATATGAGCGTTAGAGAGTTGGTCATACTGAAAAATAATTTTAAAAAACAATTCTAAATCTCGCACCGTTGTCGTTTTACGTGCTGCTGAAGTTAGCGAATCAGATCACTTCGCGGGCGAATTCAAATGTGGTTTGCTCGGCGATGTTGCTAAATGTGCACGTGGCATAAGACCGGTTTGAGAACACCAGCAAATACAGTAGAGACAATACGCGACACTCAACGAGATATCGAGGTACAAGGTCTTTCTAGGGAGGTCAAGTCACGAATGCTTCTTATGGAGCCGCCATATTGGGTCTTTAAGCGAGCGTAACCAAAGGCAAGATTATTCGAATTTAGAGAATTTCGGTGCCGTACATTGAAATAAAAACAAAATACCAACTATTTTTCATAAAGAATTTAATTGGGCATCTACTGTTCATGTATGTATAACTATAACTGTACAACACTCAAATGATATGAATACATTCACAGTTATTTGAATAGGAAAATAATTAACAGAGCCTGAATCTTTTTTTTTTAGAAACAAGAATCAACAGAAAAGCTCATGTCCCACTCTTTTACTTACAACTTTGTCTTACTGTTTTTCTTATTAATATCATCTGTCAAATACGTAATCTTATTGACAAAAACATAGAAATCTGTACAGTACCTGTGTCATATTATGATTACCGGTGCATGAAATACTGACTTGAAGTACTGTACTTAAAGTACTAAAAGACAGTTGTAATAAATTACCTTCAGCGTTTTCTTTATTAAGAAAGTAATTACCGATACTGCGTTTCTAAAAGGTTACTCCAGTATGTTGACAAGCACTGAATGCCTCTTGAGTTGATTCCATTAAATTACGTATTGTAACTGTTGTTATCCATTCTTGTATTCTGGTATTTCTTTGGGTTCTAAAGCAAAAATACTCTGCACATGTGCAACAAGAGTGATGTTCTGAGCTACTCTTAACTAGTTTATTGATAACCCATGCAGCTATATAGTACGAAGTGGTGGTGGTGATTATTGTTTTAAGAGGAAGTACAGCTGGGCAACCATCCTCTATAAACACTAATCAGAAGAAAACAAATGGAAGGGGTCCAACACTTCGAAAAATGGAGGTATCGGCAAAAGAAAGATGAAGGCCACAAAATGCGTGGAAATGAAACACTTCCTAGGCCTCGAATGCGCTAATGCCATCGCGGTCGGAAAAGAACAAGTATTGACCAGGGGAGGTCGGATGGGCTAGAATAGGTGAGAGCCTAACACAAGTAAGTGAAAGCAATGTGAAGACTCAGCTGAGGGCCTCGTAGTCACAACCTAAATTGATATCCCCCGTGGGCGGGGGCAATAGAATAACACCCACGGTATCCCCTGCCTGTCATAAGATGTGACTGAAAGGGGCGTCAGGAGCTCCTAACTAGGGAGCATGGGTTGGCGACCACGGGGCTTTTAACTGAGTCTTAACATACATGCTAATAATAATAATAATAATAATAATAATAATAATAATAATAATAATAATAATAATAATAATAGTAATAATGGTTAAGAATATTAAAGCCATTGGTAGACAAGATTCCATAAGAAATAGAAATTCAGTCACTATTAATTTGAGTTAACCTAGGTTAGGCTAATTTTGGATTTCATTAGGATATTATGTTAGGCTACGGTACGTTAAATTACAGTAGTTGGTTAGTGCGAGTGTTGTGATCTTCAAGTATTTGTCCAGCCATATAATGTACTCCATAGAGCATTTAAGATGAATGAAATATAGCTGTAAATAATAACTACAGTACCGTATAAGACTGCTATTAACAATTGTTGTTGTAATGATGGCAAGCTGGACACAAATTGTTGGTTTGAAGTGATAGGCCAGCGAAATTAACTAATTACGGTTAAAATCCCTGATCTTGCCGGGAATCAAACCCGGGACCCCTGTGACCAAAGGCCAGTACGCTAACCATTTAGCCATGGAGCCGGACACATGAAAAGGAAATTTTCATAAACATCAATACTACTATTACACATTTCCTGTTACTTTTCTTGCTTGTCTTGATAAACAATTCCCTTTCTTTGGGACGTTTCCTATTATATGTCAAATACTTGGGTGGATTAGGGGCGTTGAAAATTGTTGGGATGGAATTCCACTTGAGTAGTTTACGTTCGTCTGCCCTCTTTAGTTCAAATTGCGATTCTTCAAAATTATGCTAGAAGAAAATACATAATAAGACCTATAAATATAAAACATCGTTCATTGAACATATTATTATTCAGGAATAATAGGAATGTATAAATTCACTCACCGCGCACAAGACGGAATCATCTGTAGATTGCCATTTGTCACATCTACAGTTTTGTACCCACTGAGCTCACCTTTGCTTATCTCTCGGGAAGCGAAACACTCTAATTCCGTCAGTTGTCTTGTTTTGACAATTTGGTGCGGCACAATATCCCATTTTCCTTCAAAATACAAGTAATAACTCACATCATTACATCGGGCACGCCCACATAACAATGCTATTTAAGACCCAATATGGCCGCCACCGCAAAGAATTGTGGTAGCGTGACCAGACCTCCCTAGACAGACCTTGTCGAGGTACAGCTATTAGAGCTCTCTCTAGCGGATTGACCTGAGAACTACTGATTCTGTCATAAGAGCACGTGTATTTGTGTGTGAAGTTTTTGGTGTTATTTATGCGTTTTCAGTGAGTTGACATAATTAAATAGTAGCGTGTTTCATTCCTTGATATCTCCTCTCAACATGAGGGGAAAGGTATGTGCTGTGTTTGGCTGCAGTAACTATGAAGTAGAGAAGAATGCGCGGTCTTTCTTCCGTTTCCCTCGTGACAAGAAAATGTAAGTAATATTGTGTTTGCATATACATTCTTCCAATGACAAAGAGATTTTTATAGTACTTCATTATCTTCTCACCCGTTCGACCCATATTTTAACTGGCTTAAAATATAATACGCATGTTTTATTGTATAGTGCAGCAGTTAACCTTCAATACCGATGTGTTGTTGTAGGTGTGATCTGTAGGTTTGATTTAATTCAGGAAAATACATATGCATATGAGTGTGGCTGGTTGTGTTCCAAGTTACCCCATTTGGAATGCCTTAATGCGTTGTCAAGCACTGAAGAAAATATGGGTGATTTAAGAAATGTACATATTTTGTTGAAACAATATGATGATGCAAATTTGCTTTACCCTTAGGTAATGTCATTATGGCAAGTATTACTTATAGGGAAGGTCTGAATGTTTTTAGGCTAAATTTATAGATTTTCTTTCTGTTAGTAGACTTCAAGTTAAAAAGAAAATTGTCCAGCTCTTAAATGTAACTTTATTGAATCATGTGTGTAAGGAATGTGCCGATATTTTTGTTGACAGGTGTTTTAATGATGATACAACGCTTTTAAATGAGAAAAAAGAAAAATCTAGCTGTGAACGTTCAGGCAGGAATTCTAAAGCTAAAAACGTAATGCATAAATGAAAGATCAGGCCCTTTCACAGCAGTCCATTTCACATCTTGATTATATGTCTGATTTCAGTCTTTAAATAATAACCTATTAAATCATTCTTCATTCATTCATCCAGAATTGCTTTAGCAACTTTGAAGTTAATATCTTAGTAACACTTTCTTTCTAGACGTAATTTATTTATCCATTTCCGTATATACATTTCCACTGATATTTGAATTTAGCACGAATTTTCAGGTCAAGCCACTAGGAGCACCACTTGCGAATTGTCTCCCATTTTAACAAGGCTAAACCGGGAAGTGTCGCGTATTGTCTCTACTGTATTTGCTATAGCGCAGTCCTCCCCTGGCGAAGATATTTCACGTTGTTTCCGACCACCCTGCATTATCTTTTATTGTATGTGTGTATGTTGGGTATTCAGCCCGAAGGCTGGTTTGATCCTCTGCAGCTCCGCCAACAGCTGTCATAAATAGCCTAGGCGTCACTGAAGAAGCGTACTAGGGAAATGAGGAGTAAGGTAGTTTCCCGTTGCTTTCCTCACCGAGCCAGCCGTTGCTATTACATATCAGTCTGCCAAGCCCACTGAAATGTATGCACCAACCGACCCTATGAGCGATATTTTCACACTATTCATAACAGGGACTGGCTGCATAAGGAATGATATTACTAGCATCACTCATACCTCAGTCACTTTCATATCTTTTATTATAGGTGTTTAAAAAAAAAAAAAAAAAAAAAAAAAAAAAAAAAAAAAAAAGCTAATGCAGTAAGCTCGCAGTTGCGATCAACGATATTCTGTAATGAAGAAGTTATCCCTCGAAAGAACTAGCTTTACATCGGCCTATTTTCAGACCTAAACCTAAACCCCATGGCACTACAGCCCTTGAAGGGCCTTGGCCTACCAAGCGACCACATTACGAGGTGTCGTGTGGTCAGCACGACGAATCCTCTCGGCCGTTATTCTTGGCTTTGTAGACCGGGACCGCTATCTCACCGTCAGATAGCTCCTCAATTCTAATCACGTAGACTGAGTGGACTTCGTACCAGCCCTCAGGTCCAGGTAAAAATCCCTGACCTGGCCGGAAATCGAACCTGGGGCCTCCGGGTAAGAGGCAGGCACGCTACCCCTACACCACGGGGCCGGCATTTTCAGACCTACTTAACTAATTAATCGATTGGACACATAAAATTTCATTTTAGACAACATTTATCTTGCAGTGAAAATCTAAAAGACATTTTCCGCTGATATTGGATGTCGCATGGAACCGGATGACAAAATTGAAAATATTTTCCGAAACACCAGAGAAAAGCCGCCCGACTACTCTTAGGTGAGACACCCGGTATAGGTTTTAGAAAATTCACATTAATTTTATAGAGTATAGAATTTTGGACGGTTTTTCTCCTATATATACACTGCAGCTTTTAATTGATTGTGACTATTTCGTTAATCTTCAAGAATAGCCGCATCTAAAAAATTCTGAAAAAATCGTCTAGTAAGTAATGAAAAATGAGGTCACGATAGTTTGATTCTTGTTTTCATTGATCAAGAGAGTACCACACGATCAGGTAAAGAGCAGTGTTGTGCTCAGATGCCACGCCCAATATTCTGACAGGAGCATATAACTCTTCAGTAAAATGCAAATGTTTAAAATAACCACTGGAAATTTTGTTCTTGAAAATTGATTCAAAGACAAAGGAAGATATTTTCTACCAGATTAACCTTTTTAAAAAATCGAAAAGTGAAGGTTTATTTAGTGTTGAGGCGGGTTCGTTTATGGCACCAGTTGGACTGTATACCTCTACCACGATCCTCGCTTTACTCCCTTATTGTTGTCCGACTCCAAGGCTAAATGGTTAGCGTGCTGGCCTCTGGTCACAGAGGTTCCGGGTTCGATTTCCGGCAGGGTCGGGAATTTTAACCATCATTGGATAATTTCGCTGGCACGGGGGCTGGGTGTATATGTCGTCTTTATCATCATTTCATCCTCATCACAACGCGCAGGTCGCATATGGGAGTCAAATCAAAAGACCTGCACTTGGCGAGCCAAACATGTCCTCGGACACTACCGGCACTAAAAGCCATACAGAATTCCATTTTCCCTAACTGTTGGTCTTCCTTGTACCGCGAACCTGTTGGTGCACCAGTCCGCCAGTCTGTAAGGCTACCTTCATACACACCGGTTTTGACCGGCCGGTTCATGCCGGACGAAGTAGTGGATTATGTAAAAGCAAATAGTTTTCATGCCGGTGCCCGGCACGTGTCGTCTCAAAACTCACGAGTTTCAAAACTCACGAATTCCAGGAAGAGGATTAGTAAGAACAGGTTTCTCTACCTGGGCCAGTGTCAAAACTCACGACCAGGGCCAGTTCTTCTTTGAATGGATAATTGTCCACCCTTATAGTGATGGGATAACTTCTATCCGATTATTTAAATAAGCGAATGAATAATCAATTTAAATAATCGAATGAGTTTCAAATATCATTGTTATTTCGCACAGAATAATCGGATGCGTCATGAATATTTTTTTCGGTTTAAGTGTGTCGGGTAGACAATCTATTGAAATAAACGAATAGATGAACTCTTACGAAAAATAGAAATACACCTTTTTGTAAATGAATCTCCAAGTGTTGAAACTAAATGAGTGGATTAAGTGACTTGATCTTTAATATTTCAAAATAAAATTCACCGGGTGAGTTGGCCGTGCGGTTAGGGGCACGCGGCTGTGAGCTTGTACTCGGGAGATAGTGGGTTCGAACTCCACTGTCGGCAGCCCTGAAGATGGTTTTCCGTGGTCTCCCATTTTCACACCAGGCGCTGTACCTTAATTAAGGCCACGGGCGCTTCCTTCAAACTCCTAGACCTTTCCTATCCTCTTCGGCGCCATAAGACATATCTGTGTCGGTGCGACGTAAAGCCACTAGCAAAAAAATAAATATAATTCCTTATTCAATGCCACCTTCTGGCCGCATAATGGAACTAAGCCCCAGCACCACCAACTGACAGTTCCTTTTAACTAGCAGCGGGCAATATACCCACTTTAATTTTATGTCGTCCGGCTGCATGCATAAATTGTTAGTATGCTGGCCTTTGGTCCACTGACGGGTTGGCGGACTGGTCGGCTTCGCCGATTTATCTGTCGAACCGCCCACACGGACGCAACTTCGGGCCCAACCACGAACCAGCCCTCATACACATTCGAGCCGGTCAGTGCGACCAAGGTCACGGATCGGTTGCGAACCCGCTCGAATGTGAATGGGCCCTTCTACCCCCAGCCAAAAGCTAATTCTTGCCTGAAGCGGCTGTTCACTAGCGTTGTTCGTCGTCGTTCTACCCAGTGTGCAAATAACAGTGGTACCTTTATTGACCCCACCTCACCGTTTGTGTAAGTATAATGTATTTTACGAATTTGGCATCATAAACTTCATCTCTTCATGTAAATATTGAAGTTCACATGTTTCTATTCAGCTCTAGTAGACTTTATGAACAGTCTACTAAACTATGTTTACACCGAGCTCGATAGCTGCAGTCGCTTAATTGCGGTCAGTATCCAGTATTCGGAAGATAGTGGGTTCGAACCCCACTATCGGCAGCCCTGAAGATGGTTTTCCGTGGTTTGCCATTTTCACACAGGCAAATGCTGGGGCTGTAACTTAATTAAGGCCACGGCCACTTCCTTCCCACTCCTAGCCCTTTCCTGTCCCGTCGTCGCCATAAGACCTATCGGTGTACTGTAGGTGCGACGTAAAGCAACTTGTAAAAAAAAAAAAAAAATACAATGGGAGTAATGCAATAGATAGGTGAAAAACGATCCTGAGTTTCAATTCGGAAGTCCTGAAGCAGAATTCGACTAACCAATACTGTGTGTGTCGCTTGCACCCGTCCAGTGTGTCTAAACTGCCGTTCCGTTCTTTGCCGCGAGTGCCCGGAGAACAGATTGCGAAGTACTTTCACCGCTTGCGAAATCAAAGAAAAGTCGAAACAATGTTTCTTCTTCCTGTATTTTTAGACTCTGATAGGGTTTGGTTCTGATTTCTCAGCATAAATTTTGGAATCATCTTGTTTCTTTAAAGAAAATTGGTATGTTTTTGGATATTGGAATTCCTTCTCGAGTTTGGTGGAAGAGCATCATTCTGTACATTAATCCTACCAAATTCGTTAACACATTCACGTGGGCTACGTACCGGTAATAACTTCCGAGAGTGTCCCTGTGAAGGTTTCTTTGGCTTTTTCACATGCATTTAAAATATGTGCATTTTTATGAGTATTGTTCTGTTGGTGCCAATTTTGACCCCACCTCACCACTTGAGGGTTAACATGACTGTGCTCTGTCTCATGGGCATCAACTCGAAAGATCTGCATCAGACCTGTCGAAAGGCCACACACACCATTATTAGCAAGCTTCTCTCCATCACGCCTACTTTTGCAAGCTACAGTTGCACTCTGACCTAAGGCTACCACTCCTGGGTTTTTTTAATTGCGGCCTGGGTTTCTAAGTTACTTAAGTAAGAATTTCATAAAATCTGGGTTGTATTTTAAGAAATGACTGTATGGAAATAAATATGACTTGTATGTCGTCAACCACATCTTATCTTATGACTGGTGTGGGGAAGTCGCTCTTTGTATATTTCCTTGTTCATACGGCGGTCGAGCTGTTTGCATCATCATGCCTTTGTATGTACAGTAGCCACAGAACGTATTCGTACACCAACATTATAATGTATACCGTGTATATTAAGCACCATGAAGTAATATAAACACATCTAATGAGATATATGCATACAGAAAAGACACCTAGCTGTACATTTGCTATGAGATTTACAGCGCTCAACATAATAAACAAATAAACTCGTCTTTTAACACAACAAAAAGTATTCGTACACTACTAGATAATTCAAACACTTTCCGAAGTCTTTGTTCAAACACAGTCTTCATACTTTGTATGCATGCCTTCAGCTTTGATGATCTGTTCCAGACGTCTTGGCATTGAGTTAACTAAACGTTTGGTGTACGCTTCAGATATGTTGGACCGTGCATATGAGGGTATCTCCTTAAGATGTTCTTTACTAGTAGGATGGCGTTTTTGAACTTCTTTGCCTAGATGGTACCATAGGTTCTCTATGGGATTGAGACCTGACCTCTGCGGTGGAGTGAGAAGTCTTCTTGGGGCGTTGTACAATAACCATTCACTGATTATCTTGGCACAATGCTTAGGATCATTGTCCCGTTGGAAGTGGAAGACTCCTTCCAGATGAAGCTTGTGTGCACTGCTGCTTAAATTATGGCGCAACACATCTATTTACATCCTGGCATCCATAATACCATCAATAAATGCCAGGTATCCCACTCCATTTGCAGCCATGCAGCCCCAAACCATAACACTCGCTTCTCCATGTTTTACCGTGGGGATTACGTATTGAGATTCACGTTCGGTGTTTGGCTTCCGCCATATCTTCCTGCTCCTACCAGTTCCAAACTGTGTAAATTTCGCTTCATCAGAAAAAATAATGGTGTTCCAAACGTCCATTGCCTTTTTACGATACTCTTTCGCGAACTGTAGGCGCATCTGCCTATTTCTTTCACTTATAAGTGGCTTCTTTCGTGGACATCTACTGCGCAGGTTCGCACTGTGCAATACATTCCTTACAGTCTGCACATTCACCGTTTTGTTGGGTCTTGAATCGAGTTCTATAGCACTTCGGAACGGTTCCTTTCGTGCCGAATACACAATATTGCGTCGCTCCCGTATTGTCAGCACATTTGGACGACCAGATCTGGGTTTGTTTTCTGTTTGCCCGCTGTGCTTGCATTTTTTAACTATTGAACTCACCGTAGTAAAGGTAATGCCGAGCTGTTTTCCAGTTTGACGACAACTTTTACCTCGCTTACACAGTAACACTATATTATCTCGTTGACTCAATGAAGGTTCCGTCTTCTTTCGCCCCATACTAAATAACCTTGCGGCAACGACAGCACAGTGATGACTAAAGAGATAACAATCCCACCTGCAGGCACAACTGTGGCGACAACTGATTTAACCAATCACAAAGACAGTACATCCGCACTGTATGAATACTTTCTTGGCGGTACGATATGCAGTTTGTATACAGTATCGTGCCGATCATGTTACATTTTTAAACGATCTGTATGTTCAGCGTGTATATCTGATGTCTGTCGTTATGCCGTTTATAAATCTGACTTCAGCTCGTAAGTCGTAAAGATGTTCTATCACGTTCCATAAGTGTACGAATACTTTCTGTGGCCACTGTATCTGCAAGCTTAGAGGTGTTAAAGCATATTTAAGAAAATAATAAAGTTTGCTTATTTATTAGATGTGATGTCCCTTTTCAGTACGAGTGATTTAAGTTCACCGCCAGTGAAAAAGAGGCTATAGTTGCACTCTGGCCTAAGGACAGTGTCCTAAAATGCAGGCAGGCCCGAGTTTTTAAGGGGCCCCGCAGACCCCTAGCAAAAAAAAAAAAAAAAAAAAAAAAGTAGCCTAATGTCACTCTGCATGGATATGATCAGGGCGGTGTTGTAGAATGAGTTGAAATACGTTTTTTTCAATTTATTATTACTGAAACAGGAATAGGGTGGAAGTTGCTATGTGCTCGGTACCGTTACAACCAGTCCTGTCAACAACAGCAGAATTAACTTATAATTTATATAACATCAAATGTAGTAGTAGTAGCAAACTTTTAAAGGCTCTGTCAGAAAAGTTGCTGTCACTGTCTGAACACAATTACAGTATAATAATAATAATAATAATAATAATAATAATAATAATAATAATAATAATAATAATAATAATAATAATAATAATAATAATAATAACAATAATAATAATAATTTCGTGTGGCTATTTCTAGCCGAGTGCAGCCCTTGTAAGGTAGACCCTCCGATGAGGGTGGGCGGCATCTGCCATTTGTAGGTAAATGCGTGTTATTGTGGTGGAGGATAGTGTTATGTGTGGTGTGTGAGTTGCAGGGATGTTGGGGACAGCACAAACACCCAGCCCCCGGGCCATTGGAATTAACCAATGGAGGTTAAAATCCCCGACCCGGCCGGGAATCGAACCCGGAACCCTCTGAACCGAAGGCCAGTACGCTGACCATTCAGCCAACGAGTCGGGCAATTACAGTATGTGAAGTAGAAAATGAACCATGTTCAAAATACCTCAACTCCTACATTCGTCCTCTGTATTCGGTTTGTCATTACTTCACCTTTCTTAATGGATAGACATACACACATTATACCAACATGCCTTTCTGACTGTAATGTTCGTGTTCCTATCACACTCCAGTGAAGTAGAACCACACCCGCTATGTCACCAAAAACTTAGATTTCTGAAATAGCACTCAAGGCCGAAAAGGTCGACGGGCTATAATCCCTCACTGGTCCCTCGGGACCTCTGAGAATGGTGGTCTGAAGTAGTTTCATTACCGTGATGAAATGAAATGAAATGAAATGAAATGGCGTATGGCTTTTAGTGCCGGGAGTGTCCGAGGACAGCTTACTGTGATGACTATTGTTAATTTAACTCTTATTTACTATCAAAATATCTTCTTGATAAGATTTCTGTAAATTATTTTAAGTTATAATTTCCTGCGCAAACCACAAAGGTTCATCATTTTCTGTCTAGGTTTTCAAGCTGTATAAATTGTGTTTTGGTCCGCCTCTGTGGTGTAGTGGTTAGCGTGATTAGCTGCCACCCCCGGAGGCCCGGGTTCGATTCCCGGCTGTGCCACGAAATTTGAAAAGTGGTACGAGGGCTGGAACGGGGTCCACTCAGCCTCGGGAGGTCAACTGAGTAGAGGTGGGTTCGATTCCCACCTCAGCCATCCTGGAAGTGGTTTTCTGTGGTTTCCCACTTCTCCTCCAGGCGAATGCCGGGATGGTACCTGACTTAAGGCCACGGCCGCTTCCTTCCCTCTTCCTTGCCTATCCCTTCCAATCTTCCCATCCCTCCACAAGGCCCCTGTTCAGCATAGCAGGTGAGGCCGCCTGGGCGACGTACTGGTCATACTCCCCAGTTGTATCCCCCGACCAAGAGTCTGAAGCTCCAGGACACTGCCCTTGAGGCGGTAGAGGTGGGATCCCTCGCTAAGTCCGAGGGAAAAACCGAACCTGGAGGGTAAACAGATGATGATGATGATAAATTGTGTTTTGTCGATTTCTCCACGCCATGACTTGCGTCATCTTTCTCCGACTCTCAAATGTAACCTTGCAGCACGTATGTAAACATGACGATGTTTCTAACAGCTGCCCTCCCCGAGTATTTATTTTGTCTAACATGCAAAATAAATTGATCATTTGGTATAAAAGAAGAATATCATTTAAAGAGAGCCGACAACGTGAAACACTCGGTGACCTTACTAACGGCCAGGAAAGCTTTTTTATTTCCCTGCTCTGGGAATAACACTCATATTACCCACCTGACAATCCCAGAGTAACTGAGTTCACGGAGAAGGGCTTTGCTTGGTGTCGCATACCCACAAAAATATACCTATAGTGAAATGAAATGACGTATGGCTTTTAGTGCCAGGAGTGTCCGAGGACAAGATGCAGGTCTTTTAATTTAAAGACCGGGCGAGTTGGCCGAGTGGTTAAAAGCGCGCGGCTGTGAGCTTGCATCCGGGAGATAGTGCGTTCGAACCCCACTGTTGGCAGCCCTGAAGATGGTTTTCCGTGGTTTCCCTTTTTCACACCAGGCAAATGCTGGGGCTGTACCTTAATTAAGGGCCACGGCCGTTTCCTTCGCACTCCTAACCCTTTCCCATCCCTTCGTCGCCATAAGACCTATCTGTGTCGGTGCGACGTAAAAAAGTCTTCCTGGGCATAGCAAAGTTAATACCGTCAATTGTTATGTGAATTGCACTATAGGTATGTCCGCCTCCATGGCTAACTGGTTAGCGTGCTGGCCTTTGGTCACAGGGGTCCCGGGTTCGAATCCCGGCAAGGTCGTGAATTTAACCTTAATTGGTTAATTTCGCTGGCACGGGGGCTGGGCGTATGTGCCGTCGCACCGACACAGATAAGTCTTATGGCGACGCTGGGACAGGAAACGGCTAGGAGAGGAAAGGAATTGACCATGGCCTTGATTAAGGTACAACCCCAGCATTTGCCTGGTGTGAAAATGGGAAACTACGGAAAAACATCTTCAGGGCTAGCGACAGTGGTTTTATTTTATTGCCTTTGTGTTTCTTCATACGATACCGGACCTACAAGATGGTTTTGTCGATTCCCCCTTACGACGCTTCAGGGGGATCTGTCATAGAAAGGAGACCTAACTGTTGAAGCCGGAGGCATCAGAGCGGGAAACAGGATGTACAAGAGCATGGCCGGGAGGGTAGAAGTTGAACACCAAGGGGAGAAATTAATTGCTTCTTAATACGTTAGGAGAGAGGAACATGCCGTTATTGGTGACGAAAGTCCTCACCGATTAGGTTATAGTATTGAGCCTCACTGACAAAATGGGATGATAAATGTACATACGTACTATAGGAGGTTCAAAGGATGACAAATAATGTCGACTAAATTTATTATACAAAAAGGTCTTCCCACATTATGGAATACTCCCATTCTGAGATTTCAACAGGACTAGTTTATTAGCACGGGAGCAATTTTGAATGTATGCTGATAAAGATAAGATTTCCTTTTAGACCACATTACAGTAATTGTTTTTACTCCTTATGGGACCTTCAGTCATTTTCCCAACCCCCTTCTGGCCGCCTAAGTGACAGTTTGCTCTTTTCTTCCCTTCCTGCGCTTTCACTAAAACAACAATAAATCCTAAACGATTCCTGAAGATTACATACAATCACGTGATTAGTCTCAAAATACGGTTTCTAATTTCAAGTTTTTTACTGCATACTATTACATAAAAATTATTATTGGGGGCCACCTTTCACAGATAAGTAGATACCGTCGCGGACATTTCTGTAGATATATTTTTTGTCTGAAACTCTTCCACGCATACAGCAAATCAGACCTAGTTGGCGCCTATTGTTTGCGGCTTAGGCAGCGTAAGCCAAGAAAGCTCACGGGTGAATGTTCTTCCTCTTCCCCCCCCCCCCCCCACATTGTCTTCCTTCGCTACTGCTAGCCTCCCTTTTGTCATAATATTAATATTTTATTTTTCTAAGCTTTCCTCAAAAAGGTGTGCTCTGAACAACGGTGTAAACCGCACCAAAATCCTTTCGGCGGTTCTCGACATTAACCCACACAACACCTACCAGGAGTCCGGCTCCATGGCTAAATGGTTAGCATGCTGGCCTTTGGTCACAGGGGTCCCGGGTTCGATTCCCGACAGGGTCGGAAATTTTAACCATCATTGATTAATTTCACTGGCACGGGAGCTGGGTGTATGTGTTGTCTTCATCATCATTTCATCCTAATCACGACGCGCAGGTCGCATAAGGGTGTCAAATCAAAAGACCTGCACCTGACGAGCCGAACATGCCCTCGGACACTCCCGGTACTAAAAGCCATACGCCATTTCATTTACCTACCACGAACTTTATTTTACAAAAGTCCGGCTCCTTGGCTGAATGGTCAGCGTAGTCGCCTGCGGTTCAGTGGGCTCCGGGTTTGATTCCCGGCCAGATCGAAGATTTTTAACCTTAAATAGTTATTTCCCTGGCTCGGGGTAGGGGTGTGTGTATACACGGCAAGTGCCGCCCACCCTGGTTACAGGGTCAATCTTACAAGGGCTGCACCACACGAATGTTTTTTATTATTATTTTAGAAATGATGAGAAAATTAAGACTTTAATAATGTTTTTTATTTAATGTCCCGGTAATATATTTTAAGAAAGCCATGGCAACGTCCTGGAAGTCAGCTGACACATTTAAAACATTGGCTGAATTCGCAAGGACAAGGCCTGACGTCGGAGGTAGCGGTTATAGTTTTAGCTTCGATGTCTTAACAAGGCCACCTGTGTTAGCAAGAATAATGTATACAAGAAGAGAGCTAGTATGCGGGAGATAGTGGGTTAATTAAAGCCATGGCCGCTTCCTTCCCACTTCTAGGCTTTTCCCATCCCATCGTCGCCATAAGACCTATCTGTGTTGGTGCGACGTAAAGAATTGTAAAAAAAAAAAAAGATGATGTGGAGTGACAGCAAGAAAATTAGCACTGACACTGAAACTTCTCGAGTTCTTTGGGTGGGTTTACATTAGGTTAGTATCTAGCATAGCTGCTACCTTTCTAGTGACAAATATAGCTACTAACCGTACGAAAAATGAAATGGCGTATGGCTTTTAGTGCCGGGAGTGTCCGAGGACAAGTTCGGCTCGCCAGATGCAGGTCTTTTGATTTTACTCCCGGAGGCGAGCTGCGCGTCGTGATGAGGATGAAATGATGATGAAGACAACACATACACCTAGCTCCCGTGCCAGCGAAATTAACCAATTAAGGTTAAAATTCGCGACCCTGTCGAGAATCGAACCCGGAACCTCTGTGACCAAAGGCCAACACGCTAACCAGTTAGCCATGGAGTCGGACACTAACCGTATGACCGTATGTAAACCCTTGGTTTAGTAGTAGCCGCCCTTGGTTTAGTACTAGCCGCCCTAATGTTTAGCGGCCTATTTACTATCCCCCTGCGCCACGCCAATTGCTGCAGGTTGCAGAAGCATATCGGCTTCAACGTCTGACTGTAGAGTGCTCGTTGTCCTCAGAATACCAAGGCGTATATAGCAGGGCTGCCACTCACAAAATTTAAAAAAACCTAAATTGCCTACTGAATTAGGTAAACCCAGCCCCAGTGGGGAAAACCCAGATCACAAAATACCAATCAAAATATTTGTACAATATATTTTAAAATGTTCATATTAACCTCAAAACGTTTTCATTATATTCAGAGGCATAACAAATGCGATACCTGTAGGCCCGTCTGCCAAAATAAAAATTCGGGCCCCCTGAAATAAAATCTAAGAACCTATGAAGAACGAATACAAACTTAATTAATTGATGCAATATATTGCCAAGTGATTTTTCGTTATGTCCACCTCTGTGGTATAGTGCTTAGTGTGATTAGCTGCCACCCCCGGAGGCCCGAGTTCGATTCCCGGCTCTGCCACGAAATTTGAAAAGTGGTACGAGGGCTGGAACGGGGTCCACTCAGCCTCGGGAGGTCAGCTGAGTAGAGGTGGGTTCGATTCCCACCTCAGCCATCCTTGAAGTAGTTTTCTGTGGTTTCCCACTTCTTCCAGGCAAATGCGGGATGGTACCTAACTTAAGACCGCTTCCTTCCCTCTTCCTCGTCTATCCCCCCGCAAGGCCCCTGTTCAGCATAGCAGGTGAGGCCGCCTGGGCGACGATCTGGTCATCCTCCCCAGTTGTATCCCCCGACCCATAGTCTGAAGCTCCAGGATACTGCCCTTGAGGCGGTAGAGGTGGGATCCCTGCTGAGTCCGACGGAAAACCGACCCTGGAGGGTAAACAGATAAAGAAGAAAAAGACGATTTTTCGTTATTGTAAGATTATTAAAAATAATGCATAGGTTTTATTTGACTGCCTCCTTGGTTTAACGGCTGAGCCGCTGAACTGCCAAACATGCACCGCTTAGATGTCCGTACGTAACTGGTTTCATTTTACAGTAAATAGACCTATACACTGTACCCTATACCGATTACAACACAAAAGGTATACTAACAAAATTAAATCAGAAAACTGTTCAGAGTTTAAACAAATATCAAATCGCACAACTGATAAGCCTAGTATTAACTTCACACAGAGAGAGCTCGTTCGAAACTGAGTTGACTGATTGTTACTATACCAACTTCTTATTGGCGTTACACATTGTTGTCAAATAAATCTCTTACAGAAGTTAGAAGTTCAGCAAAATTTGTGCATACTACTATCTCAGGTGCACTACACATCAAGAAAGTATCATTTTCGAACTAAAATATAATATTCTGGTATCAGTATTCATTGCCGTAATTATTTTTCAATAATTTGGAGCAGGTCTTTCGTCGCAAGGGCAAGAATTGTTTAAGCTGTGCTGTGTTACACTCAGTACAATAAACTGTTGCTGGGTGCAACCAAATGGCAGTTCTTCTACGTAAAAAAAAAAATTAAAAAAAAAAGTCCGCCTCTGTGGTTAGCGTGATTAGCTGCCACCCCCCGGAGGACGATTCCGCGCTCTGCCACGAAATTTGAAAAGTGGCACGAGGGCTGGAACGAGGTCCAGTCAGCCCTCGGTATGTCAACTGAGTAGAGGGGGGGGGGGAAGGGTCGATTCCCACCTCAGCCATCCTCGAAGTGGTTTTCCGCGGTTTCCCACTTTCCCTCCAAGCAAATGCCGGGATGATACCTAAGACCACGGACGCTTCCTATGCTCTTCCTTGTCTATCCCTCCCAATCCCCCCCCCCCGCACAAGGCCACTGTTCAGTATAGCATGTGAGGCAGCCTGAGCGACGTACTGGTCCTCCTCTCCAGGTGTATCCACGACCCAAAGTCTCACCCTCCAGGACACTGTCCTTGAGGCGGTGGAGGTGGGATCCGTCGCTAAGTCCGAGGAAAAAACCAACGCTGGAGGGTAAACAGATTATACTCAAATATTTAGGATATCATGCCGATGGTTGACTAGACTTGAAGTAAGCAAATTCGTCGATGACACGTGCTATCTGGTCAGTTGCGATTTATCCTAGAATGTATACTAGCAAACACTGCTCCTTTACTATATGTTTTATTTAAGTTACGAATCAAACAGCCAGATGTCTCCCTTTAAAAACTCCTTTCTATAGAATTCTGAAAGGGACCTACATCGACCTAGTTTAAATTCCGTTATTAGCTCCGCTGCAACTGCAACTTGCTGTGTGTTACCTCCGAAGGCAACGCATAGGACACTTAAAGCACCAAAGACAAATATTTTAATAATAATAATAATAATAATAATAATAATAATAATAATATCCGCCTCAGTGCTGTAATGGTTAGTGTGATTAGCTGCCACACACGGAAGCCCAGGTTCGTTTCCTGGCTCTGCCACGAAATTTGAAAACTGGTACGAAGGCTGGAACGGGGTTCACTTAGCCTCGGCAGGTCAACTGAGTAGAGAGGTTCGATTCCCTCCCGAGCCAGCCTCTAAGTGGTTTTCCGTGGTTTCCCACTTCTCCTCCAGGCAAATGCCGGGATGGTACGTAACTTAAGGCCACGGACGCTTCCTTTCGTCTTCCTTGTCTATTCTTTCTAATCTTCATATCCTCCCCACAAGGGCCCTGTTCAGCATAGGATGTGAGGCCGCCTGAGCGGGGAACTGGTCCTCCTTCCCAATTGTACATCCCGACCCAAAAGTCTCACGCTCCAGAACACTACCCTTGAGGCGGTAGAGGTGGGATCTCTTGCTGAGTCCGAGAGAACATCCAACCCTGGACGGTAAATAGAGAAAGAAAGAAAGAAAGAAAGAAAGAAAGAAAGAAAGAAAGAAAGAAGATAATAAATAAATTAATTAATTAATTAAAAACTGTAGTCGCAAAGCGGAGAGGAAGTCGCTGAGTGACACTTTATGCAAGGCTATAAACACAGATACTAACCATAAACGGGAAGTTGCAGCGGAGCTAATAACGGAATTTAAACTAGGTCAATGTAGGTCCCTTTCAGAATTCTATAGAAAGGAGTTTTGAAAGGGAAACTCCTCCGAACTGAAATAACGATGTCTCAGAAATACTGATGGAACATAGCAGAGAGAGAAGGTCACTTGAAGAATTTCTACGCGTATCTGCTGAAAGGATTGCAGGAACCAGTACCGAGTTCGGTTCCAAAGGTGAATCGTTAGCGTGCTGGCCTTTGGTCACAAGGGTCTCGGGTTCGATTCCCGGCAGAGTCGGATATTTTAACCATAATTGGTTAATTCCGCTGGCACCCTCATCACGACGCCAGGTCGCCTACGGGCGTCAGTTTGAAAGACCTGCACCTGGCAAGCCGCACTTGTCCTCGGACACTCCCGGCACTAAAAGCCATACACTACTTCAGTTTTACCAATACCTATTGGACAAAAATTCCCCCGAAGAAAATGAAAAAATGATGTGGTCAAATGCTAACAGCAGACAAGTACCAACACAGTGGAGATGATCAGTCGATTCAGTAATTTACGACATCTTTCCAACAGCAACAAAGCGCTTTCGTCACAAGTTGTCTGAAGATAATACGTGTGGACATGGCGGCAAGCTCGATATCACAGTACACCGAGTAACATCCTGTCGGGAAGCAAGACCTATTTGGACATGGACTGTTAATACAGTGCAGAAAATACAAGGAGATCTGTCTTTGTTATCAAATGAGCAGTTAATGATTGGTGTATTTCAAATGGCGGAAAAATCAGAAGTGCATTGTAATTTAACGTCACGATAGGAGTGGATGGACTGCTCGTTGGGAAATTGTGAAAAACCGCAATAATGAGAAATTATTGAAACATTTATTTAATTTTTAAATAATGATACTTTCTTTTGAATTATGATTTAATGAAAATGGGCCAGACTGAGATAGTTCTGTATGTATCACGGATTGTAATTCAACCAGGAGAATGGGACAGTTTATTTCACCAGCTGGAACCTCCATACATTATGTATGGTGACCTTAACGCCCATAGTGTAGCTTGGGGATGTGCTTTTACGGACAGTGCTGGAATAGCCCTTCAAGATATGATGGATGACTATCACCTGGTCATACATTTCTAAAATTATTATTCTAATTTTTATTTTTGTTTCTTTAAATTATAAATTGCAATATCTGTTTTATAATGGTGTAAACACTGTTATAGAGTTATAACGATATCAACTGCCACATAAACCATATTACAGTCAGTAAGGCAGTTAGGTATGATGCGTGTGAGTTCAGTGTTCATTAAGAAAGATGAAGTAATGGCAAACGAAATACAGAGAACGAACGGAGGAGTTGAGATGCTTTGAACATGCTTCGCTTCCTGTTTCACATAATTGTATTCAGCCAGTGACAGTAACCTTTCTGACAGAACCTTTAAAAGTCTATTCCTAGTACTACCCTGATCACGATATCAACATTCGCATGAAGCTCGAGGTCCGGTGGCTATGATCACAATATCAACAGTTACAGGGAAGATCATAATAATATGAAGATTAAGTTGGAATTCAAGAGAACAAATTGGGGCAAATAATTTATTTATTTATTTATTTATTTATTTATTTATTTATTTATTTATTTATTTATTTATTTATTTATCTTCTTTCAAGTGGCAAAGTTAGGGCGCATGGCCCCCTCTTACACTTAACCACACTTACAATACTTTTCCTCCCCACAGTGGTATTTACATTAATATCTATCTATCTATCTAATATCTATCTATTGTCCATCACGGATTGTAATTCAACCAGGAGAATGGGACAGTTTATTTAACCAACTGGAACCTCCATACATTATATATGGAGACCTTAACGCCCATAGTGCAGCTTGGGGATGTGCTTTTACGGACCGCGCTGTAATAGCCCTTCAAGATATGATGGATGACTATCACGTGGTCATAATCAACGACGGCAGTCATGTCCTTATATCTCGGCCTGGACATCGACCTTCGGCAGTAAATGTAACTATTTGTTCTCCAGCAATTGCTGCCAATCTAACCTGGGAAGCAGGACGATCATCTTCCTATCGAAAATCATTTACAAAATAGCTACGCCTTACCTACAACCTACTACCCCACCACAAAACGGAACACCTAACGAGCAAATTGGATTGCCTTCAGCGGGAAAATAGGCTCCGAACTTCGTACTGCAACTCTCCATACAGACCCACTTGAAAAGTACGACTGTTTAATACAGATCATAAATGCTACAGCTTCGGTTAGTATAACTGAGTGAAACAGCCTTTCTGTTTTCCGACATATACCCCTACGCCTTGGTGGGACACAGCATTCTCTTGAATGATTGCAAGAAGAAAACTTGCTTTTCTGCAATATCGACGTCTTTCTTCATGGGAAAATCATTCTAATTATTAACGTATCAACGCACAGGTCAAAATATTTTAAAAAACGGTCCAGTTGACGAAGATACTGTGAAGAAGTTAGCAGAGAAGCCCCGCTTACTACAATCTGGAATAAAGTAACGAATTTAAAAGGACGTTCTTCATTTCCGTCCGATTGCGTCGAGGCTTTTCATACTCATATTGCTCCACCGACTGTACCGCAATTGCCCGGTTGGCGACTTTCTCCCAGCTGGGATCGCAATCATTTTCTGTTACAGCCATTTACTTACACCGAACTTCAACTGGCGTTAAAACATAACAACAACACTGCCCCCGGTAAGGACTACATCCAGAACTCGATGTTATCCAATCTCCCTCGCTCAGTGTATGTTCTGTTACTAGACATTTTAACAACATATGGACATGAGAAGAATTACCTTTGGACTGGATTACTCAAATTGTCATTCCTATTCTGAAGCCTGGAAAAGACCCTAGTGACCCTTCTTCTTATAGAGCAATTGCTCCTTCCTCGTGTGTGGTGAAGACCCTGGAAAGGAGGTGAAAACAAGACTCGAGCGGTGGTTAGAACACCAGCAGCTGCTTCCTCAGTCGCAGTATGGATTCCGCCGTGGGCGAGGAACACTGGACCATCTCAGTATATTCACTTCTGCAATAGAACATGCTGTCGCGATTAATAGATACCTTACGGCTCTCTCGCTGGATATCAGCTCAGCTTATGATAACGTCAGTATACCAGTTCTCTTCAGTAAGCTCCAAACATTCCATATCCCTCCAGCTTATATATATAGTCTTCAGACATTGTTACAAGAACGATATATCTACGTACGAGATGGACATAGTCGTTTGCATGGCCCTCGTCGCGTGTGTAAAGGTCTCCCACAGGGTGCTGTGCTCAGCCCGCTTTTGTATACACTTTATACTGCTGATCTTGAGCATCTGTATAGGCCCTCGATTCACGTTTTACAATACGCGGACGATGCGTGTATTTACACTACTTCCTCTAGCTTCGAGGTTACATCTCTTCGTTTACATTATGTGGCCTGCGATCTGGCAAAATGGCTGCATAATAATGGTCTTGAACAGCTTCCATTGAAATCTACTGTGGTGACTTTTACCCGGATGAGGACTTTGCCTCAGCTTGGTGATATCCATTCAGGACCATTCACATTTGCAGTGAAATCTTCATTACGCCTATTGGGTACGCACGTTGATAGTCGGCTAACTTGGAGTTGCCATATTGCTCACGATCTTCCAAAAATTGAACGACCGATTAATATTCTCCGCTTTGTGACACGTACCTGGTGGGCAGCTGATCCTGTTTTACTTTTGATTCTGTATCGTTCTCTGATACGCTCCATGATCGATTATGGGGGTTTTTGTATGGGAATGCCCCTGCATACGTCACGAAGAAACTCGACACCATACAATTTCGGGCGACCCGCATCTGTTTGGGTGCTATGCGATTCACACCAACAAATGCTCTCTTAATAGAAGCTGGAGAATTATCTTTGCAAATGGCTCGAGAAATGATATGCAAGACATTTATGTTACAACTTTCTGTTGTTTCACAGCATACCATTCTTATTACACTTCAACGATTGACCGTCCGACTCGTTGGCTGAACGGTCAGCGTACTGGCCTTCGGTTCAGAGGGTCCTGAGTTCGATTTCCGGCCGGGTCGGGGATTTTAACCTTAATTGGTTAATTCCTACGGTACGGCGGCTGGGTGTATGTGTTGTCTTCATCATCACTTCATCCTCATCACGATGCGCAGGTCGCATACGGGGGTCAAATAAAGACCTGCACCTGGCGAGCCGAACCCGTCCTGGAATATCCCGGCACTAAAAGCCATACGACATTTCATTTCATTTCAACGATTGACCGTTATCCAGGAGAGAAGTGGACGACGCTCACGTTACAAGCCACAGCTTCTGTTACGCTGCTACAACGAACTGGAACAGATTTTCTTACTAATCCTCAAAATGTGAAACATGCCCGGATTTGAAGCCAGCTTTCAGTGTTTTTCACATCGACTGCCTATATACTATGTACCTAGATATCTCACCACGGAACTACATTCCGACTCTAATTCGCTCCATGTGGCCCGATAGTAGATAGATAGATAGATAGCTAGATAGATAAAGCTTAATAAGAATATTAAATGAAATTTAACTAGTTGTATCCTTGCAATACTAATCTAAGTTAAATACTGTACTTACTACTAGCTATTTTAGGCTACTTCTACTTCGTAAATACAATATGGATGTTTTAATTTAATTTAAATTATCATATTAACCCAATATTTTATTTTATTGTGCAATAACGTCATATCATTTTCACACACAATCACTCGTTCCACTCATACAGGTACCTTGCTGGAAGCACTTAACGAGGAACTGCTGGTAAGAGGTTTTAAATATACTTTTTGATACAGCATCCTTGATGTCTTTGGGAAGAGCATTCCACCATCCCAAAGCGGTGATAGTAAATGATCGATGGTATGTGGTTGTTCGGTGGACGGGTATTTCTAGGAGGGACACTGAGCGAGTATCATGGAGATGTAAAGAACCAAGGTGACGAAAAGTGCTGGAGAGCCTTCCGAAAGTACCTGGTACACAAGAGTATTTGAATGTAGTGTACGCCTGTCGTCTAGTCGTAACCAAGATAATTGTTTATAGTAGGGAGAAACTCGAGCGTCATACCGTAAATCCATAGCATATCTAAGACAAGCATTTTGAGTGCGTTGTAGTTTCAAGCTTAATTCATTTGTTATATCCGTAAAAATTACATCACAATAGTCAAAAATGGGAAATAATAATGACTGAACAAGTTGAATTTTTAGCGATCGAGGGAATACATTTCTGAACCGTTTTAAGGGGTGCAAGCCACAATAAACCTTTTTGCAGATATTCTTAACTTGCGCTGACCAGTTTAGAGTTTCCGTTATAATAACTCCAAGGTTAGAAACTGATTCACAATAAGATGTAACAGTATTATTTAAAGTTATGGGAGGAATGCAATTTTGTTTTAAAATGTGAAGATTCTTTCATAGTAGGCCTACTTATATCTTCACGGATAGTTCCAAATTCGATGACTCAGTGGGATATGCATATTACCGCAACAAACAGGAAAATGTGGTATCTTCAAACTACCTCCCGAAACCTCTATTTGTACAGCGGACATTTTAGCTATATGTGCTGTACGTCGTTTTTGTCAAAACAAGCGATTCGATTCCGCTCTCACCATTACGGACTCCCAAAGTGTTATGAAGAAATTACAAAATCTCCAAATGCATGGTTAATTGTATGACATCGCGGAGCATTTCTTTGGGTCAAAGGACATCGTGGAATTTTTGGCGATGAAAAGGCTGAAGTACTAGCCAAATGTGGTGCATCGGAAGGTCTACTTACAGCGCCGCAACTTGCATGGATGGACTTTATTAACACTATTCGACAACACATTCGTCACAAGTGGTGTACGGAATGGGAAACATCTCAACTGCACAAAGGTAGAGCTTAAGCTCTCGTACAATCCAACATCCCACCTAAACCATGGTATTATAAGTTCCATCGGTCACGAGGTCCAACCGCTTCAGTAATCCGAATGAAGCTAAATCATGGATCATTGTCCGGCTCCATGGCTAAATGGTTAGCGTGCTGGCCTTTGGTCACAGGGGTCCCGGGTTCGATTCGCGGCAGGGTCGGGAATTTTAACCATCATTGGTTAATTTCGCTGACACGGGGGCTGGGTGTATATGTCTTCTTCATCACCATTTCATCCTCATCACGACGCGCAGGTCGCCTATGGGAGTCAAATCAAAAGACCTGCACCTGGCGAGCCGAACATGTCCTCGAACACTCCCGGCATTAAAAGCCATACACCATTTCATTTCATGGATCATTCCCTTCACATCTACATCGCATAGGAGTTTTGGATTCACCACGCTGTCGATGCTAGTACCGTATCCGGAGGATGGAAATCTCAACCATGACCAGCGCTGCATTGGTGTTGCAAGGTGAAAACAATTCAGTCCTCAATGCTGTGATAGCATTTTTGAGAATCGCGCATATAAGAATTTAACTTTGTGCTCATCGCATTGTTGCTAGTGGTTTGTTTCTTCTCCCCCTCTCCTACCGGAAGAGAGATTCAGTGTGGTTTTATGTACTTGAAGAATGTGGACGATCTGGTTTTTATTTCTTATATGTAATTCGCGCTGACAGTTAATACTTTTGTATGTGTGTTGTGAGTGTTCATTATACATGGAGGATGATCAACTGTTGTTACAACAAAGGTCAATAAAATAAAATAAAATAAAATAAAATAAAATAAAATAAAATAAAATAAAATAAAATATTTTATGCAGATATATTAAGTTATAATTTAGTAGAATTACATTATGCTAACAGACACTCTCACTCTCACATTTTTAAAGGAATTAAAATATTATACTGTACATTAACCAATACCAAATAATATTGCTGGAACACACACATACACACACAAAATAAATGCACATATTACACAGCTATCAACTAGGTCTACATATACCAGAGAAACACAGTCTATCGCCATTCTCGCACTCAGATGTACATTGCACACGCCAGTTGGTAGTTTCCAACAGGTAATCTCGGCAAAATCTCTTGAATTTAGTTAATGAGTCACTGTCCGTGACACTGACTGGTAAGGAACTCCAAAGTCTGGAATCGGTTACAGTAAAATAATTGTTGTACGTAAATGAATGGTGAAGAAGTATTGCAAGGGTAGAGCCAGCGCGAGTATTACAGTTATGAAATGAGGTGAGAAAGTGAAATTTAGAGGAAATGTTCTGAGGCGAGTTGCTATGTAGGAGTCTATGTATTAATAGAAGTACCGTATGTGATATTTACGTCCTTTGTCAGGTTTTAACCAGTGACGTTCTTGACTGTAAGGAGTTATATGCACATCATATCTCAAATTAAAAATGAATCTGAGGCAACAGTTGAAACCTCGCTGTAGTTTCATCGTTTGTTCCTTAGTTGCGCCAACAAGAATTACGTCACAGCAGTCGAGGATGTGAAGGTAAATTAGGGTTTAGAATAATTTACCAAGGGAAATCTTCGAAAAATTTCCAACTTGGGTGACAGCCCTAAATGCAGATCAGTGGTAAAACTGAATGGAAAGAAAAACGGTCAACTTACATGTAAAACTGTAGATCAACAGTCACATAAAACTGGAGGTCCCGTGAGAATACATACCCACTCCCCGAGCCAGAGGAATAAGCAATGAAGGTTAATCGAACTCCGGACCCGTTGGACCAAAGGACAGGATGCTAAACATTTATTCACGGAACCAGACAATCCGTGGGATATAACGGCGACCATCTTAGTCCATTTTAGCAAGTATCGACTGATTTGCTTTTCAGACCGTTGTCTTCAACTTACGTCCGGCTTCATGGCTAAATGGTTAGCGTGCTGGCCTTTGGTCACAGGGGTTCGATTCCCCATCATTGGTTAATTTCGCTGGCACGGGGGCTGGGTGTAGGCCTATGTGTTGACTTCATCATCTTTTCATCCTCATCACGACGCGCAGGTCGCCTGCGGGAGTCAAATCAAAAGACCTGCACCTGGCGAGCCGAACATATCCTCGGACACTCCCAGCACTAAAAGCCATACGCCATTTTACTTTTTTCTTCACCTTCTTACCAGAATACAGAAAGAAAGAATCTCTAAGGGTTTCATGTAATATTGCATGCTATTGTCAAAGGACTTTTCTGTTCGGAAGAGTAACAGAACATTTCCCTGGAACTCGATTTATTTGGCAATGCTTCAGAGAAACCCACGGAACATATTATATTTGTATTTGCCTCTACAGTATCTCATTTGATCTATCGGAATACTACACAAACAGAGAGAGAGAGGTTGGTTTGTGGAATTCCGGCGAGGTAAGTGGCAGTCTGCATTTTTCTTGGCTGCAAAAAGATGCCTCACAAATATTATGCCAAGATTCTAAGGTGAGTGCTGTTGTTGAGGTGTGCTCCGTGACGTAATTCTTAATATAACTCGCGTCCTGCCGCACCTTTCTTAACTGCCATCTACACTGATGCACTCCTACGGTTCAATTTCTTTCGCTTGGCCAAGAAAGGCTCTTGCAATCTTCTAGGCATTTATTTCGCTGATTATTATTATTATTATTATTATTATTATTATTATTATTATTATTATTATTATTATTATTATTATTAGTTTGCTACGTTTCTCAATCCTTTGTTCAGATCTTCAAGATGTTCAGACCGCGCGCGCGCGCGTGTGTGTGTGAACCGTGAAGGACTTTGCTCTTTCCACGTTTCCTGTTCCCCAGTACTTAGTTCTCGTCACACGCTGCACATATACGGTCTCAGAGAATGACGTGACAGCTCTTCTTCTACTACTTCTTCTTCCTGGCCTTTTCCCAATTTCCTGGGGTCGGCACTTTGTGTGGATTAAACCCAGTGTTACGACCCGATGCCTTTTCTGACGCCAACCCTATGCAGAAGTGCCAATTGGGAATTTGAATTAGGCGTGGGAGGGGAGCACAAAAAATGTATAGAAAATAATAAATTACTGGAGGCCTGGGGAATGTAGTGGGGAGTAGACAACAAAATGGAAGAAAATAGCCATAAAATTGTAATTTTTTTATGCTCTCTGAGCGAATTTCAACAGAGGAGTAAAGTTTGACAGTTTACCAACTTAACTGCTTTAATAATAGTTTGTATTTCTTTGGTTGAGATTTTGATTCGATACTATACAAAAAACTTTCACTAAAGAATAATTACACATGCGTGCAACTAAGGGTTTGTGCTATCATATACTAATTGTGATTCTACACTCTGCTATGCGAGTCTCCACTACTTGTTGTGGCGCTGAAAAATCGGTTAACTGCCTCGAATGACATTTTGTGCTACGGTAAGTCATTTTTTAAAATATTTAAAGCAATTAAAGAAAATAATTAGGTAATATAGAATAGGGTTTATACAGATAGTGTTTTTAAATCATTCCTAGCTTAAGTTGACTAAAATGGCACTTTTTCTCTCCAGGAAATGTTTAGGGCGACTGCCCAACCCCTTCCCCTCCCCTCATCAACTCACTAATCGCTGCCACTGACCCTACGTATATGGAAATATTAATTATTGCGTGAATCTATGGCGGTTTGTAGTGTGCTGTGTTGTATTTAAATGAAGCTGTGTATTAAGATGAACGCTAATACCCAGTTCCCGAACAAGAAGAATTGACCAAAGTTAAAATCGAACCCGGGGCTCTCTGAACCGAAGGCCCGATGACAGTTCCTGAATGTGAAATATGTTTTCTTTTTGTATTGCCCAATGATTTACCGTCGCAAAAACGCACGTCTTTTGGCTTTATAATGGCCGCTTCCAGTCCTTTCCTGCCTAAAGTAAACCTATCTTAGAGCGGCGTTAAAACTAGCAAAAAACGAACGTAAGGATGTCCCATGAAGTTCAGTACATCTTAAACAAAGTTCAGTGTTCTAAAAGCAAGGAAAATTGTAGTTTTACGTGGCTGTTGATATCGTGATCTTAGCCACGAGACCTCCAGTTTTATGTGGAATAGTGATGTTGGTGATTATTGTTTTAAGAGCTCCATGGCTAAATGGTTAGTGCGCTGGCCTTTGGTCACAGGGGTTCCGGGTTCGATTCCCGGCAGGGTCGGGAATTTTAACCATCATTGCTTAATTTCCCTGTCTTCATAATCATTTCATGCTCGTCACGACGTGCAGGTCGCCTACGGGCATCAAACAAAAAGACGTGCACCTGGCGAGCCTAACCCGTCCTGGGATAACCCGGCACTAAAATCCATACGAAATTTCATTTCATTGTTTTAAGAGGAAGTACAACTGGGCAACCATCCTCTTGTAACATTAATCAGAAATGAAAATTAAAGAGATACGGTCCTGCGCAAAATGAAGATATCGACAAAAGAAAGAACTGGGCCACGTAGAGCGTGAAAATGAAAGACTCCCTAGGTCTTGCAAATCTAATACCTTCGGGGTTGGAAGAGAACAAGAGTTGATCAAGACAAGTCGGACATTAAATTTGAAAGTAAGGAATATGGAACGGGTAAGTGGCAAAAATTCGATAGTAAAAATGTGGATTTAATAAATAAATAAATAAATAAATAAATAAATAAATAAATAAATAAATAAATAAATAAATAAATAAATAAATAAATAAATAAATAAATAAAATTACATACACACGTAAATTCATTCATTCATTAATAATAATAATAATAAAAATAATAATAATAATAATAATAATAATAATAATAATAATAATTCGTTAACATCCCATCAGTTCTTATACATTAGATGGGACGCCGGAATATCGGAATTTAGTTCTGTGGGATTTAATTAAAGTGACGGAAACCGCCCTCGAGTGTAGGCAGGATCCGAACGCGCTATCTTGGGACAAGTGACTCCAGACGAACTTTCTAGACTCACTGTGTGCTTAGTGGGCGGTAAGACTATGTGAATGTGATGCAAACAACATGTGTGATACAAAGAGTGCGCGCAGCTTGTTTGTTGAATGAGACATTTAGTGGGGTCGAACTTCGTTCTGGTCTGTCTCTCTCGAGCCAGAGTTAATTTTACTGCCGTAAGTCACTTGCATAACTTGTTAATGCAACCTCTTCCTGGCTTCTTCGTATCTGCCTCCTGAGCATTCAAGGGTTCGATTTTGGCTGATGACTAAGTTAACATCGAGAACATTAGTCCCACAGGTTCAGAGCCTTTAAAGGAGAGCGGGTAAAGAAGTGGATGAAGTGGTAAGTAGTCTGGCACAAACAGTGGATAACACGGTGTTCTTTATAATAATAATAATAATAATAATAATAATAATAATAATAATAATAATAATAATAATAATAATAATAATAATAATAAAAGTTTCACCGACTACTTTTACGGCTTTTTGCAGACACTAAGGTGCTGGAATTTTGTCCCGTAGGTGCTCTTTTGTCTGGCTCTGTGGTGTAGGGATTAGTGTGATTAGCTGTCACACCTGCAGGCCCGGGTTCGATTCCCGGCTCTGCCACGAAATTTGAAAAGTGGTACGAGGGCTGGAACGGGGTCTGCTCAGCCTTGGTAGGTCAACTGAGTAGAGGGAGGGGGGTTCGATTACCTCCTCAGCCATCCTCGAAGTGGTTTTCCGTGGTTTCTCACTTTTCCTCCTGGCAAATATCAGGATGGTATGTACCTTAAGGCCACGACCGCTTCCTTCCTCTTCCTTGTCTATCCCTATCAATCTTGCCATCCCCCTACAAGGCCCCTGTTCAGCATAGCAGGTGAGGCCGCCTGAGGTTTTAGCTTTTTCCTATCCCAGATGCTGGTGTTAAATATTTTAAGAAGTACAACTAGACAGCCACACCCTCCTAACGTTAACAAAAAAAATCTGACCGTTCAAAGAATGAAGGTATCCGCAACAGAAAGTGAATGGCCGTGAAGAGCGTGAAGACCCTAGACTTCACAAACCTAATACCGCCGGGGTCAAAAGAAGAGAAAAGTTGACTAGGAGAGGATTCATTCTAGGCCTTCTATCCCAGCGTCACCAAGAACCTACCTGTGTAAACAGAATAATAATGTTATTGGTTTTATATCCTACTAACCAGTTCTGCTGCTTTCGGAGACACCGAAATGACGGAGTTTTGTCCCGCAGGAGATGCATTTTCACATACAAACGGACTAAACTGGGACCGAACCCGTCAACATGGGCTCAGGAAACTAGAACTATGCTGTCCGAGCCACTCTGACCAGCATTAAACTTCTAGCCACTATTGTAAGTCTTCCTTTCTTCAACTTGTCTATTGAGAGCCGTGAACTTAAAACTGGAACGTTTTGTAATATTGTTTTATTTGCTTCAACATCGATGCTCTCACACCCAAGGACTTCAAAATGTCATCTTTCCCGGGATTCGGATCCGAGTTCAGCGCTTTTTGGACAGGTGTGTTACCCAGTCGTGTGACAGTCGTCAATTTCTCTAGCTCTGCATTTTCTTATGGTTTGAAATATTTTTACAGTAAGTGAGCTGAAGTTCAGTGGAAAGAAAAGGAGAAATATATACACTGACTGACAGAGCAAATGCAACACCAAGAAGGAGTGGTCAGAATTTTATGCCAATTGCAGGGTAGACTGACGTCACTGAGGTATGCTCATGATGTGAAATGCGCCGCTGTGCTGCGCACGTAGCGAACGATAAATGGGACACGGCGTTGGCGAATGGCCCACTTCGTACCGTGATTTCTCAGCCGACAGTCATTGTAGAACGTGTTGTCGTGTGCCACAGGACACGTGTATAGCTAAGAATGCCAGGCCGCCGTCAACGGAGGCATTTCCAGCAGACAGACGACTTTACGAGGGGTATGGTGATCGGGCTGAGAAGGGCAGGTTGGTCGCTTCGTCAAATCGCAGCCGATACCCATAGGGATGTGTCCATGGTGCAGCGCCTGTGGCGAAGATGGTTGGCGCAGGGACATGTGGCACGTGCGAGGGGTCCAGGCGCAGCCCGAGTTACGTCAGCACGCGAGGATCGGCGCATCCGCCGCCAAGCGGTGGCATCCCCGCACGCCACGTCAACCGCCATTCTTCAGCATGTGCAAGACACCCTGGCTGTTCCAATATCGACCAGAACAATTTCCCGTCGATTGGTTGAAGGAGGCCTGCACTCCCGGCGTCCGCTCAGAAGACTACCATTGACTCCACAGCATAGACGTGCACGCCTGGCATGGTGCCGGGCTAGAGCGACTTGGATGAGGGAATGGCGGAACGTCATGTTCTCCGATGAGTCACGCTTCTGTTCTGTCAGTGATAGTCACCGCAGACGAGTGTGGCGTCGGCGTGGAGAAAGGTCAAATCCGGCAGTAAATGTGGAGCGCCCTACCGCTAGACAACGCGGCATCATGGTTTGGGGCGCTATTGCGTATGATTCCACGTCACCTCTGGTGCGTATTCAAGGCACGTTAAATGCCCACCGCTACGTGCAGCATGTGCTGCGGCCGGTGGCACTCCCGTACCTTCAGGGGCTGCCCAATGCTCTGTTTCAGCAGGATAATGCCCGCCCACACACTGCTCGCATCTCCCAACAGGCTCTACGAGGTGTACAGATGCTTCCGTGGCCAGCGTACTCTCCGGATCTCTCACCAATCGAACACGTGTGGGATCTCATTGGACGCCGTTTGCAAACTCTGCCCCAGCCTCGTACGGACGACCAACTGTGGCAAATGGTTGACAGAGAATGGAGAACCCTCCCTCAGGACACCATCCGCACTCTTATTGACTCTGTACCTCGACGTGTTTCTGCGTGCATCGCCGCTCGCGATGGTCCTACATCCTACTGAGTCGATGCCGTGCGCATTGTGTAACCTGCATATCGGTTTGAAATAAACATCAATTATTCGTCCGTGCCGTCTCTGTTTTTCCCCCAACTTTCATCCCTTTCGAACCACTCCTTCTTGGTGTTGCATTTGCTCTGTCAGTCAGTGTAAATAAAAGAAATGCTTAAAACTATTAACATAGAAAATAACGGCCCTATCTAGTATTTGTCACAATACAGTAGTATTTCATAAATCTCCACAACTTGTTTGTTTCTTGTGACTTGAGAGACGTGGATTAAGGGAAAAAAAAGAAAACATCAGTAGTAGTAGTAGTAGTAGTAGTAGTAGTAGTAGTAGTAGTAGTAGTAGTAGTAGTAGTAGTAGTACGACTGTCGTCTGAAATGCACGAGTTGAATACCTTTTAATAGTTTAAATTCCTTAGCACATTGGAAAAGAGCCTACGGCAAAATGAGTATGCAACAGATGGTGAATTTCGATCATTAAGAAAGGAGATTATGGTGGATTGCCCCCTGCTTATTGGTAAGTGACTCCTTCCATTGGGGAATCTTGGCCAGGTCACTTTATTTTACAGCAAGTACAACTTGGCAATTTGCCTGGACACGACCAGAACAAAGGAGAAGTCCGTTTACTATTAGAAGAATCTCTTCATGGTTTGTTTCGAGTTTCGTACAAGAGTGGATACATGTGAGGCGTTGTATCCTTTGCTCAAGGATAATGGATCCGACCTAAGACATTTGCAGCACTTGATTTACTAAAGAAAACCCTTTCCAGCTTTCTAGTACAAAATTCAGGTATCTCTGCTTCCATTACCTTTCCTTATCCACGTTCGGGTATAGATATTATTTGACTGTTATCACTACCTACTGATCTCAGTGACGCATAAGAAAGCGGGTTCAATCCCAGGAGAGATCGGTGATAACTCGCTTTTCAACCTCCTTATGAGGGACAAAATTTCGACACTCCAGTCTGCAGTAATATTGAGGGATAACATTAACCAACGCGATGGTCCAATTTAGGTTCTGTTGTCTTCACCAGGTAAAATGAAATGAATGGCGTATGGCTTTTAGTGCCGGGAGTGTCCGAGGACAAGTTCGGCTCGCCAGGTGCAGGTCTTTTGATTTGACGCCGGTAGGCGACCTGCGCGTCGTGATGAGGATGAAATGTTGATGAAGACGATACATACACCCAGCCCCCGTGCCAGCGAAATTAACCAATGATGGTTAAAATTCCAGACCCTGCCGGGAATCGAATCGAACCCGGGACCCCTGTGACCAAAGGCCAGCACGCTAACCATTTAGCCAGTCTTCACCAGGTTTATCAAGCAGGCTTGAATTTACTGATAATGTAGCTTACAAGCCACTGAGGTTGAACAGCTCCTTTGTGCAACACTTAAATCCTTACCGATATAAATCTGAATGTAAGTCTCTTTGTCCTTCTGTCTCCGTTGCATGGAAAAAAACTACTTGTCCGATCGAGCTCAAATTTGATTAGCTGGAACTATCACGCTTTCTCTTAAGGGAAAGAAAATGTACAGCAAGTCAGAGCAAAATGTATGTCTGGGAACCTTAAAAGTGAGTGCGCTACTTAAACGGTTAGTCCTGTTAAAGTGGTAGTAGTGATTATTGTTGTGAGATGAAGTACAACTGGACAACCGACCATCCTTTCTTAACACTAATCAGAAGACAATTGAAGAATGAAGGTATCTGCAAAAGACAGGGAAGGATCGCGAAAGGCATGGAGATGAGACTCTCAGGTACAAGTGGGAACAATGCAATACTCATCTAGGAGAACCGTTGTCACCAATCCACGCTTCCTAGATGAAAGCCCCTCTTACAACAAGCAAGGCCCGGCTGAGTGGCTCAGACTGTTGAGACGCTGGCCTTCTGACCTCAACTTGGCAGGTTCGATCCTGGCTCAGTCTGGTGGTATTCGAAGGTGCTCAAATATGTCAGCCTCATGTCGGTAGATTTACTGGAACGTAAAAGAACTCCTGCGGTACAAAATTCCGGCACCTCGGCGTCTCCGAAAACCGTAAAAGTAGTTAGTAGGATATAAAGCAATATAATATTATTATTATTATTATTATTATTATTATTATTATTACGATACGGAGGGGATATGGTTGATGTATTTGAATAAATAGAGCCTACAAAGTGTACTTATAATTCAGTTTCCTAGAAAACAATTTTCTAGGAACAAATGCCTTTCAAGTGTTTTGGCGTGTGCTGATATCCGATCAAGCCCATAATAACCGGTTAATGTTAGTCTTATAAACCGAAAACTCATACCAGATTTCGTACTACATTTCCTATACAAATTCTCGTATGGTTTTTGATATAAACATGTTTATGGCTGGGGTCATCCGAAAATTTGCCCCACGAAATTTGTGATACAAAATGTGTGACGTGATGTTACCTTGAAACCGTGCAGGCTGTGATGTGAAGTATAGATTGATGGCCATAGCTAAGACACACATATAAGGCTCTGTACCTATCTTTGAGAAATGATGGAAATGCATTAGTCGTTATCAACTTGAGTTTCCAAAGGGAAATGTGGCACCATTATTTTCTTCGTAACTCTATCGATTTGCCAGAAAATTGCGCTTCTTTACCTGTCGACGATTTCGAGAATGTAGCCGAGGGCTATCACATGTCCAGTGCGAGCGCTGAAGCACTGTCGTTGTTCCATAAGAAAGCAGGCGCGAAACAAGATTGTAGGCACGAGGCACTGCTGATTGCCGCGGTTAAACGCTAGAACTTATTAAATTATATAATTTTAATTGCTACACAGTTTAAACTGAAAACAAGAAACAGCGTACGTCATTCAACCAAGTGTTACACTAAAACATATTTTTGAGATACAAATTAATAGTGAGTTTCTGGTTAAAACTAACCCCATGGCACTACAGCCCCGAAGGGACTTGGCCTACCAAACGACCGCTGCTCAGCCCGACGGTCTGCAGATTACGAGGTGCCGTGTGGTCAGAACGACAAGTCCTCTCGGCCGTAATTCTTGGTTTTCTAGACCGGGGCCGCTATCTCACCGTCAGATGGCTCCTCAATTCTAATCACGTAGGCTGAGTGGACTTCGAACCAGCCCTCAGATCCAGGTAAAGATTCCTGACTTCGCCGAGAAATGAACCCGGGGCCTCCGGGCAAGAGGCAGGCACGCTACCCGTACACCACGGGGCTGGCTGAGTTTCTGGTTGGGAACACAAATTGACCTTGTGTACTGCTCTATGAAGAGCAGGAAACAGAGAGTAATAATGAAGTGACACTAAGAACAAAAATTTGGGACTCATCCATTATCCATCCACTATCTAAAGGCTAAGCCTTGTCGCTGCAGCCACATCGCACGGTCTTCAGCAGTCCTTTTCATCGTGACATAAGAAGCAAAACCCAGCTGAGTGATTATGTTCCTAAGGTATGAGAGACGTGGTCTTCCTCTCGACTTCTTCCCTGGGACCTTTCCTTTGAAGACATTCTGCAGAAAGGTGTCATGTCGTAGGACGTCTCCAAGAACTTTAGCTTTCCTCTGCTCTATCGAGTAAATTAAGGTCCGTTTCTCACGTCATTCAATATTTGGATATTAGTCTTTTTTCTCTGTCCAAGTCTCACGTTCCAGGACACTGCCCTTGAGGCGGTAAAGGTGGGATCCCTCGCTAAGTTCGAGGGAAAAATCAATCCTAGAGGGTAAATGGATTAAGAAAGAAAGAAGAAGAACTCACTGTTAAACCAAAAAATATTTACTGTTAAAAGAGTTTACTAAAAACCAGCTTTGTCCAGTCCGTCCGTCCGTTCTACTGGACCGATTTGCTTCATTCATTTTTTATTCTCTCCGGAATTGCCTGCTGGTGAATTATCAGACCGCACCTCAGCAGTCCTGGAAGTGGTTTTCCGTGGTTTCCCACTTCTTGTCCAGGCAAATGCCGGGATGGTACCTAACTTAAGGCCACGGCCGCTTCCTTCCCTCTTCCTTGTCTATCCTTTCCAATCTACCCATCCCCCCTGCAAGGACCCTGTTCAGCATAGCAGGTGAGGCCGCCTGGGCGAGGTACTGATCGTCCTCCCCAGTTGTATCCCAATCCAAAGTCTGAAGCTCCAGGACACTGCCCTTGAGGCGGTAGAGGTGGGATCCCTCGCTGAGTCCGAGTAAAACCTACCCTGGAGGGTAAACACATAAAGGAGGAGGAGAAGAAGAAGAAGAAGAGGAATAATATTAATAATAATAATAATAATAATAATAATAAGACGAATTATCAGACATTGATAGGTCTCTTAAGTTTAGTCAACTGAGTATTCACAAAATCAAGCCGCTAAATGATTCTACTTAGCGGGTTGCACACAGTTAAGGAGCGATAGCTTTATGTAAAGATATCGGCGAAGCTAAACGATTAAAAATGGCGGCGACTACTAGAAAAGTGCAATTTCCACTGAACTTGGTGTACATACAGTATGACCTGGGAATTCCCCTTTTAGTTACCTCTTACGACAGACAAGGGGTGTGGATACATTCTACCACCCTCACCCACAGGGGGATTTAATTCAACTGTCAACCTTAATCATAGATATATGTATTTCTTATTCTTCTTCTACCGTTTTATTCCCACACCTTTTGGGGTCACGGGTGCGAACTGTGTAGCACATGTGAACTTGGCCCTGAGTTACGGCCCGATGCCCTTCCTGGCGCAACTCTATGTGGAGGGATGTAATCACTATTACGTGTTTCTGTGTGTAGTGTATTATCTGAATATGAATAGGGGAATGTTGGGAGAAACACAAATAACCAGTCCCAAAATCAGAACAATTAATCACACGCGATTTAAATCCCCGACCCGATCGGGTACCGAACCCGAGACTCGTTGAGCCGAAGGACTCAACGCTGACCATTCAGCCAAGGAGTCTGACATAGATATAATTTTAAAATGTTCTATTGTATCTGTCTATCGCGTCGTATCACTTTGGTTTACTTTGGCTACTGTCTTCGTGAGGATATCTGTAGGGCAATAGCCTACGTTGTGTTTGTATGTCAACAGCGCTCATGGAAAATACCACTCACTAAAGACCATATCCAGGTCAAGTGCGAAGTTATTATTTGGAAAGGTAAAGGCGACGATCTGCACGATTTAGCACAGAGTTCTTGGGGCTTTGCTGTGTGCCCAACCAGAAAAGTGCTACCGTGCATGTTTGTTGTTAAAGGCGAATGTGAGCTCCTAGCTTGTAATAGCTCGCATCAGCAGCTTTCTCATATTATCACTATCTACAGTGTTTTTATTTTTTATGACTGTTAGATTCTTCGGTCTGCCGAAACTAATTATGAATAAATAGATCCATAAACGTCCTGAAAAAGAAACAACTTCATTAAAATAATATATACTGTATATAACCTACATAATTCACTGTTAAGTCCGCCTCTGTGGTGTAGTGGTTAGTGTACGAAGGCTGGAACGGAGTCCATTCAGCCTCGGGAGGTCAAGTGAGTAGAGGGGGGTTCTATTACTACCTCAGCCATCCTTGAAGTGGTTTTCCGTAGTTTCCCATCCTCTTCCAGGCAAGTGCCGAGATGGTACCTAACTTAAGGCCACGGCCACTTCCTTCCCTCTTCCTTGTCTACCTATTCCTTCCAATCTTCCCATCCCCCCACAAGCCCCCTATTTAGCATAGCAGGTGAGGCAGCCTGCGCGAAGTACCGCTCCTCCTCTCTAATTGCCCCAGCTCCAGGACTCTTACCTTGAGGCGGTAAAGGTGGGATCCCTCGCTGAGTCCGAGGGAAAAATCAACCCTAGAGGGTAAACGGATTAAGAAAGAAAGAAAGAAAGAAAGAAAGAAAGAAAGAAAGAAGAACTCACTGTTAAACCAAAACATATGTACAGTTATTTTTTGAGACACAAATGAATAGTGTTAAAATATCGGAGTTTCTGGTTTCTTTTCAAGTAGTTTGTGAATGAATGTTATCTATTCAAAATTCGTTTCGGCAGACTGAAGAAGCTAACAGTTATAAATTAACTGAGTCAAAACTGAAAAGAGATGGCTTCAGATGTTACAGTGAGTACATGGGGGCCGAAACAACGGGTCAAGGAGTCGAAACAACATTTCTTTAACATAGTACTAGGTACTTATACCGGTACTTTAATAAACAGTAAGCTTGTGACCGTTGGTATCGTGAACATAGCCGTAAGTCGACGGGTCATTTCATTTTCGGAACTCGCAAATGCATTGATCGTGAATCTAAACGTAGCCGTCTTAGTGAGAAGGCAGTGAGTGATATTATTAAGATTATTATTTCTTTCTTTCTTTCTTTCTTTCTTTCTTTCTTTCTTTCTTCTTTATGTATTTTTTCTTAATCTATTTAACCTCCAAGGTTAATTCTTCTCTCGGACTCAGTGAGGGATGCCACCCCTACCGCCTCAAGGGCAGTGTCCTGGAGCGTGAGATTTTGGGTCGGTGATACAACTGGGGAGGAGGTCCAGTACCTCGCCCACGTGGCCTCACCTGCTATGCTGAACAGGGGCCTTGTGGGGGTATGAGAAGATCGGAAGGGATAGACAAGGAAGAGGGAAGGAATCGGCCGTGGCATTTGCCTAGAGGAGAAGTGGGAAACCACGGAAAACCACTACGAGGAAGGCTGAGAAGTGAATCGAACCCCCCTCTACTTACTTGACCTCCCGAGGCTGAGTGGACCCCGTTCCAGCCCTAGTACCAATTTTCAAATATCGTGGCAGAGCCGGGAATCGAACCCGGGCCTCCGGGGGTGGCAACTAATCATACTTACCACTACACTACAGAGGCGGACATTATTATTATTGGTATTATTATTACTATTTAATTGGAGGGCGTTATCGATGCTAACTTTCTACAAAGTCCATCACGGATCAATACATGTGGGATTTAAGAACAATGAATAGTCAAGTCCGTGGCTATCATCTCGATAACAAGAGTGCCCACAATTCATGCAATGCATCTAGAGCTATTGTGTCTAAATTAAGAATAAAATCGATAACGAAGTATATTACTCTCAGCTTCTAACGTGAATGCCAACTAATGTAGAATGCAGATTCATTTTACGTAAGAATTTATAATAAAATCAATGGATTCCTATGAGATTTGAAGGCATTCTTGTAGCAACCTTGAGAGCTGTGACGTATTGGAGAGCACTCCTACCGTCTTGCCTGGGCAGAGCGCAATATCACTGATCACGACATTCTGGCAGAGAGCAGAAGAGCCTCATTCTATTGTTCAAAAAGCTGTTTGTAAACCACTCACGAATCAAAGAAAAGGCTAACTCCTCTTCACATACGAACCTCACTTCCATACGAACGTTGCGTTTAAGTGCGCTGTGCGTCTACAAATCTATCCTGTTGGCTATAAATGTACCAACATGTGTGTTATTTACGTACCAGTATGATTGTCACCATTCATTATGAAGTGAGTTGCAGCAAACATCAAGATCGCCGTAACACTGTCCTTCATTATTTACCTCTGACAGCGTTGCCAGTTGTTTAGAGTTTAAATCTCTACCACGTTGTTAAAATCTCCCTCATCTTCTTGATTTTTCCCACAACTCTGATATTTATAATCCGAAATATCAAACCAAGCTTCACACTGCCACAATATATTTATTTTTTTAATTTTTAAAAAGGAAGTGAAATGACCGACACCAAAGGAAAGTAAACAGAAGGAATTGCTATCCTAATATTATGTAATATACCAATTGTTCCTCAGGCGAAAATTTACCCCAAATATCCCTTTTATTTTATGCTGGTTTTTAATAATAATAATAATAATAATAATAATAATAATAATAATAATAATAATATTATATTATATTATATTATATTATATTATATTATATTATATTATATTATATTATATTATATTATATTATTAAAAGCTCGGAATTTTAGGCAGTAATAGGATAACATGCAAACTTACTGAAGCGAGTAACAAGTACCGTATACACTAGCCCGCACAGTGGTTATGCATATTTGCATAAATATAGGGGTACGACCTATTGGAGCAACCAGAATTTATGTTATTCTCGCTACATTACGGCACAGAACTGTTTCATAGTGACGTATCTTGGTGTTTTGGGAAAGGCATTTTTTGTTGTAGATTGTGCGGGATGTTTGGTAGGCTATTTCCAGTTTGCGTACTCGCTCCTGAAGTGCTTCTTTGTCCAGTCCATTTTTCATGATGATCTCATCGAGGTATTTGAATTTGTCTACTCGGGTGATGTCCCCGTATTTTGTATGGAGTTTTGGTGGGGCCTCTTTGATGTTAGTCATTATTTCTGTTTTATTAAACGATATCAGCAGACCAGTTTGTTCGGCAATTTCCTTTAACATTTCAACTTGAGCTCTAGCGGTTTCTATATCGTTTGAGAGAACAGCAATATCATCGGCAAATGCTAAGCAGTCTGTTGTGATCCCCTTGGATTTGGTTCCTATTCTTAATGGACTGTAGTTGGTTTCCTGTAATCTCACCCGCCAGGTTTTGATGATATTTTCAAGAACGCAATTGAAGAGTATCGGGGATAGCCCATCACCTTGTCGGACTCCTGTTTTGATGTCAAAAGAATGCGAGAGACATCCGTGGAACTTCACCTTGGATTTTATACCGGTCAGGGTGGCTCTAATGAATGCCAACAGTTTCAAATCAACTCCAGATTCATTTAAGATGTTTAGCAGGACTTCCCGGTCAATGGAGTCGTACGCTTTCTTGAAGTCCACAAAGACAGACACATACTGTTTGGAACTTAGTGTACAATATCTGATGATCGTTTTGAGATTTTGGATCTGTTCAGCTGTTGAGCGACCTTTCCTGAACCCTTCTTGGTATTCACCTACTTGATGTTCGACTTGTGGTTCCAAACGCTCCAGGATGGCAAGTGATAGAATTTTGTAAGTCACGGGTAGCAAAGATATTCCTCTGTAGTTGTTGATGTTCTTCATGCTGCCTTTTTTGTGTAATGGATGAATCAAAGCTATTTTCCAGTCTTCGGATAGGGTCTCCTTGCTTATTATTATTATTATTATTATTATTATTATTATTATTAGTAGTAGTAGTAGTAGTAGTATTACGGGGATTCACAGACGCGAAAGAAGGTGCGGGCATGAATGGGTCGATATAAGACAGTCCAAACCAAACCAAACAAACCAAACCCCATGGCACTACAGCCCTTGAAGGGCCTTGGCCGACCAAGCGACCGCTGCTCAGCCCGAAGGCCTGCAGATTAAGAGGTGTCGTGTGGTCAGCACGACGAATCCTCTCGGCCGTTATTCTTGGCTTTCTAGACAGGGGCCGCCATCTCACCGTCAGATAGCTCCTCAATTCTAATCACGTAGGCTGAGTGGACCTCGAACCAGCCCTCAGGTACAGGTAAAAATCCCTGACGTGGCTGGGAATCGAACCCGGGGCCCCCGGGTAAGAGGCAGGCACGCTACCCCTACACCACGGGGCCGGCATATAAGACAGTCAGAAGATTAAATTTGAAAACTTTAAAATTAGAGCTATAATTCTTTCCCTGCTATCTTTTGGTTTCTTTTCAGATGTTAAAATTTAACAAACAATTCGCTAAGCGAAAACAAGATTTCAGGTACAACAATGAGATATAGAAGTAATATAATAAGTGACAAGACATTAATTCCATTGCTCGCTTATAAAAATAAGTGATTTTTGTTTGTTTGTACTATATGCACTTCGTTTTGACAGTTTGAACACACTGAAAGAAGAAAGGTTCAGGGAAGATTTCCGGTGGTCAATTGCGGATGCCCGTAGACAAGCAGGCGATGGCCAAGGCCATGCCGATTTTACACTCTTTGGCAGTTGCTCAGATAAAGGTGAAGCCTGTTAACAATAGCGACTACTTGACCGTAACTAGGAAGCTACAACAAAAATAGAGATTTTTCTTTTAATTCTTGGCACCATTACAAAATTAACTTGCGATCAAATCCTAGTTTCAAATTATCCAAATGTAAGCTTCGAAAATTCGAATTAAATATGATATTTTTGCATTGATTAGAATGGGAGATTCAAGGGGGATACACTTTTATTCGAATTATCCAACCAATGTCGAATTAACCAGAGTCCACTGTAATTGAATTGAAAATTTCGTAAAATTCACCAATGAACTTAAAAATACGAACATTTTTAATGTTTAAACGAATGCTGTTATTTTTACATTTAAGGGGGGAGACCTAGCTCAACACGGGGAAAATAGGCCAATATTCATTCGATTGTTATATATGCTACAAACGTTGTTGACAAATGATGCACATACCCCAGGATTGGCATGCTCAAGAGCAACCAGAACCAACTTCAATAATGTCAAAATTCTAATTATAACATTTAAAAATAAAATGTTCAAAATTTCCCGCCGTTTTAACAATATATCACGGTTTCCTTCATAACTCTCTTACTGATTCACGGATAATTGTGATTTTTTTAGAGTTTGCTGCCATAATGTTGTACTACAATCTATACCTTGTTCAGATCAATAGGATTTAAATTAGATTTTATATAACATTTTTATTTAAAAAGCTATTAATATTTTCTGGTGCTCGGAATAAAAACGCGACAAAAAATCCAAATCCACTCTATGTTAATGATTGAGGTTCATTTTGTAGCTGGAGTTTTGGTACACACTTTAAAAAAGGAAAAGTACGAAAATTCTTATAAACTTGGAATTTATAAGGGAAACAGTTATATACTGTTAAAAAGGCGGAAAATTTTGAATATTTAATTTTAAAATATTAAAATTATTAAAATTATGACATTATTGAAGTTGCTTCTGGTTGCCAGGAAGCATGTCAATTCTGGGATACGTGCAGCAATTGTCAACAATAATTGTAGTATATTTAACAATCGAATGAATATAAACCTATTTTTTCCTTTGTTAAGCTGGGTCTCCCCCCTTAAGAGGGATATAAATGGCCATTTTTTAGAAAACATTAATTTTTTTTAATACAGAAACATCATTGGAAATTTGATGATTAATTCGGTGTATGATTTATTAGTTTGGTTGGCTGGAAGTAATTTAATTAGTTGCATAGAGCATTTTTGGGATTTCATAAACCCTTGGTCAGTTAAAAATTAATATATCAAGAGCCATAAGCTTATAAGCCTGTGGTTTGATTAAATTCTAGTGGAAACCTTGCTGCATAAGTTGGTAGGACTGGAACAACAGTTGTGATTCTTGTTTAAGTTGTGCGTGCGATATTCTGGGCGTGGAGCTGAATTACTGGGTGAGCTTTCATTCCTAACCTCACTCGCAACCTCTGATACCCAGGACAAGTTCTGTAGTACCGATCTCCTTTGTTTTTTTACTTTATTGAACCCTCGTTTTTCTCTTGTCATGATCAAATGTAACAATTAACACACAAGATCAATAGGACACTAGCACAGCAGCACAAAAATGACAAATGCACACGTACAATTTGAATACTTCTGTTCCTTTCTCGCCATTTTTTTGGTTTTCATTTTTGCTGTTTTTGCTGTCAAAACTCTTTGAGGAGGAAGTGGATGCACTCGAACAATGTATAAAATGATGAGTACTACAGTGCCGGCGCGTTTTAGCTGTTGTTTCTATTAAAAGCGAGTTTTAATTTAAATTCATTTTTAATTGCAATTTCTGAAAATACTTATATTTTTCAGACAAATAACCAGTTTTCTCAGGAATTATAAAATATAGACTCGTGATTTTTTCACAGTTCATTTATAATACCCTAATGATACTATACCTCTAGAATGTTAGACAGGCTATATTTGCAGTAAAATGCACAACAATGTTAGGAAAGATTGTAACAAAAAGTATCAGGAAAATTATATCCTAACTCCTAGAATATGTAGTTTACTGCAATCAAACTAGCGAAGTAAGTACACGAAGCATGTATAAGCAACCTGCAAAATTTGCATGAAGTACTTCTTGAGAAAATGGGTCATGAAATTAGCAAATTTAACATTAGCGGGATAGGACATTCTTAATCCCCAAACTCTTTGGGCTTCAGTCTCTCGATATGTCCACTGTGGACTTCATCAGCATAACACAGTTACCCTAAATCCTATTGTTTGTGATCTCTGTGGTCAAATGTATGGTATGAAGATGTTTCAGTGCGCTGTTCTGATAAATTTACATAAAAACAAGTGCACGTCGGTGAGATAAAATGACAGTGAAAACGATAAAATCGTGGCAATAGACAGCAGTTATTGGATGAAGTTCCTGATATTCTTATACTGGATTGTTAATTGGAGCCATGAGCAAAATAGGAATTACAAACAATATTGTAAAATTTCCCTTTGGATAAATCAAATGATCATAAATATGTCTTCAGTAAATGATGTTAACTATTTGTTTATTTGCATCTTTTTACACAGGTTACAAAGGTTTCTGTATGTCACTCAGTCCAGGCCATCCATCAATACTTCACATCACAACCTGCACGGTTGCTAGGTAACATCGCATCACGTATTTTGTATCTCTAATTTCGTGACGGAAATATTCAGACGACCCCATCCATAAGACATATTTACGTCAACATGCCAGTTTTGCAAAGTCTGGTAGCGCTGCACAAGTTATGTTTGAAATCAGGTTTGGTAACATGCGGTACTTGAAGTGCTGGCCTTTCTCCTTCGCTTCAGGCCAGGGAACACTCCTATTCCGCGGCCTTGCTGCGACGGCTTCAACAACATTATAGCATAACCTCTTATCGAAAGTGTGCAGAAATAATGAGTACTTTGGAATGTCTTACACCGACCAGTCACTCCAGTTGTGTGTGTATCTGACTTTTGTTATTGCTTATGTGTTTCTAGGAATGATTAGAAAAAGCGCATGTGATGTTCAGTAGCTCTGACCTGGGTCATTTTAAGTTAAGTCCAGATTTCCTCGAACATATTCTAGTTTTTATGAGCCCGTTGTACGAAGGGTTTACTCATTCACGTGGGGGGGGGGGGGGGATTTGCACGGAATAAATAACAGAAAACTACGTGAGGGCAAGACATTTTTGAGATGGGACGGAGGATTAATTACCCATCAACAAATCTTATTTCGAGATCAAATCTTGAATAGCCAACGTGATATATTTTTGTTAGATATACGACCTTTTCTCAGAACGTGAGCTGCAATGAATTTTAGTCAGTTCCGTGTAACGAAGCTTTGATTTATTTACCAGACAAGCCTGAAGAGTACTATACGAACTTACAACTGAGTAATGATAACCTAGTGCCTAGTACAGTGTGATTTTATATTTAATTATTATAAGTTTTCAAAACCATGCCATTCACGAGAGGGACATGTATTTTACGATGGTCTCAAATGACTACAATCAATATGTATATTGAGAACCAAAATGAAGTCAGACTCAAATTAAAAATAATAGCATCGAGCTATCACATTATGGGTTTTAAATTTCTCAACAAATTACCACCGGGACGGAAACAATTCCCATTTAACAAGTTAGAACTTAAGAAATGCGTAATTGTGTATACTTTTTTGTTCTGTTCAGGAGTATTTTGAATATGATAATATTGTTGTATAATACTAATGTAAGTATGAGTAGTTTTAGTCCTTATCAATAAGAACGATGGATAATTTGTATTAATTGAAATTTGTGACATGATCAGTTTAAAGGCGTTATACTGTCCTGTGTGAAGAGAAAATAATACACTATAATACGATCATTTGAGCATAGTTTAGCCTATATGAGATGTATCAATAACACGATTTGTTTATTTTTTTATGTTTGTGCTTTAATGTACTGTTTTCATATAATAGTTCCATTATTAAACATGTTTATTTTTAAGTTCTGAATAGACCTATTGTACATATTCTATTTAATTGCCAATAAAATTATTATTACTATTATTAATTTAAATCTTAAAGTAGGTAATTGAACATAACGATACACCACGGAACATAAAATTTATGTGCAGGGTCGAATTTAACTATTGCAGTGCCTCTATCCCTTTCCCAAATCTTTGGTATGTACGCACCTCAGGGTTAAAATAAATCAACAGCTTAGTGGTTTTCGTAGGTGTTGTTTTGTCATTACCTAATTTGTTTAACATTTTTGTAATCTAATCGTACACGTACGTCATTTTCAATGGCAAAGATAGCAATATGGACCAAGCGTTCTTGATGAGATGGTCGTAAACAACTTTTAATCTTTAGTCCTAATGATTACTTGGGATGAACTTGCTCCAGACTGTGTAATGTTTGCAAGTAATACCGATCTGTTACCGGATATGGGAGGTTCACTTGTCAATTTCGCTTTTATTGACTGCAGATTGAAGCATTGATTAGGGAATACAATAGGATCTTATCAAACCATGGACTACCACTTCATTCTGATATTCCTGACCTCAGAATCAACAGACTTCGTTGAAGACACCCTCCTCTCACGCTTGGAAATAATCTCACTAGATTTAACATCATTGATTCTTGGAGAAGAGAATGGCTTCAAAATGCTCCAGAAACATGTCAGCTGTTACCTTGCATCTCTGAGACGGTATCTGGGTTTGATCTACCTCGCAAGGTATGGACAACAGTCAATCGGTTGGGAACAGGACATGGAAGATGTGGAGACTCTCTCTTAAGTGAGGAGTACAGTCTTCACCCGCATGTGACTGCGCACCACGGCAGATCATTCAGTATGTTAGGGAAGACTGAAGAAATATTTTTTTTTTTTGCTAGGGGCTTTACGTCGCACCGACACAGATAGGTCTTATGGCGACGAACTGAAGAAATAGAGCTTACGGAGGAGAGTATGAGGAATTCCTAATGTCAGCCCGTCAGATTCATCCAAGAACTAGATGTTTGTTTTTAATACAGTACGGTGATGAACGTAATTCTTTTTTCTGTTTTACAACTTGCTTTACGTCTCTCCGACACAGATAGGTCTTATGGTGACGATGGGACAGGAAAGGGCTAGGAGTGGGAAGGAATCGGCCGTATCCTTAATTAAGGTACAGCCTGGATCCTGGTGTGAAACTAGGAAACCACGGAAAACCATCTTCAGGGCTGCCGACAGTGGGGCTCGAACCCACTATCTCCCGGATGCAGGCTTACAACTCCGCGCTCCTAACCGCACGACCAACTCGCCCGGTATTCTGTTTCTCGAATGTATCCAAAATGTCATAAGCTAAATAAATGAAGTAGTTATGATGATGAAGTACTCGCATTGAACCAAGTCCCCAGATATTTCAATCAAATCATCCGAGGTCTTCCGCACCCAGGCTACCTGCTACTTTCCCTTTTTAGGCCTACGTATTTACTGAACCTCTAAGGATGTCTCAGCATGTGTCTCAGGAAATCATTATTTTTATATTATCACTTTTAATCATTTTTACATCCTTCCTGAGTCTTAAGACTTCATGATTTATTACGTTGTTATATAACTGCAACCATGTAGGTCGCCATATGTAATCTCATACTTATTACACTTTCCTTCCAGTTAGGCATTACTTTATACTTGAAATAATAATAATAAAATTATAAATGTTCGTAATTGGATGCCAGAGTAAGTAATTTCTCCTTTCTCAAGGCGTATATATGATTCTATGATTTTGTACACCTGCTTTTGGCCTTACCTGACCCCCTGAAAATGACTGGAAGGGTAGGAACTGTACCTAGATTAGCTACCTGAAATCCGTACTAACTATGAAATAACTAGCCATATTCTTTAGCAATTCACTCTGACGGGTCCACTATTATACACAAAACTAAACCTTACTATAAAACAAACTGGGACGTTCTCTTTAATAATGATACAATACATTTAATTTAAGTGGATGAGAAACTAACTTGCTGATAAACTACCATTTGTAGGCATCGTTCGGAAGAGCGGCGAACATAGAAATGTCGGCATCCATCACTTTTGATATATACAAGTTGTGCCATTGATACCTGGTTTTGTTTTCATAGTACATTCCCTTAGTAAAGTTCCACAGATTTAAACACACATTAAAATATACCGTTCACTTTTTCCAAACACACACCATAAATACTGTATGATGAGTTTCGTCTATACCTTGAATCAGATTAGCACAGAATAGGGTGGATGAAAAGCTGCATCAAACCAGTATTGGTCTGATGACTCAAACAACAACGACAACACGCAGCCTAAACTGTAAAATATATCCGCAGACTATATGCGTAAGTATTGTAGAAGACAAGAAGTCTACACAAATATCCGCAGGATCACACAACTGTTTTTGTATTATTAGTTAACTGTTGAAACTCAGCGCTAGATACGGGAAGAGCCAAAGAAGTTTCAGCATTCGTGAGACTGGGCTTAACACTGCCTAATCTGTTAAGACAATGATGGGAGCAGAATCTTTATTTACATTAGGCCCTAAAGGTATAGACGTGGACAAAAGCTAATATTACCATATAAAATTCTATATTTTTGGAAATATAAAAATTCGTCATTGAGTAACAAATAGAAAACCCAAACAAAACACCTGCGTATTTTTAACATTAGTCAGTGTTTAAAGTATTACATCCCGGGAGTTTTAAATAACAGAAGTTAATGACAATAATAATAATAATAATAATAATAATAATAATAATAATAATAATAATAATAATAATAATAATAATAATAATAATAATAATAATAATATATGTCAACCCCTTAGTCCCGTTTCCTGGTACGGGGTCGGGAATGAGGTGAGATGAAAGTATATGGTATGCCATGTTTTTAGGGATGGATGCCCTTCTTGGCGCCAACCTCAATTTAGGAGCTAGCGAATATGAATTTAATGATAGCGAATGAAATTGGGTATAAGGAGGTGGAAAGAATCGTCTGTCACCTATGAACAGGAACTGTCCCGGCATTTACTTGGAAGTGAAAATGGGAGAGCACAGAAAACCATTCTCAGATTAGCCGACGGTAGGTTCTGAACCCACTCGTCTTCTGGCTTCGTAACCGTAGGGCGTTAACACACTAGGCCACTCCGTTATGTAATAATAATAATAATAATAATAATAATAATAATAATAATTTTACTTGTTTGGTTGTCGGAGGCGCCCATAATGAAACCGATTATTCTTCCAGGTGACCTATGCTCCTCCATTCATGAACGAAGCTAGTTCATACGTTTTGTGGCTTCCTGCAGGAAATATTAACACCTGTCATTACTACCTTAGCGTTGGTCTGTTACATCAGATCGTTCCGGTAGAACGACTTCCTATCGTGGGAGCAGACAGTTTTCATTTATCGTAATCCAACGTTGAACCTGAAATGAGCAACACTGTTCATAGCCAGACTTTTCTTCTTCTCTAGGCCTACCGTTATTATTATTATTATTATTATTATTATTATTATTATTATTATTATTATTATTATTATTATTATTATTATTATTATATCCGACTCGTTGGCTGAATGGTCAGCGTACTGGCCTTCGGTTCAGAGGGTCCCAGGTTCGATTCCCGGCCGGGTCGGGGATTTTAACCTTCGTTGGTTAATTCCAGTGGCCCGGGGGCTGGGTGTTTGTGCTGTCCCCAACATCCCTGCAACTCACACACCACACATAACACTATCCTCCACCACAATAACACGCAGTTACCTACACATGGCAGATGCCGCCTGCCCTCATCGGAGGGTCTGCCTTACAAGGGCTGCACTCGGCTAGAAATAGCCATACGAAATAATAATAATAATAATAATAATAATAATAATAATAATAATAATAATAATAATAATGATGATAATAATAATAACCGCGAATCAGTTGCAGGGTGTTGGCTCCCGGATCCCGAGATCCTGGGTTCAAAAAATCAATTTGATATTCCATGTCGTACGATGTAAAAGATCTCTGGCGACACATTTGGTGGTCACCTGACAAAATTATAAAAACTCAGCCGTCGGTCATCCAACAGGGAGCCAGTTTACTCTGCCGTTTGGTTATTATTATTATTATTATTATTATTATTATTATTATTATTATTATGGATGATGATGCTTGTTGTTTAAAGGGGCCTAACATCTAAGGTCATCAGCCCCATTATTATTATTATTATTATTATTATTCTCGCGTGTCCTTGAGCATGGGTTAAGAGATACCTATATATGACAGACGAAAGTAAAAGGGCCCTCATTTCTGAGTTGGTTAGCACAACATGGCCTCTTTACTGACGATTCCCAGTCGATTCCGGGCTTGCTAAGAACTATTATCGTGGTGCACTCGGCCTGGTGAGGTTAACTGTTTCATATGAGATCCGGTCAAGATCACGTGACACTGCATCGTCTGCGACATTTGCTTTGTAAGAAGAATCAAGTGAGAAAACAAAGGAGGTGCTGTTCTTCAAGAGTTTACTCAACAAATGAATTGTCTTATGTTGAAAAGGAAAGGCTAACTCGGAACAGGGGGGTTTAGAGAATATATCCCCCTCCACCTCCCCGAAAAATCTCCAGAAATAGAACCATTTAAACAAGAGAAATAAACAATTCATTCTTGATTGCAGATTAGTGAATATATGAAAACTTCCTCAACATTAGTCATTTAGTAATATAATAATGCACAATATATCATTTCCAAATATGTATTTTATTCCTATAAATTATACAAAAGAAATGTACAGTCGCTCAAAAGAGAATGATCACATGATATTGCAGGTTCGTCGCATTTAATATTTTATCAGATTTAATTTAATTATTATCAAAATATTTTCCGGGTTCTATTTCCGGGCAGGTCAGGCAGTTCGAGGTCCACTCAGCCTACGTGATTACAATTGAGGAGCTATCTGACGGTGAGATAGCGGCCCAGGTCTAGGAAACCAAGAATAACGGCTTAGAGGATTCGTCGTGCTGACCATACAACACCTCGTAATTAGGTGTAGCGGTAGCTTGGTAGGCGATGGCCCTTCGGGGCTGTTGTGCCACGAGGTTTGGTTTGGTTACCCACAACATCCATAGGTTTAACGTAATTGTTTTTGAGAAAATTGCATCCACTCATTACTTTTTTAGCGGATGTACATCGATGCCGGCCTCGGGCTGCAGGAGTAAGGAGACTGCCTCTTACCTGGCGGCCCTGATTACGATTCACGACCAGGTCAGAAATTTAACCTGAATTGAATGGCTGGCTTGAGATCCACTCACCTATATGAGAACAATTGAGGATATATCTGACGGTGAGATAACGCCATGGGTCGCCACTGCAACGACAATGGACGCGGCAAAATGGAACTACAGCCCACACCGCGAGGAAGTCACTTTCCTTCCTGCAACAACACGCTGGAGATAGCCTTTATCCTACCCACTTACAGATTGCAACGCCCCCAAAGGTGCCTACATATGGGGCATGCAGAAAGAATCCGTTTTCCGGTTAAATGATACACCTACGAGTGTTCCCGAATCACTAGAGAAGATAGTAATTCTTTGTGTCTTTGCAGCAACCTGTGTTCATCAACATGTTGAACAATCTACAGGATCACAATGAACAATGTGTAAGACGTGAGGGTGCACAGTTTGAACATATGCTGTACCTAGGGCTGTCAGATCTCAACTTGGGAAAAAAAGTCGTATTGTAAGTTATGAGTGGAAACTTTATGTATTGAAAGTGGCAATACTTAATACAGAAATGCATAGGCTAATATCTTAACTCCTGTAAGCCATCGTATTTAGTCTTAATTCTTCACTTCCACACAAATAGTGCCTACCGTTACTATTATCTTTCACTAGAATTTATTGAATTTACACTTTCCTTTGGCATACCTACCACATAGTAAAAAAAAAAAAAAGAACTCACTCAACACACCCGCAAACACAACTTAATAAACTTAGATGGCTTAGAAGCATGGAAAGACGTGTTCACGAAGTAATTTATGTAACGAAGATGTATTCAATAGAATGAATAATACCAATACACGCAGACGATCTCTGTTTCAATGCTGCCACCTTATAAACACTCGGAAATATCAATACCAACATTCGATCGTCTTTGAACCTTTTAAATTCACTTCATCAGTGGATCATATTTTTAAACTATCGATATTCTAATGCTCGTAATACATGCGCTGTTCATGGAGGAACAGTAATTAGTTCCAGTTAACCTAGGAAATATGAACATAGAAAGAGAAAAAGAGATGATCATCTATTCCTAGAAGTAATGGAAGGAAATGAGCCATCATTATCTAGCAATGATATGATTTTAAATTATGGGAACTGGGAACTCTGCCAAGCAACCGCCTAGAGCATTGTCCGTACGAGTCCGCGTACACCTGTAATGTTCTCTCCGCGAACAGACAGATCGTGCAGAGAGTTTCGATGGCGCCGTGGTTAACGCAGTGGCTCTCGGCTTTGATACATTTCTGCCACGGCCGATTAAACTTTTATTATGTTAATAATAATTCAGGTATTATCAACCGGAGTGAGTACCTCGAGTGGTAAAGCGCTGGCCTTCTGAGCTCAAGTTGGCGGGTTCATTCCCGGCTAAGTGCGGTGGTACGTACTTGAAAGTGCTCAAAAACATCAGCCTCGTGTCGGTAGATTTATTGGCACGATAAAGAACTCCTGCGAAACAAAATTCCGCCACCTCAGCGTCTCCAAAAATCGAAACGTAGTTAGTGGGACATAAAACAAATAACATTATTCCAGGTATTATCATACAAACAATTTGTTTGCCCTATTAAAAACATCATTTCGATCTCATACTTACTGTAGTTGTTATTTCGGATTCATTTAAGATGTTGTTTACCGGGCGAGTTGGCCGTGCGGTTAGGGCTGCGCAGCTATGTGCTTGCATCCGGGAGATAATGGGTTCGAATACCACTGTCGGCAGCCCTGAAGATGGTTTTCCGTGGTTTCCCATTTTAACACCAGGAAAATGCTGGGACTGTACCTTAATTAAGGCCACGGCCGCTTCCTTCCCCCTCCTACGCCTTTTCTGTCCCATCGTCGCCATAAGACCTATCTGTGTCGGTGCGACGTAAAGCAAATAGCAAAGAAAAATATGTTGTTTTTAGTGTGTTTCTGTGTTTGTTTGTTTGTTTGTTTGTTTGTTTGTTTGTTTGTTAGTGTGTTTCTGTATTTGTTTGTTTGTTAAATCATCACGGGAAAACACTTGATAGAATTTTTCGAAACGTATTACTTAACTTGAGAGATAGCCCGGGTTGTGTACTAGGATATATTATTTGTTTCGTATACGGTGGTATAGAAATATTGAGATTTGGACTCGATCCAGGAATTGTCAAATATCTCCGTTTGAAAAGCTGTTCATAGCGAAACTTATGCAAAACATAATTCAAAACATACATTTCCATATTATAATACCGGTATATATTTTATATGATTTTGCTGTACGACAGATAATAACGCAGATATCGCGCAGGTGTATGTTGTCAAAACTTCGAGTATCACCGAAAATATTAGTTCTGTCTAGAAACTGTACCTGCACTACAAAATATCTAGACTCTCGGAAGGTCAGGGGATACTATATATATTTTGCTATTGGCTTTACGTCGCACCGACACGGATATGTCTTATGGCGACGATGGGACAGGAAAGGGCTAGGACTGGGAAGGAAGCGGCCATGGCCTTAATTACGGTACAACCCCAGCATTTGCCTGGTGTGAAAATGCGGAAACCACGGAAAACCATCTTCAGGGCTGCCGACAGTGGGGTTCGAACCCACTATCTCCCGAATACTGGGATACTAATAAGAGACCTGGAATTTCATAAGTATTGCGCTCTTCCCAACGAAGGTAAAGGAGTCATCCTTTTTAAAGAACATTCGGCTTCCGATATATGGGTCAGCCAACAAGAAAATTACAGTCATGGGATACATGATTAAGATTATAACGCTCAAGACCGGTATCGGTCGACGGGCTAAAATGTTCTAAGTACTGCGAACGAGAGTATGTCAGTCGCTCTATCTATCTATATCTGTAAGGATTATCGCACAACGTGTGGAGAAACGGCCTCAAGTTGACTGGGAATGTAGTAACAGTTCGTGCTGTGTCCGGTAGGACCTCGGACAACAACCGTTATTGGCGCTGCCTCAAACGAGATTGAAACACTTTTAGGTTTCCTACCGGCACGGCGAAACACTGCGCATCGCTAGACATCATCAAATAACAACCACCATCGCCCAGGCTCTCAGAAAACCGGATTCACCATCCATGAAGAAATCCATGGTTTGGCAGATAATGGAAGCACTGGAAGGATCGATATGATTGTCTACAAAATAACAATGTAGGATATTTATTGATCCAACTGTCCGCTTCGAATCGTCCGAGAGGCAACCCGACAATGTTGATTTGCATTTGCCTGGCGTGAATACCGGAAACCACGGAAAACCATCTTCAGGGCTGCCGACAGTGGGGTTCGAACCCACTATCTCCCGAATGCAAACTGACAGCTACGTAACCCAAACTGCGCAGCCACTCGGTTGATGATGATGATGATGATGATTATTATTATTATTAGCTTCACCTGCTAACCATATGGTTCTAAATTGCTCAGTAATTCGTCGAAAACAGATAATATAATATTGTAACAAATAAATCGCTGCCTGTTTTATTGGACTGATTTAATCTAGGATGGCTCAGTCAGTACACACACAAACACACACAATTGTACTTGAGAACTAATGACAATACTTCACTAATCAGTGGCTATTTATAAAAGTCTCTTGTCCACACAGTTGGTTTCCGGCTGGCTGGTATTTACCTGGAACGGGCGACCCTTCCGTAATCGTGATTGATAGGTCTCACCATTCAATTCACTTCGCACGCATCAGTCACTTCACCTAGCAATTCCCTGTTGTTGGATTCAACAGTACTTGGCTCGACTCCAGATAAGACCGATAACGCGCACAATCAACCCACGTGACTGCTCTACACACTGAACTACTCAACACATATCACACGTCAAGAACACAACACTACTAACAGTATTCTTGTTCGCATCGAGCCTGCTTTTATATACCTGGTGATGAAGTTCTAGTATCTTCAGGGCGCGTCAAGAATAAGAATATTATAGTTTCGCCTTCCAGAAAATCACAGACACACCAGACGAGAAGCACAAACAAGGAGAGGCCGTCACATGCCCTTAGATCAGTCAGGAGGTCCCCGGCCTGACGCACTCATCGCTTCTACGAAATATTGAATGGGGCTACAACAGGACTGACAGCTGTATGAGCACGTGACAATATAAAGCTTCAGAACAGCTCCTAAGCAGTACAAAATTCGGGGAGGTGAATGATATAAATCTTACCTCGTATTACTTGTAGAGGAGCGATTTTAATGCTGAGGACCCAGAAACCCACCTCTAAAATATGGAACTTTTATAGAAAAATAGAATAAATCCTTCGACTTTTTTCCATACCACCTGTGTCATTGACTGAAGTGTATTAAATATGGTTGAACATTTTTTAAAAAATTTCGTGTGGCTATTTCTAGCCGGGTGCAGCCCTAGTAAGGCAGACCCTCCGATGAGGATGGGCGGCATCTGCCATGTGTAGGTAACTGCGTGTTTTTGTGGTGGAGGATAGTGTTATGTGTGGTGTGTGAGTTGCAGGGGTGTTGGGGACAGCACAAACACCCTGCCCCCGAACCATTGGAATTAACCAATGAAGGTTAAAATCCCCGACCCGGCCGAGAATCGAACATGGGACCCTCTGAACCGAAGGCCAGTACGCTGACCATTCAGCCAACGAGTCGGACCTTAAATATGGTGTAAGTATCACAATTCAACACAGGTAGATGCCATTACCTGCTGTGGCACTATGTAGTGGCGGCGATTACGAAAAAGAAAAATGTTCAACCATATTTAATGCACTTCAGTCAATGACACAGGTGGTATGGAAAAAAGTCGCAGGATTTATTCTATTTTTCTATAAAAGTTCCATATTTTAGAGGTAGGTTACTGGGTCCTCAGCATTAAAATCACTCCTCTACAAGTAATACGAGGTAAGATTTATATCACTTTGTGGAGAAAAAATATATATCTTTATTCCATCTTAGCTACCTAAAATGTGGAATTATTAAAAACAGCAATCTGTACAAATCCTGTTGTCTATTATCTAATTATTTCATTTAATTTCTTTAAATAGTAAAAAAAAAATACTTAGCGGAAATACGCACAAAATGTCATTCGACACAGCTAGCAAGTAGTGGAGACTCGCGTAGCAGCGTGTAGAAGCGCGATTAGTATCTGATGGCACAACACATTAGTTGCATACATGTGTCATTGCTCCATCGGTGAAAGTTTTATTGTATAGTATTGAATAAAAATCTTAATATACATATTAACGCAGTAAGTTGGTTAACTGTCAACCATTACTTCTCTGTCGAAATTCGCTCACAGAATATCAAAAACTTACCATTTTGCAGCTATTTTCTTTCACTTTTGTTGTCTCCCCCTACCCCACTGTATTCCCCATGCGTGTGAGCAACCGGGGGCGTGATTATCTCAGTGGCTTAGCTTCTGGCTTCCTAGCCGGAAGGCTGAGGTTCAATCCCAGATCGATCCTGGGTTGAGATGTTCTTCTCGGAAAATCACGTGACGCCAGGAAGGGCACCCGACTTTAAAACTCCAGCAAAAGAAAACCGATCTGTGTCCCTCTGTAGCGCACTCTTTCTTGAATGCGGAGCTATTATCAAGTTAGAAGAAAAATAAATTAAAATCCTCAGCCTGTTTCCATTCACTCCACAGGGTTAGGAATAGAATGAATGAAGCCTCCCATCCAGCGGCGAGGATAGGAATTGTGCCGGCTGCCGAAGCTTGTGGCACTCGGCTGGGGCAATGATTAATGTCTAACAGATAAAATGAAATGATGATAGGGAAACCGGAAAACCCGAAGAAAAACCTGTCCCGCCTCCGCTTTGTCCAGCACAAATCTCACACGAAGTGACCGGGACCTGAGCCACAGAACCCAGCGGGGAGAGGCCGGCGCGCTGCCGCCTGAGCCACGGAGGCTCCAAGATGGAAGAAATACGACTGAAATAAAGATATTATAATAATCACAGAATGACGTGTTTTCTGTAGACAAAACGTCATCATCTGTTGTGAAATGAACGTTGTCCCACGGGCCATAAATCAAAGTGTTGTTGTTACGTTCAGTCTAGTGCAATTTTTAGATGGGTAATGCAGCTAATGGCTGTGTCGCCCATCATTTTATCAACTACAATCAGTGACAAGGTCTTTTGGTACAGCCAGAGCGCACGGTGTGTAGGAGATTCTGAAGGTCAATATCAAAGTGGCAGAGTCATCTGATGCATATCCGGAACGATGACTTGACAAAACATTATCTCCGATGACGGAGTACTGGGTTCGGAAAACAAAACTTACTAACAAAGTAACGGTTCGCATTGGACCAGACCGACTGCAATAATAATAATAATAATAATAATAATAATAATAATAATAATAATAATAATAATAATAATAATAATAATAATAGGGGCCGATGACCTTTGATGTTAGGCCCCTTAAGACAACAAGCATCATCATCAAGCAGCAATAATAATCATAATAATAATGTTATTGGATTTACGTCCCATCAACTACTTTTACGATTTTCGGAGACGCCCGATCAGTTTTTTTTTTTTTTTTTTTTTTTTTTTTACCGAGCTCGATAGCTGCAGTCGCTTAAGTGCGGCCAGTATCCAGTATTCGGGAGATAGTAGGTTCGAACCCCACTGTCGGCAGCCCTGAAAATGGTTTTCCGTGGTTTCCCATTTTCACGCCAGGCAAATGCTGGGGCTGTACCTTAATTAAGGCCACGGCCGCTTCCTTCCCACTCCTAGCCTTTCCTGTCCCATCGTCGCCATAAGACCTATCTGTGTCGGTGCGACGTAAAGCAACTAGCAACAAAAATTTTTTTTTTTTTTTTACAATTTGTGTTATTCGCACCGACACAGATAGGTCTTATGGCGACGACGGGATAGGAAAGGCCTAGGAGTGGGAAGGAAGCGGCCGTGATCTTAATTAAGGGACAGTCCCAGCGTTTACCTGGTGTGAAAATGGGAAACCACAGAAAACCATTTTCAGGGCTGCCGACAGTGGGGATCGAACCCACTATCTCCCGGATACAAGCTCACAGCTGCGCGCCCCTAACTGCACGGCCAACTCGCCCGGTCCTGATCAATTTAAGACTGTCTTATAGGTTATAAGTTCAGACACACGCCGTGTGGAGGGGGGCGGTAGAATAACATCCACGGAATCCCCAGCCCATCGTAAGAGGCCACTAAAAGGGGCCTCAAAGGCTCTTAACTTGGGAGCGTGAGTTGGCGACTACGAGTCCCTTAGCCGAGTCCTGACATTACTTCCATTTACTTGTACCAGGCTCCTCAGTTTCATCTATCCCATCCGACCTCCCTTGGTCAACTCTTCTTCTTTTCCGACCCCGACGGTATTAGAGCATTCGAGGCCTAGGGAATAGTTCATATTCACGCCTTTTATGACCCTTGTCTTTCTTTGGTTTATACCTTCTTTTTTCCCTTCCATCCCTTCCTTTGGAGGATGATTGCCTAGTTGTACTTCCTTTTAAAACAGTAATCGCCACCACCACCTCTCATGATTTTACGATTTGGCTTTGGATAATCCAACTTACGTAATTAGCATTTCTGCCACAACTCGAAAAATGGTCCTTTAACACACTTTCTCCTGGACATAAACATGCTCCTAGAATAGCTCTTAAGATTTCCTTCATTCTCGACTGCGGGCTTAGTTTTATAAAATTCGCTGCAGTCCCCATGGCTACGTAATGGCAGACCTTGTCGTCCGTATAGCATAACTGTTTCGATGGTTGGTTTGAGTATTTTTCCTGTTTTCCAAAACTTGACTTTTCTTTGGTTAATCAATGGATTTATCAACAGATAATTTACTACTACTAAAAATGTTTTCATTCCTCCCCTGAAGGGGGAGGCGGGCCTCTTAGACGGTGATGCCGTCTCTCAGGCCGGGAGATTTGTTGCGGTGAAGGAGATGCTCGGAGAAGGTGAAGGGGTTGGCGGCCGTGGCCTATACTAGGAACTGTCCCGGCATTCGCCTTAGTGCAGGAGAATGGAAAACGACGGAAAATCATTCTCAGGTCAGCCGACGGTTGGGGCCAGGCATGAGGTCCAGCCCTGTCCCGTCTCCCGAATGCAGAGGCGTAAAGCCACGGTAGATCCGTGGCACCCCTCCTCTGCTCGGTTGGCCGGTCAGAGTGCAGAGCTGTTGGTCCACGGACCAGCTGTGTCCACTTGAGGGCCGAGACCCACTCTGCATCTACCGACCAGATAATTTATTTCCAGACATTACATTTACAAAAGTGTTCGCTTTTAAAGTGGAAGAGATACGATAACTGTGATTTGTCCGACTCCTTGGCTGAAGGGTCAGCGTTGTCTTGCGTTCAGAGGGGCGAGTATTTTAAATGCGTCGGATTAATTCTTCTAGCCCGGGCTCTGGGTGTTGGTGTTTGTGTCTAAAGGTATCAGTCTCTAAATAATGCCCGCGAGAGAAAAATGTTGATCTGCAAGGAGCGAGCAGGAGATCAGGCAGGTTAGCGGGGATATTTCGAGATTAAACCAATGAGACCCAACCCCTGCTGCAGTGACCGCAAATGTCCCGTGACAACTGGGAAATTTATGTGACTGGGCACAAGTTTATCTCATTGACCGCAAATGTCCGTGATTTTGTGATGACCGCAAATGTCCGTGACCGCAAATGTCCAGACACCACACAGACAGCTTTTTCTATACGCACTGTCTTTAATTTCCTTTTTAAAGCAATTCAGCCCTGTCTTATGGGTGGGGGTCATCCGAAAATCTTTTCCACATTCTTTGGACAGAAACTGAAAGTTTATGGAGCATTCAAACATTATTCAACACATTTTCTCATAGTCACTTTATTTGTGAATAAACTAATGTCATTAGTTACTCGTATATTACAGTAGTAGACGACGACACTACACATTCACCAACTGTAGGCTAAGTAAAGGTGATATCGATAAGCTTTCAGAATCTCAATACTAGTGTTAGGTCTTACTTGTTTCCGAAAATCAAATTAATTTACTTTTCTTTTCGGCATGTTCGTGGTTAATTTTTGAAACAAAAATACAGATAATAAATAGAGGTACTGCAAACCACGACTGCCTTGGTCCGCTTGTTTTGACATGTCCGTTAGAGCCGCTCTGTTAACATATACAGGGCTGCCAACGCTCGAAGAAGGTATTTTTTAAAAATAAATGCCTCAAAGTAATCATAAAAACCACCTACATAAATGGAATTATGGAAAACCTACAAAAAGAAACCACTTTACTGGGACCGCTCGATAAATATTTGCCTTGGGAGCTCCTGTTGGGGATATCACTAATAAATAAAACACTGAATCACTTTACTTCGTCATGGCTGCCATCTTTATTCTTACTTACTACAAACCAGTACAAAACAAAAGCATAAATACAAGCGATATGGCAGTTCCCAGTAGCTCCGCTAGATAGCAGGAGCTCATACTTGAAATACTAAACTATGTACAGGGAGATTGCATATCCAAATCACATAACGCCGTTAGAGTGTGTACGAGTCCTTTTCTATGAATCTCCAACATCCTCCCCACCCTGGTCTATCTCGAGTGGGATGACCAGCTGGACAGGTCGTGTCACATGGTTTCCGTCCGAGGTGCGAAGAATAACCGTTCTAGTTCTCCCGTCACGTCCTTCCCGTAATTCTTCGACCCGTGCTTTATTCCACATGTGTCTTGGGCGTGTATCCTCTTGTAGTAAAACTACGTCACCGACCCTGATTGTTGACCCGTGGTCTCTGGGCTGGCGAACTTCGTGAAAATTCCGTAATAGTAGCAAATACTCTTTACTCCAACGCTTCCAGAAGTCGTCAGTCATTCGCTGGAGTAGTCTGAAGGTTCTAACAAGGTCTCGCCTGGGTGGTTCTGGTCCAGTAGGTATCGTGGTGAGTCGATCGCCAACGAGGAAGTGGGCTGGAGTCAATACACCACCATTGTCATCATGTTGCGTCAAGGGTCTTGTGTTTAATACGGCTTCTATGCTGGTCAAAACAGTCCGTAGCCCTTCATCATCAATAGTGGAACGTCCAAGTATTTTCCGTAGACATCGCTTGGTGAGGCCAATTAGTCTTTCCCTCCATCCTCCCCACCAAGCGGCACGTGGGGCAATGAACTTCCATGTGATACCTTGCTGGGCCATATAGTGGTGTGTCCGTGCCGCTGTCAGTTCTCTCCACAAGTCTGTTAACTCTGCGTTCGCTGAATGGAATGTCTGAGCGTTGTCGCTGTAGATCGTGTGTGGTATACCACGTCGGCCTATAAACCTCTGCAAGGCCTGTAGGAATTTGTCTGTCGACATGTCACCGCACAGTTCCAAGTGTAAGGCACGCGTTGTTGCACAGGTGAATAATGCAATGTAGGCTTTCTTCATGAGGTTGCCAGAAGTAACGTACAGTGGTCCTGCGAAGTCTAGTCCCGTTACTTCGAATGGTCTGGAAGGACATAGACGATCCAGAGGAAGTGGTGCTTCTAATTCCGTCGGTCTCCTCCGGTGAACAACTTTACACGGAAGGCAAGTGTGTAAGACCTTCTTGATTGTTTGGCGTGCTCGCAAGATCCAGAATTCTGTGCGTAGTTCAGTTAGGATAGCTGAAACACCTAGATGGTGAAGTCTTATGTGAGTTTGTTTTATCAGAAGTTTACAGAAAGCGTGTGACCCATCCAGAAGTATTGGGTGCTTTTCGTTGCTCGAGATGTCTGCGTGTTGTAGCCGTCCGCCTAGTCGGAGGATACCATGTTGTAGAAATGGATTGTAGCGAAAGATCTTCGAAGCTCGTGCTAGTGGAAGATTATTCTTCAGGGCTTGCAGTTCAGAAGCAAAGCATTCCTGTTGAACTTGCTTTATCCAGTACGTTCTTGCTTCTTCCATTTCTGAGGCTGTGAAGTTGTGACAACACTTGGTTTTCTCCTTCAAACATTTCACGAATCGTAGAATCCACGCGGTAACTCTTAAAAGTTTCCAGTATGTACTAAATCGTGAGGCAGCAAACAATGGTTCTGGGGTGGTGGTTGCAAGAACTTGAGTGGTCTTCCTTTCCTCAGGTAGACTCATATTAGTGGGGGTGACATCTCTGGGCCATGAGTAGGAAGGTCCATTCAACCACGAAGGTCCGTGCCACCATGAGTCCAAGGACTCCAGTTGGTGTGCTTGAAGTCCTCTAGAAAGGTGGTCAGCTGGGTTGTTGATTCCGGGACAGTGTCTCCACTGACTGGACGTGGTATGAGTCAAAATTTCAGTCACCCGGTTACAGACAAATGTCTTCCAACGGTTGGGATTACTTCTTATCCACCCCAGTGTGACTGTAGAATCGCTCCATAACGTGGCAGGGATGGACGTTACTCCAGTGGCTTCGTAAAAATAATGTAGAAGTCGGGATCCGACCAAGGCTGCTAACAATTCGAGCCTGGGAAGAGTCACTTTCTTCACAGGGGACAGTCTGGCCTTGCTGCAAACTAAACGAACAGTGTAGGCGTCGTCAACAAGTGACCGGACGTACAATGCGGCGCCGTATGCTCTTTCGGAGGCGTCGCAAAACACGTGCAGTGATATGTCTGTACCGGAATTTGAAATGGCAATCCATCGTGGTATCCGGATTGGAGAGAGGTACTGTAGGTGTGAGAGCCAATCGTTCCATCGATGGGCGAGATTAGGTGGTAAACTTTCTTCCCATGCCAGTCCTTGGCACCAAGTGTCTTGGAAAAGGATCTTTGCAGTGATTGACACGGGTGAAAATAGTCCAAGTGGGTCGTAGAAGCGTGCGGTGGCTTTCAGTAACTGTCGTTTAGTTGCTGGCTGTGTGGATAGTTTTACAGTGACGTCACCTGGGGTTGTAAAGAGTTGGTCTGATTCCGCATTCCAGTCGATACCTAATACTCGTGTCTGCAGTACGACTTCTCGAGTTTCTGCTTTCCAAATGTTCATTAATGGCAAGGAATTCGTGACCCATTTGGAGAGTGGGAGTCTAATGTGGCGCAGGAGGGCTGTCAGTTCATAATAAACAGTAACGGCCGTATTGTCGTCTTCTACGCTGGCAGTGAAGTCATCCATAAATGTGCAAGCATCTAGGAGAGGCGCTGCCGTGGGATAAGTGTTGTAGTGTAGGGTAGCTAGTTCACGGAGAGTGGCTGAGAGGAGGAACGGGCTACAGGTGAGGCCAAAGGGTAGGCGGGTGAATCGGTACGTTACGACGTCCTCTGTTGTCGTGTAGGTTCCGTCTGTAGTAGTGTCGATGCGGTACCAAAGAAATCTGGTGAGATCTCTATCTTTTTCGTCGAGGGCTAGCTGGAGGAACGCCTGGGTACCGTCACATGCGATGGCCTTTCGATGCAATCGAAACCTTAAGAGAGTGGCAAAAATTTCGGGTAGGAGATTTGGACCCATGTGGAGGGTATCGTTGAGGGATGGGAATCCTGGTTCGTGAGAGGAAGCGTCGTACACTATCCTCCATTTAGTGGCATCTCGTTTCTCCTTCTTGACGGCATGGTGTGGCAGATAAAACATATTTCCAGGGATTGCGGTATCGGGGGCTAGTTCCACTTGCTCTCGAAGCACGTAGTCCAACATTAGCGTCTGATACATGTTCTTGAAAGTTGCGTCTTGATGTAGCCGTCTGTGTAGTGTTCGAAACCTTGCCTCGGTTGTTGCCAAATTATCGGATAAGACTGTATCCCGTTTGCGAGGAAGGGACACGACTCTTCGTCCGTCGTGGATGCGGTAATTGTCGTGGAACTCTTGAAGAATAGCAGCATCCGTGTCGTCTAGTTGTCTGTGTTTCGTCTCTCGAATGCCGATTGTCTCGAGGTCCCAAAAACGTCGCATGGAGTCGTCAGATATCTCGTCATTGTTGACTGAGACGTGGTTCGTCATGACATGATTGACAGTGGTACCAGAACGGTTGCCTGTGAGGACCCAACCGAAGATTGTTGGAAGTAGGACTAAAGAGGGTGTGATGGGCTGTGGTGGATCTAGTTTCACGACTTTCCAATAATTGTCTGCACCAATAAGGATTTCAATCGGCAAGTCATCTGCGTCGCTGGTTTTTGGATCAGCGAGTGGCAGATTGCTGTGGTTAAGAGTGACTGCTGGGTGAGATGAATAAGTGTTGGCACTTTCGAAAGCTGTGATAGTGACGGCGGTTTTTGTCGAAAATCCAATAATTTCAAATTGGGTGAGTCGACGTGGCTGAAAGCTATTGCTAGTTGTTTCGAAGGCTGTGACTGCTAGGTCTCGAGTACAGATTACTGGTAGCTGTAGAGTGTCCAATAATGACGTGGCAATAAAACTTGATTGACTTCCAGCGTCTAGGAGGCATCGTGTGATTTTGTGTGCCCCTGTTGGTCCTTGTATCTGAACACGGGCTGTCTGCAGAAATGAAAAACTGGGTGGCCCTGTTTCAATCTTTCCGACAGAAGTTGACTGGGATTGGCTCTGGTTGCAGATGGATACGTGGTGAAGTTGTTTGCATTTAGAGCATGACACTCTGCCCTTCTTGTTGCAGTTCTGGACGTTGTGACCTCGATTGAGGCACAGAAAGCATCTTTTGGAGAGTTTCAGCTTCTCCACCCTAGCTTGGGGTAGGACTACTTGTGTGCATCCCTGTGCCCAGTGACCTCTGCTTTCGCAGAAGGCACAGAATGGTGTTATTGCGGGCTTGTTCTGCTCCCTCCTTAACTTTTGTGGCCTAGTACTGACTTGGAGAGCAGCTGCTGTAGGCTGGTAAAGTGATGGAAGTGCGATGCTGGTCTCTCCCCTGAGTTTCTGAGTGCTAAGGGCCGCTTCTACCTCCTCACGAAGAAATTCTATCAGAGACATCATATGACCTTCGGGGATTTTATTGCGCTTTGCGTGAATTAGCCAACGTGTGCAGATTGCCGCTGGAAAAGCTCGTAAAATCTTCGGGGCAATCACGCGTCCGTAAACATTAATGTTTTCTCCGAGCGCCTTGAGGGCTTGAACTCTACGGTGGCACTCCAGGTATGTCACGTTGAGATCATCAGGATTCTCTGATAATGTGGGTGGTAAATTCTCCAGGTAGTTCAGATGAGCCTGAATTATTTTATCCTTGTCGCCATAACGTTCAGTAAGTAAAGTCTTGACCTGGGCGTACGTTTCTGAACTAAGTGCTATACCATCGACGAGTTGCTTGGGTTCCCCTCGTAGATATCCTCGTAATAACACGTGCTTGCTAATGTCTGGAATCGTGGTGTTGTTATCAACTGCTGTCTCGAACTGTTCCCAGAAACGAGACCAGGACTCTATGTCACCTGAGAATGGCTCAATGTGTATTGTCGGGAGTTTAAATTCCGGAACAACTGGGGGTGGAACATAGTAGCTAGAACTGGGAATGGATGCTGACGCATTTGTCTCTGCTGGTTTCCGTGTAAGAATTTTGTTGGCATGCTGTATAGCTCTTGTTGCACTGTCGACATAGTTTTCACATGCCTGTACATCTGTTTCATAATCTGTGTCGGGTAACCGGTCGTGTATAACATCATCTGAGGAAACTAATAATTGCAAAGTGTTCTGAAGTCTATCACGAAGATATTCTATTTCGTCATAGTCTGGTGTACTTGTTTTGTCTTTTAAAAGATTGACAAAGCGCGTTAAATTAGCTCGCAGAGTAGTTCGCTTTCTTTTCAGAAGGGACAGGTCTTGTATAGACATCGCTGACGGTGTGACAGACGGGCAATTTATGACGGCTGAGGAGGGGGTGCAGATGAACGTGCTGCAGGCAGGGCTTTGTTCCCGTGACAGTAGGTAGTTGGGCCGGTAATAGTCCGCCTTGTTTCCAGTAGATGGCAGCACTTGTCACACAGACCGGCGTGAAGTTGTTTTAGAAAGAACGATATTCTTGAAGCATGCAGAAATAATATCTACACCAATGCAATAATGCCGTATAATCCCCATATAACATGCTACGTTAGTGATTCAGTACATTGTATCTCAGAAGAAATAACTGTTCTACTCATCGTGATCCTGGGTCGAGTGGCGTGATGAAACATTCCCTTTACAGGAGATCCGTGGTTACTTGGCGTGAAAGTTCTCCAAATCTTGAAAGTTCGTGATGAAACGTATCGTAACTTGAACAGATGGGTTATTTCGGCACCATAAATGTTGGGGATATCACTAATAAATAAAACACTGAATCACTTTACTTCGTCATGGCTGCCATCTTTATTCTTACTTACTACAAACCAGTACAAAACAAAAGCATAAATACAAGCGATATGGCAGTTCCCAGTAGCTCCGCTAGATAGCAGGAGCTCATACTTGAAATACTAAACTATGTACAGGGAGATTGCATATCCAAATCACATAACGCCGTTAGAGTGTGTACGAGTCCTTTTCTATGAATCTCCAACAGCTCCTTAGCCGCTTCCTCTGTGGATGCACACTGGGTTTGGCTATTTCTACCAAAATTTGGTTGATATGATGCGATGTGTTTCCTAACAATATAAACGGTATTATTTAATAATTAATGGTAGCTGATTATTGTTCTACAAAATCAATATTTCTAAGTTTAGATTATGAAGTGAGTAATAAAAAACATGCTTTATTTTAAAAACTGTATAGTAATAAAAATAAATATCAGTCTAAGTAAAACCATTAATTATAACGTGAATATCCAATTTATTGACTTAGAAAGATCTTCTAGGACTATCGTGTGAGCAGCATGGAAATAGCGCGCCTGTATTAGTGTTGTCATCCAGGGAGAACAGCAAAACTACATAATAGGAACGTGGGAAAAGAAATCGAAAGAGGATGGGAATAGAGAAGATGCATACAGCTAGCAGTAAGAATATGTATGTGGAGGTATCCTAGATTCTCTGACGTAGTTAAAGTCTAGGAAGTAGCCTACCTCAAATGTTAAGTTTAGGCCTATATTATGACTAGCGGTTGTACCCGAGCTTCCCTACGGAATTCTGCATTGTATAGGGCAGGGATGGCGAACCTTTTCCAACTAGTGTGCCATTTTAAGTCTGGTTTATTATTCTCAACTGTCTACTGTGCCACTTGTTATTTTCCTTTGGAATGGCTACAATCCCCCCAGCCCCTCGACTTACATCCATAATTCCAAATTATGTTTCATAATATGTTATTACATATATATTGTAAAATATTACTTTTGCTTGCACGTTCTGTGGTCGTATTTTGCCAATACCGCAGAGATACATTTTTAAATATGTAAGATTTAAAATACCTAACATAATTTATTTAAAAAGGTATATTAAGTGCCCAATGTAACACACTTCTTTATTAAGTATTATTAGATATAGAAATCAAAATTACTAATATTGCTAAAGGGCATTAAGTGAAATATCGTTCTCAACTTCATTGTGGAACTTGTTGCTGAATCTTAGTAGCCATGTCATTTATGTTAGGTTCATAACTTCTTGTCTTCAATAACAAGCAAGAAGCACTTAGATCTGAACCAAGACGGTTTCTAACTGTTGGCGTTCATTGTAGAAAATAGTGTAAGTAGCGCTGAAGCAAGTTTCTTCATGGGAGAGGCTGTTCCTCTGTTCAAGCATTAAGTTCTCCGGTTTGTGGAGAGAGTATTCACCATCACACTCGATTTTCATTAATTCTTTACCAAGTTGTACGATTTTTTTCCCCATGTACTGCTTTCTTGAAATCCAGTCAACCACATTTCTAAACTGTCAATATCTAACCACTCAAAAAATTGACCTTTATATCACTCATGTGTGCAATATGAGGCTTTGAAATAAAATGCCATAGTTTTTCCAAATCTCAAAACTGGATAATCTTTTGGCAACTATTTCTCTTACAAATTTCAAAGCAATAAACAGTTACACAACCACACACACACTTAACTTCACTAATTGACGGATGTGGGTGAGTGAATGCCTGGCCGGCTGCATCTGACATTTATATCTATCAGTGTTGCCATAATGCACGTCCGAATGGAACCTGAATTTAGATTTTCGGTACTTATATCTTAAACGTGAAACATTCTGACTATACGATGTATGAGATAAGTATAGTCTATAGAACAAGACGTGCATAAGAACGTTCATATGTGCATGTGGTGTGCCGCCGAAATTGTGTTCGCGTGTCACCTAGTGACACGCGTGGCATAGGTTCGCCATCCCTGGTATAGGGTATCAAGAAATTCTAGATGAAGTCGTATACACGTTGTGAATAAGATTGTATTAAAATGCATAATAATATAGGTATTTAAAAATAAATTTTAGGCGCCTTCCCTTAAACTACCATTTCATCCATCGTGAATGAAATTATTTATAGCCTGTATTGTAGTTCTCCATTCCGTGACTTTACATACCGATTTTCATTACATTCTGTTCACATTTTCTCGTGGCTTGAAATGGATATGGGCTTAGCAAAAAAAAAAAAAAAAAAAAAAAAAAAAAAAAATCGAAATGTCACGAATATTACTATCATAGCCGGTACGGTAAACATGTATAAGACATAAATGATCGGAAATTTAATTCTATATAACTTCAGTAATGTAGTATTCATCGATAGGACGACTAATAACATAAATATTTGGGAATTGAAAGTTAGGCCCTCCCCTAAACTACCATTTCACTCAGTGTGAATATCATTATTTATAGCCTAGAATTTAGTGCCTCATTCCCCGACTTAACATAGCAATTTTAATTAAATTATTTTCAGCCGTTTTCTCGTGATGCGCATCATACATACATTCATACAGACAGTCAGACAGACATTACGGAAAATTAAAAAGTGCATTTTCCTTGTTACACTGGACACGATCGATACAGAAATACTTATTTTTTTTATATTTTGAGCAATGTACAGACAAAACTCAGAGAGAGAGAGCGGGGGGGGGGGGGGCGCAGAGAGAGATATTAAATATTAACATATTAATTAAAGATACGTCCAAGTACTATTTATAGGAAGTACTCTATTATTATTGTGCTTTTACGGCCGCATTGGACCACTGTAGTCAATTTCTGTCCGGTCTTCTATGATGGTTTATGTTTTGTTTCTTTTCTGATCTTCCAGTATTTCTTCATTCTATCTGATCTTCGTTGTCGTTCTTCTTCTGAAAATATCCTTCTAGTTGTTTCTCTTTTATCACATTTTGGTAGGAATCTAACTTTACTATTCTTCAATTTATTTACTTTGTTTGATTTATTCTTTAAATCCTCCAGTGTTATGTTTAATTCTTTCATGTCTTCTTTTATTTCTTTTATCCAGACAGGTTGTTGATTTTGTTTCCAAAGCTTTTCCAAAATTCTGCGTATTAACCTGTCTTGAGGTGTTCTCAACAGATGGCCAAAGAATGATATTCTCTCCTTTCTTATAAAATCCGTTATAGATTCTATTTCCTGATATAGTGCTGAATTTGGAATGATGCTCCATTCTCCTTCTTTTTTGGTACTTCTTATTAATGCATGTTCTTAATATACTTCTTTCTATTCTTAAAATTGTGTCTATGTTATTATTTTGCTTTAGTTTAAATAATGTTTCACTTCCATAAGTTATTTCAGCACTGCCTTCGTGATGTTCAGGCCGTACTGTACGTTCGATGACGTCACACATAGAGGCGAACTGTTTCCTCCGTCCGACCCGTGTAATGCAAGGACGTGATGCGTCTGTACCTTGTGTAATTATGAAATATTTACAAATGTTATATTAATATTACAGGTGAGATCACTAACACCTGTAATCGCTCATAACTCGTAACTCAGGTCTATGTAATTTTAGGAGAAGTACGATTGAAGTGCGATCTACGCGGTCAAAGCTTCAGTGTTTTACTCGTCAATGTACCCAACAAATAATTATTATGCATTAATACAAATATGGAGACAACAAACGTACAATAATAAATTTTACTTCTATACCTCTAGATGGCCATAAATACAGTAGCTTTCTTAGGTTTTTTTTTTTTTTTTTTTTTTTTTTTTTTTTTACACTTCTGGCACTATCCTTGGAAGACTTTCTTGAAATCCTTTCTTCTATACAAACATTTGTATCATTTTTTGTTTAGGAGATGCCCATGTTTTCCCAAATATTAATGCACTGTTCATTCAAATGTAGTAGTTACTTCCCACATTCACGGTAACCGCCGAGGAATGGTTCTTACTTGCTTTAATTTTGGGGAGAGGCAGCACGTACTCAACATTATGAACCCAAGAAATAACCATATGTAGATTCTATTGGTTACTATCCACTTTTATACTTGTTCTGTATCAACAATGAAACGCTCTGCTATAAATCTGTGAAACAAGAAAGTCAAAAGCAGAACTCGTCATCAGCTCTGGATAATGAGTGAAACATACACCTTTATTCTTCGTAATAGGTATTTTTTCGGTTGGAATTTTTGTTTCTCATAAAGGTTACCTGCCCCTATACGAAGAAAATGAAAATATTAATGTCTATTTACTTGTATAGTTGTAGTTTCGCCGTGGTATGCACAAGTTCTCAGCGTTGTGGTAAATGCGAACTTTCGCACACTGTATTTAAATTTGTAGCACATTATATTTCCACAAAAAACGTGTTATACGATAACAATTAAATGAATAAATTACACGAGAAGTATTACGTCCCTTGAATTTACATTACTCACCAGGTGAAGATACCATGTCTAACCTGAACCATTAGGTCTCATTATCTTAATAACAGGTGTTTACGTAAATGCTGATGTGATAAATTTAAAGAAAAAACTTGCAATATACTTAAATATAAATTGTTGTCTCTCAATGGTCACAATTATCCTAAGAATGCCCCCAATCATTTGGATTACATTCACAAGTACAGTATGTAACATTCGCTTAGCTCGCCTCAATCGATCAGCTGATAGGCTTGGCGCGCTTTCTACAGTACGGCCTGTATATTACGAAGGCAGTGATTTCAGGTTGGACTACAGTCTTATAATGTTTCAATTTTGTATTTATTTTATATTTATATTTATATTTATATTTATATTTATATTTATATTTATATTTATATTTATATTTATATTTATATTTATATTTATATTTATATTTATATTTATATTTATATTTATATAGTTGGATTATCTTTAATATTGTGTATTGTAATAAAAATAACTGCATGTGTTAATTATGGTTACAATAAAGTGGTCACCCGTGACTGTCACTTGAAAGAAGTTGATGGGCGTCATCATATCGTTTGTATCAAGTCAATGAGTTCTCTTTTTAACGGTCTTCAGATTAAAACTGTTAAAATGCGTTAAAGCGATTGTTGTTTTTATTTAAAGCCCGTCTGGTGGCCATGATTGTTGAGGCGTCAAGTCTATATGGTCAGACACCGTGGTTAGCCGGTTCGAGTCCCGTTGGTCGAAAAAAAATGTTCGCCATTAAAATGTTGGCTGGCAGGGTAGGAGAGGTGGTGGTATACAACTTCTAATCACTAGATTGCATGCCAAAGGCCTGGATTCAATTCCAAACCTCTGCGCAGTGTTCATATGGAGTGAGGCCATAACATGCTGTTGATGGTGATTCGTCCCATGGACGGGGTCATAAACACCCCTTGGTGTTCTGTGACAGGAGTAGGCCACGTGCCGATACCTGATTTCACCCCCTGCCTGGTTCGGCTCTATAGCTAAATGGTTCGATTACTGGTGTTCAGTCCTGAGGGTCCCGGGTTCGATTGCTGGCAGGGTCGGGGATTTTGACCTTCATTAGTTAATTTCAATGGCTTTGGGGCTGGGTGTGTGTGTTATCTTCCGAATTAGAAATCATCCTAGACAGGGCCCCATTCTCACAGACGTGCAGGTCGCCCATGTGTGTCACCTGCACCAGGCGAGCCGAACATGTCCTCGGACACTCCCAGCACAAAAGGCCATACCATAAATATTTTTAATTTTTTAACCTAATCTGAACTAAAATATAAATATGTTAATATTAAAATATTATTCGTCTCTTAAGTCATCATTCCTAAAGCTGGTTGGGTCCTTAAAAAGGACCGCTAAAGGTTATACGATTATCGGTATTCGTTTCGGTGAACTTTGTCTCCCCCCTCCCCTCTCTGCCTCCACCAAAAATATTGACGCATTATCACCAACTCTGAAGATGGCTTTCCGTGATTCCCCATTTTGAAACTAATTACATGATACATTTTTAGCTTAAGGACATGGCCATTAGCTTTCCTGTCCCGGCGTCGCCAAAAGTCTACCTGTTTCTTTTTGTCTTTAAAACGTTCCTGAAGTGAGTGAGGGCAGAGGTCTTCAGAGGGCAATCTCTTTAAGAAATTATTTCCAATGACGCGGAAGATTGTCGAAGATGCCAATTAATTCTCATCATAGATAAAGAGTATCTTCAACCTTGCCCCTGATCGTCAGATACGCTCTTGAACGTTGGAATATGACTCACCAGAGTAATGTCCAAACTGTGTGTTACAGACAATTTTATTACTGCGAGCGATGCTATGTCACCGCTAGATGTAAATACGATTAATTCGGCCTCCTTTATTTTATCTTCCTCCGACTTATCTTGCTCAACTATTCTTCTCTTCTGTGCTGGACTACCCATCGTTTCCGATTTTTCCGTCCTTTTCTTTCCAGTTGTCACATCTCCGATTTTCGAAGTCATGTGTCTGGTGATGGATGCAGCCGCAGTTAGGTGATCTTATACCCAGGAGCGTACATTTTCGCCTTACTCCTTCTTGTCTCCCCTATGATAAAAAATCACTGGGTTTTATAGGAAGACCAGGAGAGTTCTTAGTTCTTCTCATGTACTGTACTATTGGCTTTCTGTAAAATATGTAGTCTAGACTAAATGTGAAACGTCCCTCTATTTTAAATCAAATTTGTTCCATACTACTGTTCAACCGACGAAGAAAACTACTGTTTTCTACGGGTTTTATGTTCGGGCATGGATGTTAGTACTCAGAACCACGGAAACCCCCAGCAGCTTCCATACTATAAATGGGACTGGAACTTTGGTGGAAGTTGCATTTTATTCTGGCCTGTACCAAAGAAACAGGAGAAAAAATACTGCATCCATCAAGAAATGGCGACCGTTTGGACTTCTCTGTATAAACCTAATATTATACGTTTTCGTAGAAGGGCAGTGTATCTGCGATGAGAGAAAATCAGGTTTGGAAATGAAGGGTTTCGTAATATATGTAGTATTACCGTAAGCAATAAGAAATATGATTATGAGGCATGCATGATCTGAATACAAATAATCAAACGTGGTTTCTTACGAAATGTATCGTATACAATATGAATTCAATTTTTTAGTATTTCTGAAGAGAAATCTTAGACAACGAAATTCTTGAAACTTAGAAATGACAATTATATAGAATGAAAAAATAAAATTCACTTGATAAATACAATTTATTGATGTGATTATATAAACATCACACTTTGAGGGACTAGTTTCGACCTTAAATCTAGGTAATCTTCAGTCACATAATCAAAAATTGACAAAACTATATTAACATATTGTGTTCCTTACAACAATTATGAAACTCAGTCTTAAAATATAATGGCACATGTTGCGTTTATTCCATGGTTTATTCCATAAGGAACATAAATCAAAAGCAAATTCTTTCGTATTAAAGTTACGTCCATTTGACTTCTCATAAAATGTTAAAACTGAAGTGAATGTTGTGATGTATCACGCCAGGTAACATCGAATTGTTGAAGAATAGAAAACCTACAACCTGTTTTCCAGTCAGTGACCGGGTCAGGGATGGAATGAATGAAGCCCCCATCTTGCGGCGAGGATAGGAATTGTGCCGGCTGCTGAAGCCTGTCGCACTCCTCTGGGGCAATGATTAATGACTGAGAGATGAAATGAAATATTATATTTGAGAGTGCTGCTGGAATGAAAGATGACAAGGGAAAACCGGAGTACCCGAGGAAAAACCTGTCCCGCCTTCGCTTTGTCCAGCACAAATCTCACATGGAGTGACCGGGATTTGAACCACGGAACCCAGCGGTGAGAGGCCGACGCGCTGCTGCCTTTTTTTTTTTTTTGCGTCGCACCGACACAGATAGGTCTTATGGCGACCCACAATGTTTTAACACATGTACCATTAGATTTTAAGACTGTGTTTCATAATTAATTTTAGGAACATAATACCGGTATGTGAATATATGTGTCGATTTTAGATTATGTGGCTGAAGATGATGACCTAGATTTAAGGCGAAATTAGTCCCACAAAGTGTGATGTTTATATAGTCATATCAATAAATTGTAATGGTTAGGTGGATTTTCTTTTCATTCTAATTGTTATTCAATACGGATCAACATGAAGATTATTTCATATGATACTTAGGAATAAGTTTAGAAGAAATGTGTCAGCCGCCGGGATTCGAACGTAAATCAATATAAAAAATATTGCCGTATGTCGCCCGTCCTAATTGAGACTAGGGAATTAGGATTAATGTCTTGAGAGCTGAAGTTTTATTCGTATAACTACAGTATATCAATATTTTAAAATTTCAAACGCATCCAAGGGTTTATTTGTACCAAGAACATGCGAAGAGAGAGGGTTGATGATAGCAGTAACTGTTGCTTGCTAGACGGAAGGTGAATGTACTACGTGGTTATCCCACACGGAGCCTCAGCGCCACAGGTAATGATCCAATTTTCATTCGCTTGTTTTCTTGTGAATTATTTTACGTAATAGCAGAGCTATTGGCGTCCAGTTAGTTTAACAGACCAGTGTACTATAAATGAAGATATCACGTTATATGGACACTATGCTGTTTCTTCTATTTCTTTCCGGGCCTTTTCCCCATTTATATCGTAACATGAATTAATCCCTGCTTAACGGCCAGATGTCATTCCCGACGCCGACCCTATGTGGAAGGGTGTATTTACTATTACATGTTTCTGCGGTGGTTAGTAATGTGATATGTTGTGTGTAGGTGAAGATCTGTATTAAGAATATAACTGGAAGAATGAACCAAACGTGGTAAAATCCTCTGCCTTGCTGGGAATCGATCCCGATACCCCATGAACTGAAGGCCACTACGCTGAGCATTCAGTCAAAGAATTCGAACTAAATGGACACCGTGCTCCAAATAGTTCATTACTTCCATACATTCACGCTATAATCCCCGACCCGACCGGGAATCGAACCCCTAACCCCGTGAACTGAAGGCCACTACGCTGACCAAGTAGTCAAAGAAGCCGAACTAAATGGATACCGTGCTCGAGATAGTTGGTTACTTCCCCGACCCAGCCGGGAATCGAACCCGGGACCCCTTGGACCGAAGGTCAGTCATTTAGTCATCCGTCACTGCAGCGACTGCACTCAAGAAGACCAGCAAGTGTCACTGCAGGGCAACTCATTGCAGATGGATTTGACCTAAATGAAAGCTGGAAGCATGAGTGGTCAACAAAAACACTGGGAACAAGTGTCCACCATCTTGATCCCACAAAGAAGCCAAACGGTTTTGACTTACCGAGGGACCTCTGGTGCCGTATCAACAGGTTAAGGATTGGACATGGTTATTGCAATTATTTCAGGTACAAGTGGGGTTGGATCAGTTTACCAATGTGTGATTGTAACCTGGAAGAACAGACGATTGAGCATCTGGTCCAACGCTGTCCTCTTCATTCGTATCCTGGCACTCCTGACGATTTGTTCGCTCTCACACCCAGTTTAACTGAATGGCTGAGAAGGATGGACTTTAAAGTTTGATTATGCCTTGTATTATATTGTATAAAATCACCATACGATTTAATAAATTTAGTCATGGAGCCGAACCTTACATACATACATACATACATACATACATACATACATACATACATACATACATACATACATACATACATACATACATACATACATACATACATACATACATACATACATACATACATACATATCCATTACAGACCGTTATGCCTTTCAGCGTTCAGTCTGAAAGCCTGTGTGAATTAACTAAGCACCTCCACAATCCTCCATTTGTAACTAGCTCTGTGGCCTCGTTTAGTGATTTCCCTCTTAAAACAATAATCACCACCAGCACCACACATGACTCCACCACCGAAGCCGGTTTATACATACAGCTTCATTCACTGAGTTTCCTCAGTTCTTTGGCTGTGAATGGCCTAATTTGGTGGTGTCGATTGTTTCGCATATGCTCTCCGTGTTTGCAAGATCCTAGGACATGAGCAAAGGGGCTTTCTGGCCGATGGGGTAAAGGCGTGCTCGGTTCGCCCGGAAGGACGTGGGTTCGAATCCCCGTCAGGAAGTCGTAAAATTTAAGAAACGAGATTTCCACTTCCGGAGGTGTATGTGGTCGTGAGGTTCACTCACCAAAAATGAGTACCAGGTTAATTCCTGGGGTCAAAAGCGGCCGGGCGTAGAGCTAACCACTCTACCCCATCACGTGCCGAGGTTAATCTTCCACTCTACCAAGCTCGATAGCTGCAGTCGCTTAAGTGCGGCCAATATCCAGTAATCGGGAGATAGTGTGTTCGAGCCCCACTGTCGGCAGCCCTGAAGATGGTTTTCCGTGGTTTCCCATTTTCACACCTTAATTAAGGCCACGGCCGCTTCCTTCCCACTCCTAGCCCCTTCCTGCCTCATCGTCGCCATAAGACCTATCTGTGTTGGTGCGACGTAAAGCAAATAAAAGAACAGGTAATACAAATCATAAAAGTAAAAATTTAAAAAATACTGCGGCAGCGCATGGAACAATTTCTTATAAAGACACGTTATCTGCGGAGCAGCACGAGTCCTCTAGTTCTATATTAAAATCGATGCAGGGGTTCTTTCAGCAGTTTGTCTGTACTCTGAAGTAAGCTGAGGAGTTACATGGTTTAAACTCAATTGTTACATTAAAATATGGAAGGATGTGCACTCATAGTACCCTTTTAGCCAATGGGTAAAGGCAGAGTGATACACACGATACGATGTAACTCTTTCATAACTCCCAAGAAGGAGAAAGCAAATGGTGGGTTACACAATATTCAAGTTGGTTGTGTGATCTTAGTTACGCCACGTTTCAATCTGAAGACGAGCCAACCTTTTGCTCAACAGAAAACTGTCGATTTGATTCGCAATTAACGCATAGCCTCCTGGTTCTGCTTAGTGAAACTAATCAATAGTTGAGTTGTTTATTCATTTGATATACTTCTGTGGCCACAAACTCTGCGAACGTGTGTGAACTGCAATGTAATTGCGTAATTCACAATGTGAAGCGAACAATGAAACAGGAAATAAACAGTGAGGGAAATCGAATTCAGAATTGCCGGCTTCAAAGGCAGGATCTGAGTGCCTGAAGGTAAGTTTAACATCAAATTCTCACACCATTCCTTCACCTGCTTCTCTCTGAACATCTATATTTATAAAATTTTGTCTGTACATTGCTCAGAATTTGAAAAGAATGGTATTTCTGTATCGGTCATGTCCACAGTAACAAGGAAATGCACTTTTTACTTTTCCGTAATTTCTGTCTGTCTGTCTGTCTGTCTGTCTGTCTGTCTGTCTGTCTGTCTGTCTGTCTGTCTGTCTGTCTGTCTGTATGTATGTATGTATGTACACGCATAACGAGAAAACGGCTGAAGAGAATTTAATGAAAATCGGTGTGTGAAGTCGGGAGATGAGCCACTACAATCTAGGCTATGAATCATAATATTCACGCTGAGGGAACTGGTAGTTTAGGGGAAGGCCGAAAATTTACTTCTCAAATATTTATATTATCAGTGGTCCTATCGATAAATACTAGATAACTAAAGTTATATATAATTAAATTCCCGATCATTTATATCTTATACATGTTTACTCTTACCGGCTATGATAATACAGATATTCATGAATTTGTATTTTTGTTGCCAAGTCCATATCAACGCCGAGCCACGAGAAAATGAGTTAACAGAATTTAATGAAAATCGGTATATAGAGTGGGGGAATAAGAAACTACATTCTAAACTATAAACAATTTTATTCACCTTGGATGAAGTTGTAGTTTAGGGGAAGGCGTCTGAAAATTATGTACCTATGTTAATGGTCCTATCGAAAAGTACTACATAACAAAAGTTATAGAGAATACAATTTCCGATCATTTATGATTTATTCAGTTTTACCGTACCGAATATGATAAGAGAGGTATTTCAGAGTCGTAAACTAAATGTGAAGGCCCACAATATCGAAAGCGCATAACATTGATCAACAATAACATTACATTGACCATTGTTTGTTGTGGTGTTCTTTGTCTGTTTTGCTGCAACTCAACTCCGATAAATGGGATCACTGCTACGTACCGAGTATAACAGTCTGACTGAATACTGGCGGGAAATAGCTGGAGAGTTAGAAAACTTTCTTCTTTAGCATGCAATTCCTCTGGTTCATACATTTTCTGATACTGCTGGTATGTAACACACTGGTTCTTCATAGTATTCCAGCAATTCGATCCCTACTCTGACGCGCTGTTTTGAATGAGCAGTGTGCACACTTTTAAGGCAGAGGCTCACTTACTCGTTCGTAGCAGCCAAATTAGCAGTGAAGAGGGTGTTTCTCCTCTGGCTTGTTGGAAAAATTTGCCTCCATGTCAGATGTTTCCGCTGCCAGTGTAGTGAATTGAGATTTTCCGACTCATCGGGTACTCCTAGGAAACAGATCAGTAAAAGGGAATAGTTTTTTGCCCTGGGGCTCTCCACTATTCGCCCCCACCCCCACCCCCGCCGGAAAAAGAAGAGTGTTCACGGATCACGGCTGTCTGCGGCTTGGTCATTCCAGCTCTGGAAATTTGGATTTGAACTGTTAGATCGGCAGCGTAGTACTGTTCGTTAAAAGTGAGAACCTGTGTGGTTTTTCATTTGATCGAGTATTTCATATGAAAGCATTGCTTTTAATCGCACCATGCCTACTGACGTCATTGTAATGACCTATGTTCATTTCAGTTGTGAAAACCACTAAGACAGTCTTTCTGAGGATGTAAAAAGGCAGGTGGAGAGTGAGTGTCTGCCATTATAATGAAAACTCCCCAACCTGATTGTGACTAATGGTAGGCAAGCGGGCCTATCATTACAATGAAAATTCCCTATCGCTGTCTTCATACGAGAAAATACGTTTGGTGATTTCCCCAACGTTAAGAGCTATACAATTTAATACAATCTTGCTCACAACGTGTACACTACCTAACCTAGAGTTCTGTATACAATGTAGAATTCCGTAACTGAGCGCGGGTACATCAGTTAGTAGATAATATAAAATTTAGGAGAACCGAGTCGCTCAGGCATGGCAACTCGATTAGGATGTCTGTCGCTCATTTCGTTGAAGCTCTTCACTTGATATCTTCATTTAGCGAGAAAGCAACAGTGTCATAGTGGATAATAATAATAATAATAATAATAATAATAATAATAATAATAATATACAATGTGAACTTTGACAGCCGGTGATGGCAATCAAGGCCGAACCTTCTGGCCGTGATTCACACACACACACACACACACACACACACACACACACACACACGCACACACACACACACACACACACACACACACACACACCCCCCTGCCTTCGTGACGTCACGGAGTTGCAGTTGCTGACGAAAGGTCTGGAAAGACTTCGTCTGGATCACGACTATCCAGCCCAGGTATGACTGAATAATAATAATAATAATAATAATAATAATAATAATAATAATAATACCCGTAATTTATTTCAGACGTAGTAGCTAAGTGACTTTTCGGTAGGTTCTCATCACGGTGATCACGGTTCGATTTTCGATCAATATGAGTTTTTAGAAACAATATTCGGCTCCATGGTTAAATGGTTAGCGTGCTGGCCTTTGGTCACAGGGGTCCCGGGTTCGATTCCCGGTAGGGTCGGGAATTTTAACCATAATTGGTTAATTTCGCTGGCGCGGGGGCTGGCTGTATGCGGCTGTTCATCTTCATTTCATCCTCATCCCGACGCGCAGGTCGCCTATGGGAGTCAATTCAAAAGACCTGTACCTGGCGAATCGAACTTGTCCTCGGACACTCCCGGCACTAAAGGCCATACGCCATTTCATTTCATTCATAATGTCACATTATCAGTTGTTTGCATTCCACTTAAAACTGTAAATTAAGTGACTTAATAATAGTCATTTCCAATGGACAACGAAGGACTGGGAATTTGTCCTTTAAAGGGGTTATTTAATTTTTTTACTGTAAGTGCAAGCATAGGCGCCCGCAGGATCTTTTCCAGGGGGGGGGGCACATTAACAATTTTCTTGAATATAAAACCAATATAACGTCAGCAACATTAAATTCTTTACAGAAATTTCCAGTTATAACAGATGCTAGATGACTGTCAGTAAGTTCAGTTTATGAAATAATCTGGTATGATATTAAACAATTGAACATCAACATTTTTAGAATTCCAGGGGGGGGGGGGGCAAGTGCCTCCCTTGCCCCCCCTTGCGGGCGCCCATGAGTGCAAGACTGCCCTCAACCTTGAGCACCAAAGTATTGGGTTAGGCATCGTCAAACAAGAGCTACTAATTTATACGGAGTTTGTTTTCCTGCTTTATAAATTTACATTGTGATTATGTTGGTAATGCAGTGTTTCTTGAGCGGCGCGCCTTTCGTTGACGTCAGTGTGTGTCAATATTGACTTTTGGGTGACCAAGTTGTTTCAACGTTTGTGTAGTTAGGTAGTCAAGAGATGGGATGCGGAACTAAAGCCTTGGTCTTGAAAACAACTGAAAATCAGGTAGCGCTGGGAGCTTGTTGCTAATACGAAGCATCTTCACGCGTCCAGGCGCCAAATTGTTACATCGATAGTTGTGATCTGGTTTGGTTAGTTAAATTCAAAATAATAGCTTTGATAAGTTGACAGCCTCTTGAACCATTTGACTGGTAATTTCACAACTGTTGTTTCTTTGTGAATGTTTGGTACATATTCCTCTATATTGTCTTTGTACAGAATTCCATCGTATAATAATTCGTCGCCTTCCTCGAGAAATGTCATCGTGTTGTAAAGCTTCTGAGCTTTGCAAACCTCCCGCTATAGGAGTGACGGAGTCCCATTTTCATTTGACAGGCCAGGATTCCTTGGAAATAACTGTGCGAACGAAATTAAATTCGGTGGGATGCTATCTTTCATGGGGCTTATGGAAGAGAGTAGAACTGACTTAGGGGAGGTAACGAGGAAAAAGAAAATTTGAGGTGTTCTTAATCGAACACCGTAGTACGCAACATAGTTTCTGTTATGCATCTACATGAATGAATTATATGGATGGATTTGATGACCATAGGGATTAGAACGAGAATCGTCTCCGTGTACTTACCATATGAGGGACCAGATGAAGATGTAAGCAAATTTTATGAAGCACTGAGTGATACCGTTGTCAGGAATAACAGCAAGGACTTTGAATTCAGAAAATCTGTCAGGACTGTGCGGATATTCCGTTTTGTTTTTCGATGATGCAGACTTCTATCTGACCTGCAATGAACACATAGGAATGGTCACATTGTAAATCTATCTATAGGCCTATAACAGTTTTGTCTGTACATTGTTCAGAATTTAAAAAATAATTGTATTTCTGTATCGGTCGTGTCCACAGTAACAAGGAAATGCACTTTTAAATTTTCCGTCATGTCTGTCTGTCTGTCTGTATGTATGTATGTATGTATGTATGTATGTATGTATGTATGTATGTATGTATGTAGGCTACGCGCATTACGAGAAAACGGCTGAAGAGAATTTAATGAAAATCGGTATGTAAAGTCGATTAGTGGTGGTTGTATCGATAGTCAGACTCGTTGTCTGAATGTCCAGCGTACTGCCCTTCGGTTCAGAGGGTCCCGGGTTCAATTCCCGGCTGGGTCGGGGATTTTAATCGCTTCTGATTAATTCTTCTGGCTCGGGGACTGGATGTTTGTGTCCGTCTCAACACTCTCATCTTCATATTCAGACAACATACCACAGAGACACGCAGTAGTGATTACATCCCTCTATATAGGGTTGGCGACAGGAAGGGCATCCGGCCGTAAAACAGGGCCAAACCAACATGTGCTACGCAGTTCTCACCCGTGGCCCCACAACTATGGGAAAAGCGGTAGGAAAAGAATAAAGAAAGGAAGTGGTCCTATCGACAAATACTACATAACTAAAGTTATATAGTATTAAATTTCCTGTCATTTATGTCTTCTATATTTTTATCGTACCGGCTATGATAACAGAGATATTCATGAATTTGTATTTTTGTTGCTAACTCCACATCAGCATATTAGTATTATGTTTCATAGAGTTATTAGCTAATAATATTAGTAATTAGTTTATGAGTCAAAATTATTAGTAGATATTTCTAATAATATTAGTAAAATGTTTCACAGACAACATGACTAACACAAGTTACTCATGTTATTGGGATTATTTCCATGAGTATATTTTGACTCATAATCCATATTATTAGGGAAACCAAAGTGAGTAGTATTTTAATATTTTGGCATCAAATCGTGAAGCTCAGTGACGTGGTCGAATCTGATTCAAATAGTGATGAGGAACGAGTGTAGGTATTCACGGTTGAATAAAATGTTAGGCCAAAAGCAGCATGTACTGTATGCAACAAACATATGAATACAATGAGAGATTTAGGTTAGATTACAGAACTTTTGAGTATTTTCTTGATAGGATGGAATGAGGCAAAACCTCAGAACATCAGCTTGAAATTGTATTCCACGGGTTGGTAATGAATAATGATACACAGTTTGTATCATTGCCTTTTTGTTAGCTCAGTTCTGCTCGAAGACTACAGCTATCCTTTAAAATCTTGACTTATACCACCAGTAAACCAAGATGCTGGTGGTGGTGATTATTGTTTTAAGAGGATGTACAACTGGGCAACCATCCTCTATATAACACTAATCAGATAGAAAAATGGAAGGGATCCGACATTTCGAAAAATGAAGGTATCGGCCAAAGAAAGAGAAGGGCCACGAAGGGCGTGAAAATGAAACTCCCTAGGCCTCGAATGCTCTAATACCGTCAGGGTCGGAAAGGGACAAGAGTTGAACAAGGGAGGTCGGATAGGATAGATGAAAGTGAGGAGTCTGGCACAACTAAGTGAAAACAATGCCAGGACTCAGCTCATTGCCATTGGAATTAACCAATTAAGGTTAAAATCCCCGACCCGGCCGGGAATCGAACCCGGGACCCTCTGAACCGAAGGCCAGTACGCTGACCGTTCAGCCAACGAATCGGACATCGAGGGTAAAAGGAACAGAAAGAGACCTAAAAGAAACACAGAACCATGTGTAGTCGCTGTGCGCTAGTTATATAGAGAGCTGTGGCGCTCAGTTCCTTCAGAGGCGTTCAGTCTGCAAGCATCTGTGATTTTTTAACAATTTGTTGGCGTCGCACAGATAGATATTTAACTGTCTCCTCGACAATCCTGATTGCAAGTAGCTGTGTAGTCTCGTTTAGTTCCATACCTCTTACCTTTAAATAAAAAACACAAATCAATTACAAATGTTTATGAAGGTTGCTGCACACTCATACACACATGGGATGTGATTATTCTGTGCAGGTCATTAGAATGCTGTTGTGAGCCCAGATTGCGGCTGTTGACGATGACCTTCGTTTTTCTCGTATTGTACTGGTGTCACCTTCCAGTAAACAATCGCGAACTAGCAGAACTTGACTTTTTGTGAAAGAATATTTTCTGCTCGAGAAGTTTCACTACGCTTTGAGATTTTCAAGGGCAAGCAATAATCGTGAATCGAACAAGAGCGAAAGTCTAATTTACTTTCATGCCTAGTGGTACAGTTGTCAACGTTCAGGATATTCTTGAGAGAACAAACAATATAGTGATACTTCAAAATTAAATCGTAGAAATATACATAGTCCGCCTCTGTGGTGTAGTGGTTAGCGTGATTAGCTGCCACCCCCGGAGGTCCGGGTTCGATTCCCGGCTCTGCCACGAAATTTGAAAAGTGGTACGAGGGCTGGAACGGGGTCCACTCAGCCTCGGGAGGTCAACTGAGTAGAGGTGGGTTCGATTCCCACCTCAGCCATCCTGGAAGTGGTTTTCCGTGGTTTCCCACTTCTCCTCCAGGCAAATGCCGGGATGGTACCTAACTTAAGGCCACGGCCGCTTCCTTCCCTCTTCCTTGCCTGTCCCATCCAATCGCCCCATCCCTCCACAAGGCCCCTGTTCAGCATAGCAGGTGAGGCCGCCTGGGCGAGGTACTGGTCATTCTCCCCAGTTGTATCCCCCGACCCAAAGTCTGAAACTCCAGGACACTGCCCTTGAGGTGGTAGAGGTGGGATCCCTCGCTTAGTCCGAGGGAAAAACCGCCCCTGGAGGATAAACAGATTAAGAATAAGAAGAAGAAATATACATAATTAAAGAAAGTAATCGACGCACCCTCCGTGTAACTGTATAGGCCTACAGCTGATAACGTGGTGCTAACACACTCTCATTCAAGACTTACGGCGAGGCTGGGCCAGGACTGGCAAGGGGGCCTTCGTTAACATGTTCGCAGTGGACTTCAATATCACCTTTCCTCCTGCTTGTCGTAAGTGGAATTTTTCCGTCTTCCGTAATTATTGTGGTAGAAATAGGAAGGATGTGGGTAGTGAATGTGAAGCAAAAAAGAAAGGAGAGAATTCATTCCATACTTATTGTAAAAATATTAAATGAAGTGTGGATTACATCGCGGAAAACGTCATTTTTTCTGTTTTATAAAAAAAATATTTGGCAAAAGAAAATAAGAGAAAACAGAACAAGCACTAACTTAACCGGTGAAGGGTAGGATACATGCTTGTCCTAAAATATATAGCGTTGTATAACATCTAGGACAAAAGGAAAAAGAAAGTAATAATTAGAAAAGGCAACAAACTGTGCTGGGTTTAAGTTTAATTTATTATAGTAATAGATAAAAATATCCGCCTCTGTGGTGTGGTGGTTAGTGTGATTAGCTGCCACCCCCGGACGCCCGGATTTGATTCCCGGCTCAGCCACGAAATTTTAAAAGTGGTACGAGGGCTGGAACGGGGTCCACTCAGCCTCGGGAGGTCAACTGACTAGAGAAAGGGGCGGGGCTCGATTCCCACCTCAGCCATCCTCGAAGTGGTTTTCCGTGGTTTCCCACTTCTCCTCCTGGCAAATGCCGGGATGGTACCTAACTTAAGGCCATGGCCGCTTCCTTCCCTCTTCCTTGTCTGTCTCTTCCGATCTTCCCATTCCCCCATAAGGCCCCTGTTCAGCATAGCAGATGAGGCCCACCTGGGCGAGGTACTGGTCCTCCACCCCAGTTGTATCCCCAGACCCAAAGTCTCATTCTCCAGGACACTGCCTTGGGCGGTAGAGGTGAGGTCCCTCGCTGAGTCCGAGGGAAAACCAACCATGGACGGTAAACGGATTAAGAAAGAAAAATACCTAGATAAAAAATTTAACAAGAAAAATTCAAATGCATCTACAAATAATAGATTGTAATAAATTAATTTTCTCTTCCTAGTTTCAAGTGATCCGGAACTAGGGGTTGGAAGTATTCTCTTCTCTTATCTTTTCTTTTCTCTTCTCTTCTCTAAGAAAGGTACATAATTTCAATAGCACTGATCGTGTTTTCTGTTGTTTTCCACCTATTGTTTCATGTACCTCTGGTGTAACACGATCACATGTGCAACCGGTGGTACACTCGCGATCTGCCTATTTTTTCTTATTAAATCCGCCGATGGTACATGATGACTTCCTGAGAACGTGGTGCGTGCACCACCGAGTGCTATGAAAATGGGAAACCACGGAAGACCATCTTCAGGGCCGCTGACGGTAGGCCTCCAACGGCTCCAACCCACCATCTCCCGAGTCCAAGCTGTCCCACGCAGCCAACTGGATGCTGGTATTTCCTTATCACGAACGTGAGAGTACCTTACCAATTAAAAATTTAGTTCAAGATAACTTTCCTGGGCACTTTGTTACTACAGTACACCCTCACTTTTGACGTTTCATTGTGTCTCTTCACAGGCCGACATGCTTGGATAGTTCGTTTATCACAGGCTATTTGTGACAAACTATAAGTGATATTCTGACATCGCTAGGTAATTCAAGGCCTCAGCTAAATGTCACCACGATAAATTTAGCGCGATGATGCAACCTCTCCCCCCGGCGTGGGGCTCGTACTTTTGAGTGCACTCTGTAGGCCTACACGGGCCTACACTTCGGGAGCGCTGTAGCGAGGGAACGCATCGATCTATTTAAACGGTTCCGGTTTCGTTTTATTAAAAAATAGACAGGCTAACAAATATAAGTGACATTATAGCGAATACAAGCACAGTTTGTGAATTTAAAATTTGTAAAATAATTTTCGAAAAATCAGAGATATAGGCCTAACTTAACCGTCCAAATATCAATTCCGATTCCTGATGTGGGGCACTAATGGAAAGCTCGCTATGGGCCTTAGGTAATAGTACTACAAAGGTCGCCTTGTGATCCTCAGGGACAAAGTTGTGCGGGGTCAAAATGTGAGAATTTCTTGTTCTTCATGTCATCTTCTGAATGTAAATTCTGACCTATTATGAACCATCTTACACCGACCATAACTGTATCATTGCAGCAGAATGATGGCAATTTGGGCGGAAATCACATTGTGTAGGAAATTTTGAAAATTACCAAATAAATTGAAACATATTGTCCACCTGAGATCATATTATACACACATTTTGCCACACATTTATTACACAACATATAATGCCAATAAGGTTCGTGTAGTAGCGATCAGTCTACTCAGTTTCGACTGAGCTCTCTCTGCGCAAGGTGAATAATAGACTAGGTTTATCAGTTCTGCTGCTTGATATAACTTTATTTGAACAGTTTTTTATTTAATTTATTTGTAATGGAATAAATTATTACAACCGAGACTTCGGTATCGATTACAGAGTATAGTTCTGTAGTTACTGAAAACTGAAACCAATTATTATAGTACGAACATCTAAGTAGTTCGTGGTTGGCAGCTTAGCCGTTAAACTACGGAGGCAGTGAAATAAAACCTATTAAACATTATTTTTTTAATAATCTTACGATAACGAATAATCCCTCTGTTTACCTATATGACTCGACGATAGAACTGCATTATTTGTACCTGCTGTAATCAACTGTATGTTAGTTATTCATAGGTTTTTTTCCTTTTTATTTGAGGGAGGGCCCGAATTTTTATCTTGGCAGGCGGGCCCATATCGCATTCGTTACCCCCTCCCCCCCACCACACCGCCTGAAAGGCTACCTTCGGGATCGGCCACCTAAAAATAACTTGATGACATAGTCACAATTAAATTGTGGGTCACTATTATTACATGTAATAAGAACATTCAATTGTGCACGAGTATGTGATGTAGACGTAAAGTTCAATTCTCCCTACAAAAATTACAAATTTAACGTTTAATAATTTCTGTTCCGTAGCGAAGCACGGGTTAACTACAGTTATCAATCACTAGAAATATTTACAGTGCGTGAAGTCTACGGATAAATCATCATCTGCGTGAGCTGGCCAACACCATCAAAACCACGAAAACAGCTTTAGGCCATGTTCTACGAGGTAGAAAATATGGGTTTCTACACCTCATATTAGAAGGAAAGATAAAAAGCAAGCGAGGAGCTGCTCCAAAACATCAAAATTGGACTTGCATCAACAACACCGCTCAACTCTTCAAGTTCGCTAAAGAAAGGGATGCTATCTCCAGGCGGACCGGATATGGCACTTCAAGAAGAAGAAATTATCTTTCTACAGTTCCAATTTAACCAATAATAGGTATTGTCATATTAGTGCATTAGGCAATACAATAACCAGTGCGTATACTGAGGGCTACCAAGGCTATCGGTGAAGCCCAAACATCAAATGAGAACGATGGAAATCTTAAAGCACATTATAATGTTAGCATCTGGCACATTGTTCCATTTACAGGACTTGAAAGCTATGAGGGAAAGCGTCGTTCGTAATTCTGAGTGCAAGGCATCGGAGACCGACTTTGCAGCCCTGGCGGTACGTCCCTCTCCCCGAGAGAGAGAGAGAGAGAGAGAGAGAGAGAGAGAGACACTAACCATGCGTTCCTTATCACATATACTTCCTCACCTCAGAGTACTAGTATTTCACTCCCGTCTACTTCTACATCCTTGTAGGAAGACACTGCAATGTTTGCTGTTATAGGAGTAATATCATTTTCTTTTTATACGTAGATCTGCTAAAATGAAATGTAATCTTTCAGGTTTAGTATTCTCTTTTGTTGTTTGGAATCGAACCCGTGTTCATGGATCGGACACCACCACTGATCCACCGAGAAAGCTAATAAACCAGTGAACAACGTGCACAACCGATTGTAACACTGTAGACTGTTATGCCTTTCAGCGTTCAGTCCGCAAGCCTCTGAGAATTTACTAAACGTCGCCACAATCCTCGATTTGCAACTAGTGATGTGGCCTCATTTAGTTCTATACCTCTTATCTTTAAATCGTTAAAAACCGAGTCTAACCATCGTCGTCTTGGTCTCCCTCTACTTCTCTTACCCTCCATAACAGAGTCCATTATTCTCCTAGGTAACCTATCCTCCTCCATTCGCCTCACATGACCCCACCACCGAAGCCGGTTTATGCGTACAGCTTCATCCATCGAGTTCATTCCTAAATTAGCCTTTATCTCCTCATTCCGAGTACCATCCTGCCATTGTTCCCACCTGTTTGTACCAGCAATCATTCTTGCTGCTTTCATGTCTGTTACTTCTAACTTATGAAGAAGATATCCTGAGTCCACCCAGCTTCCGCTCCCGTAAAGCAAAGTTGGTCTGAAAACAGACCGATGTAAAGATAGTTTCGTCTGGGAGCTGACTTCCTTTTTACAGAATACTGCTGATCGCAACTGCGAGCTCACTGCATTAGCTTTACGACACCTTGATTCAATCTCACTTACTATATTACCATCCTGGGAGAACACACAACCTAAATACCTGAAATTATCGACCTCTTCTAGCTTTGTATCACCAATCTGACATTCAATTCTTTTGAATTTCTTACCTACTGACATCAATTTAGTCTTCGAGAGGCTAATTCTCATACCATACTCATTGCACCTATTTTCAAGTTCCAAGATATTAGACTGCAGGCTTTCGACACAGTCTGCCATTAAGACCAAGTCGTCAGCATAGGCCAAACTGCTTACTACATTTCTACCTAACTGAATCCCTCCCTGCCATTTTATACCTTGCAGCAGATGATCCATGTAAACTACGAACAACAAAGGTGAAAGATTACAGCCTTGTCTAACCCCTGTAAGTACCGTGAACCAAGAACTCATTCTACCATCAATCCTCACTGAAGCCCAATTGTCAACATAAATGCCTTTGATTGATTTTAATAATGTACCTTTAATTCCATAGTCCCCCAGTATGGCGAACATCTCTTCCCTCGGTACCCTGTCATATGCTTTCTCTAGATCTACGAAACATAAACACAACTGCCTATTCCTCTCGTAGCATTTTTCAATTACCTGGCGCATACTGAAAATCTGATCCTGACAGCCTCTCTGTGGTCTGAAACCACACTGGTTTTCATCCAACTTCCTCTCAACGACTGATCGCACCCTCCCTTCCAAGATGCCAGTGAATACTTTGCCTGGTATACTCATCAATGAGATACCTCGATAGTTGTTGCAATCCTTCCTGTTCCCTTGCTTATAGATAGGTGCAATTACTGCTTTTGTCCAATCTGAAGGTACCTTACCAACACTCCACGCTAACTTTACTACTCTATGAAGCCATTTCATCCCTGCCTTCCCACTATACTTCACCATTTCAGGTCTAATTTCATCTATTCCTGCTGCCTTATGACAATGGAGTTTATTTACTATTCTTTCCACTTCCTCAAGCATAATTTCACCAACATCATTTTCCTCCTCCCCATGAGCTTGGCTGTCTGCAACACCACCAGGATGATTTCCTTTTACATTGAGAAGATGTTCAAAATATTCCCTCCACCTCTCCAGTGATTCCCTGGGATCTATTATGAGTTCACCTGAATTACTCAAAACACTGTTCATTTTCTTTTTCCCTCCCTTCCTAAGATTCTTTATTACTGTCCAGAAAGGTTTCCCTGCTGCTTGACCTAGCCTTTCCAGGTTATTACCAAAATCTTCCCATGACTTCTTTTTGGATTCAACAACTATTTGTTTCGCTCTGTTTCTTTCATCTACGTACCAATCCCTGTCTGCCTCGGCCCTTGTTTGGAGCCATTTCTGATAAGCCTTCTTTTTACGTTTACAAGCTGCTCTCACTTCATCATTCCACCAAGATGTTCGCCTTTTCCCATCTTTACACACAGTTGTTCCTAGGCATTCCCTTGCTGTTTCTAGTACAGCATCCCTGTATGCCACCCATTCACTTTCTATATCCTGAACCTGCCTACTGTCTACTGTTCGAAACTTCTCACTAATCATATCTATGTACTTCTGCCTAATTTCCTCGTCCTGGAGATTTTCTACCCTTATTCGTTTGCAGACAGATTTCACTTTCTCTACCCTAGGCCTAGAGATACTTAGTTCACTACAGATCAGATAGTGGTCTGTATCATCGAAAAATCCGCGAAAAACTCGTACATTCCTAACAGATTTCCTGAATTCAAAGTCTGTTAAGATATAGTCTATTATGGATCTGGTACCCCTAGCCTCCCACGTGTAGCGGTGAATAGCCTTATGCTCGAAGAATGTATTCGTAACAGCTAAACCCATACTAGCACAGAAGTCCAGCAAACGCTTCCCATTCCCATTAGCTTCCATATGTTCCCCACATTTACCAATCACCCTTTCGTATCCTTCAGTTCTATTCCCAACTCTCGCATTGAAATCGCCCATTAGCACTATTCTATCCTTGCTGTTGACCCTGACCACGATGTCACCCAATGCTTCATAAAACTTGTCAACTTCATCCTCATCTACACCCTCACATGGTGAATACACGGACATAATTCTTGTCCTAATTCCTCCCACTGACAAATCTACCCACATCATTCGCTCATTTACGTGCCTAACCGAAACTATGTTGCGTGCAATGGTATTCCTGATAAAGAGCCCTACCCCAGACTCTGCCCTTCCCTTTCTAACACCCGTCAAGTAAACTTTATAATCTCCCACCTCTTCCTCATTATCTCCCCTTACCCGAATATCACTTACTCCTAGCACATCCAGATGCATCCTCTTTGCTGACTCAGCCAGTTCTACCTTCTTTCTTCCATAAGCCCCATTAATATTGATAGCTCCCCATCGAATTCCATTTCGTTCGCCAAGTTGTTTCCAAGGAGTCCCTCGCCTGTCAAATGGGAGTGGGACTCCATTACTTCCATAGGTCCGAGGCTTGCTTAAAATGTTCTGAGCTCGGTAAATTCATGAAGCAGGATGCTGCCCTACTTGCACATAGTCCAAGTGAGGATCTCTCCTCTAACGGGTTATGGACCACCGGTGAATTTTATAGTCCTAGCCGCCTGAGCACAAGGAGGGCCACGACTCAGAATATGTCCGAGATGCCCACTCCCATTCCATAGCAACTGGTATCCCGACTCTCAGGACCACTTACTAGGCCACTCAGCCGTTGCCCATGGTTCACGAACTAGGACGTGACTACAGTAACCCACAAACATGAACCATAAGCAACTTGTAAAAAAGACAAAAAAGTATTGGCGTTGGCAGAGGCCAGGGTAATAAGTTTTGAAACAGCATCGACAACAGAGCAAGGTACTGCGGTGGCTCAAAACATTTAAGGCTTGACGTTTATTAAACCAACTATCGAAAAGGAGTAACCTAAGTCTAGTGGTGGCCCAAGTCTTCATCGCAACATACGCCACTGACAATAACCTACAATTAGCTTGACGTAATTACACCAATACGGCACCATCATAAAGGAAACCCCAGAGTGAGATGGTCTGTGGTAATTTGTGAGGCCTATTGGGTCTTCAATATTCATATCCCGATACTTTCGTTGTAAGATCACCACTTCTTCCTCTTACGACTAGAGCTCATAGCGACTGATTATCTCGGCATTTTCTTTTAAAATGATAATCGCCACCACCATTGCATAGGAATTAACATTAAATAAATATCTACGGTTTCACAGCCTTTTCTTTAAACGTGATTAACAAAGACTTCAATGACAGAAAGAAGTCGGAACTGGAGGAAGTGCTATGTGGTGCTGAGTTAGGGCGATACTGTAAAATCAGCAATTCTGAAACTCCGACATTTGTTCAGCAGTTAAACAAATACACGGAAATTGCCATATTGCAATCTCACATTCACTTTTTTATTGTCCCCTCTCTTCTTTTGATGACGCACGGTCCACAAATGGTAATGCTGCATTTCACTCTCAGAGTGTGTGCTCGCGCATTGGAGTTATCTTGGCTCGCGCAACTGGTCGAACATAGGTTGTCACTTCCGTGTCTGTGAAGTTTCGTCGCGTCCTTGAGCTTGCCGGCATACTCAAGTCGGTCAGCAGACATCAGGTGACAACACAAAAACCAACCGCATGGCTACTCCACAGTGGTACGATGTTTCTTCCCGGGCTTTCTCAGGTTGCTGGCATCAGCACGACCTGTCGATATTGCGTATTATTAACCTATCTTCACAACCTTTCTTGTACTGTTGCTTTTATTCACCATGAAGTATCGTCGATGAAGTTCAGAAGACTGACTTTTATTTTAATTAATTAGAATAATAACGGGAAGTCTGAAACTCATGAAGTGTCCCCTGGTTTTACACCATTAGCAATATTTCACCAGCACAACTAAGACGTTAGGATGCAACAATAAAGGAATGGAGGAAATTACATTACCCTAACTCCCCGTAGGTCCACCTAATGATCCTCCTCAGAATCGCCTCAAATATTGGTTCAATCGTAGGAATGGAATGGTAATTCCAATACGAAGGAGGATTGCGGGAGGATTGGTGCTAGATGTGGAAGGCCACGGGTACATCCATAAAGCATCGTAGCATCCAAGTCCCAACAACAGTTCTACCTAGATCTGACTTACGAAGAAAGGACTGGGGACTGGATATACCAGATGTAGGCCTAATGCTTTGTTATATAAATGGGTATGCCTTTGCTGGCAAGATGTAGTGTTCACAGTGCACTATGTCTTCTGGTATGGGCTAGAATAAAATTGTTACTTTCATTGACCTGTCTCAGTCTTATTCTTGGCTTTGAAAATATGAAAGTACTAGCAAGATACCCGTGCTTCGCTACGGTATTATACTGAAATTTATAATTGAATGCTTATTGTTTTGGATATATAATCCGCCGAAATTCGCGATCTGACTCGTTTTCTGCGAGAATCCACCAAAATTCCCGATCTGACTCGTTTTCTATTATTTTACAGCACGTTTCCTCCCATTTTTCAATCTTCCTTTCCAGCAATCGATTTCGTACTTCCCGGCTAGGCTCAGGTATTCCTCCTGGTCAGTTGGGTCCGTAAATCTTTGCCATCTTTTCGTTTAATCATTTTTAATATGGATAAAATCCTTCAGGAGATCCGGCGTGGTGCCATATTGGGTGCCTTGGCGACACTGAACCCGCGGCTGGACTGCATTCTTAGTCATTACCCGTCCAGGAGCCGTTACCAGCGCGGTCCGCACATTTGACGACGGTCCGGAACATTATTATTATTATTATTATTATTATTATTATTATTATTATTATTATTATTATTATTATTATTATGTGTTGCTGGAATGGCTGATGACAGGGAAAACCGGAGTATCCGGAGAAAAACCTGTCCCGCCTCCGTTTTGTCCAGCACGAATGTCACATGGAGTGACCGGGATTTGAACCACGGAACCCAGCTGTGAGAGGCCGGCGCGCTGCCGCCTGAGTAACGGAGGATCCTTATAAGTACATTAATAACAGTAAAATCAATTGGTCTCACCTCCTTCTACACCCCACCGCCGTTAAGTTTATTTACCGCCACCGCCCCCCCCCCCAAAAAAAATAAAAGAAGGCTTGTTTCTTTATGTTTAAGGGAGATTCCAACCACCAATGTTCACGTCTATTACCTTCAGTTTTGAGATATAAGTATCCCCATCAAAGTAATTTACTTTTTTCACTTCATTTCACACTACCCCCCCCCCCCCTAAGTGAACTTTCCCGCAAAAAATACTTGTTTCTTTAATAGTAAAGGATCTTCTAAATACCAAATATCACGACTCTAACTTCTTCAGTTTTTGATTTATGTGTCCTCATGAAAGGAATTCAACTCCTTTACACTCCCGCCCTCCAAGATGGTTTCCCGCCCAAAACGCGTTTTTCTTTGTTTTTAAAGGAGATCCAAATACCAATTTTCACGTCTGTAACAACTTCAGTTTTTATTAGATGTATGTATTCTCATACAATTAAGTCAATTAATTTTTCAATTCTTTCCCCCCCCCCCCCCGCTTCATTGGATTTTAAGAGAATACGTGTTTCTTTACTTTTAAAGCAGATTGAAAATATCAAATTTCACGTCTGTAACATCTTCATTTTTGATATATCAGTAGCCTAATTAAAAGAATTCAACACCATTTTCAGTCACTTTTACCCCCCCCCCTCCACCCAAGTGATATTTCCGAAAACTAAAAATGCACGTTTGTTTGTGTTTAATAGAGATAAAAAATACCATTTTTCACTTCTGTAACATGTTAAGTTTTTTAGATATACTATAAAAATTCTCATTTTAAAATTTCACCCTTTTTGAGTTCCCCTTAAGTGGAGTTTCCAAAAACAAATCACCTATGTTTCTTTACATTTACAGGAGATTCCAAACACCCACTTTTTACGTATGTAACATTTTACGTTTCCAAGATATTCTGTAGATATAGTCTTTCAAAGAATTCACCCCAATTTGTCACTCCTGTTTAACCGCCATTAATTGGATTTTCCAAAAACTAAAAAATACGTGTTGCTCTATTTTTAAAGGAGATCCCATATACACATTTTCAGTTCTGTAATATCTTTCCTTTCTGACATATAGGTATCCTCATTAAAGGCATTCAACCCATTTTTCACCCTTTTACACCCCTCCTATTGGGATTTACAGGAAACAAAAATACGTGTTCCTTTATTTTTAGAGGAGATTCTAACTGCCAATTTTTACATCTGTAAATTTTAAACTTTTAAGATGTAGACACACTCATTTTAAAAAATTCACCCCCCTTTTCACCCCCCAATATTTGGATTTTCCAAAAACGAAAAAATACGAGTTTCTTTACTTTTAAAGTAGATCCCAAACACCAATTTTCAGGTCTGTAATGTCTTCAGGTTCTGAAATATAAGTAGACTCATGAAAGGCATTCGACCCCTTCTTCAACCTTTTCCACCCTTCCTATTAGGATTTTCCGAAAACAAAATATACGTGTTTCTTTATTTTCGAAGGAGATTCTAAATACCAATTTTGACATCTACCAAACATGAACCATGAAAGTCCAAAACAAAAGTAATGGAGTGCAGTCGAACGAAGGCAGGTGATGTAGGAAATGTTAGATTAGGAAATTCAGTCTTAAAGGAAGTAGATGAATATTGTTACTTGGGTAGTAAAATAACTAACGATGGCAGAAGTAAGGAGGACATAAAATGCAGACTAGCACAAGCAAGGAAATAAGGGAAATAAGCAAGGAAGAGCTTTCTTAAGAAAAGAAATTTGCTCAATTCAGACATTGATATCGGAATTAGAAAGATGTTTTTGAAGACTTTTGTGTGGAGCGTGGCATTGTATGGAAGTGAAACATGGACGATAACTAGCTCAGAAAGAAAGAGAATAGAAGCTTTTGAAATGTGGTGTTACAGAAGAATGCTGTAGGTGAGATAGATAGATCGAATCACGAATGAAGAGATACTGAATCGAATTGGTGAGAGGAGATCGATTTGGCTAAATTTGACGAGAAGAAGAGATAGAATGATAGGACACATCTTTAAGACACCCAGGACTTGTTCAGTTGGTTTTTGAAGGAAGTGTAGGTGGTAAGAACGGCAGGGGTAGACCAAGGTATGAATATGACAAGCAGATTAGAGCAGATGAAGGATGCAAAAGTTACGTAGAAATGAAAAGGTTTGCACAGGATAGGGTGGCATGGAGAGCTGCATCAAACCAGTCTATGGACTGATGACTCAATCAACAACAACAACAACAACCACCACTGTCCACTTTACACCTTTTTAGGCAACAGTTCCTTTGAGATCATTGGATACATGTTTGGTTTATGGGTCAGTACTCGACCACGGAACTGCACGGGTGAATATTCATAAAAAGTTAGAGTAATCGGTTATTTAAAATTCATAATTGAAATTGTGCCTTTGCTGGCGAGACTTTAGTGTCTCCTGTTGCGGGGCTAGAATAAATTTGTTACTTTCATTGACTAGTCTCAGTCTCACCCTTGGCTTTAACAATATGAAAGTGGCTGAGGTATGAGCGATGCTAGCAATGCCATTCCATGGGCGCCCGCAAGGGGGGGCGCTTGCCCCCCCCCCCTGGAATTCTAAAAAGTTGATGTTCAATTGTTTAATATCATACCAGATTATTTCATAAACTGAATTTACTGACAGTCATCTAGCATCTGTTATATTCGCAAATTTCTGTAAACAATTTAATGTTGCTGACGTTATATTGGTATTTATATTCAAGAAAATTGTTATTGTGCCCCCCCTTGGAAAAGATCCTGCGGGCGCCCATGGCCATTCCTTATGCAGCCAGTCCCTATTATGAATGATGTGAAAATGTCGCTCATACGTTAGGTTGGCGCATGCATTTCAATGGGCTTGACAGACTAATACGCAATAGCAACTTCCGGCTCGGCGAGGGAAAGCAACTGGAAACTACCGCATTCCTTATTTCCCTAGTACGCGTCTTCAGTGATGACTGTAGGCCATCTGTGACTGCTGATGGCGGAGCTGATGAGGATCCGGGAAAATTCGTCCAACGAGAGCTGTTTGCCGTGTTGAAAGCCAACTGCACCCCTTTAGGCTATATAGTTAGCGACCAGAGCCAATTCCGGATCCGCTGGGTTTGTAACCTCAACCGTCCGGGTGGATAACCAAAAGCCACTGTGCTCATCGCGTTCCCCGGTAAAAGGAGGAACAATGCATTCATAACTTATCCGGCTAAAGGTAGAACGTTTTTTAAGTAGGCGCATTAGCAACATCATCAAGAGACTGAGCAGGCAAGGGCGCCCATGGGATAGTAGTTTGTAGGGGGAGGGGGGGGGGGGGGTGGCTAGACCTGGGGGTATGTAGTATTTTTAATATTTTGGAAGATGAATGGCGACTTGTATTCCACGGTAGTATACCACACACTGTATCCCCTACCACTTCTACGTAATACCGATTTTTAAATCATTTTCTTGAAAGAAAAACACCTGACTTTACAGTATTAGACTTTTCCTTTCCCTGAAAGCTAGGGTGGGGGGGGGGGGAGATGTCCCCACCTTGCCTCCCGGGCATGGGGGCCCATGTATGAGGGGCAGTACTTCTATTGCTTCCAAGCTACGAGTATAATAGGCCTTGTCACATGCACACAGCGTGAACTTTCTCGTTTTTACAAAATCGATCGTGATAGCTATGCCGCGACCTACTGTATAGTAAATATCAAATCTACTCTATTCTTGAACTGCAGAAGCTGCCATGATAGGCCTAATGGTTACTACGAAGAGCGTCAATTCCGAAGCAGTGAACGATTGAAAATTTGAAATAGACAATATTAGCTTCTACTGTTGTCTAGAAAAGAGGTTATGTAACTTACCTCTGTTGCACTGCAGAATGTACGGGATAGAGATGTGATCTTTGCTTCCAAATGAAGAGATGCCGGTAATGAGGTAGTAGACCAACCTAATTATTAATTAAACTTTACCGAGCTCGATAGCTGCAGTCGCGGTCAGTATCCAGTATTCGGGAGATAGTAGGTTCGAACCCCACTGTCCGCAGCCCTGAAAATGGTTTTCCGTGGTTTCCCATTTTCACAACAGGCAAATGCTGGGGCTGTACCTTAATTAAGGCCACGGCCGCTTCCTTCCCACTCCTAGCCCTTTCCTGTCCCATCGTCGCTGTAAGACCTATCTGTGTCGGTGCGACGTAAAACAACTAACAAAAAAAACAAAAAAAAATTAAACTTTAATATTTTTCCTTCTTGAACCCGTAAACCATTATCATGCATTGTATTATAGTATGATTTTTGCTTCAATTCTGACTTTTGAAAGAAAGTTGCATCTTCATTGTTTTCCTTCGCCAGCCGGTCATTACTGATTAACAATGCATTGTTTGTCGCACTGTCAATCATTTGGCTGGAAATCATCGGGCTTGAAAGGTAATTTTCACCACTTTTTGGAATGAGCAGTAATTTCAAATTCCTGGAAGATAATTTTGTAGGTGCACTTATTAGTCATAGCAGATTGGTCATAGTTATCGGTATTGAGGAGGGAAACACCGTGCGTTTTTATTGCCAGTTTTTTTTTTAGATTGCTACTAGCTCTGGTTGACTATAACATGGTTCTTTTCATGGTAATACATGTCTTAAAAAATCATGATTCCTTATTTTCGTGGAGAAATACCTCCACAGTTACATAGCGGTAAATGGAAGCTCTCCACTTGTACACTTTGAACTGCTTTACGTCATAATAAACGTAATAATTGTTTCCTTGTTTTCAGAACTGTCTATTTGGAGTACGTCAGATGAACACCAGGGAGCAGCCGCGTTGCTCAACTTGGCAACAGTCGTCAAACAGCTGTAGACTGCGGTGCAGACGGCCCAACATTGATCTTTGTGTCTGAGTCATTTTACTGATTCTGTGGTGTATGTCCGTGACGGTGCCTTGTGCTTTCAGTCATTTTTAAAGCACCCAGTCGAGATTTGCGTGTTGAAAACTGTGCTTATAAGTTCTTTGGTGCTGCAAACTAGTGACAAAGTTCTAGATCGGTAGACAAAGGATTGAACCTCGTATGTTGTCCCAAGGGACAATGGTCAGCATTATAATTGGTTTGTGTTAAGACACTGCATAGACTTTAAAGAAAAAAACTTTATTATTCTTCCTTGTATTGAAAATTAAGTAACTGAGGGAGGTAGATACGTGTGTTCATACGGTTTGGAGGGACACGAAAACTGACGGTGATAAAAGATTTATTTTGTTCATGATGACAGATTAAGGAGATTAAAGGAGAGACATTTTGCGCATAGGAAGTTATTAAGAAACGTCTGATAATGTACAGAATGCATGCAATCGGGAAGTTCATCAGCAACTTTCGAGACTTCTACAATGAAATCAATGCTGCAACTTTGACAGGTGCTATTGACGTGATTGTGGTTGAACAACCTGATGGGTCCTTCACATGTTCCCCATTTCACGTTCGCTTCGGCAAACTTGGAGTTTTGCGAAGTAGGGAAAAAGTGGTGAGTACATACTGTTTTCTGTTTATAGGGCGGTATATATTTAAATGTGTGGTCTTTAAAAGGCTGCTCAAATTATTACAGATCATTTATTAATTCATCGTGCCGGAGCGGTTTATTGCTTTGGACACTGCTGCTTGTTTCTTACATCTTCATAAATCTGTATTTGTAAGGATTTGGGGTTGCTGCAAGTGTACGTGGTGCATTTCATTCTTACGACTTCATGGGATTCTCCATATCCGCGTACGCTCCCCCCCCCCCCCCCCAAAAAAATAAACCACCCCGCATTGGTATGTATATTTATTGATTGCCTCATGAGTTCATCCGTGTGTTGAAAAATTATTATAAAGGATTTACTTTCAGTAGTCTATATGATAGACTGTAGCTTGTTAAATTTTGGCCCTAAGGATCAGTTATGAAGTTCAGTCTGATTGTCAAGGTTAATTAATTTAAGTTAATTTCAAATCTACTTTTCTGAATAATCACTATTAACCTCTTACGTCACTCGTTACATTATAATGAAATGTTTACATTTTCATCATAGCTTTATTCATTTTTTATACTGAAGTTCGAACTCATGTCACTGATCTATATTTGTAGAATAAACATTAAATTAGTGATCAAAGATTTCTCTCTCCAGTGAGTAAAAGAAAAAACAAAAAAATCCAAAACCCTTTATTACAAACTTTCAAAATTTAACAAGTGTATTATACTCGTGAGTGAAAATTTTTGATGTCCTAGTACCTAGAATTAGGGAAATTTTTAAGGCCAGCTGGCTGGACTAGAATTTTGTCTCATAATGTTGGGCACGGAAACCATAAGCCTTGCAACTTCTGTTTCGCAGTTGGCCCAAGAAGTGAAATATTTTTCTGGATGGACTTTTCTTTCCTCCCCCATTAACTGTTTCCTTGCTTAAGCTCTATCTTTACACATAATCTTTCCAAAGACTTTCCCAATCTCTTTCGCTAGAGTTCAAGCAAGCAAGCACATCCATTATTTATAAGCTGAAAGATAAGCAACCATCAGTCCGGTGATAGGACCAGACAATGATTTCTACATCATAACATGTGATCTATCTTCTATTTAACTTGATATTAAAAACCTGGATTCTGATATAGTACTAAGATTTCCAGAACTGCAGGTTTGTTGAATTTCTCAAAAATATGCTGTGGATTGGTTAGTATCTGTTCAAACACCTCTTACAACTTTTCAACCATATTAAACTAAGTTACTCAGTGCAAAAATAAATTCTTGAGTCACATGGTTGCTTTACTATGTTCTGATTACCTCAGTCTGCTGGATAGTTCAGATTATTCAAATGCAGAATGTAATTATAACTTCAAAAAGAGAGAGAGAGAATTTGGAGTGGTGACTGTTAGGGCAAGAATGTTTGCAATTTTTCTAATAATTTTTCTGCTTCAAAATCCTGCATTTCATAGCTTTTAAGTGGCTATGAAGTGTTGATATGATTTGTTCATTAGATAGCTTACTATAATTTTTTTATAAGTATGTTTCTACATCTATCATCAGATGCTGCTCCTACACATGACTGTATTCAAAATTACGACCCTAATTTGTCTGGCTACAATGTATGCCCCCTTACAAATGTCCTCAGTGTGTTGGTCATTTCACTGGTGTAAGAAGCTTTCTACAAATCATAGAAAAACTTTTGCGTGAGGTGTTGGTATAAATAACAAATGCATAGGTTTTTGTTGTTGCAAAATTCAGCTGAACTGGAGTAGTGCAAATGTCAGTTTTGTCACAGTCCAGGCTGTTAAAATTCGGCCACCTTTTCTCTTCTTGTGCTTGTTCTGTGTCATCTCTAACCTGTTCAAATATTTTTTTGTCTTTTGTGTCTATTCAGCTTTCTTCTTTTCACAGTACATTTCCATCGACAATAGGTCAAGATAAACCCTTAGGAAGGTTGATGTCTGCCTCTCTCATGAAGCTGGGAAATGGAAATAAACTTGTAAGGTTCTGAGAAGTGGATATAAAAGAAAACCCATTCAACTTACATGGAGATGGCAGTGTATAAAAATGAGAATTTACTGTGCTCTCTTCTTACTCTGGCGTGTCTTTGTGTTTAGGCATATACTTGTGTGTGTTGAACAGTTTTGTTTTCAAACAGTTGAAGAGACTGAGAGAAAATGGCAAAGAGAGCCGACTTGTGAAGAAGAATACATTTTTATGTCCCTTTATTTGCCACAAATGTTAAATGTCAGTGGTAGAATTTTGCTCTGAAAGAGTATCCTTTAGTACCAGTATGTGGATCTGTTTTGTTGGTCAAACATGTAGGAAGGTAACAACAAGGGTTAAGGAACATCCTAGGCAGTTAACGTCTTTGCCAGCCAGAGAAGTGTGCTGTGGCAGAGCATGGCATAGGCCTACATCAGGGCCTCTCAAACGCCCAAAATCTCACGCGTGCAGAGCGAGGTGCAAGAGCTCCGTGCACTGTGCATCGGTGCCGCTCGGTATGGCTCGGATCAACGCTTCGTCTCTGGGCTACTCGGCTATGCTCGGCTCTACTCGGCTATACTCGGCTCAACTCAGCCCGGATTTGGAGCGCTACGGCGCAAGTGGGGGAGAGGGAGACAGGCGGAGCGAGCGAGACAGGCATGAGGAAAGAGAGAGTTAGCGCTATTGCTCCAAATCGAGGAGTGGGGGGTCTGCACTCTGGTCAACCAAGCGAAGTCGTCTTTTGCACCGTGCACAGTGCATGCACCACGCGCATGCACCCTGAGAGGCCCTGGCCTTCATAGTGACCATCAAATCATTTTTGATGCAACATTTGTTGTTTGTAAGGAGAAATGTTTTACACATAGAATCATTTGTGAGGTGGTAAAAATTGCCCTCCAATAATTTTAACAAAGGGGATGGGTATGTACTGACTAGATCATGGCTGCTCTCCATACAGTACACGCAACTTTTAGTGATACCTGGGCTCCCTAGTGCTGAATCATAAGAAAACATTGTTTATACACTAAGGGACAAAATAAATAATGCACCAAACTTCCAGCAAGTATTATTCAGTAGCTTGGGGAATGAAGGTGAATTGAAAGAAAATCTTCTTGGGAAGGGATTTATTAGTAATCAATCAATGATCTGCATTTAGGCCTGTTGCCCAGGTAGTAGATTCCGAGGTAGACCTCGGATATCTTCAAGATTTGTATTGGCAACCTTTGAAACGTAAACTATGATTCTATTATGCATCGCCTTTAGACATCTGCAGTACTAGTACTGTTGTTGTTTATACAGCAAAGCCAAAATATAGGTTAGGATGGAACATGAGTGAGGAAAATCCAAGTACATCACAGAAACCAGCTAGAACTCCTACACGGGAACAACCATCAAGGGCTATACACAGCGAGGGAAGGAAAATAATAGCTTAAGTTGCAGAGTGCTGTGCTATGCAGAAACAAAATAAACAGCTGCTCTTCCCCCTCAGCAAGTCTATTCAATGAGGCACGATGGTGTCATGGAAATAGCCATGGGCGAGATTGTAATTAATAGTACTGCAGATAGCAGTAACAATTGTGGAAGCGATATCTTAAAGAATTCATGCTAAGGTAATAAAGGTTTAGAAAATTCATATCGATTGATCATACTATCGATTCAATTCAGATTTCTTTTCCATTCAGTTGGCAATATTACTGGAACTGGGAGAGCTTACTCCTCGCTCCCATAAAACCAGGTGTCACTAAAAGTTGTGTGTACTGTAGTTGAGACTTCTCTTTAACTCTAGAGCCCTAGAAGGAACTACACTTTTAACAGGGTCTTATCTCGAGTAGTTACTACGGAGTGACAGTTGCCTTTAATTGGTTTCATTCTTATTGCTCGGAAGACTATCTTGGTAGCAAGATTGTAACACATTAGCTTACAATAGTTGTAAAACTCCTGTAGTGTAATAATAATAATAATAATAATAATAATAATAATAATAATAATAATAACAACAACAACATAGATGGTCAGAAAAAAAAATGTTTAGCCTATACACTAAGAGACAAAATAAATAATGCACCATACTTCCAGCAAGTATTATTCAGCAGCTTGGGGAATGAAGGTGAATTGAAAGAAAATCTTCTTGGGAAGGGATTTATCAATCAATCAATGATCTGCATTTAGGGCTGTTGCCCAGGTAGTAGATTCCTTATCAATTGTTTACCTCATATTTACATTTATTTACAATTGTTTACCTATTTTTTCTTAAATGTTTTCAACGAACTTGAAAATGTATTAAACATTTCCCTTGGTAATTTATTCCAATCCCTTACTCTGCATTCTATATATGAATATTTGCCCCAGTCTGTCCTCTTGAATTCCAAATTTAGACTGTCTTCGTATTTTGATCTTTCCTACTTTTAAAAGCTCCACTCAAGCTTATTATTCTACTTATATCATTCAACGCAAACTCACCACTGACAGGTCGAAATATACCACATAACTTATCATAGTTTATCATTTTCATGATCCATGTTGATTTCCCAATTTCAGTAGAAAAGGAGTGTTTATTAGGAATCCACCTAATACTGACATACCACATAGTCCGAAATCATCCAGAACTAATTGTGCTGCTTTCCATTGAATTTTTTTCCAGTTCATGTATCAACTAGTCTTGCTTATTGAGGGTTCCATACACTGGAGCCATACTCTAACAAGTACGATCCACACCAATTAATCAGAAATGACAAATATCAAGAAGTCACACAGACCAAAAAATTAACAGATGATTTAAAAGAACTTATACCAGTTCTCAAACACCAGGCTGAAAATTTAGCCCCCTTAAATCCATGGAAAAGACATGCTTGGTGGACACCAGGATGTGACAAATGTCATGAAGAAGGATACCAGGCATGGTTAAAATTTCAAACTCATAAAACAGAAGAAAATGCCATCAACCTCAAAAATATTAGGAAAAAATTCACCCAAACTATTAGAAAAATTAAGAGACAATTCCTGAAAGATATAATCACCTCAATAGAAGAAAACTACCATAAAACCAATTCTAGACATTACTCTAAAATCTTTCATAGATAACTAAAGAAATTTAACCCCCCTACATTAATGTTGAAAAGTGAAAACGGAAAAGTGGCTCATAGTAATAAGGAAAATACAAAAATTATGGCAAAAGCATTCACTAAACTTTTGAATCGTAAAGAGCCCGGAGAACTTTTGAAAATTAGCACAGACACCACAGTAAAAACCAAACCTGAATACCTGAAGCCCCCAACATTCCAAGAGATGGAAACAGCAGTCGAGGAGACGAAAAACTACAAGGCATGCGGAGATCAAGTTTTTGCAGAAATGTGCCAGTGACAAAGTTCGAATCTCCCTACACATAGGTCTGTCAAAAATATGGACAACAGAACATTTTCCTGAATACTGGACAACAGTTATAATCTACCTGCTTCACAAAAGAAGGAGATAAGAGCAATCCAGGTAACTAGAGAGGTATATTTCTCTTGGACTGTACATAAAAAAAATATTTGCCAGAATCCTGTATGGCAGAATTAAAGAACAATTAGAGCAAGAATTAGGTGGATACCAAGGAGGCTTCAGACCTTGGAGAAGCTGTGCAGGAACAAATCATCACATTAAAATTAGTTATGGCACATTACAGAAAACAAAACAAACCTCTTGCAATAATGTTTGTAGACTTTTCATAGACCTTCAATATTGAAAATATTAAGAAATTTTCGACTGCACCCAAAACTAATAAAACACACAATTAAAAGTCTACTTCAGAGGGGAATTTTCTAAGCCATTCCTCATAAAAACTGGTTTAAGACTGGGAGATTATTTGTCACCACTGCTATTCAACTTTTTTTGGAATATATAATGAGGGACTGGTATAAGGATTAGGTGGATACCAAGGAGGCTTCAGACCTTGGAGAAGCTGTGCAGGAACAAATCATCACATTAAAAAACCCCATCAAAATTGGAAGATCAAAAGACAATATAACCTTAAATTGTCTGGAATTTGCTGATGACCTTGCTCTCCTGTCTAACCGTGTTCAGGAAAATCGACAACAAATTAAATCACTACAGGAAATAGCACAAAAAATTGGCCTCACAATATCCTTTGAGAAAACAGCAGTAATCACTCGCAAAGAAAAAGTAGAACAGGAAATCAAAATCATAGACAAATTTAAATACTTAGGTGAAATTATAACATACAGCCTTAACAAAAAAGCAAATATGGCATAATAGAATAAACTAACCAAAGATCAGTATGTCACCAAGAACACATACTGTACAACAAAAAAGACCTCTCAATAGTCACAAAATTAAAGCATTATAAAAGTCATACAACCAGAAATAACATACAACCATTTTTAAAACAATTAATATTGCAGCAATAGACAGAATACTCAAAATAGAAAGAATAAAAATCAGAACATGTATAAACAAAAAATACCAAGAAAATGGATACTGGAGACTGGTTTGTAATGAAACAGTCTACAAAGAAATAGAACTGGTAATGAACATTATCAGAAAAAACCGAATCTCATTCTTTGGTCACCTAATTAGAACTCCTGAAAATGGTATCAGCTGGATAATTGAAAAATTGTGGAACAGTAAGAGTAATATTAAGTGGATTACAGAAATCAAAGAAGATATGAAGGAACTACAAATCACAGTAGAGGATTTAAAAAAAACAAGACCCACAGAATCAAGACACTCAAAAACATAGACACCAGACTACAGACCAAGATCATCAAACCCTGGGGAGAGTGATTTCAGATGAGGAGAGAAAATCAAGATCCGAGAGAATGAAGAAGTACTGGGCTGAGAGAAAATCGAAAAATCCATTGTAGAATTGACTAAGATGGTCCAATGAAGGCCATAAAATGTAAAATAAAATAATCAGAAAGAATGCTTTCCCAGAGCTTACATAACATATGTCAAGCTGACTGGCCTGTAATTTTCCGCTTTATGTTTGTCACCCTTCTCCTTGTACACTGTGGCTACTATTTCAACTCTCCATTCATTTGGTATAGCTCCTTCATGCAAACAGTGATCAAGTAAGTACAGGGTCATTTTTTTTTTAGCTCGCTCCATGTGTCAAGAGGAACATGCACGGAAAGCGATAGCGCGGCCGGGTGACTCATTTGCCAAGATATATTACTTCATGACAGGCTAAGATGATCTAATATAGTATGGTAGCGATAACCATTGCTTCACAGCAATAGTTTAGTTTAAAATCTGTGGTATTGGTAGCGTGTTCAATGTGTTCACTTTAAAATAGCATTGTTTCTGTAGGAATACTAAAGTATTCATTGTGATGTGCTATGCGAAGTATTCTTATACAGAGTGCCGGTTTCGATTCATTCGCAATTTTTCTGGCATCCTCCCTCTCCATAGGAGTATGGTACGTAAATTAGTAAAGAAATTCCGCCCCAGTGGGTCCATTCTTAACGAGAAATCACGCAGGAGATGAACAGTTTTAACAGAGGAAAAGCTTGCCGAAATAGGATCTCTCTTGGAAAGAACTCCAACACACTCCTTGTCGCGTCTCGCTGTACAAACTAATGTGTCATTATCTTCTGCCCGCAAAGCAACAAAACTGTTGAAAGCAAAACAGTACAAACCCACCCCTGCTCAGTATTTAAGAGGACCTGACAGTTTCGCTAGGGTTCTGTCTTGTAACTGGTTGCTTCAGTCCACGATGGGTGTGTTGACCCAGAACTTTTATTTTATAGTGATGAAGCATGGTTATACTTAAGTGGCTATGTAAATAGTCAAAACAGTTACTACTAGTGTGCAGAAAATCCCCACCAGCTGCATGTCCATCCACTCCATGATGTAAAGATAGGAGTTTGGTGTGCAATAAGTGCTCGCAAAACGTTCTTTCAAGAACTGATGGAAGAAGAAAGGAGTAATGGTTACGTCGTGCAAGATAATGTGACAGCACACACTGCTAATCTGTCTATGGAGGTAATACGGGAAATTTTTGAAGATCGTGTGATTTATTATCCCCCGAGATCTCCTGATTTAAATCCCTGTGATTATTACCTGTGGGGGATGCTGAAGGGAAAATTGTATGTGAACAATCCTCACACGAGAGAACAACTACAAGAGAACATTACACAAGTTATTTTGAACATCACACTGGCTGAGATTTGCAGAGTTTCTGCAAACCTATTTACGAGGTGTCAGGCATGTTTGACAGCTGAGAGACAACATTTTGAACAACTAATGTAATGCCAGGTATGTTTTAGACTAATAGTCTCACTAGAAATTGATTTCTATAAGTGTGAATTGCCGTGAGTAGTGGGGAGGAAAAGCACGCATGATACCGGCTAGCGACGGAGTGTCATTGCGCCAGCTGTACCATGCTCTGAGTGGTGCTGCAGAGCGAGCTAAAAAACAAAAAAAAAACCTGTATTCCAATCCATAGCCTTTAATATATCCCTAGAAATTTTACGAAGCCCAGTTGCCTTTCTAGCTTTCAACTTTGGTATCTTTTTATAAATTTCTTTATTATCATTGTAAAGAAAGAAAAAGATCCACCTTTTCAGTACCATATATTATGTGAAAATTTTTACATTTCTGTTAAATCATCACGTTTATGAACTTTTGGTAGGCCCTACCGGTTTCGACAAAACCATACGTCATCATCAGCCTAGGACAAATTATACAAAGACAATAAATACATTGATCATGACTCTTACAGTAATATCACAGTAGTAATTCAGGTAATATACGTGATAAAACTAAAATAATATTTACATATATAAGCTGATAGTCGTTAATATAATAGTGGTCGTTTTTTATAAGGTGTCCACCTTAGTATTTATAATTAAAAAGAATGACCTGTTAAAAGAAAATTAAGTTTTTATACTATATATTTGTATATATTATATTTTATAGTATATTTGTATATATTATATTTCATAGGAGTTGTTGGTGGCGACACCTCTCTCGTCTGTATTCGTGTTGTAGTTACTATTATTGTTGTTGTGAAGATCATGGCCTGAGAAGAAATGGATTTAAAAGAACTGTGATCGATGAGGAGAGGGCCCATCTATTTGAAAATGCCAGTGTGTAATGTGCATTTTGTTCTAACCCTTTTGTATTTGCCTTTGTGTCCTTCGTTTGTTGCTCCTCCTTCCAATACTGACCTGTCAATTTGTTTTTCTTATTGAGTATTACTATTCATGTACTTCTCTCTCTAAATATGACTTGCTATTTGTTTGTTCCTTTACTTTAATTTTATTGAATGTTTTCCCAATAGGTAAATGGTACAAGATTAACAATAGTTTATTTAAATCAAAGCCTACTGATATCTGTTTGTTTACTAGGGATGTAAGTAGTGATGACACTTATTTGCCCTGTCTGTTTGGACAGATCATTTGTCCTTCAAACTGGTTTAATTTTTGTATCTTTCAGGTGGATATTGAAGTCAATGGTGAACCTTTGGATATTCACATGAAACTTGGAGAGTCTGGTGAAGCTTTCTTTGTGGAAGAAGTCGGACCTGGTGAACTGGGTGAGGATGAGGTTATACCTCCGCACTTAGCTTGCTCTCCAATACCCCAGGATGATGGTTTCTTGGCCCGTTTTCACGAGCATCTTGCTGAAGACAAGCCGCAGGATGAGCGCCCGACTCTTGTCGAACTTCCTGGGACGAACGATGATGGTGAACAGTTTGTGTTGGAGGATTTAGAAACACCTCAGATTACCTCTGTAGTTCCTGATCCACTGCAGTCTGTTCCTAAAACATTCCATGCCGAAACGTTGGATGACGACAAGTCCAATGTCAAGGTACGCAAGATCAGTATTGCAAAGGGCGAGTTCCGCCCTATATCCTTTGAGGTAGAGGAAGAGCCATCCCCTTCTGTGCCAGAGGTTGTGACGATTCAGAGCCAGCCAGAGGAACAAGCGCCTGTTCCTGTAAGAAAGGACTCTTTCAAGGAAAATGTGTTAACTGTCGACAATTCACTGAGACCTAACAACAGTGGGAAGCGAAAGAAGCGCAGGAAGTCGATGAAGAGGAAAGCTGGGCTGAAGAAGAATAACAATAATAATGGAGGATCTAGCAGCCAGACAGAACAGTCGGAGTTATCAGAGAGTGGTAGCGGTGTCAGTCGGGAGTTTACTGTGAAAGATATCGTGAAAGAATCTGAATCTGGTGATGCAGTTGAAGCCATCGATTCAAGCTCGACTGTGTGTGAACATGCTCCAGTAAGTATAATATTATTGCAGAAATAGTGTAAATTTGTGCCTTCTTTTTTTCTTCCAAGAAATGTTTTAAAAATTATTCCCATTTTGAGTTCAGTTAGGGACTCTTGTTACCAGGATGGCAAACTAAACATGCCCATAAAACTTCTAAAACAAGTTTTGAATTCTTTAGGAAAGGGATTTCTTACACTGCAAATGAGGCAAGTTTCATACTGCCACGGGCTGTGGGCGCTATTGGTCACACTGGTAAGTTTTTTGGTTGCTGGGAAAACGATTGGAAAATTCGGCATCATTCATTTCCCCACACTGTTTATGACAGTTTTTAACTGCTAGTTAATTGTGGGTTTTGTGATTGTTTATTTTCCGTATATCAGTTTATTACAATGTAAAGATTATTTCAAATTGTTCGGTGAAAAGATCATTTTCAGCCTTTGCAACGTTTAAAATATTTGGTCATTTCAAACTTGACAACACTTGGACCAGTTTGCCGTGGTTTCCATTGCAAATTATTTAACTATACGGTTGGATTATGAAGACATAGATAGATTTGCTTGTGAAAAGAGCAAAATGGAAACACCTAACTACTGATTACTCTCATTTTCAGGTACATACATACCAAAGCTTTTGGAAAATGGGTTAAGGGTACAAGATTTCTTAGTCCCTTGGGTGCTGCAGTATTTAAATTTTGGCTCTGGCTACTGAAATTTATTTTATCTCATCCTTTGCACAGCGCTGTGATGCAGTGGCGCTGTTTATTATTATTATTATTATTATTATTATTATTATCATCATCTTCTTTTGAGGTACCACACAGGGAATGTAGGTACTGACGAGATAGTTTGAATTATTTGGCTTGTTTGCAGGCTCCTGTCATCACTGTCACCAGTACGGAAAGTACAGTCACAACATCTGAACTCAAGACTACTAGTGCAGAAAACCTTATGGAGTTGGCCAGGATACAACATGCATCTACTGAAACAGATTTCCACTTCTTCAGCGATACTGAGATTACCCCTGGCTGCACGTGAGTACTTTTCTAGTGTTTTTGGAGATATTGTCTTTGTTGTTGTTTTGCTGAGACAGTGGTCATGGCATTCTTGTATTTATACTAGATTGCTTTAAGTATTTCAAAGAGGCTATGAATATATTTTTTGCAACAATTCTTTAAGGTTATTTATATAAAGCCACTGAGTTTAAAATAGCCCTATGTGCAGCATGAACTGTATTTCCTACATCCGTATAGAGAGATTGCAGACTAGAAAGAATTTGAAAGATGCAAGTGTTCATTGTTCATACCAGAAATTCTAGAAAACAATTTGTGTGATGGTGCTGATAGTTGTCATTGGTGTGTCCAATGCTGTCACATCTGAATTCAAGACCTCTGCTGCCTGCTTCCAGCACTAAGTAAAATGTTAGGGAGATCTGACACTTCAGAAAGAAACCTTTCAGTGCAAAGTTCTTGCATGTCTGTTGCTCAAATAAGAAAATAGGTGAGAGCTATGTTAAAGCCATGGCTGCATATCTTTTTGGGTGTAGAATATGTTGAGTGGGTGTTAAAAAGAAGTGAATGCGCAGAGTTGAGGTTCAGAGATGGTTTTGGCTAGACCCTTCTCTGCGAATGTTGTGGATTTCCAATCACCAGTGATTTAGTTACGTCTTGTAGTGTCTTTTTTGGCTTATCCATCTCTAGAGGCTAAACGGGAGCAATACATAAACTTGGTTGTGGCTTGTGGCGCTCAGCCGCCTTGGCTTTGTTAGGTTATATGTAGGCTTTTCTTATGTCCAGTCTTGGACATCATGGGCTTGTTCTGTTTTTTTTTTTTACTTCTTCCTTCTACTTGTTTTCATTCACAGTAGGCTTGGACCTTCTTTAAATTAAGATACTGGTACATTTTGGAAATTTTCACAGAATTCTCAACTATTTCCCAATTTTTCATGCACCAATATTGATAGATCTCTCAGACAAAATGAACACTACCTTGTGGTGCGTGTTATCATGCTGCAGTTCTGAGTTACGTTAATTTTTTACTGCATACACCCAAACGTGCTGCTTTCTTGTGCCATCTGACCTTGAAGGCTGTTTCATTAGGGTGGACTGTTTATAACCTTTCTCTTTTCAAGTCAGTTATTACATTTTGACTAGGTTTTAGGTTTTTATTGAATTATTAAATTTCTTTGGGAGACAGATTTTTACTACAGGACCAAGTACTGAAATGAAACATTTGATGTATTCTACGCCAAAAAGGAACACAGCATCGTTGTTTAAAATTTGTTAGTAAAATGTGAGAGCACTCTGCATTTTGCATAATATTTATGAAAAGGTTTCTACCTGTTGGTCAGTTGCAAACTATGTCCTTTGTCTTTCTGTGTACAAGTTTCTTTTAAGTTCCAGGAAGATGACATCTCTTTATTCTGTTGATTTCTTTTGTGGATTTCCATTTTCCTCAGTATGTTGTAAAATTCTCTTCCCCACAGTTGTCGTACTCATCTTTTGGTAGTAATGGTGTTGTTTGAGTCCCGTACCACAGTATCACTAGCATCTGACGTTGTTACATCAAACTATTTATGGAAGTAATGTAGAGGAACAAACAATAGACAAATGAAGTCATATATAGAAAAATAGAGAGGAACGTTTATTGGAACACATAATAGGAGAAACACAAAGACAGATCAGTGTGGGAAGGGGGAAAACAGACGAGGGCAAAGATGAAAACACAAGAAGACAAGGGCTATTTCCACATCTTCTTACATTGTCATCTTGAAATAGATTGGCTCTCTCATCAATCCATCCCTGTACTTCTGTATCCATTTCTTCTCATCTGTCACACAGATGTTGCTGACCTGTCATTGTGTTTATTATAATGTGTGTTCCTTTTCATGTTTCTATCTCTCTCTCATCATTTCTTATCTGTCACACAGATGTTGCTGACCTGTCATTGTGTTTATCATAATGTATGTTCCTTTTCACATTTCTCTCTCTCTGACTAAATTCAATTGTTACACATAAAAGTGGAATATATTTGAACGCTTGTACCAGTGTCAGTTTTAGGGTTCAATGATTGTAAAACAGGTTAATTAAATTTTCATATTGCTGATTTAAGTAATCTTGATTTTCTACCAGTTGCCCTTGAATTAAGAACAAAATCTTGATATCTTGATCATTCCAAACAAATTTAGTTCATTGCATAGTGTAGAAAATGTGTCCAGGGATCACTAATCTTTTTTAGAACTTTCAGGGGTGTGCTGTGATGCTGAGGCATTTAGTTTTGTTGGCTTATTTTTTTTCTTAAATTTAGCAATTTAAGGTAGAAGTTTACCATACTTTTTTTTGTCTTACTTTTGAATGAATGCTGTGCTTGGCCTGCAGGTTGTAGAATTAAGTTGGCCTTTGTATGCCAGCACGCCCCTGCATTAAGTAGGGCTTTTTTTAACAACTTGAAAATTAATTTGTTGCATGTCATGGTATTTGCAGCTTGAATTTTTAATCTTGTCATGTGAATTTTGTCACAGTCGAGACATTGATGGCCGCAGGTTACCGACTGCTCTTTCCGACACGGCTCTCGAAGTGCTATCCGCGGCTCACTTGTAAATAACACTTCATGTTTACTAATCTGCCCCTAGATTAGTTGTCAAATTCTGTTAATTCAGTTCTTTTTATTCCTTGAATTTGGTATACTTGGCGGAAAAATTCAGGTAGGTTCTTACGAGTGACCTACTTGAGCACAAGGTTGCAAGTGCAGTGTCTAGTTCAGGCTGTTTGAAAGCATCAGTACTAAAACAGTGATAGCAAAATATTAGCTGTTAATGATGTCCCATGTGCGTAGAAGAACTGGAAGAACAACTGAAAGTGAATGCATCAGAAGCAGGAAATGAAAAATGTTGCACAACAGTAATCACAAAAATGTTCACGCTAATAAGATCAAAGAACTTTTTGGGAGTTGTAAAGCATTCAGGAAGATCAGCTGGGTATCCACTCTTACAGAATGTGTGGATGATCATAGTGGTACAACATGGTGACAAGGACTGTTGAATGACTCCTGGTTTGCATATAAAATCACACTGTTTTAGAGCAAACGATCCCTCCTGGAAAGTGTGTACATTAAATTCGTAGCACCTGTAACCACTGGACAAATTTAGCTTCTGGGTGTTTATTTCTTCTGTGCGTGCAAAACATACTATTGCACCATCTGCAGCTATGCCCATAAGGGATACAAATTTTCACGATAAACTGCACGACGGACTTGTTCGCAGTTGGTTGCATTACATCATTTCATGTCACCTTGTTAAACTATCTGTTTCGTGAAGTGTATCAAATGTATTCCATAGAAGGTTGCTCTCTTCACTTGCCTTGCCTTCATTTTCTATTGTTCTCTTATGCACGAGGGGAGTAATTTGTAACTAATAGTTCACGGTTGCTGTTAGTACTGATGCTTTTCAATGGTCCTTATTAGACATTGCACATGTGACCTCGTTTTCAAGTGCGTTTGCTTGTCAAGAGTCTGTTCTGTTTTTCATTAACAAAGAAAAATCTCTCCCTCTAAAAGTTAGTACCGGTAATTTAATATAAGTTCAACTACGAAGTTGTGTAAAGAGTCCATGAGAGTTTATCCCAGAGCTTTGGAATAGTTCTTTCATTATTTGAACATTTGCTGTGCATAAGGATTACAGGTAATGTTTCTGATGTTGGATATATTGAGAGGCGACATACACCTTCTGAGCTGAAGGAAGTTGATTTTTCGTTTTTTCATCATATTAAAGTGAAATCAAATCAGCTTTCACCTTCATATTTTTTTAGGTGTCTACTGTATAAAACTGAAAGAGTTATGTGATTGGAGGTGGTGGACATTTAAACAAAGTCCAGTCTGCCATGCATATGAAATCAAATGGCGTATGGCTTTTAGTACCGGGAGCGTCCGAGGACATGTTTGACTCGCCAGATGCAGGTCTTTTGATTTGACGCCATAGACCTGCGCGTCGTGATGAGGATGAAATGATGATGAAGACAACACATACACCCAGCCCCCGTGCCAATGGAATTAATCAATTATGGTTAAAATTTCCGACCCTGCTGGGAATCGAACCCAGGATCCCTGTGACCAAAGGCCAGCATGCTAACCATTTAGCCATGGAGCTGGACTGCCATGCAAAACTGTTCTTTAAAAAAAAAAAAAAATCATTTATGCAATAACTTCTAGGTAATTGCATGAAATTTTTCTTGACAGTCTTTTCTAATGCTGTCTATAACCTGCACCTCAGTCTTTATTGCCTATCTGCAGGGAGTTTGTTGTAACATACTTTCTGGTTTAAAAGGTCATAATTTCAAAGTTGTCAAATATCTTGGTGGTTAATCTGACTATTGTCATCAGAGGGGGGTGGAAACCCTTTCAAAATATTACAATTCTTCTTAGAAGTAATTTTGCAAATGGTAGTTCAGTGCAAAATTTACAATGAGAATTTTGAAAATCTATCATTCAGAAATGTTTAAAAATAATACATTTCTCTGTAGATGGAAGAGAAAGTTTCAAATATAAAGCACACTGAAATTCATTTTGATAGGGCTTATAACCATGGTAATATTTTCAGTGTTAGAAGATGTATGTGCCCTCTCCATTCCTAGGCTCTGGAAGAAGTGGAGTGAAAGGTTTTTAATTCAGTTAGAATGAGTTATGTGAATTGGTATGAGTAGTGTTATGATATGTGTGGTTGTAAACTCTCCAGGGTGTTTTGAGGGAGAAGAATTGAAGAAACTTTGTCATTTCATGGGTAAGTCACGTTTTAACTGAATTAACAGAATATTCTCATTTACTAGTTTAAGGTTTACTTTGGCTTGTTAAAATCTTTACTTGCATTACTAGCTGATAGGTTTCTTTTTAAAAGGTGAATCTTTAATTTTTAAAGGTGTTGAGGGAGGTTTGTAGTTAGTCTTTTTGTAGTGCTTTATGCATGCTACCTTTGCTTGCAATGAAATATTAATAATAACTATTATTATTTATCAACATTTATTTAGGTCCTGCCTACATTCAGAACATTGGTTTTTTAGTATGTGGTTAATTTGTAATCTGGTTGTTGGCTGTATCTGTAGGCAAGGCTGGAAAATGGTTATGGGCAACAGCTGATTGTGTGTCCGCTTTGTATTGGCAACACATGAAGAGAAATATCCATGTATATGGTATATTCATCTTATGAATACCTTTGACATAAGGTAGTAAAGAACAGGATGCAAAATTTTCAATGGATAGGTCAAAACTTAAGTTTTAATATTTATGAAATACTGGATATTGTACCTGTCATTGATGGGGTGGCTATGCAAGTGGTTCAGGTAAATGAAGAATTCAGATGAAAATCAATGGAGGTTCTCACTTTTCATAAATGGTACTACTATACATTTGCAATCTCTCGGTGCCATGTTCCATTGCTGGAATGACTTAACGCAAACGGCGGAGAACACCCACTCGTGTCCTGCTTTGGGACATATGATGCATTGAAGTATCGGGCTGGTAACCTTTCTATTACTATAAAAATGTATATGAGGCATGGAAGATAAGAATTTACTCCTCTCTTCGTTACAAAAGACTCTTTGGTAAGATTAACATTAACTACGATAGGATGCAGGAAATTATTAAAGCTGTGAAATAGTACGTATTTCCGCTGTTACTCATCATAGGATCAATTTGCGCTGCCTGGAATATCAGAAAGTTATTTTCTACAACTTCTGTTATGTAGCATTTATTGATGGGATCAGTATTAACGGAGATATTTGAGAATTATATTTCAGACCTTCCCCATAACTATTATTTCATTCACACTAACACTGTTTTCCTCCATTATAAAACATTTTAGGCTGTTACAAACATACGTAAACCATATTCGCATTATCAGTGTTTTCACAAGTAAACAGAAATCTACACAACAGGAAAGCAACCTTGTAACTCCTGGCAAGAATAAATTTCCTAGACATTCATCTGCCAATTCTCTCATAAGTTTGTTTTAAATGTTAACACAACAGACATGAACCCTGCTTTTGTTTCTCTGGTTCCAGGCAGGTTTGGAAAGAGGAGAATAGTGCAAGTGACCAAGAAGGGTTATGTTGCGATAGAAATGGAAAGTATATGAGTCACAACTTTCTCTGGCAAATTCTACATTTTTTAAAGACCCGTTTTCCCCATTCCTATTAACTAGGACTATTTTAGAAGCTTCTGCCACTGTTATGAGCAGAATGAACCTGGAGGTGCAAGTATTCTACCCGCCTGAGATGGCTGTTGCTCCTTTATATTCTAAGCCAAGGAAGCCGAACAACAATAGGTATCCTTCCTGATTTTACCCTTGGGGAAATAATAGTCAGGAAAATAAGTGGCTTCTTCGTGACGAGGGCTCAGTGAACCTGATGAGAAGCCACACCTGCACAGTTCAGTAAGCTGGAAAGATATCTTCGTCTTAACTTCAATTCATTCAGATGAATGGTAGAGGAATTCTGGAACTGGAACTGTTAAACTCTTTGCCATACGCATTTTGTATATTGTTCATCATTTCTTTATCTCTGCAAGGATATTTTGTAGTCTCTTTTTTCCCCTTCCATTTTGCCATCGGGTTACATGTTTTTTCTTTGCATAGCTAAAGTTACATGGTCATTCTGTTGTTGCAATCCAAGATAACGTGTGATGGATGGTAACTGATAATATACTGATTAGCTCAACATAGTTATGATGGTAATAGAACACATTTGTGATGCTTTCCAGGTAACCATGCCTTAAGTTGCGTGATACAATTTTACACTATGAAGAATAAAGGCGGGAAGGGCGAAAAATATAGATTTTTAGATTTGAACGCCATCTATTAGCCTGATGGTGATCGTGCGTGATCGAAGCAGTGACAATGAGATCACCATATGGAAAATTCTTCATAAGAACTGAAACAGGCTGTGCAGTCTAACAAAACCATCCCTTAAGTTGCAGTGGGTGACTTACGATATGGTTTCTTCACTGAAGTTCCTGCATTGCCTTCTTGTTCATCATTTCTTTATCGCTGCAAGGATAGTTTGTAGTCTCGTTTTTCTCCGAGGAGATAAGAATTTACTCCTCTCTTTGTTACAAATGACTCTTTGGTAAGATCAACATTAACTACGATAGGATGCAGAAAATTATTAAAGATGTGAAATAGTACAGCTCGTCCATCAAGATAATATACGGTTAAAATTATAGACTTCGTTTACTGGACTGTATGTTTTATAACTGGACTGCTTGCACACAAGCCCGGTCATAGAGCTATGAGGCAACGGAATCAAACATTACTGATGTTATCTGCTACAGCTGGTAGAGGTATGGAGTGAGATATCCGACTCTTTCCTTAGTGGCTCTAATATTTCTGACGATGTTCAGGAAATTTATAATGATTGCTTCTCTTCATGTTTCAAATCCAGTAATGATAGCACAATGTGATCAAGGAGCCACTGTGAATCTATTATCTAATGTGCTTTCTGATATTCCACTACTTGACACGTAGTGGTAAGTACAGATTATTAATGCACACTTGTGCTCGTGTTTATGACCATGCATATGGAGAGTCTGAGGTTCGATTCCAAAGGCCAGAATTAGTGTGTTATTTTCTCATGTAAACAGTCTAAAATTCTTCTTGTATACGGTAATTTCTCTTAGGACGAAAGTCTTTTTAAGCCTGTTCTTGTTACAATTATTCAAGAAAATGAGGATGGGAATGAAAATGTAACAGAAATTGATGCTATTGACAATTTAGTTCTACCTGGAACAGACAGCACTGAAGTTCGAGGATCTAACTTTGGTTTTAAAACCTCTGATGCGGATGAAGACCAAAAGTTAGAGTTTTTAAAGTTGGGCTGTGATTGTAAAATATACAAGGGGAGTCATTTCAATGATGAATTTTCATTTGATGAGTAGAAACAACTGCGTGAAGTTCCTCAGGTCACATCTTTCAGTCATTTTACTTTGAAAAAGAATATGTCCAGGGTCATTATGTCAACAAAAATTGGATGGTCCAATTGTAATTTTGAAGATTTTCAAGGCAGATAATCTCCCTCAGATCTTATTTAAGAAGTTGGAAGTAAGAGGCCTGACTGCGGAAAGGATGCAATATCTGTTTGACAACATTCGAGAGTACTGCAGAGCAGAAACGAGGAATTTGTTGTGTCCACGGCCTGGCGACATTAAGGTTGCTGAACACGGGCCAAGTAGAGATACGGATTTGAGGGCTGAAAGGAAAAGACATACGTAATTAAGAATATTCGAGCGGAATATGCAACAATTCAGCTTTGTTGCTACAGGATACAAGATACACTAGAAGTCCGCTATAGCGAGTATGACATATAGTGAGAACTCCGTTGTAACAATAGGTTTTTTCTGTCCCTTGAAAATTCCTATATTAAACTGTGTATTATCCTTCGGTTACAGTGAGAACCCTATCACCGATGCATCTGTTATTATGAGCGATTAAGCATGCATTATTATTTCCATTATCTATTTTTTTCACTCCAGCGATTACAATGAATGCGAACAATCATCTTTGGTATATTTTTCGCGCTATGTGCACAAACGAGCTCTCTCGCCGACATTCGAACTCAAAGGGAAGAGTCTATTAGTAATACTCATTGACCGTTGTTCTGTAAACATAATTCGAAAATGAAAGAACTTGTTTCCGTAATAAATGCGTAAATAACCTTGTAAGAAATAAAGGCTGAAGTAAATGATCGATTAATGTCATGTACTGAAATTAAGTAAGAATGTGATACAACTCAAAATACAGTGCACTAGGCTGAGTGGCTCAGACTGTTGAGGCGCTGGCTTTTTAACCCCAACTTCGCAGTTCGATCCTGGCTCAGTATGGTGGTATTTGAAGATGTTCAAATATGTCAGCCTCGTTTTGGTAGATTTACTGCACATAAAAACTCCTGCGGGACTAAATTCTGGCACATTGGCGTCTCCGAAAACCATGAAAGTAGTTATTGGGACGTAAAGTCAATAACAGATTTCAGAGGTTAGTTATTCAGCAAAACCTCGTTTTGACGTTTCTGCAGGGGACAAGGAAAGAGAATGTGTTAAGCGAGAAAACACACTATTGAATACACGAATCAGAACTATCCAGCAGGGATATGCTTCCCCCCCCCCCCCGACAAGCGTACATTTTACGTCATGTATGTAAGGGTACAGTAAAAGATATAGGTTATCTACTGTTTCAAAGTTATCTGCTATTTCTAAAGATGAGAGTATTAAAAGGCATTACAAAGACGAGAGAACAAATATGAAAAGCTTTTACATGGGAGCGTATTAAATAACAGTGGTGTATTAAAAGATGTGTGAAACACCAGGCAAAAAATATAAAACATTTGCACTGGGGTCCATGAAAGTATCAGAGCATTATTTTCAGACCACACTGTTTCTAAAATCTCAGCTGAAGCCTTATATTTCAGACATTGTTTGCTGGTCACAGTTTTCGACAATGAATTGTTTGGAGGTCAAACTCGGCTATGTGTGAGAGGATTACTTTGACCGTCATCTTGAATGCGACAGCACTTTGAAAGATGTGGATGCCTGTCCACTTCCTGGATTTTAATTTTTTCTTCATTAGTAAGGGATATCACAACTTTTTCGTAGGCTATCGCGCAACAATTATTTGCTACCTTTCACTGAATCACTCAACACAGTACATTTCTAACTTCTGAATGGAATGTGAAATACAAGCACAAACAGGCTTTCTTAGGTTATTCATCAGTATCAATGAAAACTGGAGAGCAAAATTGAACTTTCCTGAGGCTAATGGCTACCTTCCCAGAGGTGTAATTTACCATGTAAAGTTCAGGAATTCAAGGCCATTTCTCATTTTTGTGCAACTTTCTCCTACTGGCTTCCTGTCATGAGGGCTGTAATCTGTGTTGGAAATCTGTTCCTTTCACAAGGGATAACAAAGAACATTTTCAGGGCTAGGAAAAATGTGATCATACTACGCGGTAATAGTGACAATCTGTGACGTGAAAAGTGACATTTTAAAAAATGTAGATTTAGTACGACGTGAATCGGGACTTCGAATTTACGACGTGCTAAGCAAAAAATCGTTTTGACGAGGAAATCCCTAACGAGGTTTCACTGCGTTTTCTTGCGTCTGGTTACATTTCGGAAAGGCTGTTCGCAAGTAAATTTCTAGCGAAAAGGTTATCATTACTCTGCTGGTGCTTGAAATGTATTTTCACGATGCATATAAGGTTAAGTTAGGTTAGATGATGCTGTTTGAATAAGAAAACAAACTTTTGCTGCAGAAGCCACTGGAGTGATGCTACTCAATTTTTCAGAATGAAATTTAACATACGCATTCATGTTGTCTCGGAATTAGAAAAAGAAGTAATGAGTGGGGTGTAGTATGTAAATCTGCGAAAACGCGAGTTTTGAACAAACTGATTGCCGTTTCATACCGATTTTAATGTGTGTGGTGTTCCCCCACTACCCGACTTTAAATTTTTTTTTTGATATAACGACAATCCTCTATAGCGAGTAAATTTTTCGCTGTTGTGATTTCTCGCTATAATGGATTTCTACTGTAGGTTAGTAATTGTATACTGACTGTGTAGTTTCAGAATGATCTTTTAAAATATCCAACATTATTATTATTATTATTATTAACATTAGCATTACTACTACTACTATTATTTCTTGTTTGTACATCTTAAGACAGAACTTCTGTGTATATGAGTGTCTCAAGACTTAAACTTCCTGTTTTACTTTTTTCAAATTTTGAACATGTTTACATATTTAATTTTCAGAGAATAAAACTTACATATTTATGAAAATTATTTTAATGTGCAAATCTGATATTCCTTTATTCAGTGAAACAGTCAAAGTTTCTGAAATCCTCACTATTATCAGAGTACTGTACCCCTTTTTCCAATTGATTTTCTTGAAATTCAGTAAATTCTTACAACTTCAAAATTACATAATCAGTGTTTAACCCTCCTTTAGTCGCTCACGGAGATTTCCTCTGGGCCGATTACATTTTGCACGGTACTGAACTTCTCTGTTGAACTGTTGGTCTCCCCACCCCTATACCTTTCTCCTTGTTCATTTGGACTCCTCCTGTCAGCATTTCTGCGCGATCGTCTATCCTGTGAGCGAGTGTGGGATCGTTGTTGTGACAAGTGACATCACCTGGACGTTTCCTCCGTGTGCAAATAAGAAAAAACCTTATATTTTAGTGCATATTATTTATTTTCTAGGTCGGCGATGACTTTGTTGTTCTGTTCTTCTAAACGTATTTTAGAAAAATATTATTTCATATTTTATATGATGTGATCATCGTAGGTAATATCATAAGACCATTCGTCACAGTTAAGGTCTGCAGTATTCTGATTTTAGATCAAACAAACTGTGAAAGAATAACCTACTAATACTTAAAAGGGTTTCTTTTAATTATACCGAAGAATACTGCTAACGAACATGCCAAATCATCTCAAAGGATGAAAATTATGCGCATTTTTAGCCCCGGAGGTTACCTCCGTGTACGACTATTAATGTAATAATTTTCGCGTGATTAAAGAAGGGTTAAGCTTGAATTTTCTAGTTTTCTTGAAAATGATTGCAGATTTACTTACTATCAAACTATAAAATCTACCAAAAATGAGACTTTCCTGCTTAAGGTATGGTTTCCTGGAGAGTGCCATATTTGTTTTTAGACTTGATGATGATGATGAAAATGTGAATTTTGCAGCAAAGCCTAAAAGGAGGCATAACAAATAATGTTCTGTGGGATAGTTATAAGTCAGTGGCATAATTGTGATACTATTGGCATTATTATTATTATTATTATTATTATTATTATTATTATTATTATTATTATTATTATTATTAATAATATACAATAATCCTTTTTTTTTTTTTTTTTTTTTTTTTTACCCCCATCCAGGTCAGGATGTCAGTGACATCTTTCCATCTTCACTGCTGTTCTTGGTTGAATCAAATGCCTTAATCAAGATCTACCTTTTACTCTCTTAACTTCAAACCCGCTGTGGTATCTTTCCTTCTTCCATGCTCTTATGTAATATCTCCAAACCATCTCAGTTTCTCTCCATTTTGTCTGAAAGCTTTTCCACTCTGATTTCCTTTCTGACATCCTGATTTCATAATTTGTTCTTTCTTGTATTTCCTATCATACTTAAAAATGCCATCTCACTGGCCTGGATTTCACTCTCCTATCTTTTTGCCAGTCTCCAGGTCCCATTTGTCAGTATGAGGCAATAATGCATTGTATATAATATCAAATCTTTACACTTTTGACCTACCAGGTCAAGTTCCTTTACACCCTTGTAGAACACATTTCCCTCTTGCATCCTTCTGCTGAACTCAATGTCCAATCCTGCATCAGTTCATTTTCAAAGTGCTTGGAACTTCCCTCAATTTCAAGGTCTCTTTCCCTCATGTTTACAGTACCTTTACCTTGTCTTTCTCCTCTAGTCAGCTCCAATGTCTTGCTTTTCTCCACCTTATTTTCATTCTTACATTACCGATATACCCCCTCAGCCACAATGTCATCTGCAAACATCACCTTCTACTCCATGTCCTCCCCCTCCTTCTCATAATAATAATAATAATAATAATAATAATAATAATAATAATAATAGTAATCTGAAATTGAGGGTCCATGGTCTGTAATTTATCTTTTTTTATGTATCGTTATTCACTTTCGTTATAGGCATCTCCAAAAACACAAAAAAGTAAAACCAATAATATTATTCAGTCCTTCACCACCGATCTGCTTTTAGGTCTGGGATGTAGATTCTCTATCAGTAATTTACATACTTTGTAAATCATAAGAATTTCAAAATTTATCGAAGATCTTCTGTGTTAAATTATTCCAATCCCTAATTCCTCTTCCTATAAATTAATATTTGCCCCAGTTCGTCCTCTTGAATTTGTCTTCATTTTATGATCTTTCCTACTTATATTACTACTTTTGTTGTATATGAGAGAACATGGCATTACTATAAATACATATGTATGATATACTCTGTGTTTACCTTTTATTGAGAGTCATCTGGGTTCAAGAAGATTGATGTAAACAATGTTTGACTCATAATATAAACAAAGCTCTTTCATTTTCTAATCCACTTGCTGTCAACTTTTGAATACTTTCTTGTCTGTAGTCCTTATGTGGGGGTTGAAGGTCTTAAAGTGGAGTTCTAATCATAAGGAAGGGAATGATACTGAATTGTTTCTGTGTTCTGATCATTATCATTTTCTGCTCTACAAAGTTTTAAATTTCCTTGCAGTCCTCCAGACTCACGCCCATGCTCTCCCGTGCAGTCGGACACAGAGTTCGAGATGAGTCGTCATTCCAAGGCCGTCGGTACAGAGGATGACGACGATCCCACCAAGTCCATTCATGGCCAACTTCAACAATCGTGGCGATGGGGCGAGCTCCCGTCTCCACCACCTCGCCAGTTGCTGTCGGCCCAGACACCTCGTGGCTCGGCGAAGAAAGAGGCTGTACCATCGGAGATCTTGTCTTCTAGTGATGAGGAGGCTAGCAAACAGCAACAAGAAGGTGAGTTGATCCATCATTGCGAGTAATGAACATCTTTTGTTTTGGTCCCCCACCATAACCTTGGGAGGCAGTTATTGATGTGGCTTCACAATACTTGTTACAACTTTTTTTCTGAGCTAGGCACAGGTATGCCAACCTGCACAATCTTGAATATGAGGACCCACTACAATTGTACGATACCAGCAAAACATACGATAATTTTGAAAATTATTTTTGATATTATTGCCTATGCATTCTTATTGTGCGACTTTGTTGCTTGTGGGATACTCCTTAGCTATTTGTTCTGATCCACTTTGATGGTTCATATACGCTATTATTACAGTGGGGTCGCCACACCCAAAGCATTTTATACCGTACTGCCAGGTTTCAATGAGGCCATCCCTAATGGAGAGAACAGATGCTGCCTGCTAGATTTCAATGGCATTTCCTCCACTGGAGGACCAGCATACAACTAAAGGGGACTCCTCTACCTGCAGGTTTTATTGCATGGAAAAATTCAACGGACTCTTGGAAAAAGTATTTCTGGCAATTTTTAAAACTGAAAACCATAAAATGCATAAAATGGTTGTATGTTTTCCCAGTACAGAAAAAAGTGTGCATCCCCATCTGACTTTTCCTATTCCATCCTTTTCAATTTAAAAGTAATTTACATGACTTTATTGCATTTGGTTTCTTTGCCCTTTAAACTGAAGCGTATGCAAATTCAATCTTTCTCTATGCAGAGTTCAAGCCACATTGGCTGAATATTGCTCCTAATACCTCATATTATGTCGCAATCCTGTGGTTCATGTTACGTTGCAAATATCTGATGTTGCATCACTTGGTATCTTCCTGTCTGCTGACCTCTTAGTTCTGCTGCCAAGTGACAACAATGTGAGTGCTATTTGTACCTTTCATCACATAAGCTTTGACACACACATCTCTGATTGTTTGGGTTGGGATTAAACAAAAATGTCCCCACTGATATCTTTAACGATTAAGTAGTTACTGGATTTTCCACTTTCTGGTGGTTTTATTCGTCCTGAGAAACCCACCTAAGACTTTTTTTTAATACACTCGGTCAGGCTTTTTAATGGTATAAAATCTGCAAAAATCTGCCCAGTAGAACTCTTAAAATAAGTGGTAATGGATGAAGCCTCAGCCCTTTATATATACTGATGAGAGATGTAGATGCTATGGAAGGGAACCATGCAGGAGTAATTCCACCTTGTAGCAATGCATAACATGGTGGCCCCTGACTTCATTGACACCGCTGATACTTCCCAAAGAATCTGTCCGAACCTGGAGAACTGCTAGTTTTAGAATCACTCGATCCCCATCTTAGGGAATTCCCCCTTCTGAGACGCATCAACCGGTCACTATCTAACCCTGGTGCCTCGCATAGTTTTGCTGACTGAATGCCTGTATATCATCATCTTGACTGTGAGTAATAAAGGCTGGGCTGAGTGGCTCAGGCGGTTGATTTTCTGGCCTTCTGACTCCAACTTGCTAGGTTCGATCCTGGCTCAGTCCGGTGGTATTTGAAGGTGCTCAAATCCGTCAGCCTCATGTCAGTAGATTTAATGACATGTTAAAGAACTTGTGTTTGACAGAATTCCGGCAACTCGGTGTCTCCAAAAACTGTAAAAAAGTAGTTAGTGGGACGTTAAAAACAATATATTAGTGGGTAATAAAATATTGTTTTTAAAAAAATCCTTGATTTTGAAGACTTTGTAATACAAGGTTGGCAAACTGGGCTGTAGGTAGGGGTGTGCGGTACATATGCTGGCCATCATTATGATAGTGGAACATTGGGTAATGCCTGGCAGTACCTTGAATTAAGGTTGACTATTCAAGGATTTTGAATTGCAGAAGTTTTTGGCTTGTAGGCTTGGTAGCACATGAAAGAATTCCTTTCACCCATGTAGTGAGAAGCTAAGTGGATTAAAGTGTCCATGAACTGACAACAGTTGCTGTCTGTAATTTTCCCTATCATTCAGTTATGGCTGGAATTGCTTATAGATAGTTCCATTGTGGGGCTGGAAATGCTGTGGCTAGACATGGCTGGGTTATCAGCAGCTCGGCTACACACGCCATGAAGTGAGTCTCCTCCTGCTTACTCAGGGGGTGGGGGACCTTGTATCTTAAGTTGTAATATGTGAAATGTGCATGAGAAAGTGCCAATCTTTGATAATATGGTAGTTGTAGTTGCATGTATACCTTCTGTGGGTATCTTTATCTTCTCTTTCTGGTGTTGGCATTGCTCAGTGCTTATTGCGGGTGGGTCTCTGGAATGCGGTTGTATGCTTGGCTTGCAGCTGCCGCTGTTGCAGCGGCCGAGGCGGCGGCCCAGCGCTCCATGCTCAGCGGAATGTTCAGCTTCATGAAGAAGACCAAGAGAATCAGACACAATCCTGAGTCGGAGGGTATTTATCTGTCGGATCTCAATGCAGACGAGCTGGATCCTGAGGTGGCGGCGCTGTATTTTCCCACTTCGTATCGTCAGCAGAACCAGGCTTCCCAACGAGGTGCAGGTATGGTACAAGATCAGGCATGACTTACGGGATTGCTTCTATTTCTGCTTCCTTAATTTTCCTTTCTGACAGTTAACATGAGTGACCATGGGCATCTGAAAATTCTCTTCCATTATTGGTGGGGGCTAAAGATTACAGGTTGATGTTACATGTGATTAAGATATTCTTATGGAAAGAGGGATTTCACCAAGGTTTGAGCCTGGATATTCTTGTATATGCGACTCGTATCATTCTCCAACTCCAGTTTTCCAGTTCTGGTATACAAGCAGTTGCCACTTTTCCTCTTCATTCACGTTGTATCCTTCCAACATTTTTGCCCTGTGATTTGTTCTCCTTCACCTCCAGATTTCACTGCCTGTCTAATGTTTTCTTAGTCTTCTACTTAGTAATTTTCCTTCCACTTTGTGGTTGATGTATTTCCTTGCCGTTCTTACATTGTCTGTACTGATTACATATCCATACCAGTGAAGTCTTTCTTTGTAACATTGGTGATAGGAACCTTGATGCCAGCTTTTTTCCAGTTCATTCCTTTCTGGTCTGTTCAATTCATAGTTCTGGTGAATCTCATTTCTGTTGCTGAGGTCTTTGTTTACAGTACATCTCCAAACTGTGGATGAAGAGTTGGTGTCATATACACAGTATAGTTGTTTTGTTCTCTCCAAGCGTATTCTAATTTGCTTCCCTTCAAATATGTGTTTGAATCTGTTTCTCTTCTGTTAGTTATTTCTACAATCTTTATTTTTCTCACTTTCTATTCAAATTCTTTAATATTTTCAAATTGTTTGTCCCACCAAACAGTGTCTTGTTCACCAAATTATACTACTGACAATAGCCACTACCATTTGTTGATGTAAGATAGGTGTCGAGTGCAGTGTATGCATTCACGTGCCTCATCGAGAGTAGTAGTCGGTTTATTACCTCTCAGGTACCCTTTCCGATGAAAGAACTGGGCGGACATGTACAGAAGAATCGGTGACAAACCTTGTGATGTGTTTTAATCTTCTGAAATAGGGTATTTCTTGTCTTACTCTGTAATATGGACCTGGAAATAAACCTCCGGTATTATAGAGATGTAATACGATATAGGCAATGATAGGACAGTATTAGAAGAGAAAGCAATGGAAAAGGATACAAGGACAAACTTAAAAACACAGCAAGTCGAGGAGAATGTCCACATCTTCAAATAGATCGGTTCTCCCCTCATGGATCCCAATTCTTCTACATCAATTTCTTATCAGCCTCTGATGAGCTTGTTTCTGTTTTTCAGTTTCATCAGTTGGTTAGCCATCAGCACTTGTTCAGAGGCAGTCTTAACAGATTTTCAGGGTGTATAAGGTGTAAGATAGGAAGAAAGCCTGATAAACATCATATCATTGTATCATGTTCATATACTGTACATCTATACAATCGAACCTCAGTATCTCGAATCATCTCGGGAGCTGAATTTTATTTTGAATTATCTAAATTTTGAGATATAGAGAATTTCCGCCTTTCAGGATTCCACGAAATATCACGCATATCTATGCCTTTATACTGTCATACAGGTTATTTAACCACGTAAAAATAAACTTGAACTATTTTGTCATTTTTATTACAACACTTATTACACCAAGTCATTGAAGACAGAATACATACAGTCGAGGAATATGTTTTTCACTCTCAAGCTTCTTTTCTTTCACATAGTTTTCAACAACAGTTATTGCTGTAAAACCATTTTCATTTACATTCAACTGACTCTGTATGTAGGATGAAAGAGTAGTCAGTGCTCTTAATGTCTGGTCTAGTGACGATCCAGCAGAGGGTTCATACAGCTCTAAATGCCTATTTTTAATGCACCAGGGGTGGACAGATAAGATACTGTTGCAGGTTAAGGAACAATAACACACAAACCTTAAATGCTATATCGCAGACTCAATGTTGTACAAAATTCGAGTTACAGAATATTTTCAGTGTCTGTCAAGGAAATGTTTGGTTTGAGATATGAAGAAATGAGTGTAATTGAATTTCGAGTAATAGATAAATAATTACACATAAAGAATAGAACAGACGGTAGGGAAATTGAAATAATTTTGAGGTACTGGAGTAATGGAGGTTCGAGATATCGAGGTTCGACCGATTTGATGCTTGTTTGTTCCTGTCCATTACCTGTATTGTCAATAAACTTGCATAGTTCTCTTAGGAAACTGACAAGCAATGTGTAGGGCAATTCATAGCAGACGTTTCATTACAAATGCTCCCTTTTATTGGCGATGTGTAGATAAGTCTGTGTATTACTGTAACTGGCCAAAAAATGTCTATTTAGCCCATGAATTGGTGAGCACTCTGGTATAAGAATATGATGAATTTCAACCAAGCACAGCTGTCTATTGCCACGAATTTATAGGTTTCATTTGATCACTTTGGTATCAATCTTCATATTTTTTGGGTTAATTTATTAGAATTACACTGAAACATCTTCATAAGTTACGTGGGCTTGTCTCAGTAATAAGTAGATTTGGCCACAGAGTGCAAAATCAATAGGATGTAACTCTTATTCTAATGAAGCCAACAGATTAGCAGGCTGTGGTGGCCCAAAGGGTTTAAATGGAAAAATAGAAATACATCCAAAACTGGTTAGGACGTTTTTGTGGGAACCGGAAAAAACCTTCATAAAGAAGGAATGTGCTAAAAAAATTAAAAACAATTACGCTGCTAAATTTAAAGTTAGGTTTGAACCACTGCCGTTTCAATCTCTATATATTGCCTGCTCTTTGTCGCGAGAATTGCGTTTACAGTGACATTGCAGATGGCAGCACTTACCGCACCCAGAGCACATTCTGGTTAAATGAGAGTTCATCTGTAACACCAATATAAAATGAAAAATAATCCTTAACATGTTGCTAATTGAGAAGATAATGCACATACAGAAAATAACGTTTCAGATTTGAGCTTGGCTTAAGATACAGAAACTTAAAATGTATAAAATCTTACCAGTCACAGTAGATATATTAGGATCATTCCACTGCTGAATGGCACATAAAATTTTCAGAATTTGTCGACATGAATGACAAACCACCTTTTCAGTCCTTTTCTTACTGTTATCTACCAGCGGTGGACGTACAAATTGTTCTATCACTATTTCGCTGACCCTTTGTTCATGACCAGATTTCAGGATACGTTTTAAAGCACGTACTGCATTGCGTACGTCCATCATGTTATATCCACCACCCAACTCACTGCAGTAAATAGAGCTTCTATTGCGTCTCCAGAAAGTCGTCTAATGAGAACATAAAAGAACCCATTTTGCAGCAGATAAGACACACGTTCCACTATTGATTTCACAGTTAGCGAGACAGCATCTGCCGTCTCTTTAGTCAAGATGCTTCAGTTTTGCAAGTTTTGATTCCACGTTTTGATTTAATGTACTTGGTGAAATCAACACTCAACTATTGTAGTCTTTTATTTGCTGGTAAATAGAAATGCACACACAATCTGGATTGTTTTGCCGAATGTGCTGAATTCTGTCAGTGACGTCCTGGAATGTGAAAAATTTGTAAATTCATGCCGTGAAGCGCACCGTCGATTCCACATATGAAAAGTTTAAACATGTGTTTATAAACGAGCATGGTTTTCTTCATGAAGCGCATAGCAGCAGTAACCACTGGGGAAATATTTGTTCAGCAGAACACTCATCTTTTCCAAATTCCTCTGTTTTTTTTGTAATACCTAACTGGCTTGAATGTCAAGTCTCTCTGGAGGTGATAAACTTCTTTCACATATTTGGAGGTGATGATGCCATTGCTGTCGCTTCTCTGTCTAGGAACTGGGATCTCACATTTTTTATCAAGTGGTAAGAGTCAATCTCAAAAGAAGTTTACAACTGGGATAACATGGATGAGTCACACAGGTTCTCACTTTTCCCTCTCCAAAGTGTTTAAACTTAAAAACATTGGTTCTGTGATTGTCAGTCAATGACATTAATCATTTCTGAACTAAAAGGAAAATATTGGAGTCTTCTAAGACTTTAACGAGGAAGTAGGCAGCAGGAATAGGGAACTTTTATGAAAGTACATTTACAACAAAACACGGCAGTTTATTCGGGAGAGCAGGAGACTTTCTAATATCTGTGCCACATACACGTTCAACATTGACCACGGAAACAAACTTGTCACTTGTTCGGTTGTAGAGGAGCCGTACCTAATTAGCCGTTTAATCGGCAATCATTGGTACACTCCTCTCTGATAGACTAAGAATTTTTCATTCAGGTCTAAGCCTTTCCTTCACTAATTGAGAAATCTCGACACCACTCTCAACATTTCCCATTTAGGCTACCTGCGCAGAGTGCTTTGTGATGGAGCTGACACTAGACGAGGAGTCCTCCCATATTCTTAACTGTTTGGGATACTATTCTCTATGCCACATGGTACCGAGTGATTTGTTCTGACCGTGCGGATTTTGTCTTGCGAAAATTATGGATTTGATCAAAAAGATAAATGGTATTTTGTTCATTATATTTAGCTGCTTCCTTTACTTGATTCAGACGATCAATTTCTGGGTTGTCTTCGAATTTCCTTTGTAGTCTTTTAACTTCATTATGATTAATCATCAGCTTTTATCGCAGTCTCAGAATTCTCGATCGGAGCCTCTAATGTATGATTTTCTGATGACTGCTGTCATTCTAACTCCTTGTAATATTGACTTGGATTGAGACATCATTGTTCACATGCATTTCGTACTCGTATTCCAATGTATTTCCTGTGGTTGGAGAGCTTGTTTCAACATAGATTTGTTCCGAAGAAATGTCTTGTCGCTATCTGGTCTTTCGTGGTGCTATTTTTCTGGTTTGAAGGTAATGGCATATCTGCCAACCCTTCTGATTTACCTGAAAACTTTCAGTTTTTTTAACTCGTCTTCCAATTTTCTGATTTATTTTTAATTCTTCCTATTTTTGATCAATATAACCTCCACTACGGTCAATACACTTCCCGTAGGATAAAGGATAAATTCTTATGTGCTTATGTAATTTACCCAACCTCATTTTCAAGCGTATTTATGTGATGCTTTATTTCGCGAGTGTATCATCCGTTGCCTTTGTGTATCGGGTTTCCTGCTCGCTACAGCAGCACGTGTGCTTTACGGCTGGGGATTTGGAACGGCAATTGTCCTGCAAGCAAGAGAGGCGAGCGCGCGCTGTCAACTCAGTTATACGGGACGAAAGAATGACTTTCGTATTGTGTGGTTCGCACACTATTATTGTTTCTGTGCGTAATTTCGTTGGAGTTGTAGGCCACGTGTTTTTTCTAGCGCTTCTGTGCTTTTCCCTATGTCAAAGTCGTATGTTAATAATGTATGAGACATACCGATCCTGTTTTGTATGTGGTAGTTTTGCGTATTTTGATGCAGTTTTGTTCATTCTTACTTCATAATTTTAATGAGTTGAATGTATTCCAGGGAGTTGTCGGTGACAGTTTCTGGTATTTTCTCTTCACGTTATGGCCAAAAAACATAACAAACGTTATCTCTAAGTGTTCAGAGATACCTATAAAATTAAATTTCCATTCATTTTACCGTCTAATAAAGGAAACTATTAGCATTTTGTTGTGTGTGTCAGTGTGATATACAGTAGAACCTCGATATCTCAAATCACCTTGGCAGATAAATTTTGTTTCGAATTATCAAAATTTTGAGATATAGAGAATACCGTTTTTGAGCATGTATAGCACATAATTGAGTCAAGTATCTATGGGCTTTCATTGAATACGTTATTTTTAACAGTACTTAAAAGTATACAAAGAAACACTATTTTACGGCATCACTTTAATTATAACACTTATTATAGTAACTTTTTAGAAGACAGGATACAGTACATACAGTAGTGAAGCAAGAAACATAGCTCCATTAACACCTTCAGAAAAAATCCGTTAGTCTCTTTTGTTTGTTACTGTTAATATTTCCTCCCTTCACGTTGAAACTTGTCGTCAATACCACGCAACAGAGTTTCTTAAATAGAGCACGTCATCCGCGACTTCTGGGCTCGCTTTTGTACGTGACCGGTAATTAATTGACACCTGAGAAACAGCGAGGCTCTGCCGATTTTCCAGTCATTAGAAGTTAGAGTTTTTCGGTTTCTGTCATATTAGTCATTGTAACCCTTTCCTTACTTGTTAACTGTTCCTCACAAACCACAAATGCTGTATTGCACAGTTTATGTTGCACAAAATTAGAGTTACAGAGTATTCTTTTTTATTTTGTTATTTAAGGATGGAAATATTTGCTTCGAGAATTCGAGAAATTCGTGTAACTGAATTTTGAGTAATAGAGAAGTGAACACACGTGAAGAATAGGACACACGGCCGGAAAATTTAAGTTACTTCAAAATACTGAAAATTCGAGTAATGGAAGTTAGAGACATCGAGGTTCGACTGTATTATTATTCGTATGTATGTCATAAATGTGAGTGATTAGGCACATTTTCTTGTAACGATTTTAATGTTTTTTATAGATTAAGATTTTAAATTTAATGGTCAATTCACATTGTAACTGTAGATATGTATGCCTTTTATCCTGTCCTTTTTTTCACTTAGATCATGGTGAAATATATGTGATGAAGTCCAAGAATTCAAAAAATCGTCCTATATTTCATTTTTAAAAGTTGGCAGCTATGTAATGGGGATAATTCTAAAACTGACTAGGCACACTCTCTGGCTCAATATATATTTATTTTAGTTTTATCTTTTATCTCCATCTCTAAAATTCAGGCTACAAACACAAGAATAATCGGATGGAATCATTGACTACCCTTGGTTGATCCTTGCCTTGATATAGCGTTAAGCCAATTTCCCCGAAGTTTTTTACTTCGGGGGATTTCAGGAAACCTCATATCTGGAGAAATTGGATTCCTTGCTATTACTGTATATACACAGAGGAACACAACAATTGATCATCTTATAATCAGAGACACACACACACACACACACACACACTCGATGCAAACGCACGGGAACACAACAATGTGGGTACGGAGTAAAGCTGGGTGCGTTAGCTGGCGCCCCTAGCGGAGGTTTTTGACAGTAAGAACTCACGCTGAGCAGCATGCTAACTGCATAGCATAGAGCAGATAGTACATAGGATTGAGACGGCGGTGGTTTGAACATAAAAATAAGTACGATGAAAACAAAGAAACAGGTTTTTATAACTATAATTAATGAAATAAAGAAATAATACATTTTAAGTACACCAACATAGTAAAACATCAATGGAAAATGTTCTTAGAGATGCTGACTATACATGCTGCTTACAATTATGTTTAACAGTTATCGTATGAATGTCCAACATCTGGGCGATTTGCACGTTTCATGTGTGGATTAGCATTCGCTTCCTCAATAAACATTTGTAAACTGACTAGCTTTCTTCTTCTTCTCCATAACAATGTCCTGCAAACCACTATGTGTAAGTACAGTGGGCCTGATTTATGTACGTTGTTACACAGTGCACTTATAAATGTAAAATTAATCGCCACGGCACACGAGCTACTGTTGCGTGATCCAAACAAACACGTCCACATCAAACACTGGCTTGAGACTGACGCACCCTGCAGCTGTAGGCTGACATGCTAGGACTGTGAAATTAAATTCTCTACCAAATCCTCACCCAGACCAGTCATCGCTGGCGCATTGTGCGCGCAACGTGGTCGAGAACGCTAATTTAAATTTCTTATGGTGGGAATTACGAATGTACTAAAGAGTGACGTAAATGTGCTATCCAGGTTTCTTTAACATGTATTGAATAGGACATGGACTAGGACTTTGAAATAATGATAAAATAACCAGGGAAACATGCTAGAGAGGCACATCTTAACCAGTTTCGACTGTACTGTAGTATATGTCTGCTCTGAATGCTTTGTTCTGTGAACAGGTTACAGCCAGACTACAACATAACCAAATCAGAATTGATTTGTTTGACATTTATTAATTTTTATGCTTATTTGTTGAATAGTCAATATAAATAAGCCAAGCTCCAGATTTTCTCAAGGTCTTGTTATTTAACTACAGATTTCTTTTGGTGAGTTAACCGTGCAGTTAGGAGTGCGCAGCTGTGAGCTGGCATCCGGGAGTGGCTTGTCATTGATCAGATCTTGGCTGCATGTAGGTCTGTTGTTTCTTTAGCTTTCTTTGTTTTATATATTAGGAGAATGACCTATCTGCAAACCTCAGTTGTTAGCGATGAAACTTGTTAAGAATTACTTCAGTAGGTATATCCTTAAAATTCTTGTTGCTTTACTTACTGTAGATACCAAACACCAACTTTTGGGTCATAGAGCGGAGAGGAGTTGGGTTTTCAAATCACCAATACCAGTTATTATGCGATTGTAACCGAAATCATGTCTCATCAGTATACTGCTCTAATTCAGATTTTAATTAAATTGCATACTTAAATTCTTTTGTAGGGCTTATGATTCTAATTTTTTGTTGTCATTTGCACAACGTGCCAGCTGGATCCTCATGGGGATCATTCTGATGACTTGGTTCTGTAACTTTTCGTCTCTTTGATTATTACAACTCCCTTTTCTTAGCTCTGAACCCAAAGCTTTGAATTTTGTTACTGGGACATCATTATTTGGGGATTCACCTTGGTGTAGGTATTTTATGCTTGCTAAATCTATTTCTCTTAAAAAGTAGAATTTTCTACCCCTTGAATTACTCCTTATTACTAGTGCTGTTCTTTGGTGTATCAGTTAAGAGGGTGCAGGTGCCTGTGGTGGTATAGATTTTATTCCTAGCATGCTCGTGGACTCCTTGAATGTAGTGATTTAATGGCCTTGACAGCTCCAAGGAAACTGTTTCAATGTTTTGCAAAGAGGTCAGGTCTTAAAGTTATTGTGGTATGTGATACATTATCCTTGAATAAAACACAATTATTTTCATAACTGAAAGTAAATCCTTGTGTTTCTTGTAACACACCTGCCTTCCATGTGTAGAGATGTGGGTTTTCTACAGTCCAGCACCCACTGCGTAACCCACACCTTGGTGGAGTCACGGGTGCTAGTTGTCACATATGGATTTGGCCACAGTATACTAGATTGTCTTAAATTGTATGTACTTCGTCAGACTAAACTGCTTTTTTTACACAATCCTTAATCCTCTGCCAGCATTCTGAAGTGGAAAATGTTTGTTCAGCAGCCAGAGTCGTACAGTGTCTCATCTCCCCTAACTGTGGGAAGTAAAATAAAAAACAGGATGATTCTTCTCCCGTAGTACAACAACGATCAGTGAGAGATAATCTGGATGAATACTGAGGATTTACATTGATGGATCACTTAAGGGTTAAGATAGGAAAGCAGGAACTGGAATCCACTCAGAACTATTCATTACATTTCATTTGGAAACAATAAAATCAGTTTTGGTGGAAAACTAAAGCTATAACTGTTGCACTTGAAATACTTCTCTTCAGGTGCATCAAACAACCAAAAAATGGAGCTAGAGAGAGAAGACGCTAGTGTTCCAGTGGTTGCTCGCTAATCTGCTGGCAAGGGAAGAAACCACACAATCATCACTGAACTTTGAGACCATCGAGAGACTTGTCAAGCTCAAAACACGGGAAGAATTCGATGAGAGCATCATTTTCTTATCCAACCATAAACAATGACAAAATATGATTTACTTGCAAAACCAATAAAAAAAATTCAGTATTGGCCATGGCTCTCTTATGACACATCTTCTTTGAATCAAAATTTTTAATATGCCAGCAGTCGAATTCTACGAGAGTTACTTTTTAAGTAAGGAGTGTTTTGCAATAAAATAAAAACTACTGAATATTTTTGGACAATTTATGTTTCATCTGATTCTAAACACATTCAGCTTTTCTACATAATCTCCATCTTTGTTCAAATATTTGTTTTACCTTGGGTATACCCTTGCCATAGCCGTCTGCAGCCTGTGGTGAGAACCGTGTCTGGACCATTATCTTAATTTCCTTGTCAGTGTGGAAATGCTAGCCAGCGAGGAGCCTTTTAAGATGAATGAAGAGATGGTAGTCGCCAGGTGCAGGTGCAGGGCTATATAAGGACATGATCGAATTGCAATCAGCCAAATGATTGAGTGTGAGCTTGTGTTTGAGCTGCAGTCCAAGATCTTGCATTGTTGTGAAGCAACAAGAAGCCGGCAGACAAAAGACCACGGTATTTATGCTCGATTGAGCGGTGAGGTTTTGTCAAGGTCACACAATACATAGCTGCATTGATTGTTGCCCCAGGAGTGCACTAGCAGAACACCTCATTTGGCCCAATCATGGTTGCCATCATCTTGCGATTTTAGAAAGTTTGCTAGAATTTTACTTTCGTTAGAGATGTGTGTCGTCACTCCATTGATTCCTACTTGGATTCAGTAGTTCCTTTTGACAATGTAGTGAAGAAGAGTGTGGAAATGGTTCAATTATCCCAATATTTAAAAAAGGTGATAAAAAGGAATGCAAGAACTACAGAGGGATCACACTTATTGCCCATGTAGCTAAGATATTTGAGACAGTATTGGAAGGAAGACTGAAGAGGAAGCTAGAAGGAGAAATGGAAGAACAGTATGGTTTTAGGAAAGACAGGTCAACATTTGACCTGATCTTTACATTAAGACATATGATGGAGAAAAGATGGGAGTTTGGAAAAGACATAGTGATTACATTTATTGACATTGAGAAGGCTTATGACAGTGATTGCCCAGACATTTGATATGGGACACATTAAGGAAAAAAACAAGTTAACAAAGTGGAAGTGCAAATGATAAAAGCTGTGTACAAAAATTGTGTTAGTAGTGTGAAGACTAGTATAGGAAAAACAAAATGGTTTAAAGTTGAAACTGGTCTCTGACAGGGGAAGTATACTATCCCCCATTTCATCAGTCATGGATGAAATTCATAAGAACATTAAACAGAGATTGGGAAGACAGGCAACAAAAGCCATGTTGTTTGCAGATGATATAGTTATATGGGGTGAGGATGAAATGGAAGTAAAAAAACAAGTAGATGTATGGAATCAAGAGATAGAAAAATTTGGAATGAAAGTAAGCACAGAGAAAAGTAAAACAGTAGTGATGATAAGGGGAAGGAAGAAAGAGGAAAGATAACACTGAATGGTAAAATTTTGGAAGTGGTTAAAAGTTTCAAGTACTTGGGAAGTGTGATCACAGAAGATGGAAAGCTTACTGAGGAAACTGGAAAAAGAATACAACAAGCAAACCGTTTCTACCAAAGTGTAAGGGGTAATTTTTGGTACCAGGATGTCCCGAAGAAATGTAAGAAAGTATTATATTCAACCTATTATGAACCCATACTAATCCATGCAGCTGGATTTTGGACTACAACAAAACAAGAAGACAGTAGAATACAGGCAGTGGAGATGAAATTCCTAAGAGGTATCGAGGGCAAGACCAGAGAGGATAGAATTAGAAATGAAGAGATACGGAAAAGGACAGGAATCTTGAAACTCCAAGACAGGATAAAAACAACAAAGCTAAAGTGGTATGGGCATATGATGACAATGGGAGAAGAGAGAGTGCCAAAAAAAGCTTTTTTCAGAGAAGTTAACAGAAGAGACCACGAGGAAGACCCCGAACGAGGTGGACAGATTCAGTGTGGTAGTGTATAGAGAAGAGGGGAGGAAAACCAGCAGATGTACTTAAAAGATTAGAAGAGTGGTGGAGAGACAGGCAGCGATGGATGTCCTTGATTCAGAACCCGACCCAGGAAGCTGGAAATGGGAAATGATGAGTCCTGTAACACATTGCCTTTTTTGTGGTACCTGGTCAAAAAAATATCACAGTACTGGCATATCTCTTTGTTTTGTATTCCTCTATCAGCATCTTTGGAACCCACCAATTACACAGCTTTCTGTGGTCCAACTTTTCTGACATAATTTTATAGAGAACTGAACTTGAAACATGTGGAAATTGAAGTGACAAAAGGGTTATTGTGAACCGTCCTTTTGCATGAAGGGTGGTGTCAACCTCTTGCACAATATCGTAGTTGATCAAATATGGCCAACCAGAGGGTGGATTGTCATGAACCGTTCTTCTGACATTCTCTGAAAATAACCTTACCCCATGACATAATCACTCATAGCATTGGGGCTGTACACTTCACAGATCTCACATTGAATCTCTGCCAGTGGCACATTCCTTGCTGCTGTCAAGAACCAGATAACTGAAAGTATCTCACGTGCCAGGCCGCTCGATCGCCTTGAGTTCCATTACACACTATGAAGCAATAACACGGTACCAGCGTGGCAACTAGCGTGTGTTCGTGCACAAGGTATGTTGGGAGAATGAACACATGAGATTTTAAAAGATACGGACAACCGGTCCTAATAAAAAAAATAGCCTTTGTGCAATGGACAAGGATCGCCTACTTACATGCCCAAAAATTACACTGCACTTGTCTGCAACAGAACAGCTTGCCAAAGCTGCATTGGGATGCTAGAAAATAAATGGAATAAATCCAAAATTTGCCCTTACAAAACAACATGGAGTTGATCAAACTTGCAGTTAATTGTTAAGAATATATCAAGGTGGTGGTGGTGGTGTTGACTATTGCTTTAAGAGGAAGTAAAGCTAGACAACCATCCATTCTTAACACTAATCAGAGGAAAAATGGAAGAGGTCCAACCTGTCAAAAAAAAAAAAAAAAAAAGGGAATTTATCTGGGAAAGAAATGTGAAGAACTTAAAAATGCAAGGCTCCCTAGGCCTTGCAGACCTAATACCATCAGGGTTGGAAGAGAACAACGGGTGATGTAGGGAGAACGGATAGGAAAGTGAGGAGTCTGGCACACCTAAGTGAAAGCAATGCCAGACTTGGCTAGGGGACCCATGGTCACAAATGCACATTCCCAAGTTGAGAGTCCCTGGCAGTTACTCACAGTTTAGTTGCCACTTACGATGGGCAAGGGAAACTGTGACTGTATTCTACTGCCTCCACCCACAGGAGAGAAAGATGTCAAGTATACTGTAGCTAAAGAGTTTGCCATCTTTTAAAAATTTATATTATATGAAAGAGCTGGGAATAGAAATTGCTGAGGTTCTGCGTTTTGTGTAGCTGTCTTGCGAGTCACATGGAAGACTTGGCACTCTTGGAATTATTCATAGTACTAATTGTATCAATAATGACTAAAATTATGATAATATCATATAGTAAAGTATGTTCTCGCATACTAATACTGAAATTTTGGGTTGTAGACTAGTGCAAATTAAAGTAAAAGATATCCCCGATGATGTCTTCAGTTCTCAGTGTTGATATATACAACCCCACCCCACGGCACTTAACGCCCTTGAAAGGGCTTTGGCCTGCTCAGCCCAAAGGCCTGCAGGTTACGAGGGGTTGTGTGGTCAGCACGATGCATCCTCTCGGCCGTTATTCTGGGCTTTTGAGACCGGGGCCACCATCTTGCTGTCAGATAGCTCCTCAATTCTAAACACTAGGGCTCAGATGTTTAAGACCTAAAAATAGTCCAAATAAGGAAGCAAATATGACCTCAAAAGTGACTAGATTTGACCTCAAAAGTGACAAAATATGACGTAAAAATTGCAAAATATGACCCGAAAATGATTAAATATGGCCATTTTAAAATAAGTTACAAATCAAAACGGCAATTCCTCTGATACATATTTGTTAACTAAATTGTTTATTCTTACTTTCATATTAATTTTCTGAATATACATGTTTAGCAGTTATTCAGTCTGTTGTCCTCTATTTACTTATCAAACATTTGGGAATACATACCTATAAAGTACTAAGTTCGCTAAGATTATCAGATCACACAACATTTTAAAAGTCAAAACATGTTTGCACCCTTCATTGTTGGTTTGAAATACGATAAAACTAGAAATCAATCTATTTTTTGAAAATATTTTGGAACATTTAAGCCCAGATTACATTAATATTACTCAAATGAGTTAAAGTTTAAATCGAACACCACGAAACGAATTTAATGTTTCGAAAGACATCCACTTTTGTATGGCGGCAGGGCAAATAGTGCGAACTCATGTAACTTTTTCATTCATCTCCGCGGGTGGTAATGAATTGCATGACAAGATTAATCTTCAAATCATCAGGCATGAAAGACCTCCAATTATCACTTAACACATTCTTGTAAGAAGAGAAGCTTCTTTCTATGTTACAAGACGTTATTGGTGCATATTTAAATAATATTAAATCACTGCTGTCGAGTATGCACTCATCTTGAAATGTACTGGTGCCTTCTCCTCTAAGAGCGAAAAACGTCACTTCGATTATGCACATTTTAAAGTTTCCGTTTTACACTGACACCAACTATCCCATGTGATTGTTGTGCTGAAAGTTCAACACTTCCCACATTTTCAATACTTGCATGAATTTCTAAGCTAGCAGCTTCTAAATGAGTAATTGCACTCGATATAATTCCAAAGTTCGACTTAATATATGCCAGACTTCTGACAAACTGTTGGAAAACAATTCCTGTGCAATCTTGATAGAAGAGGCAGAGTATTCCACTTGTATTAACTACAGATGTGATACAGGAAAGCAGTTTTGTGAATACTAGTTCTCATTTGGAAAGTTGACGATGATTTTGCACAGCTATAGCTGTCGCCAAACCACCAAAATATGACCCAAATATGACGTTCCTACGAAAATAGCTCAAAATATGACCTTATGACAAAAAATAGCCAAAATATGCATTTATATGACAAATAAAAATCACTTAATTGTGAAGATAATCATCTGATTTGCATCCAGGTAAATAAAATAGAGACGAAGAAAAAATATGAAATTTCCTGAACATCCGAGCCCTACTAATCACGTAGGCTGAGTGGACCTCATACCAGCCCTCAGGTCGAGAGATAAATCCCTTACCTGGTCGGGAATCGAACCCGGGGCCTCCGGGTGACAGGCAGGCACGCTACTCCTACACCACTGGGCCGGTGTTAATATATACAGGGTGTTTTAAAAATATACATCAAAATTACAAGGTTGTATTCTTCATATTTAGAGAAGACTGAAAGTTTATATAAAAATGGGTTGGGAAATTTGTAATTTCTGAAATATCAGGCCCCTCATGTATTGCAGGTTAATGTTATTTGCTAGAATTTTGTTTGAATTTCCTGTCCTGATTACCTTTCAAGAAGTGTTTAAAATGCTCACTTCTGTCACACTATAGGCTTATGCTCATCATCTCGTGTTACAAACACGTTCTAATTATGCTAGTTGATATTGTTTGATAAGCCTGCCCAGTATTCTTCCATGAAGTGTTACTTATCTTCCAGGCAGTTGCGTACACCTATGATAAGTATACACACTGTCCGTCCTGTCCTGTGGGTTTAGAGCAGGTGAGCATGGATGCCAAGCAGTTTGGACATTTTCCTGTCCAGTGATCAAAGTGATGTACATTAAGATGCTCCCTGACAAAGACTAAAATGTGCAGGGGCACAGTTATGCTTGAAGTACATTCTTTGACAGAGTGCTGGTGACATGCCTTCCTAGAGAATGTGACATCTCATACATTATACATTTCCAGACCTTTGTTTATAGTTTCACTACACTGGGCGAGTTGGCCGTGCGGTTAGGGGCGCGCGGCTGAGAGCTCGTATCGGGAGATAGTGGGTTCGAACCCCACTGTCGGCAGTCCTGAAGATGGTTTTCCGTGATTTCCCATTTTCACACCAGGCAAATGATAGGGCTGTACCTTAATTAAGGTCACGGCCGCTTCCTTCCCATTCCTAGGCCTCTCCTCTCCCATCGTTGCCATAAGACCTGTGTCGGTGCGACGTAAAGCAAAAAAAAAAAAATTTCACTACATATGTGGAATTGGATCCTGCAATTCTGTCATGTATTTTTGAACAGTCCTGCATATATATGATAATTTTGGTTGTGGTAGATATACTACTTACGATACACATTGGTTGTTTATTGGAAGTTATCTCCAAGAATTGTAGCATAGCTCATTTCTGTGTTTCAGAGTTGGTTGATAGACTGCAGGATGAGGAAGATGCTGAGTCTGGCAATGGCACCTCCCTCCCTCAGTCGCCTCATAGTGTGGAGGGAGCCATCGGTGGGCCTAAGTCTCTAGACAGTGATTTCGAGGAGCCCAAACATTCTGTCTTCGAGAAGAAGTAAGTTCTAATCATCATGTTTTGTTTTACTTTACTACCCTTTCTCATTTTCTGATCTGTTGTGAATTCCTGTAGTTCATCATCAGACTTCATCATTGCTGTTGCATGAATGACATTGTCAGAGTACAGATAAAAAAAATTGTTTGAAAAATGGAACTGTTGAAGAAGACTTCCTAACGTTGTTTTCATGAGTTATCCCATGATAAGTTTAGGCTATTATTCTGATTGGGTTGTCATTCTCAAAGGCAGTTTAGAGATTTATTGCCAGCAAATCTTCAAGCCCCTCCTAATATGGAGAACAGATCCTTTTGTAACTGTTCTTCTTGATTAACAGACGTTACTAGTGATGGGTTGCCTTACTGAAGCCCATCTTCTCTGCCCGGGATGCCATAGAGATTTTCGCTCGTTACTCTGAGCTGGGACTTATACTGGGCTGGTGTGCCCTGGGACTTGTGTAGGTTGTGTTGCAACTCCTTGAGGTAGGACTGCCTCTGAGGGAGGTTAGGAAGGAAATTTTAGTGGAAACGTTGAGTGACAAAATGAAGAAGAATAGACTAGGGTTCGTTTGTTTGGTGGGGGGGGGGGGAATCTAAGTAGATTACAAGTGACACAGATGTGCTTTCTGCAATGGATCTTGGGTTCCTTCTTATACTGGTTTTTATCAAGTCTTGCTCTCTTATTCTACATCAGGGCCTCTCAAACGCCCAAACTCTCACGCGTGCAGAGCGAGGTGCATAGGCTCTGTGCACTGTGCATCGGTACGCTTCGCCTCAACTCGGCTTGACTCGGATGGTGTAGTGTGCTGAGAGCGACGAAGCGTTTGGTGGTAGACGACGTGTTTATCAGTGAAATAGACAAGCGCACGACAACAACATAATAATGGAGCAACCTGTTTCGAAGAAAGCAAAGACTTCCGAAAGTCCATTTCAATCGAACTGGGATCTTTCGTATTTTTTGTTTGTTTGTTTGTCGTGACGATAACGCCAAATGCTTAATCTGTGGGACGATAATTACGTGCGTAAGAAAATCATCTATTGAAAGACACTACAACAGACTACATTCGGAAAATTATTGTGAAATCATAGGAGACGTCAGAGAGAAAGAATTAAGGAAGTTGAAACAACTTGAAGAAAACCATTCTATATCCACAAATGAGTTTTGTTCCCGTAATGTAGCATTTTCATTTTGGTTACGGGTTCTGCATTTTTTAAAAATTATGTTTACATTCCTCTCAAACATGTATGTGTATTTCTAATTCACTTTTTTAATTTTTTTAATAACACTGGTAACCTTGTCCCATACAACTGTGCGTCTCCGCTCACCACACTTAAACATTTCGCAGTGGGGGAGAAACAGCAGTGAAGGTGAGGAACGCGGAGACAGGCCGAACGGGGAGACAGGTGTAGGGAGAGAGGAGTGGGGGGTCTGCACTCTGGTCAACCAAGCGAAGTCGTCTTTTGCACCGTGCACAGTGCATGCACCACGCGCATGCACCCTGAGAGGCCCTGTTCTACATTGTCTGTTTCAGTATCCATCTCTTGATATGTTCAGACCATTTTAGTCTGTTAGTTCTGTCATTCATCTTTTCTGCTCCAATTTCCTTCCTGATATATTCATTTCTAACACTTCTTTGGCAGTCCATTTCACTGGCTTGAATTTTACTCTCCTCTTGTCTTATCACTGCCCAGGTCTCAATTTTGGTGTATACTTCCTTCATTCCAACTTGGTTCCATAAATTTGCCTATTGTTAATCTTTATATCCAGCATTGCATTTTGCATTCGTTCACTTTCTAGGTATTTTAAGCCGTCCTCAATTTTAAGGTTCTGACCACCAATATTTATGAATCCTTTCCTTGCTCTGTCACCTCTTATCAGCATCATCTTGCTCTTCTCCATTCTGAATATAACTGCATTTCACAATTTTCTCATTCTTTGTTCTTGTATTTCCCACTCCTTCAGTATCAATAGCTGTACCTTCATCTCTCCTTCACCAAATGTTTCCTTTCACTCTTTCACAGTTTTGTCCATTAGTACAAAATTGTTGCTCTTTAGTTCTGATATGTGATCAGATAAGAGATTGTAGTAGAATACCAAGGATACTGAGAAATATGTAGGTTGAGTATTTTTACCTTTGCAGGTCTTATGGGGAGATCTCCATGTCACTATGTGGTGGACTTACTGGTGTTGCTGGACCTAATGAAGACTCCTTTCTTCAAAGTCTAGTCACGTACAATGATCTGGTACAAGATCCGAAGCTGATCGAGAACCCTAACCTCGTTGTAAGACTGAACGGAAAATATTACAATTGGAGGACAGTTTGTCCTCTGGTGATGTCTCTGGTGATCTTCCAAAAGCCACTGCCACAGGTAATGGTACAAACTTTATTGGGGAAAATGCTCTGTATGTTTTAATGCACAGCCATTTGGATATGATCCATTGGCCGTGTGATGGGCTGTTTGTGATTTTCTTTTATTTATGTGCACCATCTTTGGTCAAGAAGTTAGTTAAAGTAGAAGTCCGTTATAGCGAGAATTTACAATGGCGAAAAATTTACTTGCTATAGTGGATTGTCATTATACCCGATTTTCCCTAAATTTCAGAAAAGATAAGCAAAAAACTAAATACTTCACCATGCCACGTATCATGGAAACATATTGTACGTCCCGGCAAGATAATAATTTTGCTGTAAATTTTGTTTTAAAGTGGAGGAAAGTCAATTAGCAGTTGTGGGTCTTGGACTAACAGTGTGATATATTCTTAAAAGGAAGAACAACTTGCAGTAAGGCATAATTTACATGGAAAAAAGATTGCACTATTCTTCTACATAATTTTTGTAATGTATTTACTGCCTTATCATTTGCAGAGGTTATTTTATATTGCATTTACGCTCATGATTTGAATAAAAAATGATAGCAATGCAATGGAAATTCGTATCTTATTGCACGGAAACATATTAGGAATTCAATAATAATATTGATCATGTTATTTGCTTCCAATATTGGGAGAATTCGCTAAAAATAATATGCAAAGAACGTCATAAATCGAACATTGTGGATGGTGTTTACTTACAGGTTGTTGTACGGTAATAAATATAAAAGCTGTGCAATAAATATAAAGCTTGTCCACTTCTTTGAGAAATTTCTCTTCTATCTTCTTGTACGCTTCCGCTTTATTCATTTTATTGTGGTACTCTACGGAGCTCCCTAAATGAAGGCAGAGATTTGCTTCATACTTTAGCAGTTGATACACATGCAACATCCCCCGGTCATGAAGCCATTTTTGTTGTTTACATTCCTACAAATCCCAGCATGCCTGGCGACTTAGCACGTACCGTTAATACTCAAATTGCAATGGCCAATTCTGTCAAAGTCTTTGATCGACAGGACATGAATTGAGTTTCAACACACAACTTTTTATTATACGAAATAAAACACACCAGCATAATTCAAACAAGGGAGCAGTTAACGAAAACTGGCGAAAAGTGCAGCGATTAAAAATGTTTCACCATGCAAAATGAAAGTTAAAACTATTGCATTTAAAGTTTTCATTCACAACACTAAATTTGAATGCAGTAGTTACCTTACAGAGGCTTCAGGAAGGAGTCCAAAGTCGCTTGCTTCAGTCTTGTGCTGGCAATGGTGTTCCTTATCACAAAATTCTCCACTCGTTGCATAGCCACCAAATCGTCTAGTGATGTGTCATTTGCTGCATAAAATGTTTTAAAAACACCTAAAGCACTCATGACTGCAGACTGTGTTGGTACGTCTGTGATGTCCCTGTCCTCACTCTCGTCGGATTCATCATGTGAGTTAGTAGGCTTAACGAGTTCAAGAATCTCACTCTCATTCAGATCCCCGCACTCAAGCACACCTTTGTCAGCTTTTACATAATCATCAAATTGACAGGCAAAATTCCAGCTATCTGGCACTTCGAGATGGGAAGTTCCTCCTCACTAATTTCGCTTTCTGTTTCACTTCGTTGGAAGCCAGCATGTCTGAAACATGCAGAAATTGCAGCGGGAGATATGGTTTCCCACGACACTACGATACCATGGATAGCTTCCAGTACATTTCATTTCGGTACTCATTTTACCTCAAGCCTACACATTAGTGAGTTGACCAGTATGCTACAAAAGCGGTATTTAAGGAGTTTAAGTATGCCCTGATCAAGTGGTTGTAGCACACTTGTACAATTTGGTGGTTGGCATACCAATTGAATATTCCGTAGCTCAATATTTGGATGAGTGGGGCAATGGTCTATAAAAAGAAAGACTTTTCTCTTCTTCAATCCTATTCTTGAATCAAATGCTTGAAGCCACTGCTTAAAAAGCGCCAATGTAATCCATGCTTTTGTGTGCATGCTTGAAATGAACAAGAGTATAATGTATGTATGTTGGGTATTCAGCCCAAAGGCTGGTTTGTTCCTCTACAGCTCCACCAACAGCTGTCATAGATAGCCTAGGTGTCACTGAAGAGGCATACTAGGGAAATGAGGAGTGAGATAGTTTCCCGTTGCTTTCCTCAATAACTGATGACTCAGCGAAAAGGTTCTCATTGTAACTGAAGGCTATTGTACAGTTTAATATAGGAATTTTGAAGGGAGAACCTGTCGCTAAAACGGGTAAAACGTTATATTCCGTACTCGCTATAATGGACTTCTACTGTACGTTACTTCTTGCTTAGAGGCGAGGAACATTAAGCGAGTGTGTGTGTGTGTGTGTGTGTGTGTTTCTGTGTCCAGCGTGGATGACTGTATGTTATGTGTTGTATAGATAATAAGGTAGAGAGAGGGTGAGACCTGATATCGACGCATAGCATATACCTGTTGAATAACACCAAGGGGTCTGCTCAAGGCATAGCATCTTCATCCAACAGACAAATTGCCGTCAACAGTATCATATGCACATGCTCATTATGAGCACTGCGCAGGATTTTGGAATTGAACCCAGGCTTTTCCCATGCTCTTTTAGTGGTCCATCCAACCTCACATGGCTAACATTCCAATTGAGATTTTTTTTTTTTTTTCATTTACAGGATCTGAACTAGCTAACCACACAGTCAAGTCCTTAAGACTTGGACACCTTAACTACCCTGACCTTCAGGTGAGCTTCTGGGAGAAAAAGCTTTCCTCTCATTTCTATAATTTCTACTCAGTTTCAATGCACTGCAATCTTCATTGCCATGTTGCTTTCTGGCCATTGTTATTCTTTGGTTACATTTCATAATCTTATCACGTTGACTTCCACTTATTTATTTAATCGTATGGTGATTATAACAACAAATTCATAAGTCCAGGTCAAAGTTTTTCAGCCACTCTACAGCACTTTCTGAAAGATGAAACAGGTTGCTTGGGCTTCCGGAGTAGGCATGAAGAGGGCAGCACAGGATGAGATGGTCCATGGTCTGCTCCTCTCCACTGCATTCACACATTGGAGAATCCATCCAACCTCACTTATGGCATAAGAAATTGCAGCGTCCATGCTCAGTTCTTGGTCTATTGAGGCGGTACCATAGTTTTCTTGGCAGGTCGAATCCCTTCATTTTCTGAGTTGGATTTAGCTCATGAACTAATCCACTGCTTTTAAAGTTAGTTTTTTCCAAGGGTCAACTAATTTTATTAGCAGTTCGTATTGTTTTGTATGGTGGAATTTTAACATAGATATGTGTGTGTTTATTATTTGTAATGTAATGTTACTTGTATAATTTCTGCAGTAGATATTAAATCTGTGATATTTCTGATACGTTTTCTTCTGTTGACCATGAGGGGCTCTGAAAATTCTGTCAGAAGATTTACAAGAGGCTACGTCCTCACTCTACAGTATAAAATTCCTTTAGCTATCAGCCCATTGCGACTGACATAGCTTGCCCCGAAACAATGGGTGTCTCCCGCATCGGTCCGTTATCGTGTAGTAGGATTTCAGTGATGTTAGTCCTGTACGACTGACATGAGTCACTGCGTTAAACATTCAATCTGTGGAATACTACCACCACCACTACTACTCCCGTTATCCAGGGAGCTACTGGGTCAGGCTGTGGATCCTTGATCTCCATCCACTTCTCACACCTCCCTGGAGACACAAGATATGCGTGTCGCTTTTGGGAAACTTCTTAGATCTTTGTTTTGATCCACTTTTGACACTTCATAGAGGCTATTATGTCGGGCTTGCCACACCCAAAGGCATTTTATACTTAACTGCCAGATTTCAATGAGACTTCCCCTAACCTGGAAAATAGACTGTCTGCTGGGTTTCTGTGACATTTCCTCCACTGGCGGACCAGCACCCAATTAAAGGAGCTCCTCCGCCCAAAGCTATTGGCCCCTCTAGATAGTTGGGCTATTTAGCGCTGCCCAGCACTTGACGCTGAGTAGCTGGTTCTGCCTTGTACTCCATCCTGTAATCCTGGCCAGACAACTCTGTTAATACTATTTTATTATGTATATTCATTATGCATACACTTTTTGTTCTGTTTTATGGGTCTCTCCAGTTTTTTAGATTCTTTGAATCAATATTATACATAATTCAATGTTAATACAATACACTTCAACATAGTTCAGTCATTTACTCATTTATATATTGCAAACATAAGTCGTGAGTGCCAGTTACAATATTCACAACAATTGTTATATATATGCTGAATTTCAAATGTATCTATGGGTGAAATTGCAATAAGTCCTGTTGGAAAACTGAAGTTTTGAACCAACAAAAACCCAAAGTTGAATTCTGATTAAAAAAAAAAAAAACTAATAATAAATTATTAATTGGCAGTGAGTGAAATAACATCTTCAGCTTATCCCAGGTATTTCTGGGGTTGCTGAACCCATGCTCTTCTTGATGTCGCATGATTTTTCAGGTGAAAATTTCAACTTTGGATCAATCGGGAATTGAACCTCAGCCCTTGGATGGAAAGCCAGCAGCTGAACACTCAAATCACCCCACCCCTTTCCATCTTCCTGTGTGCACTGAAATGTCAACCATTGCTGCAAAGTTTTTAACATTGATACTGAATTACGTGCTTACTATCAAATACAAGTGTATTATATAAGTGAAATTGCCCCAAGTTCTGTTGGAAAACTGAAGTTTTGATTCAACTTAAGATGTTAAGGAGCATGAGACTCTGAAAACATCAGTACGGATTGACAGTGCATGCGTTGTCATGAAATATGTCACCCTTGAAACAGAACTTAATCTCCAAAACATAATACATGTTATCAGTACCCACCTTCCACTAAAAGTGATTCTGTGATATGTTCGACAACTAGAATACCAAGGTCACTCCTGGAAGTAATATTTTAAATTGGTGAAAATTTGTGTATTTTCTCAACTCCAAAAAGCAGCATTAGATCTGGCAGTTGGAGACAAGCGGGTTTGGTTAACCCATTCCGCTACAATGACGGGTACAGCCGTCAAGAGTTTTGCATTTATTAACATGCAATGACGTGTACTCAAGTCTGAAATACGTCTATCGATTTCTTTCGATTGAGATGATGTACTTTAGAATTACGTTCCTAGATAGTGCTAGCATGTTTACATGCCAATGTTATTATCCGAAGGCCATTTTGTCAACGTTTATTTTGCTTCTAAGGTCATCTTGTTTATGAAATGAATGCTACCACGGAGCAAGATGTCGTGTAAACATCGCGAGGAGGAAGAGGAAAGATTTCTGCAATTTCTTCTTGATAGTGGTGATGAAGATATCTCAGAATTCTGATAGTAGTTTTAGCAGTGATAGTGCGTCTGAGAACTGTGACTCCGCTCGTGAAAGTGATAGTGAGGATGAAGATAACTTCATACATAACCTCACCACATCGAAAAGTTGGAACTGGAGTTTGGCCAGTAATGTTCCAAAAGGCAATGAATGTGCAGTTGTTGGGGAGCTAAATACTATAGTCAGGAGGCATGTGGGTGATAATGCTACAGAATATGACATTGTGAGTCAGTTCCTTACTGACACTTTTTGGGAGGGGATTTGCAAGGTATACCATACCTTAAAATACTTCAGTTAATTGTAGTAAGTTAAACTCTAAGCCAAACTGTTGTGAGTTTGATGCAGTATGCTTTTGTAACCATTTTAGCATCCAGACATAAAATGTAGGAAAAAAAAATTGCATTCCAAGGTACACTTTTCAAGGAAAATATTTGCATGGCAATGGGTTAACAATAGTTGTATGACGTTTTTTCACTTTGTAGCTCTGACGAAATAATAATATTAATAATAATACCGTATTTGTTCGTGTATAACTCTCACTTTTTTGACAAAAAAATTAGTGTGAACATTTTTGGTGCGTGATATATGCGGGGATTTGTGTGCAAAAGATCGTATTCCTGGAAAAAACCGTAAAATTTACATTAGGCTATTGAAACAAGACAACTGGCATACTTACCCTATTCATTGTCACTGCCTTCAGTCTGAGCTATTCTCGCATGCATCATTCTGGTCACCACCCCATACTGCGTCATCCTGGCTTCCGTCCAACGCATTTCCGATGTCAGTCTTCAAGAAACTCTTCACAGCGTCTGTCGACGTAACCATAACCCTTGCCCGCATAACCCAATCACACACGAGTTCAACTGACGGCTTCTTTATTTTGCCTGCTGGCATCAGCTCATGCTCCCCTCCTGCCGTCCATTTGGCGTACAATTTACGTATGTTGTCTTTGAAGGGCTTGTTGACGAAAACATCTAAGGGTTGTAGATAATGTGCGAGTCCGAGTCCACTAGGAGTTACGAGATCAGTTTTCATTTCCTGAAGACGTTTCTTCATGTCTTCCAAGTGTTCATGGAAACTTTCCTACACTAGCATTACTGGGCATCGAAGCAGTGCCCCTAGCTGTGCTCCCAACACCGTACGGACCCAGTGCTGGACAAGAGCTGCATCCATCCTTCCTCTTGAACCTGTACATGAATGCCTTTGGGAAACTTTGTTTTAGGCACTATTTTTTCTTTTGAAAATAATGTACGTTGGCAATATTCTTCTGTCTGCGGTTATTGCTAGCATGGCAGTGCAACGCTGTATTTCACACTCAGTTCTACGTACAAGCACGCTAGATTCTCCCCTCTTGTTGATGGTGGTGTTGCATGGCATGTCGAAGTTTATCGGGGTTTGGTATGTGTTGCCAATTTGAGATAAGAGGTAATTGTTTTTCTTCTGCATTGCTATCACATGATATGATGATATAGATGTTGATTCCCATAGGGAATGAAGAACATAGTAACATGAAAATGATGAAAATCTATGATTTTATTGCTGAAATCGCTTGTCATTTTCTGGCAGAGAGATGTTCGCCTTTGCAGACACAATCCCTTTCGTGTCATGAATCTACAGATCCAACCCCGGCTCACTTTCAGATCCGTACAGCTGAATCCTCCTCTGATCACTAATTCGCGCGCTTTGAAATGCAGCATCTCGTGCGAAGATCTAAGGCCATCATTTCGCAACTCTGTAATATAATGAAGCAACTCATCTTCCAGCTCAGGAAACTTACCAGTTTTCGGCCCTCTGAATGCTTACGTGTTTGGTTGGTGGTTTCTTGCGCAGCTTTCTGTTTACGCCAGTAGCGAACATTAAACTCAGTCACACTGAATTCTTGACTAGCAGCTTTGTTACTATGTTGTTCAGCATATTTTACCACTTTGAGTTTAAACACAGCCATATAACTCCTACATTTCTCCATAACTTAAAGATCGACCTATACAAGAAAACTCAACTGAGAAACAAGAATGAAAAGTGAAGACAGAATACTGGTACTTGTCGACAATACAACAGGTGGACGATACCTAATATTGTGATCACTTGACTGCCTGGACTGGGAAACACTCCCACTTCATATGATCAGCTCTACCAGACAGGTAGCGATAAGCATATTGACAGTGGTGGAAAAGTGAGAGGGATGGCTGAGTGGGAGTGGCTAGGAATGCTGCCCTGGGGTGGGTGTTTGCAAGTTAGGCATTTTTGTTACAACAGCTGGCCTCAACCGTTCTGCAGGTAGAAAGAAATATAGCTTCTTCTTGTACTATCACGTACAAAGTACCGTAACAGCAATTGGTGCATTCCCAATATTTAATGTAGGCACGTCAATGAAATACCCAAACTTTATTTTGTATATGTACCGTATGTCTTTATGACAATGTCAGAAATTAATGCGAGTTATGTGCGGGGATTTTTTCCTGCAATTTCAAATGTTAAAAATGGGGTGCGAGATATATGTGGTGGTACTGGTATATGCGAGCAAATACGGTAATTACTTTATAGCTGTATCATGTATTTTCCTGATAAGTTTTATTTTTTCAGTGTAATTGAGAGTTGTCAGCCATCTAAGTTTTAAAATGTTTACTTTTTCTAGGAGGTTATTGATACCCTCTCCAATGAATACATGCCTCTGAAGAAAACTGTTGTGCAAAAGAAGGATGTAAAATACTCAGGATATTCCTCCTGGTTCTCCTGGAGGCGTACTAGTGAACCAAAGAAGATGTCAGTTGATGGTCAGAGTGAAGAGGAACTGGTTTCCTCTCCAGAGTCTGAGAAACCTGGAGATATGAAAGAGCCTCAAACTCCTGACACCCCACTGTCCGATATTGCCGAGACAGAAATTGGCTTAGATGAGCCATCGAAACCAGTTCTGAAGTGAGTGATGATTATTTTTTGAAGGTATCCAGAAGTGATTTAATATTTAACATTAACAAGTTGAGTGTTGGTCCTCATTTCCCATAAGCTAACATTCTGTCAGTAATGGTGGTATGGAAATTACCTCACTCACCTCATTACAAAACAATTAATTAGGAGGATACATTTAATTTTTTGCTTTGTAAAGTGAAAACCATCAATATGGAATGATTCTAATATCACTTCCTGTTGTTGTGGACTTTTGTCCAAATGATTAACTTTGTGGATTTTCGGGCGAGATGATTTTTATGGCCTTTCTAAAATGCTTCAGGTATCAAAGGAATGAGTGTATTTTAACTCTCTTAGTACCATACTAGTTTAGAGTACCACCCAGTTTACAGCTCAGTTTGGTAGACTGAAGATGATGAACCATAGTTTTCCCAATTTATGAAGTTGAGTATTTGAACATTATGCCACACTTTTCAGAAAGGATGGTTGTATAGATATCGATAATGAATACTGTCAACTGAAATCTCGTTTGAGGAAGAAAATGTGTTTTCCACAAGAGTGACTTGAAGCAATTATAATTCTTTAGATTTGGACCAATAAGCCTCAAATTTAGGCACTCGTCTAGGGAAGGTGTGGTAGGATGTCTTATGATGTGTACTCATAGTCAGACGTAAAAAGAAAGTGTGTTTTTCCACCTGGCAGTTATTGAAGAAAATAAATTTTCATATCATTGTCTACAAGGAAAAATTGTGAAGGTTTACGCTTTATCAGTCATTACTACTTAACACTTGCAGAGCCCCAAACATAATGGATGAAGTCATGGTTTTCACTTTTCATAGTGTACATAAGATCTCTTTACTGGTCCACTATCCTTATTACAACACAGCACGTCATTTTCGTTACAACTCAAAATTTTTTTTGGTAGTGCTCTTTGTGTATTTGGATCTGTCAGATGATGTGCTGGAGGTGAAAGCTGGTTCTCCAATATTCTCATCTTGGTGAGCTTCAGTAATTCAGGATGTAAATGTAAGTCTTGTCATTACTTTGCTATCAGAATTTTTCTGACATACATCACATATTGTTGCTATTTATTAAGCAAGCCGGAGACACTTAGTAAAGAATACACCAAGTACAAGCACTGATTACAGCAATGCAATTTGGCAATAGTGGATATAGTGTTTGTGCCTTTTTTTGTGTCCTACAACAACTGGTTTTTACTTCCATCAACAAAGCAATGCTTGGAATTAGCATTTAATTAGGCATGTACACAAGAGCGAAATTATGCTCCTGGCAATTTTAGCAGTCGGGAGGAGCAGTCGTACTCCTCAGCACTCTTAAGGGTTATAAAAAGAAATTTGGGGTGGAGAGAAATTTGTCCTGAGGTAATATTCTCATCCTCTTACATATGTACCCTTGTTAGTCATGTTCCTTTTGAGAACCTACCTCTATTGGAAACATGCTTCTTTGTCACATTGTCATATTTCCACAAATAACATATGTTTTATCAAAATTGAAATACTAAGAATCTTGGAAATCTGATATGCTCACCTGTGAAAATACTTTTAGAATCAGTTTTGTTTTAATTGCTTTATTGCCAAAACTATAATTTTGTTCAGAAAGCATTTACATCAGGAGTTACAACACAGTTTTTTGTTATTTGGAGGCAAAACGATCCAATTATTATTTGAAGAGCTCTTCTATTAATATTTTTGCCATGTGTGGATGCATATCCTTGATTCCATATCTGGGTGGCAGTCTTCCAGCTTTGATAAACAATAAAGCAGAGGAGAAAACTTTGCGCATTCTCTCTTTCTCTGTTCACATCGAAGAGGGAAGTTGGAAAGTAGAAAAGAACTTCTCATGGGAGTAGTGTCAAGACTTTTCTTATCTTGTCCTATGTTCCAATATTTATAATATTTAACACATTGTATCAGCAAATCAGCTGAGTTGTGAGTGTGTTAAAATTTAATCTCCCTGTGAATGTAATATAGAATCTCAGAAGTGCTAATACAGTATAAATTTTGTGCAAGTCGTTTTGGAGATCTCTAAAGGGATACAGATACTATGATGTGGTATTAGAAATGAATAAAACCTTCGGGTATGAAGAGTGATTCATAACTGCAATTAAAACGAAGGAAGGATCTCCTTCTGTATATAACTATGTGCTGGGCATAATCAAACACTGTTATTAGGATATTTAGCATACATGTAAATGTTTTATTTTTTAACAATATTTAAATTACGTTAAAGGTCCGACTCGTTGGCTGAATGATCTTCGGTTCAGAGGATCCCGGGTTCAATTCTCAGCCGGGTTGGGGATTTTAACCTTCATTGGTTAATTCCGTTGGTCCGGGGGCTGGGTGTTTGTGCTGTCCCAAACATCCCTGCAACTCGCCCACCACCCATAACACTATCTTCCACCACAATTACACGCAGTTACCTACGCATGGCAGATGCTGCCCACCCTCATCGGAGGGTCTGCCTTACAAGGGCTGCACTCGGCTAGAAATAGCCACACAAAATTATTATATCACGTTAAACTACATTTTTGAGGAAAATTACACTGTAAACTGTGTTGTGAGGAATTTCAGTTTTGATGTTTCATTCCCTTTTGTATATTTGTATGCTATGACTTTGTGGTTCATTGCTTGTGTGCTTTTGTGAATTCTTTATCCCTGTTAAACCCATCCCTTTTCAAACATGACAGCAAAAATTGCAGAGAAATTTTTCTGTAAAATGGGGGATCTTTGGGGAAATAGCCAAAAGAATGCAGTGGACTGTTATGAATATTGAGCAGTATTTTAGAAAACTGCATGCAGAATATTAGGTGAATGGAGGGTGGATGATTTTACTATCTCAGGGTGATGGTTAGTCATAAGCCGTGGTATTTAGTTCTATATATATTTTATAGGAATCGTGAATGGCATGGTCAAATTACATATAGTTAAGAACGTGAATATATTTCTGAAACTGACCAATTTTTCTGTAGGGAGAAGATGCTGAGAATGATTGATCTGCTTATTTAACATCCAGGAAGTATGAAGATATTAGTTTTGTCAGAGAATGGCAGAATTCTTCAGGCATTGGAACTAGGACAGGGAAATTGCAAATTACATCTGATTAGGGAACTATTTGGGTTGGTCCAGACAGATTACAATGAAACTTGAGTGAATGATCGGTTGGTATACTGTACATTTAATAGTGATGATCACTTTGTTGTAAAATCAATAGTACTGTTGTAATTAATTGCTGGGCAGATCAGAGCAGTTAGCTGGTGATGTATCCACAATAGAAATATGCCGATAATTTTATTTTAAAGTTATGTTGACTAAAAACAACATTTTGACCACATGAACAGAATGTAGAATATATAAATATCCACTGCCTAACAAAAAAATTGAAGTACCCAGAAGAAATGGTTAGTTGTCAATGTAATTTTGTTTGTACATGTACACACCAACGGGTATGTAAATGATTAGAGTTGCAATTCTCTAACAGGTAGAACGGCCACCAGAGTGCATTAGTGTTGTTTTTTTTTTTTGCTAGGGTCTTTACGTCGCACCGACACAGGTAGGTCTTATGGCGACGATGGGATAGGAAAGGCCTAGGAGTTGGAAGGAAGCGGCCGTGGCCTTAATTAAGGTACAGCCCCAGCATTTGCCTGGTGTGAAAATGGGAAACCATGGAAAACCATCTTCAGGGCTGCCGATAGTGGGATTCGAACCTACTATCTCCCGGATGCAAGCTCACAGCCGCGCGCCTCTACGCGCACAGCCAACTCGCCCGGTATTAGTGTTGTTACCAGGCCTGATAGGGTATATAGGGGCCGTAGACAGTGTAGGATGTTAAGTAATCACTGTGCAGGACACTGAGATGTCACATACTCGTGCGAGAGAGCCTTATCAGCACCTGACAAGAGTTTGAAAGGGGCCTCATTCTGGGTCTCCATTGGCCAGCTGGTCAAATTGTGCATTATCCAGATTTGTGGGGCATTTAGATGTGACAGTGGCTCAGTATTGAACTGCATGAGAACGTGAGGGCAGGCATACTTGTCATCAAAGTTCCGGTCGACCATGTCTGACCACCACAAGGGAGAAGCGCCGTATTGTGCACCAGGCACATTATAACCCCTTCACATCTGTGCTTGCCATCTGAGAACAAGTAACGGACTCCCTGCAACATTCTGTGTCATCCCACACCATTGGTCGGAGACTAGCAGGAGCCGGACTAGGGAATCGCCATCCCATGCGTAGGCTGCTGACACTACAACACAATTGGCTGCATTTGGAATGGTGCCTTGACAGCAAAGCATCGACTGCTGATGAATGGTGTCGCATTGTTTTCAGTGATGAATCGCTGTTCTGCACTACTCCGGATGTCCATCATGTGAGAGTATGGTGGCGACCTGGGGAAAGGTCCCATTCTTCCAGTGTTTTGGAGAGGCACAGTGGTGTTACTCCTAGCGTCATGGTGTGCGGAGACATTGGGTATGACTTAAGGTCATGGCTGGTAGTGATTGAGAGAACTCTGACAGCACAGCAGTATGTCACGGGTACACTGCGTCCTCGTGTTACCTTTCATGTGACAGTATCGTGGTATCATTTTTCAACAGGACAGTGGTCATCCACACACGGCACGTGTCTCTGTTCTGTCTGCATGGTGTTAAGGTACTCCCATGGTCAACAAGATCTGTCCCCGATAGAATATGTGTGGGACCAGCTTGGACGTCAACTCCGTCCCAGTACCAGGATATCAAGGACCAGTTACAACAGTTGTGGGCCAGCTTGCCTCAGAAGAGGACGCAAAGGCTTTGACACCCTTCCCAACCGAATCAGTGCATGAATCCAGGCCAGAGTGGGTGCAGTGTCATACTGATAAGGGGGCTCATACTGTCCAGCACTTTGTAAATTTGACTCGATTTTGTAATCACTGAATGACATCGCAAACCCTCTCAACACATGAAGTTTTGTATAGTTTCCTACTCCCATTGTGGGTGCTTTTTTTTTTTCAGGCAGTGTATTATCAGAATATTAGTTTGAATACTTGAGCATCATTTATAATGGAAGCTAAAATATTGTATAGTTCAAAATGTTGGTCATCTGTATAAACGTGCTTTATAATCTTCTATTGGCGCAAACAAGGAAACTTCTGTGTTCTGTTCGGAATTGCTCATTTTGTCATGCTGTGGACTGGTTATGTAACAATGGCAGATATGTAGCGATGGTCTGATGTCTCAGTTGATAGTCTTACCAAGTTTCAATGCAGTCAGTACCTTAGATACATCACATTCTGTTTAAAACTGCAGCAACAAATTGCTGTATTTATTAAGTATGTAAATATTATTTTACTGATCAACTATTACCATTAAGTTTGTGATGTCATAATTGATCATTTTGCCAAGTTTCATTGCAATTTAGAAATGGAAGAAGTGATGCTGTGAAACATTGAGTGAGCTGGATAGGGACAGGGATGTGCAAGGCTCTAATAGTTTATAGAATGGGAAAGTTGTATAACTCTCGTCATTGTTATGATTTTGTTAGGTTTCTTCTTCCCTTGCCCTGCACCATGGTCTCAAGACACCATTGTCCTCTCAAACCTTTCCTACTCGTGTGTTCTATGATGGTGTGTATATCACTGCACTTGTGTTGTCCTTAATGCAGGGGTCTGAGTAGCATTGAAGAAGAGATCCAGAAGGCTACTGGGTATATAGATTCATCTCCCGAGGCAAAGGAGGTCCAGGGCGATGAAATGGGTGTTGCAACTCAAACTAACTTCCCATTGGCTGATACTCGCAAAGAGTAGGTATATTTAAAAAAAATATGTACATGGAAGGTATTTTGCAAATTAAATCCTTTTCCATAATTGCATTTTGAAAAATGGTGATTTCTAACATCAGCACTGTCCCATTGTGTCCTTTCACTGATAATTGTCATTCATGCTAATAACTTCTTTGTGAGATTAATTGCAACTTAACTCCTCAAGCTGATTTTTTTTTTTTTTAAGAGGATTGTTGCCCAGTTGTATTTCCTCTTAAAACAATCACTGCCACCCCCCCCCCCCCCCCCCCCCCCCCAAGTTGCAATTTATATACTCTCAGGTCTTACTGTAGTTGCGCCTCTGCATGTGCTCAGCTCCTGTGTAGCAGTAACTGCTGCTGCTGCTACTACTGCTACTTTTTCTTTCAGGGGTGCTTTTTCTTCCTGTTATATTCTCATCACTTCTACTTTCATTTTTCTCTTCACTTCTTGTGTTAACATGGGTGACTTGGCTCAACTTCCTCTGTGTGTGGTTCTTTAGACAGTTAATTTGTTCCAGAATAGAAGTCATAACAATATAAGCATTGTTTATTGAAGGGTGGAGTGTTCTGGTATGTCATAGTTACAGTTCAATATATTTCAGTGTAATATATTTTATATCACAATATTTCCAGGTAACTGTAAATACATTTACGTATATAAGATCTGCACTTCAATGTCCAATTGCTGTTGTTGTGAATTACCATTGGACATAAACAACACTTCAAACCGACTCTTAATAAAATGTAGTACTTGTGACAAAATCTGTATATAGTTTAACCCTTGTATTGGCAGTGTTAAGTTCTCTACCGGGAGCAATTTCATAAGGAAATTATGCAGTCGAATACTTTATTTTTAGCTGTATCACTCCAGAATTGGGAATCCCAAAAATAGTGTCAGTTCCTTCAGAAAGGAAATGTGTTTATCTTATTTAAGGAACATCCTTCAGCTAACAGTTGGGATAACATACCATGAAGTATTATCATGTGGGGAATGGTAGATGCTTTAAAACTGACTGCCAGTGTTTGAACAGTTCATTGCATACTGGGCAGGTCCCAGGACAATAGTCATTGTCACTGTTTCCACAATGATACTGAAACCCTTTCTCATTCCTGGGATATTGCTCTCACGGAGAAGCTTTGTGCGACAATACACAGTACGATCCATCATTGCTAAGGGATAATGAGAGAATGGCTATACTGTGTGTGAAGAGTCCATAGCTCGTCAGAGAATGGAAGTCCGCACAGGATTTATATTGTAGCCTTCAGAGACGAAGTTGAAGGATACTGTATATCATAGAGCTTGCTGTTAGATTTAATGATAATGTTACTGGCTTTACGTCCCATTAACTACTTTTTATGGTTTTTGGAGATGCCGAGGTGCCGGAATTTAGTGCCGCAGAAGTTCTTTTATGTACCAGTAAATCTACCGACAATCAACGTCTGCGTCTTTATTATACATCGCTAGCTGCTGCAACCGGTTGTACACTGCCTCTGTGTAACGTCGCTGGAAATTGGAAAATAATGAAGAGAGAATGAGAGAAGAGAGAATGACATTCTATTAGCCTCTAAAAAATGTTTCTCAAATCCGCAGAATGGCATCAAAACATGCGACCCTTCGAATTCTTAGAAAGGTCACGGCTACTCAGTGGCAGAGCTGTAATGCATCTAGTGTACCTGACTCTTAGTAAAATTATTTAATAGACTGCAGGAATATTTTCATGATGGATCATTGTAAAGATGCGTGGAACAGGTATTGCTAGCAAAGTTTCAATGGGTTCTCATCGATATTGTGATGTCACCATCACAGCTTCTGCTTCGAACGTTAGCATTGCCACGTCCTGGGGGTCACCTGGTGGTGAATGAACGTACCATTTTCCACTTCTATTATAACGTTCCAAATTTAAAGTGTCATTGTTTAAGAAGCCTTTCTCGTGGACAGTCGAGATTTCTTCTGAGGACGCAGGGCACAGTTAAGAATCTCACCTTATTTTCTTGACACGGCATAAGCCGAAAAGCCTATACATTATCATGTCTTTAGTATCGTGTCTTTAAGTACGAGCCGTGAAAGCATTAATGACAATATGGTCCAATTTAATAGGCTGTAGAAGTTTCACATCTGAATATACCTGCTTTGTCTCATGGTAGTTCATCCTCTAGAATCAAACCTCTTGCTTTCAAGAGGGATGAAAGAAGTGCCCATACTTGCTTTACTTTCAGGATTCTTTTTTTTTCTTCCCCTTTTGAAAAATTGAGGAACAAAATCTTCAACCCTGACAGTAACACGTCTATAAATATCGCTTTAGTTACACCACACGTATCGAAGACGTGTCACTCAAAGCCTATTATTTAAAGTTACATTAAAGTTACTAGATGGAATGAACAAGGAATAGAGGTGGTGGAGGGGATAATTCTCCCCTCCTTAAGAGGAATAGATGGCATTCATTCGCACAACATGTCAGAAAAACGTATGGTGTTACTGTCAGGGTTAAAAGCTGTTAATAAGCAATTTCATAATCATAATAATGTTTATATGGGCTTTATTTAAAATACATTAAGGAATATTTTTTTGAAATATCTAATGAAACTCTTTTAAATTAGAAGTGAGATAGTTTGTCACATGGTCTCACCGTTACGATGATGTTCTCAGGTTATAACATAACATCTTGTTTTAAATTAATATATTCTTACTTCAGGGCAGAATGTTTCAACTGTTACTGTTTGTTATGACAGTTCCAAGGAGGAAGGTTACAGCGGCTCAAATTCTTCCGACGAGTCTGACAGTGGACGGGGCAAGACCAAAGGTGTGAAAATTCCCAAGGAGAGAAGGAGCTACTATGAGGGCATGGAGAAGTACCGCAAGACCCTTCGTCTGTCCTCGAGCCAAATAGTGAGTAGAAGAGAAGACAATAAAATGATGTATTCATCCTGGCAAAGTTAAGGATGTGTTCCATTTCTTACACTAAACTTAATACAGTGGACACGTTCATATCTGGCCGACCTGGTGAATAATGTCACTTCTGGATTTCCATGCTTCTAAGCACCCAAGCTGCCTCCCTTCGCACCCCGCTCACAGTTAAGATGTAACTTGTTTCATTTTTCTTATCACTTACAATAGCAGGTTCTGTTTTTAGTTTGCTAATTTATTCAGTACAGTAAGCAGGTGTGCTGTTTCATTGATTGTAAAATGGGTGCTGGGGAAAGAAAACAAAGTTTTAATGCATTTGAATGTTTAGATAAAGGTGAATCTGTGCAGTCAATGTATAAAAAAAGGTACAGTAAATAATAGGTGAAAATGTCTGCAAGACTGTTTTGATTCATGGCAGACAATTGTATTATGTATGTACTGTCCATTTTTTTCGTTGTTAGTTGACTTATTGTCATAAAATTTGAGTCGTAAATTATATTAAAACTCAATAGTGTCTAAAGCTTAAAGTCTTAAATGCGTAGAAATATTCTGCTTCATGTATTGATTTGAAGTATGCTTCTGTAATCTATTAGTTGTAAACGGTAAAATGCAACTATTGGTAGTTTCCTCGAACTAGTCTTGATTTGACAAGCAGATTTTACATTGGAAGTAGTTCGTTTTTATGAGAGCTTAGTCAAAAGGGGCGTCAATCTGAGAATCTTGAGGTGTTGATATGTTTTCTTTTTTTCACAATATTAAAATGATGGTGCGTCCCTTTGACTGCAACTACAATGCCTCGTGGTACTTGTTACATTACGATGACTGCTTGCTTTCGTGTTTCTACTCCTTGTCAACTAACAATTGTTTTTAAAAACTAAAGAACTTGCGAATTTTAGCCAAATCTCATTATTGTGAAGATATTACTGTGTTTTGGACGTCAGTGTTATTAGAATTAACAAATATCCCAATTTTAGCACTGTCATTTAAATTGTCCATTGTGTTTACAAGTACCTATGTTTATGTATTTTACCACTTAGTTTTTAGAATCATAAGTACAAACTAGTTATAAGCAAATTAACGATGACAGGTCTTAACCTTGAGATAAATTACAAAGGCTGAGGATGCTTGAAACCAAGAGAAACATGTCCCTTTTAATGTAGTGTTGTAGCAATATGAATTTCTAACAACACAAAATCAATCATATTGAAAATGTGGAATAGAAAATAAAATAATACAAATTTGTATGCAAATTATAGCAAATTTCAATACGGGTCTAAACATGAGATTAGTTACATATAAGTGGTATGTTCCGAGCTGTCAGCGGAGAGATGGCATGGAATGACATTAGTAGACGATTAAGTTTGAGTAGCGTCTTTAAAAGTAGGAAAGATCACAATATGAAGATAAATTTGGAATTCCAGAGGACAAATTGGGGCAAATATTCATTTATAGGAAGGGGAGTTTGGGATTGGAATAACTTACCAAGGAAGGTGTTCAATAAATTTCAAATTTCTTTGAAATCATTTAAGAAAAGGCTAGGAAAACAACAGATAGGGCATCTACCACCTGGGCGACTGCCCTAAATGCAGATCAGTATTGATTGATTGATTGATTGATTGATTGACTTCTTTGATGTTGTTTCAGGCTGGTCTTAATCTCAAGGAGGGAGGGAACGAAGTGGTGTTCAGCGTGACCACTGCTTACCAGGGAACGACTCGCTGCAAGTGTCACATCTACAAGTGGCGCTTTGATGACAAGGTGGTCATTTCGGACATAGATGGGACAATCACCAAGTAAGTATTTCAGCTGGTTGGAGTATAGCCCTCTGTCCCTGTATCTTTCTTTGACCGTGCTTGTTTTCTGTGCCGCAGGTCTGATGTTCTCGGTCACATCCTTCCAATAGTGGGTAAGGATTGGGCTCAGAGTGGAGTTGCCCAACTCTTTACCAAGATCAAGAACAATGGCTACAGACTGCTCTATCTCTCAGCTAGAGCTATTGGTAAGTGAGCGTTTGAAGTGCATCATAAAAGAACTTTTCATTTTGGCTTGGAGCATAATAATGATACATTGAATGCAGACCAGTGAGCTGAGCTGAAGCCAATTTAGGGGGTTTAATTCTGGGGCTCAGTTGTCTGGATTTGAAGGTGACAAGTAGATTTAGAGTTCCTGTGGGACAAAATTTCATCACCTTGGCATCTCCAAAAGCCAGGTAAAGGTATCTAGTGGGACATTAGCAAAAATCTAAGGGACAAAATTTCAGTACCTCGGCATTTCTAAATGTAAAATGTTAGTGGGACATAAAAGAACTCTGCGGGTCAAAAGTAGTTAGTACCAGGCGAGTTGGCCGTGCGCGTAGAGGCGCGCGACTGTGAGCTTGCATCCGGGAGATAGTAGGTTCGAATCCCACTATCAGCAGCCCTAAAGATGGTTTTCCGTGGTTTCCCATTTTCACACCAGGCAAATGCTGGGGCTGTACCTTAATTAAGGCCACAGCCGCTTCCTTCCAACTCCTAGGCCTTTCCTATCCCATCGTTGCCACAAGACCTATCTGTGTCGGTGTGATGTAAAGCCCCTAGCAAAAAAAAAAAAAAAAAATAGTTAGTAGAATGTTAGCGCCCTATCATTTTGGAAAATAGTCACTTGTAAAATCATAAAAGTACATAAATTCATTTATTCTTAGGCAAGGAAATAAGGCTTGGCTTGGGAGGCACAAAAAGAATACTTGTATACTCCGGGTCACCTTCTTGAACAGATTAAAGCGGAAGTAACGTCATTGCCTCGTCACACTCACCTTGGTTGCCAAATGAACCGGCACGCAATTGAAGGTTGTACTCCAACACTGTAACACAACACAGCTCGCTGCTTGTAATTTGAGCACATTTGAAAGAATAATGCATTAACATATTCATATTAATAGAGTCCTACACCGCCACTGCTGTGTTAAACGTAATATGTAAGTAACTGCAATCGTGGTCAAGACATACAGTGAATAAGTATGGCAGCTCCTCCTTGGTAACACCATTTCCCTAACTCGTGTTGACATTAGGCATGAAACGTGCTCTCCCATGCCCCTCTCCTACTATGTGAAAACACCGTAGGCACAGCCCCTCTCACTCCCATCTTCCCCTGGCCTACACCATCCCTTCCGCTTTAGTCTGCTTGAAATGTTGCCCGGAGGATTGTAGGTTAAGAAGTGATTCATATAGTCATCTGTGTGAAATATTAAGATGGTTCAGAGTGAAGTAATGCTGTAAGAAAGAAAAATTAATATTGGGGTAGGGGCAATGTAATGTACCCTTGTCTTGAAATAGTGACTATGAGCAGGGAGTTGTGCTTCCAAATGGTCAAAGATTTGAAAATGTCTAATATTAAAGAGAAGGAAGTTATAGCAGTGAAGTTCATAATCACCAAAACCTTTTGGTAGAAGTTGCTGAGGTTGATTACACGTCAAAAGTGTCCTTCAAATTGGGAGCAAACTTGTTAGTTCCTTGCTCAGCCTGATACGATGCTGAATATTATACTGTTCCAGAGCTCTTCTGTTGAGAATAACAACAAGCAAATAGTTGTATATGTGATTCAAGTTGCCTCAAAGTAATACTAACACCACAAACCGCATGCATTGAAAACACTGAATACAAAATGACCGTATGATCTGTACGGGCTATGAAGTTTGAAAGTTTTCTTAGATTGTTTGACTAGGAAGATGGGTTATCTGTTAAATGGAAAGGCATTCACTACTTTCCTCTTAGGACAAATATAGGCCAAAAGTTGAGATGACCCAGCTCGATAGCTGCAGTCGCTTAATTGCGGCCGGGATCCAGTATTCGGGAAATAGTGGGTTTGAACCCCACTGTCGACGGCCTGGAAGATGGTTTTCCATGGTTTCCCATTTTCACATCAGGCAAATGCTTAAATGATTAAAGCCACGGCTACTTCCTTCCCACTCCTAGCTCTTTCCTGTTCCGTTGTCGCCATAAGACCTATCTGTGTCGGTGCGACGTAAAGCAACTTGTAAATTAAAAAAAAAAGAGATTTGCAAGTTACTAAGAAGTTTGTCATATATACTGACAGTTAGATAGGAAGAACAAGAAAAGGAACTTAGCACTCTTAATTTGTTCAAAAATATAGGACGAACATAAAGGCAGGTCAGTGTTTGAAGACATTCTCCAAATTTTCACATACTGCGGTCAACAAATAGATGGGTTCTTTCCATATCAATCAGAGTTCTTCAACATCCATCTCTTCTCAGCCCCCAATGAACTCTTTCCTACTTCCCGCCTCATCAGCAGGGTGGGCATCAACACTCATTGAGGGCCATCTTGACAGATCTTTAGTCTTGGAGATTGTCAGTGTCCTTTTGTGTTTTCATGTTTACCTTCGTCTCCTCTTTCTGTTTCTTCCTCTTCACACACTAACCTGTCTTCATGTTCATCCTATTTTGTGTTCTTTTTCTTGTTCCTCGTGTCTATATGTCTTGAATTGACACTTGTTTGTTCCTTTCCAATACTTATCAAGAAGTTTGTGTCACTAGTTCAGTTTTGGTAATAAAGTATTCTTAACTGCTCAGACAGCAATATCAATGTGAGTAATTGATTACTGTGTGTAAAATCATACAAAAGATGTCAGTGACTGGCACTAACTCATTGTTGCTTTTTCTCCCAGGTCAAGCCCATGTAACCAGGGAATATCTCCGGAGTATCAAGCAAGGTGACCTGTCTCTTCCTGATGGCCCCTTGCTTCTGAATCCCACGAGCCTCATCAGTGCATTCCACAGGTTAGTAGTTGTAGAGCACTGTAATCCATTTAGTAGTGAATTTTAAGAGATATTTTATTTGAATTCAGCTAATTCTTCATTTTTATCTGAAAAGAGGTGTTTAATAATGAACAGTTCCACCGATGCTTTCTTTTTTCATTGCGGAAGTGCAACTGTGATTGCCATGGATCTTAGATATTTGGCTCAAAGGCGTTAAATTATTACAGTATTCGATATTCCGAAATAGAGCGGTTGTAGGAAAAAATATTTTGGACACTTCGTGTTCGGCTCACATCTGGTGGGACTAGCAGTTTTATGTCTACAGCAAACAGTTTGATTATTTTACATTAACAAGTGGAATATGTATAATAATAATAATAATAATAATAATAATAATCATAATAATATCTAAAACCTTTCTAGCAACTTTCAACATAAATTCACTTACACAAACTGGCAAGCTGAAAACCCTCACCAAAGCAACAAGGTACCCAGATGAAGAGATTTTTGAATCCGAAGGCTACCGATTTTTCAAGAGCAAAGCGCAAAGAGGAATCCTCAATGGAGCTGTGATGCTTGGAACCATGTTTGCTGTTAGAACCAAGATCCTTAAATCGGTTGCAAATTTCGAACCTGTGAATGACAGATTGTCTATACTCACAATTAAATGCGCGAACAAAACCTACGCCCTAGTTAACGCACATGCTCCTACAAACGATAAGAACAAGTCTGATCCAGACGAAGTTGATAATTTCTGGGACCTACTGGATGAAAAATTAAACAAAATCCCCAAACACCATGTCAAGCTTCTTTTGGGTGACTTCAGTGCCCAACTAGGTTGTGAACAGAAGTACAAGAAAGTTATAGGAAATTACCCTGCTCACAAAAGAACCAATCCCAACGGCAAAAGACTGGTGTCCATTTGCGAAAATCACAACCTGCAGGTCATGTCGACCCACTTTCGCCATCTACCCAGAAAGCAAATGACTTGGCGTTCTCCCATCCAAGCTCTCGGAGAGTTCCAAATTGATCATGTTGCAATCTCCAGGAGAAACAGCCCTGAGATTATGAATGTCAAGGTAAAGAAAGGCATCAGTGTGGCCTCAGATCATTATATGTCTGTTATCAAATTCAAACCAATTCCCACAAACACAAGGAAGACAACCAAACAGATCACACGCTTCGACATTGATAAACTTCGGCAAAGGGTCGAGGAGTTCCAGGAGAAGGCTAGACCAAATGACTGTGACTTTAACAACGCCAAAAGTCTCCTTGTTGAGGCCGCCAAAGACGTTGCAGAAATCAAGAGAAGCAAAAAGCGTGCCTGGTGGAATAGTACCTGCGAATCAGTCCTCCAAGAAAGACTCAATGCGTGGAAACAGTACTACTCTACGAAATCAGAAAATGATTGGGAAACCTACAAAACCCAACGTGCCCAAGCAGCTAGGGTGTTCAGAACTGAGAGACGTAAATACGAAAAATCTCTCATTGAAAAGATAGAACAAAACTTTAGGAAGAATGAAAGCAGAGAGTACTACAGAGCCTTCAAACACAAACTCACTGGCTATAAACCACCATCTCTATGCTTTGAGCGAAAGGACGGCACAGTGGCGACATCAAATGAAGAAAATTACAGCATTCTGGCAGATTACTTCAAGAATTTACTTAATTGCTCTAAACTGCAAAGCGCCATTGAGACCAAGGAACCCTTACTCAGGTACCCAGATTCCAGACCACCCGACAGAGATGAAATCAAGCGCCACATTGCCCGTCTCAAAAATAACAAAGCGCCGGGGGAAGACTCGGTAGTAGCAGAACTATGGAAATATGCCCCAGAGGAATCACTCGATATCTTGCAAAAGCAAATAGAAGAAATTTGGAACAAGGAGACCCTCCTCGAAGATTGGAAAATAGCTTTGATCCATCCATTACACAAAAAAGGCAGCATGAAGAACATCAACAACTACAGAGGAATATCTTTGCTACCCGTGACTTACAAAATTCTGTCACTTGCCATCCTGGAGCGTTTGAAAGCACAAGTCGAACATCAAATAAGTGAATACCAAGGAGGGTTCAGAAAAGGTCGCTCAACAGCTGAACAGATCCAAAATCTCAAAACGATCATCAGATATTGTACACTAAGGTCCAAGCAGTATGTGTCTGTCCTTGTGGACTTTAAGAAAGCGTACAACTCCATTGCCCGGGAAGTCCTGCTAAACATCCTAAATGAATTTGGAATTGATTTGAAACTGCTGGCATTAATTAGAGCCACCCTGACCGATACAGAATCCAAGTTCCACGGATGTCTCTCGCATTCCTTTGACATCAAAACAGGAGTCCGTCAAGGTGATGGGCTATCCCCGATACTCTTCAACTGTGTTCTTGAAAAGATCATCAGAACCTGGCGGGTAAGATTACAGGAAACCCACTACAGTCCATTGAGAATAGGAACCAAATCCAAGGGAATCGCAACAGACTGCTTAGCATTTGCCGATGATATTGCTGTTCTCTCAAACGACATAGAAACCGCTAGAGCTCAAGTTGAAATGTTAAAGGAAATTGCTGAACAAACTGGTCTGCTGATATCGTTTAAGAAAACAGAAATAATGACTAACATCAAAGAGGCCCCACCAAAACTCCATACAAAATACGGGGACATCACCCGAGTAGACAAATTCAAATACCTGGATGAGATCATCATGAAAAATGGACTGGACAAAGAAGCACTTCAGGAGCGAGTACGCAAACTGGAAATAGCCTACCATACATCTCGCACAATCTACATCAAAAAATGCCTTTCCCAAAACACCAAGATACGTCACTATGAAACAGTTCTGAAGCCAGTAGTTCTATATGCAGCCGAAACCCTGTCTCTAAATGCCAACAAAGGACTCCTTGAAGAACTGGAGAAAAGAGAACGCAAAATTGTGAGAGGAATCTTGGGATCAAAGTACAGAAATGGAATCCATCGAAAGAGATCCAACAAGGAAGTCTACAGCAAAATAGAGAAAATTACCGACACAATCAGAAAAAGACGAGCACGATTTTACGGTCATCTGAAAAGAATGGACGGAAGAAAGTTAACTAAAGAAATTTTTCACTTTTTTGATTCAAACCCCAAAAACACAGTTCCCTGGCTTAGAAATACCAAAGAAGACCTGCAAATGCTACATATCTCAGCTGAAGACGCCTTTAACAGAGATCTCTTCCGCAAGAAAATATTGACGAACGGGCTAAACTGAGACGAGCAACCGAAGAGAAGACACGGTGCCCCTTGGACAGAGGAGCGTAAGCAGGCCCACTCACAAAGAATGAGGAAAATTTAGGCTCTAAAGAAGGCCAAGTTCAGTGTCAAATGCAACAAGACTTAACGTTGTCCTTGATGGCCCCAGCGAATTATATATAATAATAATAATAAAAATAATTGTGTGCAGCAAGTACAAGCTGTAGGTTTCCATATATCCTATGGAAGTCTGACAACCATAATTATGATTTCACCATATTTCTCAGTATCAGGTATGGAAAAATCAAATGCTTTTATTTCAAAATATCTGAGAGATCATTTCCTTCATTGGATCAGAGAAAGAAGCCCTGAAATATTGGACTAAACTGATGGAAATGGCTTTTCATCTCTATAAATCTTTTTACCAGCCCAGGTCAGTCTCACAGCAGGCCATATACCATCATCACACCGCAGTAGTATGTTCCGAAGCCCTTTATGCTGGACCCTCGCTCACCAAGGTGATTTAGAGAGGATCCACTTAAGAGAACATTCCTGTGAGGGACACTTGGCTCATGTCAGAACTCTGGGGATGGAAATTGCTTGAGGTGAAATGTACAGCTACTCTAAATTTGAAAGATCTTGTTGCGCCTGTGAAAACTGCTGTGTGATAATATCTTTTGGAGAAATACTAACCTGCAACACATATATTATGAAGAGCGAGAATTCCTTGACAAGTATTGAACCTTAGATGTCAGAACCTTACCGACCAGAGTTCTAAGCTAAAATATTTCACATAGTGGTTTTTGCAGTCACGGACGGACTGTCTCATTGTTTTTACAGTCATCTCCCTTGAATATCTAACACCAGAATCTCTTCTCACGACTTAGAAATGTGCTACTCCATGAACAACTGCAGTGTAGGATGATCTGTTCAGGACCTGAGTATGTGGGATAATGAATCTTCCAGAAAGAGTCAGAAGAACTGATATAAAGTAGTCAAAAGAGTAAAGAGCTGCATTCTCCATTAAGATGTAGTAGTAGTGGACCTCCAGAAGGCTGACGAGTGTTAACTGTAATTATAAGTGGTCGAACCTACTGTATATGTAGAATGATAATCTTTAACGATATTGCTATGCCGAGTGTGGTTTTCTTGACTGGTCGATTGTTGGTCTCTTCTGACCTTGAGCATATTAAGTATGAGGCCTATAGTCTTCTCTTTCCTCTCCTTTAGCGGACTTTTGCTTTCTTATGCCGATATTTTCATTCCCTTTAAGAGAGGATTGTCGTCTAATTACTCATAAACCTTACTTACAATGCAGGTTAGATTTATAAAAGCAAGGATGATAACTTTTCTTACATTCACCTGGCATGCAGTATCAGTACACATCAGAAAAATAAAAAATCAACTTGTTGTTACATGAAGTGATGTAGAAGCAGATTTACCCATGTGGATATTTCTGTATTTAAACTATGCTTTCACTTTATGAATCAGAAATTGTAATGACATTTTACTTGCAGGGAAGTGATTGAGAAAAAACCTGAGGAATTCAAGATATCCTGTCTACGCGATATCCAGGCATTGTTTCCTGATGACACCAAACCTTTCTATGCAGGATATGGCAATAGAATTAATGTAAGTTGATAATTAATAATGCTTAGAAATGAGGAAAAGTGACAAAATTTGATCTTTGCGTACAACCTCGTGTGGACGAGGATAAATATGATGAATGACAATCACCTTAAAGTAGGGTAATAGGAGAAGTTGCACCATAGGGAAGTGTTCTGTCGACTGGTAATGCATTCACTCTTGTAGCCATGGTCTACAGCCTGGCATGTATCTCTTTACAGGGCAGGTGAAAAGTCTGTATACTCCTGTTTCCAAAACATATTTAAAATAAATACTCTTAGGTAGAAATATCTTCTGACCTTAGGTAAGGGAAATTTTGAAATGTAATTGTATAGCTTTGTTAAATATTAATATTGAAAACTGTATATATTACAGTACCATAAATACATCTTATCTGCTTTACTAGTTTGCAAGAGTAAATATGAATTTCTCTGGTGCAAACTGATAACAAATCTGTGGAAATCCATAATATTTTCTTCATAATTGTTGGGAGATGTTGCACAATACTAGTTTTCCTACAAAAACTGAAGTTATTTCGTTCAAAAACATGCATTACAACCTTTAATCTTTAATTTCTCTAGCTTTTGCTATAGCTATCAACAGACACATTTCGCTTGTGACCTTATATTCAAACACACTATTTTCAGTCACATATCTCGTTTTTGATTTCTGGAAACTTAGCTTTTCATCCGTAATATGCCCAGTGGTTACTGTTTCTCTTCAAGATGAACATTATGTTCACTCCAATCATGTATGGAACTCTTGTCCACATTGCCATTTCTTCCCACAGCTTTTGTTTAGTCATAAACAGCCTACATCAAGAACTTGCACTGGCAATCCTAAACATGTGATTCATGAACTGATCCTACGCAGATGATGTGATGTGCGCAGTACACTTCTCACTTTTGGTGGGAACAGATTTGCCAACAGATATTGTCGTAAAGTACTAGCTTCCAGATTTCTGTGTGTCGGGAACACTGTACTGACCTTGACACAAATGACACCTGCACCTGAACTTCCCATTGCCAAATTTTGAAAAAAAAAATTCAGGAATTATTTGCCTATATATGGTAATAGATCGATCTAACAATGGAAGTGAATGAAAAAATATCAATTTAAACACTTTCTTAATTGAAGAAACGACTGCACTAAGGGCAAATATTTACCCAGATTATGACCAACTTTCAGCTGCTTCTCCAGAAGGTGCCACCATCGAAGAGAAGATTATTGGTCTTGGAAGGAGCAAAGACTTTGTCAACAGGGCATTTTGGAGAGGGAGACCATCAATGCATTTTGAACTTGTGCTGCTGTTGAAATAGCTATATCTCTATCTCCAGTTAAGTCCAACTGTAAGCTTGCTTCTGAACTGGATACTCTGCAGTCATCCATGACTGACCCCTTGTGAAGGAATTTGAAAATCAAACTCTTTCATCCTTTGCCAATGATTGACCTACCAGATGCTCAGGAAGCATGCCAGTTGCTCCCTCACCAGTTCCCAAGAGAAGAGAGGTTCTTTTCATGGAGGAATGTAGTATTTATCAAAGTCCTAAAGATAGGTATGTTTATTTTTGGTCCAAGGAGAATCCATTTTTCTTTCAAGAAATTGAACATAATCCACCTCACATTGGTGGAGGTAAGTAACAGAATCTTCTCCTCGGACTGCATTTCTTGAATGGTCTGGTGGATCAGTAGACTTATCTGCGGATGATTAATGATTAGTAGTTTTGTGAACTCCAGATAAGTGTATCTGGCATTGTGTGGCTTCAACAAGATGGCACACCAGCTCATTTCGCCATCCGTGTACAACTGCACCTTAATGAGCTTCTCTTAAACAGGCGGATCAGTCGGGGATCTGAAAGTCTTCAGTCATCTTCCAATGGCTACTATGAAGCCCAGATCTTGCCACGTCAGACAGTTCTCTTTGGGTTATCATAAAGCAGGATATCGACAAAAGGCACTGTTACAAACAGTGAATTGAAGAATGCTGTGCACAATGTCTTCACAACTATTGACTCCTGAAATGCTATGAAGAATGAGCAAACATGCCTGTCTGTGCAGAGATCGTGGAGGAATGTGTCTGGATGTTTTGGATTTGCCATAGACAGGTGAATTTATTTTAAGTCTACATTGAAAACAGGGCTGTACGGACCTTTTGTCAACCATTTAGAGTGATTAATAAAGGAAATTGAAGTGTTCATCACACATTGTGTACTGTGTGCATTCAGAATGACAGTATCCAGGTATAGTGGTGTTAAGTGTGGATTGTGGATCTGGCTTTCAGTGAACATTTCAATGTTTGTTGAAAATATTCTCCAGGTTGATATAAAGTTGTGTTCTCTTTGCAGGATGTTTGGGCGTATCGTGCCGTCGGTATCCCCATTTTCCGTATCTTCACCATTAATCACCGTGGGGAGCTGAAGCACGAATTGACACAAACATTCCAGTCTTCGTAAGTATCTCTTTACAGTACAAACTCTTCATGCACTCTTTTAGTTTCCCTATTGCTTGGCAGGTTATACTTTGTAGTTTGTAATTATGGCTGATTGCAGTAATAGTATTTCTTTACACAAAAGCTTTTTAAGTGGGATGAGAAATGCTATTTTAATGTATTAAAGGTAGAAAGCACAAAACATAAGCATGGGTGGTCAGTGTGGTGAAGGAAAGGATAAATTCCACATCTTCGTGAAGCACTCTCTTGTCATCAGTGTCATCTTCATGAGGAAAGCGAGCATGAATCCAGATACTTCTTATCCAGGGAGAATTAAGTTCTGTCACAAGTCGAGTGGATTCTTAGTCAGCCAATCCAACAACAAACAGTGTGTGGTAAATCACACTTGTCCGCAGAGCGGAATATTTTTATTTCACTCGCATCTGAAAAGGCAAAGTCTTTCAGTATTGACCGTCATTTTTAAAAGAATTGCAACACTTTTGCAGTCATAAGTATTGTCCACATACCCACAATGAACTTATCAACATAATATACAATACCACTAGCTTCCTCTGTAGAACAGTGTATGTGTGTCTACCTTCAGTTCCCATGACTGCAGGTTCAGGTCTGGCAGAGGTATTCAGGTTTTTGAAGTGCAGAAAAAGGGTTTGTTCGATACTCCATGTTGGCATGTAAAATATCTCGGGTGACATAGTTGTTGTCCACCTGACAAAGTTAAGTAAAACTCAGCCATAGGTCATCCAAAATGAGTTATAGTTTCTTGGCTATCTGGTAGTAAAAAATGGAACGTTGATATGGACACACAAGTAGCCTAATAGTGTCAAATTGAAATGCCTGCACACGGTGGCTGATGCCGTATGATTAGTATTATCATTACCGTATTTCTCCGAATCCAAAAGAATGCTTTTTCTCAGAATTTCATGTGAAAAATCAAGGGTTGTCTTACATTCGCAACCTAACAGTAATGAACACCACTGGCAGCTACCATGGTAACTATGCTTGCTTTCCCCCCTCCATTCCCGCCCGCGTGAAAAAAAAAAACTCTGACCATCAACATCCGTGTCTTTATGATACATCGCTAGCCCACAGCAGTTGGTTGTACAGTGCCTCTGTGTAATGTCACTGGTTCTCAGGAAATAGTGGAGAGTGAATGTCATTCTACTAGCCTCTATAATAACGTTTCTCAAATCCGCAGAATAGCATCAAAACGTTAATTTTCTAGAGCTGATTGCAAGGTGAATCATAATGTACTTCTGAGCCCCAGCTGCGCAGGAAATGTTATTCGATTTGAAATAGCAAAGATGTGACCCTTAGAATTCTTAGAAAGGCATGGTTACTCATTGGTAGAATTATAATAGGTCTACTGTACCTGACGCTGGATTGTCGTGTTGTAGAGACACGTGGAACAGGTATTGCTGGCAGATTTTTAATGGGTTCTCATCAATATTATGATGACAATTTTAAGTTAATGGTTATTAACCCTAGAACTGCAGGCCGTCTTTCTGGAAGACGGTGCACTGCTTCGTCAAGTGCGATCGTCTTTCTGACAGACGGTGTCTTTCTTCTGCCACAGATTTATAACTGTACGCCAGATGGCACTAATATAGATACCAGTTAGTGATACTTTTATCTTCACTTTTGAAAGTCTTTGTAAAACAAGCAACAGAATGGAGAAGTTCATTTAGTTGTTGAAGTGAAAGTATTTTCATATGTTCTTAGAATCAAGATGGCAGCCCGTTTTGTTGACTATTCTGAAATCCACTGCTTGATTTCCGAAGATCTTAGCGACGGTACTGATGGTAACAGCGATTAGTGTTAATTCCCACGAGGAAATTATTGCTGAAAGTAATGAAAGTGACAGCAAAGTACGAGGTGCCTCGGAAGTAATGGAAAATTCCAATAACTGTAATGATGTTCAAATTGGTGCAGTTTTTTATTATTATTGGCAGTACGTCAATATTTGAAGAAACCAGTGAAGGGATAAGTGTGAACTGTTGATATTTGTGTATATTGTTATATATACATTGATCGCAACACAAAAAAAAAAGAAACTGACCTAAGAAAACCAAAATAAGCTGTAAGTTCAAAATTCGTGAAAAGAACTCAAAATCAGTTTCGAGAAAAAATATGTTTTACTTAGCTTTTGAAATGAAAAGTGAAGAATTGTATGGGGAAAATGTAAGAACATACCTGTGTATTTCAGGATATCATGTTTCAGGAATAAATTATATTCACAAATTATTTTCTTAGAGCCAAATATTTCAACAATTCCCTTTGTTCAAAGAAAATTATATTTTTCCATTTCGATAGTTAGAAATCATGACAATTTTTAAAATTATTTCTGACATCTTCATATTTATCAATCTTTCAGCTTTCTGTTGGTGTATAATATGGATTTATTGGGATTAATATGAGTTTACAGGGATGACTTTAATTTCATAGTGTATATTGAGGAGAATAACTGCTGCATTTGACAAATAAACGTGCAGCAGTTCTAGGGTTAAACATGCAGAAATTAAGAATAATTGTGCAACTGCAAGAAAATATGGCATAAATAATGCCAGTTCGGCATTGGCATGGAGACAAAATAGCTTAAAAATGCATACTGAAAAAAAAATGCATTCAGTGGCCTGCAAAAAGGATGCTTTAAAGTAATCAAAGATAAAATTGTCAGATAAGTGCATGTAAATTGCAAGGGTGGAATGGCCATAACACGGCGTACAAAACTTGTTGAATTTCAACTTCCGCGTCTTTAATTAACATCGCCAGCCACTGAAAAGACATGCATCTAGTGGCAGCTGATACCTGACGCTCAGTAAAAGTAACAATTTTATAGACAACACTAATATTTTCATGATGGATTGTCATAAAACTATGTATTGTACAAGAGGCATTCTGTAGCTCACAATAAGGATGCTTTAAAGAAGTCGAACATGAAATTGTGAGGTATGTGCACAAAAAATGCAAGGTCGGAATGTTCATAACAGAGATGCGATACGAATGTGGGCTCGTGAAGAGGAATTCCATGAAAATCATTAGGAAAGTAGGTAGGGTTTGCATGATACTTGTGTGTGTTTACTTTTTCTCAGATTCCTAGAACCAGAAACAGCGACCAAGAAACATTGGACGGCTGAAAAGAAGGAAGCTGTAAACAATAGAATGAAAGAATACTATTGCCAAAGAAAACTGAAATCACAAAGAGTTATTTACGTGGTCCATAGTTCGCCAAAATAGATTATGAATGAATGAAAAATTATTTCACAAAGCACTTTTTAAGCCTGATTACATTTTTTTTGATGGCAAAAGTGGGAGTCATCTTGCATTCAGGGTCATCTTGGATTTGGAGAAATACATGATGATGATGATGATGATGATGATGATGATGATGATGATTATTATTATTATTTATTATTATTATTATTATTATTATTATTATTATTATTATTATTATTATAACCACCCCTAACCACTTCAGTAACTGTGCATAATGCATGCTCTTGCGTTAGGAGAATCTGCCAAGTTTCGAAAAACAATGTGTAAGGAATGTCTACATATGTATCCTAACATTTTGTATTACTATAAAGAAATTGAACAAAGTAGATGTGCATGTGAACATTACCAAGTCTGTTCCCATTCTGTTTCATACCAGGTGTTCGAGTTTTCATAAGTTAAAAGTGTGTACTGTAAATCTAGTGTTGGTCACTTCAGCTGCTGCTGCTACACACACCTGATCTACAGTATCTAGGTTCTGTTTTTATCCAGATCTCTCAACAGTTCAAAGTCTTGCCAGTGCTGGGTTTAGTCTTTCATAAGCATTTTAAATATACTTTGGCTGGGTTCATCAGATCATCCCAATGTAGCAGTTCATGTATAGTCTCGAATGGTGGCTTTTTGTTTCAGTCGTAACAACTTTAAAGGGCACCTGGATGTGAAACCTGCATGCAAGTAGGTTAAACTGAATGGTTCAGAGTTGAGATAGGCTCAGGACAGGGAAGTGTATTGACCCCTTTACTCTTCATAATAGCTGTTGATAGAATTCTGCATAATGTCAAAGAGAAGATGATGGGACAGGAAGTCTTTGTTGACAACATTGCATTTTGGGAGATAATGCTAAGCAAGTACAGACACAAGTTGATTTATGGAATAAGAAGATAAATTTTGGAATGAACATTAAGTGTTCTGATAAGCAAAACTTTGATCATGACAAGAGGTAACCGCTTGGATGTTGAAAGCTGCTCTCCATGGAACAGGACTGGAGACCATGTGATCTGCTTGCTCTTAATGATATTGAGATCCTATATGTCAGTTGCTGTCCTTTAAAGCAGTTAGCAACTGTGAATTTCCCCAAGACTAAATCTCAAAATACTACTATAGGAACAGAATGCCATGAAGAGAAGCTGGATTTGTCTCCTACAACATTTAGAAAGTCTTGGATCTCTTCTTAGCCTTTGGCTAAAGATGGGGAGGATTTCATAAATTTTATACAAGAGGTGGGATGGGAAGGATGAAAGGAGGTAAACTCGTGCTTGTAACTAGTGATCCTCATGGAGGATGGGGTGTGTTTACATGTTTTGACTGACAGGGATTCTGCATATTTATTCTATCCTTCTTGTATTGCTGACTGGTCTGTTGGAGGGACGAAACAATTTTATTTGCAATTGAAAGTTTGTCTTTGGCATTGAGATCTGAAATGGGGACTGTCGTAGTAGCATGTTTACGTAGCAGTTCAGTACTGTTCCCATGTTTTATTCAGTTGATTAGTAATTCAGTATTGCTCTTGTTTTATCGAGTTAATATATTTTTGTTCACATTTTGTCTTCGGCCATCCTTCTTCAGCTCCAGCTGGTGAAACCCTTCCTTTCCATCCTTGACACCACAAGGTTGTTTGTTGTCTTCACCCCCTGTCCTCACTCCGACATGAATCGAGAGACTCGGCCCCGTGTACCATCGACCATCCTCCTTCACACCAGGCTGATACAACTCTTCCTTTCTATCCTTGACACCACAACAACATGGGTTTTTTTTGTGTGGAATGAGGGGTTTATTTCTTTTATTTGATGCATGGTTGTATTGTATTTGTTTATTGTTTTTCCAGTTATTCAGGCCAAAGTTATATAGTGAATGAATTGTTCCCACCCCTGGTGGGGTCTTGTTCGTGAAGCTGTAAGCTGCAACACTTCTTCTGGCTGCCATTTGGTAAGCACAGGGGAGGCCTCTGTGCATGTCGTAGCTCGACAAAATAACATGCATGTCTTGGGCTGCGTTTCTTCTGCATGCTCTGTCCTAAACTGTGTGTATGTGTGTGCCTAAGTGTGACTGTTATTTTTTTATAAGCTGAATATGATTTCTTTAGTTTTTAATTTAATGCAAGGGAATTTCTAAAAATTCTTATGTCAATTATAATGAAATTCAATACTCAAACTTGTAGTCATAAGAGAGATCAAAACAAATATATTGAATAACCATAGTTTGGAAATTGATAATTGTGATATTTTTTGATGTGATTGAGAATGAAACTGTTACATTTCAATTATGGAAGTTGTTTAAAAGTGCATGGTCTGCTCATTCACCTAACCTCACTCCACTAGACTTTCTTTGTGTATGGAGATTTGAAGAGCTTTTTTGTACGAGACTCGCAGAGCTTGTTACTTGAAGCTTCTTAATCTCTACAGCACATGTCTTTGAACGTGTATGACAGGCAGTGGTATCTCATTGCAGAATTTGTATTGCAATAGGAGGCTGCACTTTTGAAGTTTTGTAAAGGATTTCCGTTAAATTGAAATGTAATAGTTCCATTCTCAATCGTACTATAAAGTACCTCAGTTTGTGTATTTTATAAAAAACTTTTGTGTTGGTCTCTTCTATCATCCATAGTAGAAGTTTGAGTATTGAATTTTGTTACACCTGGTATAACATATTTCTTCTCCAGTGTCATCCTGATGAGTGGAGTAGACCAACTAATAGTGTTCCCTTCCTTCATCACTAATAATCACTTGCGAGGACTATCCATGTTCCAAGACCTCTCTGATATGTTGTGCTCTGTTTTATTTGACAGACTTTATCTGGACGATTAATCTATTCTCCATTACATTTTTTAATTACTGTAATGTAAAGAGTTTTGCTAGTTGGAGATGAGTTGCAACCCTTAAGGAACATCTTACTCTTCCTTTTGTGGGGTAAATTGGACTCTTCTTCCTTTGCATACTCTGACCCAGTGAGCTTAGAACATAGGCACCTCGGCTACATTGATCAATTTGAAGATATTCTTTCTTTTGCAGGTATTCCAACATGAGCTACATCGTGGATCAGATGTTTCCACCTCCTCCAGAGGACACATCTGAAGACTTCTCCAATTTCATCTATTGGCGCGATCCCATCCCGGACATCCAGGATGACCTTCAGGCACTGAACGATTGCTCCCTGATCTCTGCTCCCATCGAGCCCATACCTGCCGTACAGTAGACTGATCTAAATTCTACACACTTGCTGTTTTTTTTTTTTTTCAATTTGGTGCTGTTAGAATGTAACTAAGCTTGTAGTAATTGTGGAGCACCTGATAAAATTAGTGGAAGCCTTGTTAAGACGAGTTGAGATGCTCTGTTCTTGTAGCCATGTGCAGTCGCAGTTTCCTTCATTTTGATGAACGAAAAGTTCCTAGCTTTTGTTTGGAGTTGCATATTTGATAAAACATTAGTACAAACTACTTGTTATGTTTGAGCGTTAAGTAAGCTGGTAGGAATTAAGTTATTTATATGTAAAATCTTTTCTTACTGTGTATTGTAATAGCGAATGATAGTTTAGTTGTATTGGCTAAGGTAGACTTGCTGTATGCACGAAACAAGTTACCATGTTATGTAAATTGAAACCAATGTTTTGTACCATAATTCATGTTGGAAATTTTTGTTGCAAATTATGTGCTTTGCCATTATTTTGTATGATTTTTAAAGCAAAATTTGGTACCAAAATTTGGTACCAAAAATTGGTGTGTGTTCTCCCCTCCTGTTAAAAATCACTTCAATAAGTGTAACTTGATTTTGTTAAAATTTGCTGCTGTTAAGCAGTACTTTTGTTTTAAATATCTCATCATGTTACATGGAAAAGGAGCCGTGTTATGGTCTGAGATATTGGATTCGGTTTTATTTTAGTACAAGTGCAGCCAAATAAATTGTTTGTATATTGATGGCCAAGTGTATGAAACTGAATACAGTAAAACCTCGTTAATTCAAAGTCGTTGCGACTCAAAAATTGGACTTCGAGTTACGTGATTTTGAAATAACCGCCAATTCGTAATTAAGTAGTGCCAACCCTTGCCGTGTTACAAAACATTCTAAGGCTCGTCACTGCATGCAGTTAACCTTAATTCACAGTTTAAACCTTTCAAATGCCAGGAAAAAACTATTTCCAAAATGTATCCAAGAAGGTGCATTTACAGTATTCAAATAATGCACACTGACAAACATAACCTCACGCAACGAAAGGGGGGGGGGGGGGGGGGAGAAAAGCACGATTCAAAGACTAGGAGAAATCTATGCTGGCTCCCATGTGCAAGTGCTTTATTCATTTGATTACTGTACTGTATGCATTTTAGTTGCCTTGTACTTACACAGAAAGTACCCGATCCCCTTAAAACATCGTAGCTAATCGAACTATCCTATGACTATCCTTGTACGATTTCCAGCTTGGCACTTCTCTCGTACTTCAGAAATGTAAACACTTGCCGCATCACAAAGTATTCTAAGACCCATTAATGCATGCAATCACCTCGATTCACAGTTTAAACCTGTCAAATGCCATGGAAAAAATATTTCCGAAATGTATCCAACAAGGTGCATTTACAGTGTTCAAATACTGCACTTGGATGAATCACTGACAATCATAACCTTACACAACGAAAGAAAACAGACGATAAATTTTGCTGGTGCCCCTGTGCAAATGCCTTTTTTAAATTTTTTTAATTACTGTACTGTTCGCATTTTTTGATGCCTTGTACTTGCACAGAAAGTGCCCGATGCCCTTAAAACATTGTGGCTTATCAAACTTTCCTATGATGAGGGGATAAAGTTTCTCGCTTTGGTGTGCGTTGCAACAAAATACAATGACCCTCACCCTTGTACGATTCTCTGGCTGGCACTTTCTCCTTCAATGCCATAAGACAGTTTGGGCTTGGCATTACAAGAAAGCAATGCATTTTCATCGGCAATGACGAGATTGTTCGGTGCCTACGAATTGATTATATGAGCCACGCTTTTTCGTCTACTGTCGGCATCGCCAGTGTTCGCGGATTATGTTATTCCACACACTGCCTGCTGCATTCCTTAAAAAGTTGAATACAAAAGAATTCAGATTTCATTTAACTTAGCAGTTATGAAGCACATTATGTACACACCGAAGTGAGTGTAAGTGCAGAAAGCTACCCCTCCACGTTCTGGAACACGGGTTCTATCATGATGCGGATAAATTTTGAATTTAAATTACTCTATCATACTATTGTTTTAAAATATAAGGGCAGTTTCGAATTAGAAGTCTGAATTTCAGTAATGGCACAGACATTGTACTTCGAATTATGAATCATCCGTATTTTGAATTAATTTAAATAACGTGCAAAACTCTATCTCATGTTTCTGTGAACGAGAGCTTCTTCGAATTAGGCAGGATTTTGAATTAATCGATTTCGAATTATCAAGGTTCTACTGTACATACAACAAACTATTGTGATATATATTTATTAGTGTTAAGGTTTTGCTGGCACAACTAGTGAATATTCTTTTCATTTTATGTAACTCGACTGACGTACCAAGCTTGTCGAGTAACAAGTACGAATTACAGGGACCATATAGTTTGTCATTCGTTGGCAGCTTCTGTTCCGGTCTGTAATTCTACTGTGTTTGCCCTTTGTATGAATTCTTTGTTAAAGAAAAAGGGATTGCAGAGCACAGTCTCTTGTGTTATTGGAGGCATTTTTGTTGTGTTTACCTCATATATGTCGGTTAGTATATTGCGTTGTGCAGAAACTCTTTGTTCTTTCAGGTCACAAGGTTTAATGCTAGGTTTTTTTAAATGCAATGTTTTGTTGGTTTATAACCTTCCCCCTTGTGTACCACAATCATGGGAAGTTCCGAGTGTAAGTACGAGGAAAATGTCGATTTTCAGTTAAAAGAAATGTGATAGTAGCACAATGTTTTTGCACATTTTTTCAATGAGTGTATATAGAGCTGTTTTGTACTCTTAGTTTTGTGTATGTTATTTAATGTATTAAAAAAATGTGATATTTATTTCCCTGGAGGTTTGTTTTGTATATAATTTCATACAATATTGTATACAGTGAACGTACTACTACATGTAATAAACATTATCTTTTCACTCGAGCCTACGCTGTTCATCACTCGGAACCTGGAGAATCCCTATCCTGAAATGTTGTGCCATACATCAGTTACGGCAAACTCAGATGCCAGCAAGACACGTGAAGTAACTGGAGGTTCGGTGAATTAAGACAAAGCATAACAGTGCAGCAGGTATGGTTTTATGTTGAAAAAAAAACCCACTCGTTGCCAAACACTTTTATTTAATGCAATTGTAGGTTGGTTAGTTAGTAATGTTTTATTTTACCTGGTAAGATTAAGGCCTTCAGGCCTTCTCTTCCATCTAACCAGGCACTGAAAAAAAAAAAAATATATATATATATTGCATTGTATCACTATCTGTGGATCAGCAGTAGAGTGTCGGCCTCCGGATCCCAAGATAGCGGGTTCAAACCCGGCAGAGGTTGTCGGATTTTTGAAGGGTGGAAAAAAGTCCATTCGACACTGCATGTCATACGATGTCGGCATGTAAAAGATCTCTGGTGACACATTTGGTGTTTACCCGACAAAATTCATTAAATCTCAGCCATAGACGCCCAAGAGAGTTTCGGTTTACTCTGTCTGCCATCTAGTGGGGGCCTAGAGTGAAACAGAACGTCGAAATTGACGAGCTGACAGCCAGATGGCGTCAAATTGAAATGTATGCACACGGTAGCCGAGGCCATATTATTATTATTATTATTATTATTATTACTTTACAATAATAGATTTATTACTAATTAAATTAATAGTGATACAAAATTCATGAGTGATAAGATGAAATAAATTAGATGTATTAAAAGGATAAATTCTTAAAACTAATACCTACATGTAAAAAAGAGTACATAAAATTCATAACATTTGAAAAACAGATTGGGTAAGAATTTTAGACTAATCTTCTACCAGAACATCCATGACAATAGAATGGTTGTGAGTAGCAGCCTCAGGTTTACACATGATCCTTACTGGTGCATAAAATGTCTCCACAGTGCTTCCTTGAAAGTGCAAATAGCACTTAACCCTCTGATACTTTCGGGAAGGTGGTTCCACTCACGGCAGGCAATTACCGTGAATGATTCATCGTAGATGGCAGATCTATGGGTAGGTAAAGCAAGGATGGAATTATTAGTAGATCTGGTGTTAAGACTGTGATAAGATCAAAACCAAACCCCATGGCACTACAGCCCTTGGCCTACCAAGCGACCACTGCTCAACTCGAAGGCCTGCAGATTACGAGGTGTCGTGTGGTCAGTCCGACGAATCCTCTCGGCCGTCATTCTTGGCTTTCTAGACCGGGGCCGCTATCTCACCATCAGATAGCTCCTCAATTATAATCACGCAGGCTGAGTGGACCTCGAACCAGCCCTCAGGTCCAGGTAAAAATCCCTGACCTGGCCGGGAATTGAACCTGGGGCCTACGGGTAAGAGGCAGGCACGCTACCCCTACACCACGGGGCCGGCGTGATTAGAAGATAGATATTTGAAATACATGAAGTAAGGTAAAATGGCTGTGAAGAATGAAAGATTTTATGGAGATGGCATAGTGTGTGCACAATGTGACGGATTTCTAGTCGGGGCCAAGATAGGTTGTTATATGAAGGAGTTACATGGTCATAGCACCGTAGGTTACAGACGTATCTCACACATGCATTTTGACCACGTTGTAATCTGCTCAATAACTTGCACTCGGCATCCCTATAAATCATGTCACAGTAGTCGAAATGAGGGAAAGCCAGAACTCCTACCAGCATTTTTTTTTACTTTTTTAGGAAATTTAGTATTTATAAACCCGCGCAGCATGTGCAATGCAGGGAATGTTTTCTGGGTGATATTCGTAACATGTATTTTCCATGATAATCATCGAAAGTAATGCCTAAAACTTTTATTGATGACTTAAATGCTATGTTAGTATTACATAACCTTATAGATGGAATCTCTGGTCGATTGAACTTCTCGAGTAGTTTCGGCTATTCAGGGATGGTTTGTATTTTTTCTGGGTTTAACATAAGACCACATCTCAAAGGCCAAGTAGAAAATTATGTTAGATCCTGATTGATTTTGTCTATGGCCGAAAATATTAGATCTGCAGATGTAAGGAGGTACATTTGTACATCAACGTAAATATGGTATTTGCAGTGCGTTAGGTTTTGGGAGACATCATTAATGTAAACAGAAAAAAGAAGGGGTCCTAACACTGACCCTTGGGGCACATCACACTGCACGGACCACCAAGTTGATTTGTTTATCCTATCTGTAACACACTGCCATCCGCCATGCAGGTAGGAATGCAACCAAAGGAGGGCACTGTCCGAGAATTGGAGAGAACACAATTTCAAGAACAAAATGTCAGTCAAAAGCTTTGCTCAAGTCTACAAGTATTAAAACTCTCACTTCTTTGTTGTCCATTGCTTCTCAAATGTCTTCTGTGACCTTCAGAAGTGCCGTTGTAGTACTGTGTGCTTGACAAAAACCAGATATTAGTGGGTCAAGTAAGGTGTAAGTCGTCATGTAGTCTGTTATTTATCTATGAGTGATGAACTCTAGTGCTTTGGATAAAGCAGCAAGTATGCAGATGGCTCTATAGTCAGATGGTTCAGAAGGGGAAGCTACTTTTTTTTTTTTTTTTTTTTTTTTTTTAGAGAACATATAATGCCCGCATTCCATGTTTTGGGAAATGTGCTGTCTACAAGGGAAGAGTTTAATATGTTAATTAGTGCACGTAATATCACATCCAGAATAATTTTTATCATCTCTATTCCTATACTGTCATTTCCTTTCGCCGTTGATGTTATCAGATTTATAGCAAACCTGACTTGTGAGTGGGTTGCTGGACAGAAGTAGAAGTTTTCTCTATCTGTTCACGTCTTTGCGTAATTCCCGTCAAGAACTTCCTGTTTCAGGGCTGCATTTAATGTGCAGTTAGATGAAAAATAATCGTTCAGTTTTTCCAAGGGTATTTTTATTTTGTAGTCGTCTCGTCCTTTGGTAATGCCAAAGCTCTTTATGGATTTCCACAACACAGCTGTTGAAACATTTGGTTGAATCAAACTGTGAGCATGTCGTAATTTCGCGTTTATAATCTGTTGGGTTGTAGCGTTTCTCAGTCTCTTATAATTAAGTAGATTGTCAGGAGTGCAATATTTTCTAACTCGTCTATAAGCAGCATCGCGTTCAGCCATGAGTGCTCTAATCTCATATGAGAGCCAGGGAGCTGGCTTTCGCGAAACTCGAGCCTTCTTTTCAGGGGCATGTCTATTGTACAGCTCAGTCATATGTTGATTGAAAAGCGTCACTTCGTCATTTATGTCTTAAGCTTAAATATGTCATGCCATGGCACTGCAACTGCATCTTGTAAAAGTTTATTCTTACCAATTCTTCGTAATCTCAATATAAAATTATTTTCGGTTAATAGAACAGGCCATAAATACAGCATCATGCCGCGATATACCTGGGACACTAATTTGACCGTGGTGAAGAACTAATTCAGTTTGGTTTGTGGCAATGAGATAAATTAAGGTGTGTGATGTGTGGCATCGAGAGGGAGAAATGTTAAGTTCCAAGCTTTAAAGGAAGTTAAAAGTTGGGTTGTCTGAGGAGAGTTAGGTTCAAGAAGGTTTATGTTGAAATTGCCCATGATAATTATATATCAGTAATCAGTGACTAAATCTTGTATTTGAGTCTCTAGATTGCATGAAAAACCTGCATTCGGTGGCTTATATACTATTTATTTATTTATTTATTTATTTATTTATTTATTCACGAAGCACAAGATACAGCTACACTGAGCAAATTTCACTTGCACTGTCAACAGACTATTTAACAAACGTAAACTTTCATAATAAAATATAACAAACATAACAAAATATAACAAGATCAGGTACACATCCTACTAATAACTGTCCAAATCGAAAACCATAAGAATGTCCATGTTCATAGCCAAGTCGTCGTGGGTCAAAATGGCGGTATAATCCCTTCACATCAACTTTTCTTTACTTCACTCACAGTTATTTTGAGGAACATTAACTCAGGTTTTCGCTCGTACGGACTTGGAGACCTACAGATTATTTTAGGGTGTAGGCTGGTCATAACATGCAGCAGTACCCCCGGAGGGTTTATTTAATCTGTCGGATCTAAGCAATGTATGACCCGCCAGCTGCAACTTTTCTATTGCGTGGCGTGGTTTTAACCAAGATTCGTAAATTAATATTGCGTGGAAACTGGGAGGCATAAATAGAGCTTTAATTTTGTCTATTTGTGCCTCCGCAAGGAGGCTTTGAGCGTTTATAAGGCAAATTTTTAAAGCATTACTGTATGGAGAAAGCTGGTAGTTAATGATGTCCCTTTAACAATTAAATAAGCTTATAGTAGGTTCCACCTTTTCAATACATTTACAATGTTGTTAACTGATGTTTACAACATTATTTATTACAAATTACAGGACATGTTTCGGTGTACAATTTTTAACACCATCATCAGCTGCATGAAAAGTGTATAGAAACTTGGCAGTCAAAACAATGAACTTAACTCTTTATATACAGGCATTAGAATGTTGTTATAATTAAATTTAAAATCTTATTATGCTAGGTTAAAACTAATTTGTGTGACAAGGAGATTCTTGCAGGTCAAAATATAAAATTCTTTATTTGGTATATGAATGGTCTTCGGTTCCTTAATGTCTGTAATATTATACACTCGTAATATTGGTTTCACATGCGATCCTAAAATAGAGGATTGAAGTTGAATGCAGTCCGTTTGACATTAAGAAATTCATTTTTTGTATATGTTATTTTGTTGAATTAAAAGTTCGTTGTATATAAAAATTATTTAAAGCTGAGCCATCTTCTTATTTTTGTTGAGTAAAAACGTTTTTTGGCTAAAGCTAACGGTTTTAAAGGAAATTTTATAGAACGAATAATAATTATTGCAAATATCGCCCTCATACGAACCTGATGAAAGAGAGAACAGAAGCAAAGGAAATAGCAACTTTCACATATAATAAAGACGTGTATAGAATCACAAATATTTTCAAAAAACGTAACATTAGGATTGCATTTAGGACAGATAATAGAAGTGCAGGAGCTCTACATAATGCTTCAATTATTAACAAAGTCGACCCCTATTCTAAATCAGGCGTATATAGATTCGAATGTTGAGACTGTGGAAGCGGATACAGAGGGCAAACTGGGCGTAGCTTTAATGTCAAATATCACGAACACCTCAACGCTGTAAAATATCGTAGATTCTCAGTGGTAGGTCAGCATATCCATGAGTATAAACATAAATTTACAGATATAAATGAAGACCTTGAGATCATGGAAACACTGGCTAAAGGACAGAGGCTTGACATTACGGAAGCATGCTTAATACATCTACATCAATATTATAATGCCAACCTTAATCTGAACGAAATCTTGGAAAAACCTAAGATATTATTTGATTGTCTGATTCTATTACTCAACAACTTAAACATTTCAGAAAATTCAAACGTCTTCTGTACTCTACGTAACAACTTTGCGTATTACAGTCTATGTCCACAACGCCCCCCGGACCTCCTCCTAAACAATAGAGTAAATTAATGTATTATTTGGTTCCACCTTTTCAATAAAAAATGTAAATAGTTTAAAATACATAAATGATTAGGGACTAGCTTCGACCTAGTACTAGGTCATCGTCAGCCTAAAGCAAAATTAAAACACAAAATATCGAAGAAATTAAGCAATGTAAAGACACATACGGTCTCGTAAAAGTACATACCATGTGAGATATTGTGCAGCACTATGTTAAAAAATAACTCTCTGAAAGAGATTCATAATAAGTCCAGTGCATATTAAGAAGATGTTATAGAAAGGAATCCTTGAATTGCTGGAATATGCTGGTATCCAATTGAAGAACCGATGAGCTAAAGTTACGTCGTTTATTTATGAATAAAGTCCAGTGCGCCGTATAGCATTAAAAAGTCCAGTGCGCACTAAAATGTAATTTAAACTATTTACATTTTGTATTGAAAAGGTGGACCCAAATAATACATTAAGCATTAGATACTCAGTATCTTAAAGGAGCCAGCTTATTCTAATCTCCTTATCCAGCAACTCAAGAATTCTTTCTTTAACATCTTTCTAGTGTGTACTGGACTTTATTCATAAATAAATGACGTAACTTCGGCTCATTGGTTCTTCAATTGGATACCTGCATCTTAAAGGAGCCAGCATATTCCAGCAATTCAAGGATTCCTTTCTATAACATCATCTTAATATGCACTGGACTTATTATGAATCTCTTTCAGAAAGTTATTTCTTAACATAGTGCTGCACAATATCTCACATGGTATGTACTTTTACGAGACCGTACGTGTCTTTACATTGCTTAATTTCTTCGATATTTTGTGTTTTAATTTTGCTTTAGGCTGACGATGACCTAGTACTAGGTCGAAACTAGTCCCTAATCATTTATGTAATTTAAACTATTTACATTTTTTATTGAAAAGGTGGACCCACATTAATTTACTCTATTGTAATCACAGTTCAATACGGATCTATCATTATGAAACTTATTTCATTTAATAACTCCTCCTAAACAGCCAATGTTCTGGAAACACCCCCTTTACCGCCCCTACTTCTCCTTCCCTAACGCTTCATCACACAGTACAAGACACAAGCAGACACACTCGTTGTGCTGCAGCCGTCAAGCGAGGTACACAGCTTTAGAGGTGAGTCAGGCGTTTCAATAATTCAATCAGTTTCTCTATCAATTTTCTCGCTTTTCTTTTAACTTAGGGTTTCATCATTACAGGTGCCTATTGAACTGAGAATCGTAGCCCGCTTAACAACTATAGGGCAAATTAATACCACAGTTCAACCACTACATATACAGCATCAAAAATACTACGTTTTTACTCAACAAAAATAAGAAGACGGCTCAGCTTTAATAATTCTTTTATATACAACGAAATTTTAATTCAACAAAATAACATATACAAAAAATGAATCTCTTAATGTCAAACGGACTGCATTCAACTTCAATCCTCTAATTTAGGATCGCATGTGAAACCAATATTACGAGTGTATAATATTATAGACATTAAGGAACCGAAGACCATTCATATACCAAATAAAGAATTTTATATTTTGATCTGCAAGAATCTCCTTGTCACAAATTAGTTTTAACCTAGCATAATAAGATGTTAAATTTAATTATAACAACATTCTAATGCCTGTATATAAAGAGTTAAGTTCATTGTTTTGACTGCCAAGTTTCTATACACTTTTCATGCAGCTGATGATGGTGTTAAAAATTGTACACCGAAACATGTCCTGTAATTTGTAATAAATAATGTTGTAAACATCAGATAACAACATTGTAAATGTATTGAAAAGGTGGAACCTACTATAAGCTTATTTAATTGTGATCTCAGTTCAATACGGGTAAAAACATGAAATTCCTTACGCTTAATGATGTCCCTTGTCGACTGGAATGAAAAAAAAAGCTCAGATGACAATAGGTATGTGTTGCCTGCACAGCTGGTTCCTGGGACATTGGGGGAGGGTGGAGTAAGTGAAAGTTTTTGAGGAATGTTTGGAAAGAAGAGAGGAGCCTGTTCGTTTGTCTCAAGTTCATTATCAGAGCGCAGTTGAATCCGGTTTCTCCACTTTCAATTTACATTTTCTATATAATTTACGATTTTCTCAGTTATACTGGAGATGATTATGACAATAATGGGAATGGAACTAACAATTAACAGTGATCGGTACAATAATGACAATATAGCAATAATGTAAGTGGAAATAAATACGATCAAAATAAGGCACTGGACCCAGTCTACTGCTACTAACACCAATCTATAACTACGGCAAGCAGAAGTAAACTATATTACTAATTACATTCTAATAGAGAGTTAAGGTTAAAAATTATTATATACTACAAGTATATTGGCAAAAATATCAAACTCAATTGTCTAGCATTTGCAAATGACCTTGCAATACTTGCAAGTAGTGTGGAAGAGGCTAAACTCCAAATTGAAGAATTAGAACGAATAGCAGCAAAAATTGGATTACAAATCTCCTTTGAAAAGACGGAAATGATGCCATCCTTCAAAGTGGAAACATCACCTATCACAATGACTAATAACAAACAAATTAAGGTTGTTAATAAATTTAACCTCTTAACTGAGTATTACTGATGTGCTTGGTGTAACCTGTCCTGTGCATTTTTAAGTAGATTGTTGTTACACGGAGGGATAGGCAGAAAAGTTAGTAATATCATTGATATCATTCACCTGGTACAAAAAGTAAATTAAAGGAGTTTTAATTAATTAATTCATTTTTATGTTAGAGAAATTTTTAACCATTTTTACATTAACTGCTAGGTCATTTACCTGGTTGGAATTTGAGAGTTTAGCCCATATTTCACAACCGAAAGTTGAAACAAATAAAAGCAAGGTGTATTTATAAATATATCATGAATGTGACATTCTGAACCATTTTCCATTAACTGCAAGGTCATTTACCTGGTTGAAATTTGAGCGTTTTGTTCATATATTATCACCTAAAATTAAAACAAATAAAATAAAGGAATATTTGTGAATTACACATCATGCTAGTGACATTGTGAAAGATTTTACATTAACTTCACGGTCAGTTACGTCATTTACCTCACTAGAACTGCACTTCGCCTTCATCTGATTCGTTACGTTGTTCATCTTGTTCTTCATTCTCATTTTCGGAACAACTTTCACTATCAGACTCACCTTCATCTGTATCAAACCACTCATCTTCGGATTTCTGAGAAGATAAACCGTCACAATCATTCTCTAAGTGTTGAATAATTTCGTCTTCTTTGAGCGTTTCGAACTTACGCTTTGAACTAGATGCTGCCACATTTGGACTACTGCGGACAAGTAGCACTGCACAGATATAAAATAAAAACAAAATCTTCAAGGAGTGTGACATGTGGTATTTGCTGCTATCGTCCTGGAAAAGCATCAATTTAGACAACAATAGACAACGCGGCAAAGTAGCTCGTCATACCCAGGAGATATTCGCGGTAAAATACGAGTACGTATATATTCGTCATGCCCATTACCCTGTAACATTCAGCGTACGAATATATACGTCACACCCAGTTAAGAGGTTTAATATCTTGGAGAGATTATAACTTGGAACTTAAAAGAGAAAATATCAGTTGAAAATAGAATTACCAAATTAAAACAAGCACAACACATTACTTGGCCAACTTACAAGAAGAAATCTCTCTCGATAAATGCAAAATTTAAACACTACAACTCCGTTATTAAGCCTGAAGCAACCTATGCTGGTGAAACCTTATTCAATTTGAATACAAAATCAACTACAGATAAATTACAGAAAATAGATAGACGAATCATTAGAACAATTCTAAACAAAAAACACCAAGTAGATGGACAATGGCGATTACTACCTAATGAAGCTGTATACCAGGAGACTGAGTCTATAATAGATACAATGCAGAAAAGAAGAGTTGCTTTTTTCTGTTACATATCACAACTACCAGAGACTAGGATACTCAAACATTTATTCAACTACTTTTGGAATAGTAAAACTAAAAATCACTGGTTCAAAGAAGTCCAAGAAGATTTAAGTGAATTAGGCTTGACAATTCAACAAATTGAAAACAGAGAAGAGAAGAGGATCCTGAGAAATAGCGACGTGAGACTTAAACTGAAGACCTATACACGTAAAAAGTACAACATAACTGACGAAGAATGGGCAGCCAGGTCAGAAAGAATGAAACATTTCTGGGAACAAAAGAAGAAACATCAACAAAATTTGTAACCAATATTCATAAGACTTGACTGTATATAGATTGATTTCAGTGCTCCAATGTGGGCGTAAAAAAAGAAATCCTACAAGTATAACTCTAAAATTAAACTACAATAGAAAGTTACAAGAATGTTGTAACCCTTTCTTCCTCATATCATTTTAGTTCATTTAATTGTTCCATAATGCACACTGTATACTTATTTGATCCAATTTTTATGTTAATTATTACTCCATCAATGCTCTGTACCTGGCGTACACCAAACCTCGAAATTGCCTCTTTAAGGACTGCAAGCCTTGTTTCAGCCAGATCCTCTCTTATTGTGACCGCTGTTCCCGTAAGTCCTCTTTTCTTGTGGAAGATTTCACTCCACTTCCGGTAGGAAACAAATTTCACTATTAGAGGTCGTGGCTTCGCACCCAGTCGTCTTCCAATGCGACAAGATAAGAGGCAAAAGCTAATATTGTTAATAAATATTTATTTTAAGGCAATGTTATGTACCACTGTTTATATTATCATATATCATGATAAGGAGGGCTTGTAGCCTCAGATTTATTGCACTGATCTGTGCTAAGGCTGCAGGTGTTCCCAACAGAAAATCGGGCAGGTCTCCTTTGTCTTCAGTTTGGACACAATATGCTGAACAGTCTGTATGGGAGCACCACAATCGCACTGAGATGGAATTTTGCACCCTTTAAAAACAGATTCAGCACAGTTTCCATGATTGGTCTGAATCCTAGTAAGAGTAGTCCAAGTTTTCCTTCATAGATCAAAACCAGGTGCAGGGATGTTTCTCTTTAAATAGTACCAAAGCTGAGGGCCAATGTTCAACCTCCATTCTTTTTACTGGGCATAGCTAGCTGGTTGAGATCAGGAATGTGTTATGAATAGGTGGATCCAAGTTTCCTGAGATCATCTTGTATTCTCGAACAAGATGCAGATGAGGAGGCATGATGTTGCTGAGAAGTGGAAACCAATGGTGGAAGTTATCTGATTAGGCCAGTGTTGGTCTAACGGAATTATTAATCTGGGTGTTGACCAACTTAACATAAGGGCTGTGCTGCCAAACTGGAGAACAATATTCAGCTATAGAGATCAGATCTAAAGAAGAACACATCTAAGTTGCTGCAGAAGCACTCAATTTTTGAGTCACAAAGCTTCTCCAAAATGTTCTCATGGCTTCTAATTTTTGCAGCTGTGTTTATGAGGTGCTTTCTGAAAGGCAGCATTCAGTCTTTACTCCTAAATACTTGGGTAATATATTATACACAAGAACTGATCCTTCAAATGGTACATTTATAATACTGTCAGCCATTCTCTTGTTCAAATGGAAACAGGTTACCCTGGTTTATGTTGTGCTTGATAGGAGCCTCCAGTTATGGAAATTGTCTACGTATAGCCAGGTTGATAATGTATTCACAATGATATTGATATTTTGTGCCTTGTAGTCAGGGCTATAGCCTTAGAATAAAATATTCTACACTGTGTTTCAGGTAAGTCAGATATATCGATTGAAGAGAAGGGGAGTCAACACTGATCCTTGTTGTTCAGCTTAATTTGCTCATTCTTGTTCGTAGGATGTGGAAAAGTCTGCTGCTCAGCATATTTGCAAAAAGTTCAACTGTAGTTTGTAATACTTTATACAGTAGGCCTTCTCTCCAGACCGTATCATACGCTGCAGAGAAATCCAGAAATAAAACAGGAGTTGAAAACCACACACTATATTACATGTGAGAGCAAGACATGGTCACAGCCAGAGATGTGTATGTAAGGTCTTCAGCTCAGACAGGAACACGTCTTGGCTGTACAAGATTTCCCGGCCCAACTCACTGTGGCGCAGGGACCGAAAGAAGGAGACTGTGTAAATGACAGTCCAAGTCTCGGAGCCCACGGACTGGCTTGTTAAATGCCAGCGCCTGACTATGACCCAATCAAAGATAACGAAAACATACATAAATGGACAAGTACATGTATGGATAAGAAGGTGCTGGCTGCTAAGTACCACAAAGTATATTTGTATTATATTTGTAATGCAATAGCATGTACATTTATAAAATGAAAATAATATAAACATTTGTATTAAAAGAATAAGTACAGATGTTACAAAAATTGCAATATCATAAACCATACAAAACAGAAATAACATAGTCATCCGTGGTCATGGCATCTCTGTCTCTTGAGAAATACAGTAATTTAAGATGGTCAACGAGACTTACGTTCACAAAGGTCTTTCTGAATGTTTGGATCTGCCATACATGCTGATGGTCATTCATTAGCAAGAAATACAATTAAATTTGTAACCCTTAGATAAATTAAATTCATTAACCATATAATACTGTGTGTGTTAATATGAGCATTTATTACCTGCAGTTTACATTATAAAGAAAGAGGAAACCATTCATGTGTTCGGGATCTAGGCAAGTGCGCTTCTTGTTTAAAATGAACCCAGTACTACTGAATGCTCGTTTGCTTGAAGCACATGTGGCTGGTACATATAATAGCATTGCTTCATTGTCAATTTGGACAGCTTGGGGTAGTTACATTCATGACTTTCACCAATCTAAAGAGTCATTTTTGCCACCAGGGTCTCTTTTGGGGTAGTTACATTCATGACTTTCACCAATCTAAAGAGTCATTTTTGCCACCAGGGTCTCTAGTGCTCTAGTGATGTTCGGCATCACTTTGTCTACATGCGTACACCCTAAAGTAGTTTTCTACTGCTCAGATCTGCTACTTTTTGGTGGTTGCTCAGTGGGCCCAGCCACATTTTCCAGAGCTTCAGCCATTCCTAAAATGTAAAACCCTATGATGAGCATATTGTAAAATCTGTCAATAAAATATTATTCTTGTATGTATAAAAGCATACTACCTACGTCAACCTGTGTGCAAGCGTCAAGGGCGTCCATAGGATACAGTAGTTTGTAGGAGGGAGGGGGGGAGGGGCTAGACCTGGGGGTATGTAGTATTTTTAATATTTTGGAAGATGAATTGAGACTTGTATTCCATGGTAGAATATCACACACAGTATCCCACGTAATATCGATTTTTAAATAATTTTCTTGAAAGAAAAACACCTGACTATATTAAATATTTTCCTTTCCCTGAGAGCTGAGGGGCGGGGGGAACCGCATCTCCACCTTGCCCCCGGGCATGGGCGCCCATGGCAAGCGTCATACATTGCAATATATTTCATTCCTTTCAATTTCCGAAAGCCATGTCAGACCAAGAAAACATGTCGAGAGAAATGTCATCTTGAAATTTTTCTTGCATAAATGTAGAACAGCTTCCTTTTACCAATACCATGATTCCCTTGTCACCAGGTCTCTGCTTACAGTGACTTTTGAGGCTATGAAATCACAGCAGTACATTCTGGATTGTCACCTTTCTTGTACATTTAAAGTTATCATCCGAGGCATCTTTGAACAGTTGCCAAGCATCAGTTAAATCCTTCATAATACCCTTGTCCATTTTGTCTGTTTTACTTTAGTTTTGTTTGCGTTACCACTAGACAGGATCTTCCAATTTATTTCAAACTGATATGACCAATAACTGTATACCTTTGAATTCCATTGGGTTTCTGCATCATAGTGTTCTTTCAATTAATGTCACCATAACAGTATTACATAATTTTCTGCGTTATCTTAAGAACGATCAGTATTCCTGGTCTTTCAGTATATAGGAATTCATCACTGAATGCATGCCTCAAATACTGCATTCATTGTGTTGCACAAGAGATCCGAGGAAAACCTTCTTCATATTCAAAGCCTGATTTGTTAAAAAAGTCTTGTTTTGAAGGTGACAACTGAATGCCCAATGAGCCACTCTGTTGCATACTTCCCTGATTAATAGTCACCAGATGATGATGATAATGCTTGTTGTTTAAAGGCACCTAATGGTACAGGATGAAACAGAATTTAATAATAATTAAAATTTACCCAATAACTAGAATTTAAAAAAAATATGTTGATGGAAATGATTATGAATTTAAAATAATGAGTGTATCTAATTTGCAATGCCTTATTTTCTTATAAAATGAATTAAACACAGATCAAAAGGAATTAGGCATCGCCTTTGAGATGAAATCATATTTCATTCAAAGTTTTAAAAACACATTAAAAATACACAAAGACAGATTAAAACAGCACTAATTGAATAATCAAAATTAAAAACAAATAGAAAAGTGACTTTTAAACACAATAAAACAGACCACTATCTCTCATAAAAAAGATGGCAAGGTCTACTGACTGTTTGTCATCTTGTAGAATGAGGGAGATGGTACTCGGAAGTTTTTCACTTGTTACAATCTCCGCTACCGCTACGTATACTGTACATCCTACCTTCGCATGCTGGTTTTCGCCGATCACGCCGCCACTGCTTCATTCACTCTTCTGCTATGCTCACCTGTCGCCTGCCTACTCTGTTCATCACGTGATCCTGACGTCATCTTCTTCTCCACGCACCGCCTCCTCTACCTGTGTGTGTGCTTGCGCTAACCTCTATTGGACACGTGATTATGACGTTTCTGGAATATGCTGGTTTTCAACTTCTCTATTCTTCTCAATGTTTCTGTACGATGATATAATCTTGCTCCACCGCTCAAAATATTGAGTCTGGCTTTGTTACGGAGTGGTGGAAGCAGCCATACTACTGCTACGTTCGATATTGTCATTTTTACCATCTGGACTGCTATTTTCTTCAGGTTATCCGGTGAGCAAGTTTTATCATAATGTTATTTGGACATTAAATTCTTCATTGGGCCATCTGCCCCACTTGAACTTTACTTTGGCCAGCTTATTACGGCATCAAATATATATGCGAGACATTATTTTGACTAAAACCTTTCAAACACGAACTGTACTACGGACAATGGAATTTTGAAATCACAATATCTATTTCCTTGGACCATCGTTACCTTTTGGTATAATGTTTATTTAACACATTCTGCAGCGTAACTTCACCCGGCGAAGAGAATCCGTTTCCCCGTTCAATCCCTACTTCATTTTTATCCTTTTTCCTTCTTTTCACTTTTTCTTTCAGGTTGCTTCCTCTATATCGACTTATATTATTCTTCATTGTACCCTTTATACTTATTCATACGGTTTTGATGTTTTATATTGTAAATGTGGCACATTTTCCTTGTCTTTCAAGGTTTCCTCTATATATTTCAGTCTAGCAAACTCTTGTCTGCGATTTACTAAACTTGTTGAAAAATGTTTACTATTTTTATTATCTGTTAAATACATATCCTGTTTGCTTTGTTAAATTCCGAGATTTTCTTGTTCCTGTCACCTTCTTTTGGTCCTATTCCTTCTCACTGTGCAAATTCTGCTGTAAATTATTATTCTTATTATTATAATTATTATATCGTGCTGCTTCTTCTATCACGTATATGTTTGAGCTATCAACTAATATTGTATACTATTTTATCTCTGCTTCGTATGTACCTACGACGATAGCTGAGGGTATCTGTATTATTCCTGAACACCCCCACTACCACTATATTGATAATCGGGCCCCTCAGAACAGTAAGATAACAGAGCAATCTCACCTCAGTACGATAGCAAACTTCTTCTCTCACCTCACACTACGGCGCAGATTGGCCAGGTCTATTGCACTCCGTAAGGATGTGTATTACCGTCAGATGTTATGATTTTCGCCCAAGATTTTTAAACATCCTAACACTGAAACAGCTTATAGAACGAACAGTAATAACAACAAAGTCTTATTTAATTCACACAAAATTGATAAGAGTCAATATCATAGATCAGGTGTTTATAACTTGACCTGCCAAGAGTGTCAAAAACAGGACATCAGACAATCAGGAAGAAGAAATTTAGACATTCGATGTAAAGAACACGGCAGAAGAAAACTCGTTTAAATTTGTAAATTCGTATGTTAAAAAAGAAAACCCGGGTACTCTGGTTTTCCCTGTCATCTGTCATTCCAGCAACACTCTCCTCTATCATTTCATTTCATCTGTCAGTCATTAATCATTGCCCCAGAAGAGTGCGAAAGGCCTCGGCAGCCGGCACAATTCCTATTCTCACCACAAGTTGGGAGCTTCATTCATCCCCTTCCTGACCCGGTCATTGACTGGAAAACAGGTTGTAGATTTTCATTTAATTTTTTTTCAAGATCTCTGAAGATGAAAAAATAGACATTATGTAATAGCTATATTTCAGTTGTTTAAGTAATGTTATGGGCTTGTAAGCTGACGAAAAATCCTTTTCTTTTTCTCGAGTGTCCAAAGACGAGGCCCAACATAACATGTGTTCATTCTGCATCATTGTAGCCCATAAAATGGTGTGTTTTATATGTCCTTTTTTGACGTATTTTAGTTTATTAGTCCTTTTTAGTGTTTTTTTTATGTCTTAACAATTTTTTTTGCAACTTCTTCTTTCGACTACATTTTTACTGCCCATTCTCGATTCGAATCATCGTTAGTTCATCCATCACCTCTGGTAAATACATATATTTGAACCATATCTGCAAAGAGAGAAAATGAAATGAAATACAAAATGTAACTAGTGATTGAAAAATCCAGCGGTATCAAATTATGTGCAAGATAAGTGAAATATTGAAAGGAGAAACTTCTGATGAGGGTGTTTTGAAAAGGAAGATCTCACTAACTTCAAGTGTCAGCCCTTAACATCCGTTGATGTGGAGAGAAGTTTCACTACGTTTCGCAACATGCTGTCTGAAAACCAACGATCCTTTATACCTAAGAATCTGGAGATGACTATTGTGATATACTGTAAAGGCAACTGTTTCCGAATTCCAATTTTTTTACTCCAGGATGTCAGTTGTGGGTTTGCTGAATTCATTCTCGGTGGAAAAAATATTTCATTCTAAATTCTACAAGTACTTTTTAACAAACATGGAATTCCTGTTTTTAAATTATGTTTAAATAAAAAAATATACTGTTTGAATGAAGTAGTAGTTCACTCATATTTTTGCACTGTATGTTGCATACAACCAGAATTTTGCATTTTGAAACATTATATTTCTTCATTAAATATGTAATTAAAACTAAAATTATGAATGAATTTGGATAGTATTTTTTTTGTCGATTTCCCCAGGTTTTAGGTCCTTTTAAAAAATATTCTTAAGTCTTTTTTATGCAATTTATAGGTCTTCAACTTCTGAGTCCTAGTTATGATAACTGAACGTCTGTTAATTTTAATCAAGTCATTGAAATTGTGAAATACTTTCGCTGAAGAAGGGAAAGATATGTTCTTGAAACATACACGATTAACATATCTATGGCAAGGTTTTTAGTTCCACTTAATCAATACCAAATCCACTTTGATAATTAACGCGTATTAAATAGTTTTTGGTTTAATATTGACAAGCCAGACTCTTTATCTCCTGTTTTTTTCTTTCTTCGGTGCAGCAAGTTTATCACTGTAAGTAGTCAATATGGACCAATATAGGCCATTACTATGGTCAAGTTTATATATTCTGATTAAAGATTGGCCGATAATTTTCAAGATACGAGGAAAACGACCAAAATGACTATTAACATTGAATTCTCAAAGTTTCTGCAATAGTAACTGAAGGTTAACAATGTCAGAGGCACAACTGAGATCTAATAATATCAGTACAATCATGTTCCACTGGTTCATTGCACGTCTGACATCACCTGTCCCTCATAGTAAAGCTGAAAGAGGTCAAGGAGAGAATGCTTGGTAATAATGATGGGCAGTCTGAGATGGGCTCTCGAGATTTCTCGAGACTAGTACAAGCACTGTACTCGCGAGAAATTTAGAGAGATCTCGAGAGCGTTATCCCCGCATTGTGTGGCGAGCAGCATGTCGTAGTCCTACAGGTAGACGGAGCTGAATGTTGTTTGTGCCGAGTATGTGAATAGCCAAACACCGGCCTTCTCCATTCCGTAAATACGTGTCAACAAGCGACTAGGGTATTCATTTCTTTAATTTCTACCGAGGTATATTTTGACGCAGTGTAACATAATTATAAAGGATACGCATTCTAGCATCGGTATGCAGCGGTAAGTACAGAAACTGGTGGCCACTGTGGTGTAGGTCGTTATGAGATCGAGATCCCACATTCAATATCCATATGACCAGTGCTTGTGTTTACCAATATTTTGGTGACGAAGGAAGTAAATCCTTACAATGTTATAGAGTATTCGCATCATAATTAGGTACTTTCGTATATGACGGTGCAACGTATAACTGTGTTTAAGTGTACGCGACAATTTTAGGATGATGTCCGAAATGCAAATTAAGTCGTGCATGTAGGTTATTTTGAGAAGATGCCACATAGCATCGCCTGCTGTGTTATTTGTTGAAAAGAAGTAAAATAAGTCAGCAGAAATACTTCTGGCATAATACACATAATATCAATGAAGGGGAATCATCACAGAGAACACCTCCAGCCCGGTCTGCATTATAAGAAGCTATCCTGTCGACAACAATTGCGAGGTATCCAGGTAGGTGTACATACTACCTACAGTTATTAGAAAATTATAAGGGTTATTCAGGTAAGATGTCCACCTCAAATATCTCGGGAATCATTTAAGATACCGACATTCTGTTTTCACTTTCGTTAATGGTATTATGGGGCTCATAGTTGAACATGCAGTAATTTTCAAGGCTTTTGACAAAATTTATTGCCACATGCCTTTCCATATGAGAACTGCTGATAATATACTATCAAGCTTAAGCTTGTAGTTACTGGGACGTCGCACAGCTTGCAGCACAGGAAAATTGGTCTTAAGAGCATTGCCAATCACCCCAGTCGAAAGAATTTTTTATTTTTTTATTAAACATTTCTTTATTGCCCACCCTAGTTTACACCTTCGGTTTACAGGCAATAAAGACAACAAAGGCAAACATACAAACATATAATATCTATTATAACTCTCCTAAAACTACCTAACTACCTCACTAATCTACTACAATGCTCCTAACAAGGGGGGATGTCCTGTCCACATTTTAGGGCACCCACTAGGCTACATAAATAAACAAAATCTTCTATTTTTCAACAAAATAAAGCAGGAAAAAAAAAAGAAAAGAAAAAAACACAAAAACACACTTACTAAATCTACTACGATGCTCCTAACAAGGGCGGATGTCCTGTCCACATGTTAGGGCACCCACTAGGCTACATAAACCAACAAAATCTATTCTATCTTTCAACAAAACAAAGCAGAGAGAAAAAAGACAAAAAAACTAAAAACTAATTTGAAGATGCTGCTGAGGCGGATCTCCAGACCATCAACTGCACCTCGCTTCACTAAAACTTAAATTTCTACTCTCTACAACTACCTAACAAAAAGAAAAGACACACCTGGCTGATCACGGTATCCTTGGTGATGAGGGAACGCCTTCCTGCCGTCATACCGCTCTCAGCCACACCAGTGGGTCAGATATCGTCCCCACCTAAACCTCTATGACAATGTGTTTCCCTTCCCTTCTTTGTGTGATGAATCGCCGACGTGGAAGCCGGACCATCCAGCGATTCGTCACGTTTTTATCTATTGTCCCGACTACTAATCTAATCTGGTTGTCTTGTTACACATTGCCTCTCCCATCTTGAACCTCCATTTTCTTTATGTACGGACATGTTTGTTTATCTCACTTTAGGATGGGTCGGTCTCATCCCATCCTTCTCCTTATATTCCCCACTCCCTCTCTAATTCACATCTTTCCATCTCTCTTCTTCACTTACACCTATTCATCTACCTTATAATAACTTAACTACTATATTGACAACACTATGTCTTAGAGTTTGTTTTCTATACACCATTGAGCAACACTGGATTGTCAACACTTTTAGAGTTTCCTTAATCCTCACCGTTCTTTCATCCTATTTATATCTCTTATATTTTTTTTACCACTAATTGATTACACATTTCTTTAAATTACCAATCTCGATATACCTGTTTATCCTATTTATTTTTTCTATTCACTATGATGATCTAATGATAATCTATTTCACTTTTTTTTTCACCGAACTTGTCCACAAATCAACAATTTCTCTTACACACCATAGTTCTTTCCTCATATTTACATCACTTAGTCTAATAAAACCATTCTCTATTACACATTTCTATACATATCTAATATAGTTAGCACACTTCTTTCTTATTTTCAACTCTTTGTCCTAAAATTATTTATCATAATATATATATATATATATATATTTTTTGCATTGCTTAGCCTAAATATCATACATTCTTCATATTTCCAACACTATACTACAATCTTTTCCTTTTGACAATCATTATCTGGAACTTAACACCTTTCTATTGTTCACTTAATATTTTTACAAACCTGGCTCTAACCAAATTTAAATATTTTGATATGTTTGTTTCTCTTTCCCATTCTCTACATAGCCACGTCGTCATCTTATGACCCATTTCTACTTTTTCTATCTCTTTCTTATTCAACACTTTCCTTTTCATCTCTTCTAATTCGCTACATTTAGAAAACATATGCATATCCGACCATCCCTCTCCACATAAGATACATCTATCCTTGTTTTCTCGACCTATCCATCCTAAATTTTTTGGAATTCCCAAAACCCACCAGTATAATCCTCTTTTTCTCCTCCTACCCTCAAATTCAGTTCTTGGGTTCGTAGTTTCTACTAATTTGTTTAAAACTGATAATGAGTCTCTTTCCCTACATTCCATAATTAAAGTCTGTCTTTCTATATCAGCCACTCTCTTTGTTACTTTTTTCAATACCCAATCTTTCCTCTCTCCCCATCTTACCCACCATTCTTCTAATCCTATCCTTCGTAATTTGTTTTTGCACTTATTCACCCAGTACTCTTCGTTCTCCATATTTTTCTGGAACCTATACACCTCTTGTAATAAATTTCCTCCTTTTCCTTCTTCCAATCTCATCCAATACTTCATTACCCTCTTTGCTATAGTGATATCTATCGATTCTTTACATACTAATCTAGTCCCTACATTGGCTGTGCAGTTTGGAACCCCCATCATAATCTTACTAAATTTAGCCACCACCCGGTTTAATTCATTTCTATTCTCCTCCAATCCCCACACTTCTACTCCATATAACATTGATTGAAACACCATTCTTTGAATTTTGTATTTAATATCTGGGAATTTATTTTCTAATACCCCCGCTATAGCCAATGCTCCTCTCCCTTTTAATTTAGCTGTTTTGATCTGTTCCTTCCATGTTCCGTTGCTACTAATTTTCACTCCTAAATACTCAATTTTTTTTTTCTGGTCTGATTTCTTCTTGTTCTATTATCCAAAATTTCTTTTCTTTCTTGTCTTTCCTTTTCCTGTATACCATTATTTGTGTCTTCTGTATATTTATTCTAAGTGCCCATCTTTTTGTATATTGCACCACTTCTTCTAGCCCTTTTCTCAACCCCCGTGCTGTTAGTGCAAAATCAATAAATCATTCGCAAATAACAGTCCCGGTATTTCCCGTTTGTTTATCCAAGGACATTGCCAACCCTCTCCTCTATGACCATCTAGTATATTGTTTATAAACAATAAAAATAATATCGGTGACAGTTTACAGCCTTGTCTTACACCCCTCTTGGATTCGATACACTTACTCAGTTCACCCCCTTGTAATTTAATCGTCACCATTACTTCCTCGTATATTCCTTCTATTGCCATTCTCATTTTCGTTGATAACCCAATATCCCTTAGCCTAGTAAACAATGCCTCCCTGTTCACTGTATCGAAGGCTTTCTCCAAATCTATTGCTGCTACATATAATCTCATCCCTGCTATCCTGACATATTTCGTAATTAGGGTATCCAAAATCCATATATTATCCACAGAATTTCTCTCTTTTCTGAACCCATTTTGATACTCCGAAATCCTTCCATACTTCTCTGCCCAATTTAAAATCCTATTGGTTAAAATTCCTGTGTATACCTTCGATAACGAATCCAGGAGTGTTATCCCTCTGTAGTTATTAGGATCACTTCGACTCCCTTTATTCTTGTAAATGGGACATAATACTCCTTTTCTCCATTCACTAGGAAATTTCGCCGATTCCCATACCTTGTTAAAAAATTTAACCATCACCTTGAACATCGATTCGTTTGTCCCTACTTCCTTCCATACTCTATTAGTAATACCATTTGCTCCACCAGCTACTTTTGTTTTTAATTTACTTAACACACTGGTTAATTCTTGAATTGTTATTTCTCCATCTAATAACTGTACTCCTATTTGCAAATCTCTTTGGATAAATGTCCTACCTTTTTCCCCATGCCAGTCTCCTCTCTCTCTCAAAAGACCTGCAAAATACCCTACCCACTCGTTTTCTTCTATACTTGTTCCCTTCCCCGTAGGCCTAGTTCTATTAAGTTTGTTTATGGTTTCCCATATCCTCTCAAATCTTTTCTCTTTGCAATATCTGTTCACTCTTTCTGCTTCCGTCTCTCTCCAGCATTTCTTTTTCTCATTCAGTAGCTTCTTGTATTCTCTTCATAATTTACAATATTCCTCTCTTTTTTCTTGTTTCCCTCCGTTCTTAAACTTTGCTAGTGCTGACATAACTATCTCACGTTCCCTCTGACAATCTTCATCGAACCATCCCGTGTATCTGTTTCTGTCTCCCTCCTCTCTTATCTTCATTTTCTTTCCCACCTCCCATACTGGGCGCCCTATTATTTTTAAAGCTTTGTCTATTTCCTCTTCTTCCAGCATTCTTTCTGCTTCTACTCTTATACTATCTCCCCTCTCCCTTAGCTCCAATCTCAATTTCTCAATAGTAGTTTCATTCCAAATAAACTTCCATCTCTCTTTATGCCTCATGCTTTTTCTTAACCCTCTCTTTACCTCGCCATTTTCCTCTCTTAATTTTATCTTAATGGGCATGTGATCAGTTGACCCACATTCAACCACCTCAAAATTTATTATTTTCCTTAAAGCTGTTTCCGAGCTTACTCCTATATCTACCACACTCCCTCCCTTCGATGTAATGAATGTCAATTTTCCCGTACTGTCTCCCTTCATCCAACCATTTAAAATATATAATTTTTCTATAGCACATAATTCTAGCAACTTTACTCCATTACTATTTATCTCTTTGTCCTTACTGTTTCTTCTGTATCCTCTCACTTCAATATCCTCCCTCCCATAATTCGGTACCCTATTGCTCACTCTTGCATTCCAATCTCCTATTAGTATCATTCCATCTTCTACATATGTACCTTTAATTTAATTTATTTCTTCAATCAAATCTTCAAAAAAATTCTTATTCACATAAACTGAATCTTTAGGATGGTTGTACAAGAGAGCTATACAAATCGACTCCTCTTCTCTTCCCATTTTAACTCTAAACCACACCACTCCCTCTAGTTCATTCTGTATTCTCTCTACTCTCCCTACTATCTCATTTTTTATTAAGACAGTTATCCCTCCCGGATTCCTTCCCATCCTCCCTATTTTTTTCTTAGTGACGTTAACTACTCTATACCCCTCCCATTTGATTTCAATCTCTTTCCCTAACCAAGTCTCTACTAGGGCAATGATCTCAAACTCGTTGACTAATTCTTCTATTTCTTTATTTCCTAGTTTCCCCATCAACCCCTCGATATTCCACAACCCTATTGTAATCTCTAGTTATTTTTTCCCTCCCCCTCTCTGCTTCTGTACTTCTCCACTTCCACCCCTGCTCCTTGTCACTCTTTCTTGTAAGTCTTCTCCATTTCTATCCCCTTCTTCATTCCTCTCGTCCTCCTTCCCTTTCTCCGTGGCTACGCCTTTTTTCTTTTCCCATAAATCCTTCAAACTTAATGATCTTTCCTTACTTAATACCTGTCTTCTCTCTATTTTGTTTTCTGTATTCCTTTTATTCGGTGAGGATGTATCCTTACCCTGGCTCCTATTATCTTCAATTACACTTTTCATTCCACTCAGCACCACATGTGACACATTACTTGCTTCCTGTGTCTCTACGCTTCGCTGACTCTTCAAGGTCTCCGCAGTCCCGACCATCTGTATGCTGGCTCTGCTGGTCAGCAAGCTCTCTACTTTCTGCACCTGATATGATGTGGACTTCACTCACTTCCGTAATATCACACTCCACTACGTCACTACCACTTTTCCTCGTGACCTTCCTTGCTGTTCCCTCTGCCGTCCCCGGCTCCTTCTGTTGTTGTAAGTGATCCTCATCAAGTTTTTTTAGCTGGTTTACTCCCCATATACGATTCCATCTTCCATCTCTGACCACCAATTGTTGTCCTCTGATATATGCTTTGAGGCCTTGCTTTTTTGCGTCTTTTAAGTGTCTATTTAGGATCCTGTTCTTCTCGATGTTTTCTCTGTTCATCTCCCTTCGTATCCACTCTTTCTCTCCTTTTAAATTGCTCGAGTTCCTTATCACAATGTCAGCCATCAGGGTGGATAATAATTTCACTCTGATTGGCCTTTTGCCCTTCATTTTCCCCACACGATGCACATCGTCTATATCTACTTCGCTAAAATTGATTTTCATTCTATTCTGTACCACTTCCACCACTTTGTATACTAGTTCCACTTTTGTTTCTTTTTCTTCTTCTTGGATACCATATATGAAAATATTTTTTCTCACACTATCTTGCACACTCTTCTCTACTAGTCTCTTAGTATCTCTCAGGTCTCGCTGCAAACTTCTTACTTTCTGTTTTAACACGTCCAACTAATCTTTATTACATCATTCTTCTTCTAGTATCTTCTTTACGTCTTCCTTAATACTCGACTTTAGGTCCATAAAGTCCATGGATAGCTCTATAAACATTTCGTTTATTTGTTCTGTCTGGCAAGCCTCTCTTATTGCTTCCAATTCTTCCCATCCAATGGAACCCACTGGTCCTCGGCCAGGATTAATTTCCACCCCTCCTATTATCAATAACACCATCACCACCGCCGCCACCAGTAGAGTAGCCACCACCCTTCTATTTTCACCTTTTCGCTCCATTCTTGTCTCCATTTTGCTTCCCTTTATGGCGTTCCATCTCCCAATCGCTATCCTGTATTGAGTCAACGTGATACCCATTGTTCCACTGCTCCGCGCACTACTCAGCACATCCGCACTCTTTACTGTCTCCAAGACGACTGCAGTCGAAAAAATTGGAGCAAACTCAGGCATTTTAGATTACATGTTCCACTTATGCATAATAGTGGTTGCATATGCAGCAAGGCACATCTTGCCCCCATCTCAAGTTCGAATAATGCACGCCTCTAGTATCCAGGTAGTTGTACATCCTATCTGTAGTTATTCACAAATTATCCAGGGTTATTCAGCTAAGATGTCCACCTCAAATAAGTCTTGAAATGTTTAAAATACTGACATTGTGTTTTCACTTTCGTTAAAAGTATTAAGGGTTGATAGTTGAACATGCAGTACTTTGACAAAATTTATTGGCTCACATGTTTCCATACGAGAACGTTATTTCATGCAATAACTGCTTACGATATACTATCAAGCTTACACTTGTAGTTACTGGGACGTCGCATGGATTGCAGCACAGGAGAATCGGTCTCGAGATTCTCCCAAGAGTCATGGGATCTGTGATGTCAGTCTCGAGAGTCTTGAACTAGAGCACTACCCATCACTACTTGGTAAGGTATTGTAATTTGTGTGAGAGTCTACTTAGTGCATTTTTCCAAACATCTAAAAATACTCAGTTTGTCAGAAAATAGCTAAAATTTATCTTGTATTCAGTAGTCTTTGTCATCATAGCAACCTGTAAATGCTGCAAGAAGATTCTGAAACAAATAACCTTCAACTCTTTGTATAATAAACTGTTCACGTTCAATTAAAGAGTGTACTGTCATCTGCTGTAAAGTGATTAAATTGTTAAGTTTCTAAATGTGACTGAGTATCGGCTCCTACTTACATTATCATTATAGACTGTTATGCCTTTCAGCGTTCAGTCTGCAAGCCTCTGAGAATTTACTAAACGTCGCCACAATCCTCGATTTGCAACTAGTGTTGTGGCCTCATTTAGTTCTATACCTCTTATATGATTGCAATAAATAATAAACATACAATCAATTTTATTTTCAATGATGTATTTTTTGTTTAACATACAGTAAGTATTTTCATACTATATACATGAGTTGTGTGCTTTCCTTTTATTGTTGTCATGACAACAAAACAATATGCGGCTTCACCACAAGGTGTTCAAGAACAAACTTTTCTCTGAGTCAAGTTTTACCAACAAGTGTTTTAAAAACAAATTTCACTGTAAACTGAAAAATTTTAAACTGAGACAAAAAGCCACCCATTTGAAAGTGCCACTACAGGTCTAAATTCAGCACTGAATACACTTAAATTATCACGATCAGTGCAACTCACCTTAAACAATCCACATTTAACCAGTTAAGGTTACCTGACAACTTCCATCTGAGTGTTCTCACAACTTTCTTCTTGATTCTGTTTGTGGCCATTACCGCAATGATTCACAACAAATTGAAGATATAAAACTATTTTAATGCTTTTATAAAAATATTGTGTACATAAATATATAATCTTTAAAACGTTATCATAAAAAATATTTAGTTTAAAGATACTTCCATGCTTTCTTTTATAAATAATTATCTTGAGAGTTTAAGAGCTATCAACATATAACTTGAGTATTCAATGTGGAAGTGTGGAAGTGTATCACATACTGTACTTTGTGTATCCAGAAAATAAATTGCTTGCTGCAGTGCTAGTCAAAGAGATCATATGTCTCTTTTATGTTTGCTGAAAGTCATGAACATCATGGCCTAGGAATTAAGGGACAAATCTCTCCCAGTATTTTGCCAAATGGAGAATTGAGGGCTAAACTAGACTTACTTGGAGAGAAAAAAAAAAAAAAAAAAAAAAAAAAAAAAGGCGCAATCTTGCATTTGATATTATTAGTAATAAATTAACACATTTATTGTTCTGAATCCAGCAGGTCTGCCAGTGTTGACTTCGGCCAAATATAGTTCATGTGAGAGAGTGAGGATTATGTTTAATCTAACCCAGAACCAACTTGGAGTAAACAACTAAGGGTCAAAGCCTATTCTATGTTAGAAAACATGGCAAGCATGAATGAATTTGGTGTGATTGCTTTAGGTTGTTCTTCCATAAAAATATAATTCTTCATCCAATTGCAAAATGAAGAGAAGTTTAGAAGTACCAAACAAACGTTGATAATGTCTTGGATATCAAGAAATTAGAAGTATGCTGACACGATAAAGTGCTCTATAGCCATAAACGTACTAGTACACAGCGCTCGTTTGTTCGCCAAAAACGAGATATGCTGCTTTCTGTCAATAGACCTATTCAACTACTTGGTAGTTCTTAACAGCTGTTTATCAGAGGTGAGGTAGCCTGTACTCTGAGGGCTGATTTAAGAACTATTTCAACTGAGTGGTGCTTGTAAAAGTACATGCGATTTCTGACCAGATTGATTGGAAACAATAGCTGGTGAACAGAAGCATGGGTTTGTTAGGGCAAGGATGATGAAGAATTAATGCTTTATTTCGAACTTCCAGGCTCTGATTATAGTAGTAGTGATGATGAGGAAGATCCTGTTGATAATATGCACATACGTTTGAATTCTTGCGATGCAACAGCAAGTGAAAGTGAAATGGCACTTGACAACACTACGTCAGCGGCAGATGAAAAAATGAAGATAAGACTAGTGTATGAGAATACAGACAGAACATTTCAAACCTTCAAACAAAACTTGCCAAGGAAATGGTTGCTAATCACTTCAAAGAAGGTGCTGTCAAGCGACGGGCAACTACACCTGGAGACTTGCCGTCACAACAGAAGCCAAAGGAACTAAAACTGCAAAATGCTGTGTTGCATGTTGGCACAAGAAGACCAGAAGGGAAAGTATCAATCAATCAATCAATCAATCAATCAATCAATCAATCAATCAATCAATCAATCAATCAATCAATCAATCAATCAATCAATCAATCAATCAATCAATCAATCAATCAATCAATCACTGATCTGCATTTAGGGCATTCGCCCAGGTGGCAGATTCCCTACCTGTTGTTTTTCTAGCCTTTTCTTAAATGACTGCAAAGAAATTGGAAATTTATTGAACATTTCCCTTGGTAAATTATTCCAATCCCTAACTCCCCTTCCTATAAACGAATATTTGCCCCCATTTGTCCTCTTGAATTTCAGCTTTATCTTCATATTGTGATCTTGCCTACTTTTGAAGACACCACTCAAACTTATTCGTCTACTGATGTCATTCCATGCCATCTCTCCACTGACAGCTTGGAACATACCACTTATTAACAACAATTATAATAGGAAATTATTTATTGTCCTCCTATTCAATACTATCCATTGTATTGAATAACAGTATTCAATACGGATTAACCATGAGGATAATGACCTGTAACATACCACTTAGTCGAACAGCTCGTTTCCTCTCTCCCAAGCCCTCATAGCCCAAACTTTTCAACATTTTTGTAGCGCTACTCTTTTGTTAAAAATCACCCAGAACAAATCGAGCTGCTTTTCACTGGATTTTTTCCAGTTTTTGAATCAAGTAATCCTGGCAATGTGACTCTTGCAACATTCCATTGTGTCTACAGCATTTCTCGCCATACCACACTTAAAAGGCCTTCTGACTTTCGAATCCCGGACTCCAAGCAACAAGGAACCTATTCTGTGTAAGTACATAAATTACATATATAACAGTTGCTTCACAACCCTTTTTCTGTAAACAATCTTGAATTATGTCAACAAATACGGAATTTATGCAGATTTCTTCAGAGGTCTGCAAACTGAACAAATTGTGTGAAAATTGATGGTTTCCAAGCCCTTCCTGCTATAGGAGGATGCTGATGGGTTAAGAGAACTCTTGCTGATGATAAAACGATCCTAGAATTGATTGTCAGTCAGCACTGTTGCCTAAAGTGAATAATGTCTTGTCTGTCTTTGCCAAAGTGATATTCTACTAAGCAAAATATTAGTCTATTTGATCAGACTACACAAAGTCAGTCTGAAACTGTTTGTTTTCCAGAGATGATGTTGAGGTTTGTGATATCAGTCCATAGACTTGTTTGACACAGCTCTCTATACCACCCTATCTCGAGCTAACCTTTTCATTTTTACATAACTAGTACTGCATCTACTCTAATCTGTCTTGGTTGACCCTTACTGTTCTTACTGCCTACACTTCCTTCAAAATCTAATGGAACAAGTCCAGGGTGTCTCAAGATGTATTCTATCTTTTCTTCTCGTTAAATTTTGCCACATCATTCTCTTCTCACCAATTTGATACAGTATCTCTTCATTCTTGATTCGATCTACCCACCTCATTTTGAACATTCTTCTGAAACATCACACTTCAAAAGCTTCCATGCGCTTTCTTTGTGAGATAGTTACTGTCCTGTCCATGTTTCACTTCCAGACAATTCCACGCTCCAGATGAAAGTCTTCAAAAGTATCTAATTTGTATATCAATGTCTGAAGTGTGCAAATTTCCTCCTTACTTTTGCTATCATTAGTTATCCTAATACCCAAGTAACAATATTCATCTACTTCCTTTAAGAGTTCATTTCCTAATCTAATCTTTCATGCATCACCTGACTTTGTTTGGCTGCACTGTATCGATACTACGATTACTGTATCAATATACAGTATTTTGCAATTCGGTGCATTAATACAGAATGCAAGACTGGATGTTGAGATTAGCAAAAGGATTCAAGCTGGAGGGCGTTTCTGGTGTAAACAACTTTTTATGGGATAAGTAGGTGAGGAAAGCAACGGGAAACTACCTCACTCCTCATTTCCCTAGTATGCCTCTTCAGTGACGCCTAGGCTATGACAGCTGTTGGTGGAACTGTGGAGGATCAAACCAGCCTTCGGGCTGAATACCCAACAACAACATGGGATAAGTAAGTGGCAATGAAAGCAAAAGAAACTGTGTATGAAATGTATTACAAACCCATAACAATATATGGAGCAGACAAAAGGAGATGAGAGCTGAATAACGGCAGCAAAAATGAAATTCTTGCTAAGTATGGCAGAAGCAAAGTGAAGAATGAGGAAACATGAAAATAAATTTAAATATTAAGTGATAGAATAGAGAAAATCAGGCTTAGCTGGTTGGAATGAGTGATGAAAGAATTCCAAAACAGACAATGGAAAAGCAACTGAAGCAGAACAGAGGCTGAAGACCAAAACTGAGATGGATGTACTTAGTCCAAAACAGTGAAACACAGAGTTGGATAGGAAGGGGTTGGAAAAAAAAAAAAAAAAAAAAAAAAAAAAAAAGGAAAAGACCATATTTGCACCTAACCAGCTGCAGCTGGAAAAGGAGAGATGATGATGATGATGATGATGATAAAATATGCAATGAAGGATTTCCATACCCACTACTATCTGTAGTTAAAGGGAACAGACTACAGTAAAACCTCGTTAATTCGAAATCGTTGGGACTAAAAAAACGGACTTCGAATTACGCGATTTCGAATTAACCGCCAATTCGCAATTCAGAAGTACCAACCTTTGCCGCATTAAAAAATATTCTAAGTCCAGTTACTGCGTGCAGTTAACCTTGTTTCACAGTTTATACCTTTCAAATGCCATAAAAAAGAACTATTTCCAAAACGTATCCAAGAAGGTGCATTTACAGTATTCAAGTAATGCACTTGGATATCTCGCTGGCAAACATAACCTAACGCATCGAAAAAAAAAAAACACGATTCAAAGACGAGGAGAAATCTATGCTGGTTCCCATGTGCAAGTGCTTGATTCATTGGATTACTATACTGTATACATTTTAGATGCCTTGTATTTACACAGAAAATACCTGATGCCCTTAAAATCGAACTTTCCTATGACTGTATCCTTGTACGATTTCCCGCCATGGCACTTCTCTCGTAGGTACTTCAGAAATGTAAACACTTGCCGCGTCACAAAGTATTCTAAGACCCATTAATACATGCAATCACCCCGATTCACAGTTTAGAGCTTTCAAATGCCATGGAAAAAAACTATTTCCGAAATGTATCCAAGGTGTATTTACAATGTTCAAATAATTCACTTGGATAAATCACTGACAAACATAACCTCACGCAACGAAAGAAAAAAAATCACACATTTCACTTTCTCCTTTAAAACCGTAAGACCGTTTGGGCTTGCATTAAAATAAACCAATGCAGCTCATCGGCAATGACAGTATTGTTCGGTGCCTACAAATTTATTATATGAACCACGTTTTTTCGTCAATTGTTGGCATCGCCAGTGTTTGCGGATTCTGTTTTTCCACACAATGCTTGTTGCGTGATACTACGGCGTTCCTTAAAAGGTTGAATCCAAAAGAATTGCGATTTCATTCAACTTAGCAATCACGAAGCGCACCATAGATCCACTGAAGTGAGTGTAAGTGCGGAAAGCTACCCTCCACGTTCCGGAACACGCGTTCTATTATGACGCGGATACATTTCGAGTTGAAATTCTGTAACATACTATTGTTTTAAAATGTAAAGGCAGTTTCGAATTAAAAGTCTGAATTTTGGTAATGGGGCCGACATAGTACTTCGAATTACGAATTATCCGTATTTCGAATTAAACAATTTAGATAACATGCAAAACTGTATCTCATGTTTCCGGGAATGAGAGCTTCTTCGATTTACGCGGGATTTTGAATTAACCGATTTCGAATTATCAAGGTTCTACTGTAATATGATCTGGTAGATGCTTTTCATATAATGCAAACATCATCTTCTGAATGCAAACTTACAGTTCCATGGGTCGAGCCACGCCGCCTCGCTTGGTCCACCTCCACCCATATCCTCCCTTGAGTATAGGTCAGAATACATGAACTGAGGAGAGAGCTCATCTATGTGAGGATGTAGATTTGTCCCTGTTATGGCCTGTAATTGTGACTATTGACATTCAGCAGTGCAGACAATCATTTTCATCAACACAAAGTTACATAACTACAGATAACTTATCAGAGAGGAACATAAAAATATCAGTCAAACACTTTCATCAAAACCACATGAGCTGTATAGTTTCTTAATTTAAAACAAAACAACAAAGTTATGTAATCAGAACATAGCAACTGCCCAGAAAGTTCTGAAATGTCAAAAACAATGCAGTGAATGCAAAGTTAGTTAATAATTTACTATGTTACTACTTGTACAATTCTCAATAATACTCTCCACCTTTACAATACAATACAATACAATACAATACAATATTAACGGCAAAACAAAGCCAAAGTCAGATGATCCATGAAATATTAGATTAGGAAATGAACTCTTATGGGAAGTAGATGAATATTGTATTGTTAAGGTGGAGTGTATGATTAAGAATTGCACAAGTAATTGACAATACAGGCTTTACGATGAAGTTTATTTAATGTAAAATTTATTGTGTGTTGAAGGCACAACATGGCTGAATACAATGGTGCATCACAGACTGAACAAATTGTATGCTTATGACAATATTTAAATCAATGAGAGTTCTGTTAAGATATTGTCTTCAAGGCTATTAGGCCATCTTAGGCTCCCTCTAATGGTTAGGTGGAATTGGGCCTCTTATAGGTATCATGACTAAAAATTTCAAAGTTAGAAACTATTCATCTTGTCATTATAAAACTTTTACCACTATCTGTCACAGGAGGGAGCGGTAGCCATCCGCTGCACAAAGGAAAGCACTGTGACCTTGGATTTAACTATAAGATTTGAAATGAGCTTCAGGTAGCCTGAGGAGAGAGCATGAAAAGAGAGCCATCTATGAGCAAACAATAGAATAATTCAAACACTCTTGCATAATTTCTAATGTTAAATTGTTGGAACTGTTAACTGCCACAAAAGAACTATGTCAACATTTTGTGTCAAATCGTGCAAAATCTGCGGGTTCCCGATAACACGATTTAAAATGTATCAATAACAGCGCTCAAGGAGTCACTGAAAAGTGATGGAATTACCTCTAGAATTCATTTTAACAACTGCTCTACATTATCTGATGATAATAAGACTATTACTATTATTATTATTACCAGTATTATTTGCCCTTTTACTATGGGCATTATAGATCATGAAATAGCGTTCCGCATTGCAGCTCAGAAATTATCTTTCACATCAAAAAACAAATTATACCTCATTACAGATAAAGAATCAAAGAATTTATTTCTTCTAGTGGGAATTGTGTTATCATGTGCGTGGTAAGTGAAATTTGGTAACTGAATATCAAAATGTCAAAGACTGTCGCTCAAAAAGCTAAGACAAAATAACTGAAAGGGAATTACGATGATGGCTGACATTGAGATGAATCGATTGACATCTCAATCATTAAAACAAGCCCACTCAGTCTGAAGTTACAGCTGAGAGTACTGCAATAACTAATAAAATAATCACATTCATTTTAATATAGAATGGTAAGCATAAATTTGATCGTTAGTGACTTTGCATGGTTGAAGTCACTCTTCCTTTACATTTCAAACTCATGTTAGCATCGACTTACATTCATCCAGGAGCCTCGTTAAAGTACGTCAGAATGTTTTTGATACAGGGGCTTCTATTGTGGGCAGTCGATTTGACTGTCTACAAGGACAAACTCGACTCTTAACAAGTGTATCACTCTGTGTGAAGATTTCAATTTTGTTTCCTTCGAACCGGAAGAGTTGCTAACATTCACGTAGAATGGCTTCAATTTATATTGAGTGGTCAAGTGTGTGACCACTCTCAGATTTACTCGTCTCAATCTTATAGTATATCTGTCTGAATAATACTGTAGAAACTTGACATATATGTCATATTTCTCATGACAGACATACCCTTCCCAAGCTTTTAATTAGTGTCAAGCCAGCATCTGAAAATACAAGCTCAAAATAAATCCTAGCATTTCTTCTGCCAGACCACATAGACATATCACATCTAAAACTCTTGCGGCTATATATGATACAGCCTAACCCCGATTTTTTTTAACACAAATCATAACATACCCTTATCTCAAATGACATCTAGATCTAGCAACTGCTGTTCTCTGCATATTGATGGATGTCTGTACCTTGTAACACTTAAAATGCAACACAAGGAACGTTTTTAATGAAAAGAAGAATAAATAAATTTAATTTTCAGAGCAAGTAAACATCGTCATTTAAAACTGCTCAGACCCATACATGGGTCCTTTTGTTGTGATTAACATCCATGCCAACCTAACACTACATGGGCTAGTAGGAGATTAAAATATTTTAAAAATCAACAAATCAACCACATTCCAGCATGACCTTGTATAGCTGTTAAGCGATTCAAATGCAACACTTTAAAATCATATGCCCCCCCCCCCCCCGACATTTAAAAATGGTGCAAAGTGACAACTTTAACAAGTTTCTTGTAAAGCAAGATGTGGGGAATCTTTCGAGGCACAAAATCGAAAAGTGACTTTTCGCCTGAATTTGAATTAAATTTCACTCATAAATATCCTTAAATATCTCAAATATTATGAAATTTTGTGTCAGTGTGATTCTTATTAATTGTCTGAAGTCAAGCACTAGCAATAACATAACCTCTATACAGCTCTTTCTCCTGGTTACATTCAATAAAAACAAAAGATTCTACACACAACATTATCTTAGGAATTAAAAATATTCTGACAATCTGTTCTCTATATAAAATATTCAAATGGAAGACTAAGGAATGTAACAAATATGACCCTTCCTGGGTGTGGGCCAGTCAAACTTATCCAAAGTCTACTCCAGCATCCAACAGCTCGCGAAGCATCACTGATGCCTTCCGTGGTAGAATCCTGCAAACAAGAATGACATCCATGTACAACATGGTACTGCTTTCTGAATAGAAGATATGGATTCCAAACCCATGCATACACATGGAATTGGACAACTGGAGGGTCAGAAAAAAAAAGGTTAAACAAACAAACAAATAAACAAACAAACAAACAAACAAACAAACAAACAAACAAACAAACAAACAAACAGGTAAGTCAACTTCCTTCAGGACTCAAAAAAAAAAAAAAAAATTAAATTTTAATTTCAAAATGTAACTAGATAAACAAAAAGATAATATTGCAAAACAATATGCTTTGAATAACTCAAATTCAAAACGTAGTAAACTAAATTAAGTTTGGTCCGATGCTAACTCACTACCCCGATTGTGACAAAAAGTTGACTTATGTGATTTTTTCACCTGATCCCTCAATTGACTTAAATTTGGAATGCAGGAAAAATGTAATGAAATAGAGACTTTACAATTGAAATATGACAGTTCCAATGTTCAACAGAAAGTTAAGAAGGTGACTGGGAGGTACAGAACTAGGACAGGGTACAAGCTGGTAGACTATGAAGGAAAAATAATTGTCAGACAAGGAGAAATGAAGATTACCGTACATTTTTCCGAAATTATGTTATCCTACGGCTAATTTTCTGAATACCAAATTCCGAAAGTTGTTTCCAAAAGGCATAAATTCTGAAAATAGTTTTTATAATACCAGTTATATTCCAATCAGATTTAATGTGAATAGCTTGCATAAAATTTTAATATGAATAATTTACACTGATAAGTTGTATCCTATGGCCGTGGAAACGTGTGTGTAACAGTGATCAGAGTGGGTTCAGCATGGAGATATGTACGGGAAAGACATCAACTTTAAAAGGGGAAAAATCAGTCGCCGCCACAGTGCAACCTGTGGTGTCCACCACACACGTTTTCACCATAATGCCAAGAGTTACTGCAAGTGGTGAACTTGTGGGGCTTTATTGCATCACTTTAAGATAGTTGAAAGGTGTGTTTTGTAAGATGGTGAAAAAGAACAGTTTTCACATGAAAATATTCATGTTGATTGCATTACTGTAAATCCATAAAATTGGGATCTATACAAATGAACGAATGGTTTAATGGTTTAATGGCGTAAAGTTGCGCTCCAAGGATTTATTTTCTGGACATAAATCTACACAAAATGAAGATACCGCACTGCTGATGATGATCAACCCCCTGGTGCCACCGCTTACTGTCAACCACAGCAGGTTTAGAGTGTGGAAAGACTTTGTATGTAGCTTGTCTGACATTGTTTGATTACTGAACTTCGATATTGTTTTGGTGCAAAGAAACACCATCTTGAAAATTCAATCTCTGAAATACCACCAACTGTCCTCTCCTAGTTTTCGTCCCATGTGGCAATCCGCCTGGTACCGAAGTCGGTACTTGTCCAAAAACCCAGGAGCCTTTCAGCATCCTGTGCAATGTTGTTTTGATGGTGCCGATTTAAAATCGTCCACTTGCCCTTATCCTCACTTTGTTAGGTGTGGTTGGTGTAAAACCGCTTTGTGCTTTCAACATTTCTAGTATGAGCATCATTGTTGCAGAAACTATATAGAATAACTTGCTTGTGTGTGTAACGTCCCTTGTTATACTGATTAACCTTTATTTTCACCATAACAATCTTATTTTATTGCAAAATGATCGTGGCCACCATGCTAGCTAACTTACACATGTTATACAATGTATTACTGCAGTCAACAGACTTATAAGATTCAAATAATTATTTGAGGAAACTGAGTAATATCGTGAAACATACTCATACCTCATCTTTGTTCTTCTTTAGCAGGAAACTTTATGTAGTGAGGTAAGAATCTAGCAGCCTACTATTTGCATGTTCATATAGGTTAGGATGCACATCTGCTATCAGATCTCTTGTATTAATCTTCGTAAAACGATATCTATTCATAAAACTGATATTGTCGTACTTCAGGAAGATAATCGGTCGTATTCCATACATTTTCATACATCTTCTCATCTCCCTTTATTTCGCGAACTAACCACAACTTCATGTATGACCTCCATGTTACGGATGTTAGTCTTAGGTTAAACTACCTCTAGACCAGGACTAAAGTTAGTTCAGACTAAAGCCGGATGATCCTCAGACTAATAGGAAAAGCCCTCCATGAATAAGTAAAATGTTTATGTGCTCGTAGTGCATAGTTGGTACAGTTTTAGTCCGGACTAAACACGACTATGAATAGTACCCACATATACAGTGGAACCTCGATTATCCGTTCCCGGAAACTACGTTTTCCCGGAATATGCGTTCAAATTATGTGGTCCCGTGAGCATCGTAATTAAATCACGTTGTAAAAATCCTGCATTATCCGTTCCTCGAAGAAACGATTTCCCGGATCAACCGTCCAGAAATTTCAGTCCCATCAACGCTAAATCCTCGATCAATCTTTTTTTAATAAACTGTACCTCACGAAAGGACGGCTATGACATACTTATGGATCTTGGCGTTAACACCCAGTCATTGTGATAATTAGAGCAAATACTGTACTGGAAATACTGGAAAAGCGATCGGCGATGAACTTGCATCAGGGACCATCTTAGCATCGCATTCGGGTGGTAATTTTTAGAGAATCTCGGAAATCATACAGCAGAGTGGCCACAACAATTGTAAGCAGACGCAACACATTTCGACAGCTCTGCTTGAAGACGGAACGAGTTTGGTCAAATGTTCGCACTTATAAAACGTCCACATTATATCCAGGATTAGATGTTTATATTTTTACTATTTTTCGATCGTACTGCTGAACAGGTTTTCGGCACTTTCCTCAGGGCACTGTAGAGTAACTGGGCTTTCAGGCAAGAATTGAAACTGCTCCTTCTTAACAAAAATTTAGTATTTTAAAATTATCGTACACGATTATGTTAGTGAGACAAGAACAGATGTTGAATCTTACATTAAAAAGAAAGCCATGGGAGGTTTTGGGATTGCCTATTACTATTTTGGTTCTAATGTAAGACTGGGAATTTTACGTTTTCGTTTCAAAATGCCAAAAACCGCAGTTGTTTCATTTGCGCATGTTACATTTAAATGGTTTGTATCATTTCCCACTCGTACTGACATGTGCAGCGAGCGCGCTTTCCAGATGACCTCAAGGTCACGAATAACTGTAATTTCTGAAGTTTTCTCTTTCCAATTTGATTGGATTAGTGACGGGCAGAATAGAATAGAATATAATGCATTCGAGAACTTTTGAGAATCAATACTTACATTCAAAAACCATGTTTTTGAGTTCAACATAACCTTTAAAAGTAGATGTAGGCCTAATTTACGCGGTACAAGATTTCCAGAAACTGACTGCGAACAGCAACAGTATACCGGAGAACAAATTACAATGAAAGATTAAGAAAAGAAGGGATTTCGCCATCATGTTGGGTGTTTTTGTATCTAATGTACGGTACTTTAATTTATTAGATGAGGGAATTAAAAACTACTTGTGGTCGATTGTCATTTGGCTTGGCGTTATTAGATATTTCAAAGTTTGGCTAATCAAAGTTGCTGAACTGAAAGAAGTTTTTACGGGAAACTGACGAAGATTCCCCCGTGAAATTGAATATAAAGTATCGAGATTTTGAACTCACGTACCAGTAATTAATGCGATTTCGCGGTCTAACATGCCTGTCTCTCATCCAGAGGGCCCGGGTTCGATTCCGACCAGTTCGGCAATTTTACCTAGATATAAGGGCTGGTTCCAGGTCCACTCAGCCTACGTGATTACCTTTAATTGAGGAGCAATCTAATGGTCAGATGGTGACCCCGATCTAGAGAGCCAGGAATATCGGCCGAGAGGATTCGTCACACTGACCATGTGTCACCTTGTAATCTGCAGGCCTTCGGGCTGAGCAGCGGTCGCTTGGCAGGCAAAATCCTATTGGGGCTGTAGTTTGGTTTAGGAGTTTTAGTAAAATTATAATTAAACTTATACATATTTATTTTTGTGATGTTTAGCCAAATTGTTGATGGTTTCCCATTCATTCCCAGATTTTCCACTTTCTCGTGTTGTACGTTTTATTTTCATGGTCCCTCAAAAAACGGAGAATCGAGGTTCCACTGTAATAGACCAAACTGAAAGGATCAACAGAATTTAGAATATATAGAATGATAGAACACATAATAAGATAAGCAAAATGACAGATCGACCGTTTGGGAAGAGGAAGCAGTGGAAAGGACAGGGACAATATCTACATCTTCAAATAGATTGGCTTTCTCCTCATTAGTCTTAATTTTATGAGTTGTAACTATTGTAATGAGAGTATCATTCTTCAGGTAGAGAATGGACTCACGCTCAGCTGAGAACAGTACTTTTGTTGTATAGCTTAATTTAAAATAATTTCTGTGATTTTTTAATCCTAGCACATTCCTTGTGCACGTTATTGAAGAATAAAGAAGTAGATTTCAAAACTCGCTAAATCATTTTTTTTGTTTTTAGTTATGCTACTGAGTGTGTTCCCCTATTCATGATACACAACTCTAATAAGACTTTAAATCCATCTCAGTCGTGTTGATTTTGAATGTCCAAATTGATGCTTTTTCCATATTATCATCTTTTCACTTGGTTTCTATCCATTCTGCATGTTGGGAACCATCTTGGCTGTGCTGTTCTTGTCAGCTGCGGCTTGGAATAACTCTGTAGATGTTTTGGAGGTCCATGTTCTGATATTTTGTAACCAGAGTGTTCTTCGACCAACATTTCTCTTTCTCAGTATTTTTCCTTGAAGAATAGACTGTAGGAGATGGTATCTACTTTCACTCCTCATGACATGTCTAAGGTGTTGAATCTTCCTTGTTTTCATAGTAGTCGACACTTCCTTGCCTTTCTTCATTTTCTGGAGAATCTTAGCATTTGTGACATGTTCTGTCCATGGCACCCTCAATATTCTTCTCTACAACCACATCTAAAAAGCCTCCAATCGTTTACATAATGACTCAGAAAGTAATCAAATGGAATATAAGGATCCACCTATTCAATACTAAATTATGTGAGAAATTATTAAATCACCACATATTCATTAATTTATTTCATGGTACCAGTTTCAGCTTAGTGATTGCCATTATTAGCCATAGGGAGTTTACAATTCATTAATTCAGCTTCCATAGACTGTACAATTACATATTTTGAAATATGCCAACAGTATAGGAAGACATATGAAGTGACAATGACATGTTAGACCTTAAAATTGAAATATACTAAGGCCCGGTTTCACAGTTTGAGTTTAAGCCGAAGCTTTAGTAAGCCACGCACGCTGCTTAAGCAAGGCTTACTCTTTGGCTTAAACACTACGAGTTTCACAGTAGGGGGACCATGTGCAGCTTTACTAAGCTGAACATCTCCGAAGTTGGTAATGCTTGCGCATGCGCAATGATTCAATTCTCATCTTTGTTTACATCCGTAGCCTATGATTGATTGACTTGTAGGTTATACATCGTTTATCAGCCAAGATAATTTAGAAAAATGAACGGAAAATGTGATTCCAATAATAGTAACAAAAATAAAGTTTAAAATAGGTCACTCGCCCGTCCTGCTGACACGTATTACCACTACAGTCTAAAATGGCCATAACTTCTGAACCATTCATGCAAATAATGTTATGACAAGGTTATTGCAATCCTTATAAAATACTGGAGGAGGTCAAGCAATTTATTTTGATGAGGAATTCGAGGATAATATTGAAATATTTATTTAATGTTAAGGAGTTATGTTTTTTTACCGCTGAGTATAGCATAAAATCGCTTCTAGAGGGCAAACGGTTGGAAATAGGTATATACCATCGCGGACTTTTTTGTAGAGGTTTCTATGCTCTACAATTCGTACACTTACACTTGGGGTCTATCGTTGATGGTTCACGCAGTGTAAGCCTAGAAAGCAAGTGACCGACGGACATTTTTGTCTCTTTTACTGTGTATCGGAACACGGAAACTGTATTATTTCACGAGCTTCGAAATATATTCGGAAATATAAGTTATTTAATGTTAATGTTAATGGTTTTACGTCCCACTAACTATGAATTTGAGCACCTTCACCACAGGACTGAGACAGGATTGAACCTGCCAAGTTATAAGAAGGCCAGCACTCTACCATCTGAACTGAATCCTTAGCTTAAACCTCAGTTTCATACAGCTTAAGCCGGTCACAGATAAGCTCGGCTTACCACTTGCACTCCCCACTGTGAAACTCGTCCAGAGTTTAAGCTCCCGCTTAAGCCCGATCCAAGGCTTAAGCGTAAACTGTGAAACCGGGCCTTAATGACTTAAAATGGATAGCCGTATAGTAGCTGAATAATGTTATTTACAAGTGTATGATTGATAGTCATTTAACTTCATTTTACAAGTTTACAACTTGAAAGGCATGTTATTAAAGGAAATTAACAATCTAAAATCCAATATAAATGTTTTTTAATTATTATGATTGCATTTGGTTGGTAAAACATGGCGTATTTTTCGTCTGTATATCACTGGTAGTGTGCAGTGTACAAGTGACAAGGGATTTCAATTTAATTGTTGTTTTTCTTCATTAAAGACAGCTTGAGTCAATTATATGCAGTCCACGGATATTGTAGCCATATTACAGCAATAATGGGCTGGTATAAAAGTAACAGATGGTGCTTGATATGAAAATTGTTCCTCAAGAATTATAGGCTTGCGTAATTGTATGAAACACTGGGCAAGTGCAATCATAATATTTATATTGGATTTTAGATTGTTAATTTCTTTTAATAACATGACTTTCAAGTTGTAAACTTGTAAAATGTAGTTAAATGGCTATCAAGTCATACACTTGTAAATAACATTATTCTGCTACTATATGGATATCCATTTTAAGTCATTTAGTATATTTCAATTTTAAGGTCTAACATGTCAATATCACTTTATATGTCTTTGTAAACTCCCTGTGGCTGATGATGGCGATCACTTTCCGAAACCGGTACCGTCAAACGAGGCTATTTCGGACAGTATGGTAGATTTGCCGTATTTTGTTGCATAGCAACGACCCCCCGGTGCGTTGCACTTCCGCGCGAGTTTCAGTTTGATCTGAGGTTATGTTTCTTGCGATATGCGCTTTTCACTATGAGTCGACTTCATACTTTGGAAAATTTCCTGTGTAGACTGGCATTGTTGAAAGTTCATGCATTTACATTAAGTGGATACTTTCGATTGTCGTGACCGGAAGGAATGCATTATAACTATGGTTCTTAGTGAGATCAACTGACTGAAGTGTTTATAAACGATTTCCTGTGGAATTTTGGTGCGATTTGGTGAAAAATAGTGTTTTACGCACATTTCACTGAAAACTGAAAGTGATTTTGGACAATGCCTAGAAATTATCAGAGGCAGAAAGGAGCTGCTTCGAAGGTGTAATTACGAACCAAAATTATTAGAAAAAGCCGTACGTGATATTAAAAGTGGCATGTTGTCTTGTAGGAAAGCATTTGATTTGTATGGTATGCCTTGGTACACCCTACAAAATAAAGTGCGGAAAGTACATCCAAAAAATGGGAAGACAACCAATGCTAAATGAGGAAGAAGGAAATGCTCAAGGAAGCTTGTCACCCTCCGGCCATGCTCCAACACAACTTGCTACTTCCTGCTGCCGCCGCAAATAAAATATTCTTCCTGGGAAGTCGATTTTTGGCCGTGACTTCCGCCGAAATGAAAGCAGTGCACAAACAAGTGATGGCACTGGCAGCAGCAATGAAGATGAATGCGATGAAGCACACAATGAATGTAATGACGTTCTGGTGTTGCAAGAAGAGGCTTTCCTTGTTGCAGATTATAAATACAAGTTGAGGAACAAAGAGCTTGCTTGCTTGTTGTTTAAAGGGGCCTAACATCGAGCATGCAGGCAGTATTTTGGCCTGGACTGAAATAATCGTTCAAGGGATGTGGATGTCAAATACTTGCGCCCATATAAAAACAGCAGAAAAGCGTTTGTGGTCCCTAACATCCCTGATGAGGATACAATACCATAGCTAAACAACAAATTTTGAAAATACTTCCAGTCCAAGTCGAGAAGAGAGGAATTTTTATTTTCAAAGAAAATGTATTTTAGATTTATAGGCCATGGCAGCTACCGTACACGTTCATTGTATCGACGTTTTTCTGCATCGAGATTTGTATCGTTTGTAAGAAAAATTAAGATATTTCAGTAGGATCTCTGTGCAGTTGATATTTCAATTTAGACCAGAAAGCTTTACATTTACCTTGTCAGAAAGTAAAGATCGATCAGTAACACATTTCATTTATAATTATAACGATTTTAACCAGCTATACTCCGCACGCCTCTACTTCTAAATTGACGTTTTGGCAGATTTTGGCTCTATCTGGTGGTTATGTGCTGAAGCACAGACATCCAACCAATCCCAATCTGCCATTCATATCAATTTATATCGGCAGAGCACGATCTCGAAACCCAGTTGCCAACTTTATTATTTATATGCACCACGTGGTTAACCTATCTCGCTCAGCGTGTATGGTATTCAGTACGCTTCGCGATCTTTTGTATTTTCCTTCAGTAATTAGTATGTTTTTCATATTGTTGGAGGGTACTAGTGACTCTGAGATCAGTGGGGCGTTTCCTTTGTAGACCATGACCTCCTTCCTGTGTTAGTCATTAGCGGTGAATGATGTTTTATTTCCTCATTCTCTTTTATTCTCTTATTAGTGTCAGATGTTGTTAGTAAGTGTAGTTTTTGTGAATTTGTTTTCAATCCCTATTCATTCATTTTTCTGAGTACAGTATTACATTTTACAAGGGCTGTTTACCGCGGTCGTATTGCATCAGCTGTTCTCGCAGGCGTAGTGCGCTGGCAACAGAGGAAAGGCGATGCTAATTTGTTTCGCGAAACTTCAATTTAGAAGTAAGGCTGTGCAGACTATAATCATATTTTGGACACCCTCAGAACACTTTAAATATCACAACAGTAAAGCAAAAAGAATGAAGAATTGAAATAAAGGACTATTTGTGTCCAAAATCATCTAATACTCTTTGAAACTTCGGACAGCAGTTTAAAAAGCATGTGCGTCCGAAATCACCCCAAAGTACGGGGTAAATTCGGACACTCCTTTTTGTTTTCTCAAGAAAACATGCGTTGGCGTATATCTTTCGTTTGTAGGGTATTGCATTAATTGGATATATTCCTCATTATTAGCATGATAAACAATACAATTTAAGATTTCCTTCGTGAGTTAAGACGAAAATTTACTATTGAATAGGTTTTATCCTTATTTTCCATTTTAGTACTTTGTGAATCTCGATTCAATACGGACCATATAATGAAATTCTTGACGTTGAATACATGACTGTCAGAGTCCATGTTGCAGCACCACAGAAGAGGTTTGAGAACACATAGAGAACACTGACCCCTCATAGTCATTTCTAAACCAAGATTTTTAAACAGATTTCTCGTCTTAATGAAAACTGCCCTGGCTTTTCCAATTTGAGACCTCACCTCATCAGAAGGATCCCACTGGACATTTATGGTGGTGCCAAGATATGTGTACTTACGTACTTATTCAGTGGGATACTGGTATATCCACTGATGGGAAGAGAACATGAAAACAAGTAATTGGGCTCAATTACAGTTACTTGAAAAATATTTTACTCAATTATGAAAAGAAAAATGTTCTCTGCAAATCCAATTGTGCATCGTCGTTCTTAACATAACATGAAGAGCATCCCTGACTTTTTTCTTTTTTTGGCGGTATATGATACATAAGTTGATTTGACACTAGTAAAGTTTATTTCTTTCCAATAATGACCAGTCATTGGGCTTATTTTATTACATGTTTTTTCTTTATGTCCCCATCTCTCTACACTTGATTTGAACTAAACAAATTGTGAGAGAAATAATTCTAGGCCATTATCCTAAGTGCAAAGAGACAAGCAAGTACCTCAAAATGTTCCCAAAGTAGAGCAGATATCCAGGAACACTTATTTCCGAATAATTTCGCCTCATCCCACTGATGATCTGTTGGGCAGCATCTCTGGGATCTATAGTGCCAAAGTAGCTTGGGATTCTGAAAGCAGACCAGAGACTATTTTCAAAATAATGAAACACTACATTCGTTATAAAAATGACTGACACACACTGCTAGTGGAAACTATAATCTTACAATGGCTTTCTTCACAATACGAGGTGAGAGCATACCAAATTATGAAAAATCTAATGTGAAATAATTAGTTAACTAATAATGCCCAGGACATAAAAAAGTTACTCATGTATGAACATTAAATATGAACTATTTGATAATAAAATACAGAAAAGTGAACTGATAGGTGTAACATCATCAACATGTTGAATCATCTTCAGAAACGCTATGAACAATGTGTGGCATGTAATGGTACATATTTTGAACACATACTGTACCAACATAATTGCCACTCTTTCCAGACAGAATTAATATTTACCCCAAGAGACGCAATAATTGAGATATTCAGGAATTCAGAGTGAATAACATTTCAGCGTTATTTTCTGCCCACGGTATTACTTAAAATAAAGATTGTTTCTCAAGTAGAGGACTGACCCTCAACAGGCTTCCCATAAGACACAAATACTTTTCATTGTAGTAATGGCAAAAGTGGCAAGGAAAAATGAAAACGATGTTTGCAGATGACCTGTTAGTCTAAAGGAGAAACAGAAGAGGATCTCCAGGAACAGTTAGATGCAAGGGAAGATGAGGTGGAACAATATGAAATGAAATTTAATGCCAAGAAGAGTGAGATAGTGATTACAACTAGAAAGAAGAAGAGATCTACAATAGGGATATACTTAGGAAAGTAGAGAGTTTCAAGTACCTGGAAAGTATCATACAGGAAAGTGGAAGAAATGATAAGGAAATAATCAAGCGTGGAAGACAAGCAGGAGCTTTCCTAAAAAGTGTCAGAGGCCTGGTTTGCAGCAAGGATGTCCCTCAGAGAAGCAAAAGAGTGATACAGAGGACGTAGTAAGTACCTATTCAGACGTACGCAGCAGAATCGTGGGTAATGAGGAAGCGAGCTGTGACTAGGATACATGCAAGTGAAATGAAATTTCTGAGAAGCAGGATAGAAGACCATTCAGCCGAGGTGGACTAAAGCAACTTGTAAAAAGAAAAGAAAATATATATACACGAAGCTCGACTTAAACTGAAACTTCCTCCAGATATCAACAAACAACTCTGGTGTAGTTCCTCTTGCACAAATTGATAAACTGAAAATGGTGATGGATTTCACCTGATATTTTTCCTTGATGTATGAGGATACAAGCGAGTAAGCCAAATGATTCTCGTACAGATGGTTATGAGGTTATTTAGGGGCTGTAGTATGTATGTAAAGGAAAGGGCATGTAAGTCTCTGGTAAGACCCCAACTACAGTATGGATCCAATGTAAGGGACCCTCAACAGGATTACTTGATTCGAGAACTGGAAAAAATCCAAAGAAAAGCAGCTCGATTAGTTCTGGGTGATTTTCAACAAAAGAGTAGCATTACAAAAATCTGCAAAGTTTAGGCTGGGAAGACTTGGGAGAAAGGAAACAAGCTGCTCGAGCCGTCAGTGGAGAGATGGCATGGAATGACAGTAGTAGACAAATAAGTTTGAGTGGTGTTTTTAAAAGTAGGAGAGATCACAAGTTGGAATTCAAAAGCAGACGTCATCACGTAGTTGCTCTAGGGAGCCGGTGTTACTTGCTCTACTCGGGACGGGTGTTGGGTCACATGACAAGAGAGCAGCGGGCAGGCAGCTGCATAATATAATAGCCTCATTTCTTAACTTACCAATGACAGCTATAAAAAACAAAAAAGTACTATTTTACAGCAAGAAGGAAAATTTGAAATATTTTGCAATTTAAAGATGGATCTTAGAATCCCTAACATTGATTTATTGTGGATTGCAAGAAACGAAACACTTGAAAATGGGAGCTGGCAATACAGATTATAACTCAATTAAAAAAACCCATTATTATTGCTTTCCAAAACTAAGATTTAATCAGAGAGCTTACCTAAGGCGGATATCCCGAGCTAGATCGCTGCTCACGATGAAGGGATAAATATGAACCAAGGTCAGATGTATGTCGTTAGATGCTTTGGTGGCTCGAAGCTCCTCAGACAAGGCCTCCACCAGTCCCTGGACGGCAAACTGCGAGGCGCACAGCGGAACCTGGTCCTTGATACCCGATAGCCCAGCTACAGAGGTGAGAGCCACGATGTGACCCGAGTTCAGTTCTAACATCCGAGGGAGGAAGACCTCTAAAATCTGTAGACATTATAATGCTAATATATAATATAGATTCAAAACAGTAAATACTTTAACTAACTAAATACAGCAATTGACACTTCATGCAGTTGTCGGCTTGGATACTCTCAGCCATTGCTCTGGTTCCAAAACAATTGGATGACCCAGTATATTTAAAGACAGTAATTTGGTTATTTACAGTCTGTTTAGAAATAATGAAGCCAACTTTTCAACAGAATTGTCCACTAGTTGGAATGTATAACTTTTGGCCCATTATGCATCTTTTTTTTTTTTTAAATTGATGAAAAGACCTGATGTGGATCATCAGGTTTGACTGTAGGCCTAAATAATATTTTTCAGAACAAAAACTTATTACGAAGACAAAATAATAGTCTATTACTAAAATACAATTATTCCAGCTCATTTAGGAGGAAAGGCGAAAGCAGATACCGATCCTCCTTACAGAAATTCCTCTCTTTGAAATTGGTGGATACACTGTACTTCTTTCCCCTGGCTGAATATGTGCCCGAAGTGTGGGCATTCCCGAGTATCACTCACGGTTGGCTCTCTGATGCAAAGAGAGTATTCCGTCCGCTCCTGCATCTGGGCAACAAGTGGTTTCAGCTGTTCGCCACCATGATGCCCATGGGTGTCCTCAGCCTCTCCATTGTTTTGCAGTGGCAAGAGCTTTCTGTACAGGATGATTTTTAATTTCTTTTTTATTTACAGCTGCTTTACGTCGCACCGACACAGACAGGTCTTATGGTGACAATGGGATAGAAAAGGGCTACAAGTGGGAAGCGGCTGTGGCCTTAATTAAGGTACATCTCCAGCATTTGTCTGGTATGAAAATGGGAAACCATCTTCAGGGCTGCCAACAATGGGGTTCGAACCCACTATCTCCCGAATTCAAGCTCACAGCTGCGTGCCCCTAATCACATGACCAACTCGCTTGGTCAGGATGATCATTATGCTGTTTGACCATTCTGAGCCAGTGGCATTGTCTCTCCTCCAGTTTCTCACCAATAGCGGTGATTCAGGAGAATCCTTTCACGTGCTCATTACGCACTCAGTCGGTTTGAGTAACACCTGCAGACCACCACAGCATTTGCATCTCTGTGGTGTGCATGTGCATTTGTCTAGCATTTGGAGCCAAATACGAGGGTAGGTTTGACAATCATCCTACAAACTTTTCCTCTGAGCTTTGTTGGCATCCATCTGTCGCACAACACACCTGTTAGCGACTGCCATTTCATCCAGCCAATGCCGATACGATGCTCGACATGGTTGCTGATTGTGGCATCGGTGCTAATGACAGAACTGGGATAACTGAAACAGTCAGTCATCATCAGTGGTTCGCCCGCTATGAAGACAATGTTGTACAAGCCAAACAACTCTGGCTCTGTAAAGTTGCAGAACGTGTATTCTTTCCTTTTACGGCTGACCCTGAATTCGTATCACTCCGGCAATGCTCTCAATTGTTTTCAGGTTGTCTTAACCTCTTCACACATTTCATCGACCAGAATTATATCATCCATGTACGGCAAGAGCCATGTTAGTTCTGGCATCAGGTGCCTGTGTCAGGTAGTTAATATCAACGTTGAACAGAATTGGACTCGATTCTGATTCCTGATGCACACTGACTTCAACAGGAAAACTTTCAGAGACCCCTGAATTAGCTTTCACTTTGGTAGAGGGATGAACATATATTCTGAATCAGCCTCACATACTCCCCGGAAATGTTATGGTATCACAATATTACCCAGACTATCTCTCTTGGAACACATTCACAGGCTTCCTCCAGGTGTATACGCAGGAGAAAAATATAAATAAACTCTTTTACATCAGTATTCACATGCTATTTATATCACAACCAATACTTCAGATGCAATTTATATAAAACACTAACTTACTCTTTTACTTTTATGAGTTAATATCAACATTCTGAGCAAAAAGAACTGTTGTTCATTTATTCTTTTATGATCATAAGATTAAAAATAGGAAAATTGTAATGAATGGGTATCAAGATAATACAAGAATCTGTTTTGAGAGAATGGGTAGCCAAGTAATGTAGACATCTACTTATTACTCAGGTATCACTAGCCCTAATTTGGAGCAGTAATTTTATACAAAACTTGAGATCAGTGGATTGGTATGCATGTAAATAATGTTTAATATTATGCAAGGTCACTCAAGAAAAGAATGAGCACATGGTATTGTATGTTCCTTGCATTTAATAATTTATTAGGCAATTTTAACGATTATAAATAACATAATAAAATTCATCTCCCATGTACCGTAGATATAAACCATAGATATAATGTCCAATAATGGACCATTTATAGTTTTATCATGGCCAAGCAGGCATCAATTTTTGGTAATGAGAAAGTCTCTCATAGTGCATTGGCACTGCCAGTGGCTCCAATTAGCCTACGCAGTGGCCTCCACGGTATGCGCTAGCCATATGTCTTGGTAGGTGTACTAGGTACCAACTGATGAGCCCAGTCTAGCACACGGGGGTGAAACGCTGGCAACCAGGAATGAGTTAGCTGGAAAATTTATAATGTCCAATAACGGACAATTTATATTGGTATTATAAATTTACTCATTCGGGACAAATATTTCAGATTCCCTATGGGAATCAACATCTATATCAGGCCTACTATGTTAAATAATACTCAGAAAATAAAGGTTATAGACAAATTTTAATATCTTGGTGAGATTATAACTTGGAATGCTAACAAAAAAGCATCCATATATAGCAGAACTCAAAAATTGAGACAAGCACAACAAATTACCTGGCCGAGTTACAAGAAACAGTCTCTTTCGATTAATGCTAAATTTTGACATTCTTACTCCATCGTTGAGCCAGAAGCAACATATGCAAGTGAAACATTATTTAAACTGAATATCCAATCAACAACAGACAAACTGCAGAAAGTTGACAGAAGAATTCTTTGGACAATTAATAATAAAAAACACCAGATTGATGGCCAGTGGAGACTTTTGTCAAATTCAGTATTTTACAAGGAAAGTGAATCGATCGTTGATACAATGCGAAAACAGAGGATTGCGTTCTTTGGACACATATACCGCTTATCAAATACTAGACTCCTGAAACAACTTTCTGATTTCTTTTGGATAGTAAAACAAAAAACACATGGTTTAAAGAAATACAAATGAATTTAGATGAATTGAAAATTACTACAGATCAAATTGAAAATATAATAATAATAATAATAATAATTGTTACCGAGTTTTAGCGGTAGTTAAGCATGAAAGAAGGTGCTGGGTGGTGAATAGGTCTCAAGCTACTAAAGAGAAATTAAATTTTAAAATTTAACAAGGTTATATTTTCTTTTCAAAATTAGGTAACAACAAATAGAACAGGTACTTAGTAGCCGAAATACAACTTGAAATGTACAAGTACAGGGATTAAAGAATTTGGGCTTCGAGCCCTGAAAACACAATTCTTGAGCAACTAGCTCACTTTACGATATACCAATTTCAACAAAAGGGGCAGAAGACCCCACTCAAACCCTGGAGCCCTTGCTCCAAATTACACAGCAAAGCCTCCTCGAGGCATACAACTCTCAGTTTTGGAAAAGAGCCACTCGCTCTTAAAGTTAAGCCTCTTCCAGGCCACACCAAACTCAACTTTCAAGTTGTCCTCAAAGGACATATACACAGGGGTAAAATACCCAACCTACTGAGGTCTCTTAGGTGAGAAAAGATTAATACATGACCTCTAAAATACAACTTGAGAGGAGGCGAACTTGCACTCCTAATACACTTTGCTTTTAAAACCTAATCTGGCTCTGGGCCACTAACGCAAGGGCTAATCCCATACTACAGAGGTGACTTAGGGAAGAACACTTTACATTACATAAACGAAGAAAAGTTTGAGAAAATAAGTTCACCTCAAAACAAATGTGAGTGGGAGCTCGAGAGGGTTAGCACTCTCTATCCCAATATGTAACTTTACAAGAAAGAGAAGAAAAGAGTAGTTACATTTTAGGAAAAGGTTACATGATGGAAAACGCTTCGAACCCGCCGCGAGAGTTAAACTGCCGACCTAGCAAGAAAAGAAGATATTAATAGGCCATTACCTGGTAGTAGATCGCTGCCGAGGAAAGAGGCGCTTCCCGCCTCCTGCAATGAACTTAATACACTGAAAGATGGAACAGAAGTGGCCCGGAGACCCCAAAATCAGCAGTTTATATCCTCTCGCGGAAGTTTCTAGGCGTTAGGGGAATGAAAACACCCGCCCACAATGTTTTTATTGGATAGGACCCCGCAACAGATACAAGTTGGGGGAAGATACACCAGATTGGTCAGAAATTACTAAAAGAAATTCGGGATTGGACAAATCTAAAACAAGGGGAAAAAGAGGGGTATACAGCCAACTTAAACAATAACAGAAAGAAATTTAACAAGAAACAAACTTTTGAAATAAAAATTTCTCCAACAAAATAGTTCTTTGATTTCGCACTAGGTTGCACTATTGTTGATCTTCAGTAGTGTCCTCTAGAAGAGAAAGTTCACACTTCTTACTTCAAGCGAAACAAAAACACATCAAAAGTGACACAGTTCAAAAACTCAAAATTTTCCACGTGGTGACATCTTCTGAGAAAGTAGGGAATTAATAGAATAGATAAAGTTCAACCTTCCTCCAGAAGAGGAGTTTCAACTGGCGCAACTTTTAAATAAACGGTGTAGAGGTGTACCGCCCGGTACAATAATAATAATAATAATAATAATAATAATAATAATAATAATAATAATAATAATAATAATAATAATATTTGATTTACGTCCCACTAACTACTTTTCCGGTCTTCGGAGACGCCGAGGTGCCGGAATTTAGTCCCGCAGGAGTTCTTTTACATGCCAGCAAATCTACCGACACAAGGCTGTTGTATTTGAGCACCTTCAAATACCACCGGATTGAGCCAGGATCAAACCTGCCAAGTTGGGGTTAGAAGGCCAGGCCTTAACCGTCTGAGCCACTCAGCCCGGCATTGAAAATAGAGAAGAGAAACAGATTCAAATAACAAGTACACAAGACTATCACTAAAAATATTGCAGCGTAAGCAGTATGTTATATCTGCAGAATAATGGGCTGCAAGATCATCCAGAATGAAGATGTTTTGGGAAATAAATAAATAAATAAATAAATAAATAAATAAATAAATAAATAAATAGACAGGAGATCCTTACCCAAAAGTGAGACATGATGCTGACGTCCATGGTCTTACGAATTTCTGGGGCCGGTTTACTAACTAGAGAACGAGGACTTGGTACACCACAGCAATGGACCAGGATGGTGACATCACCCACCTCTTTTCTCACCAGTGCACCAGTTTTCATGACCTGAATAATAATAATAATAATAATAATAATAATAATAATAATATGGATTAAGGTTCCTTTAACTCCTTGACTGTCTTAAGTCTCTATTCACATAAAGCCAAATGATCCTTTGAGGTATACAGAAAATGATTTATTATTTTAGATTATCACCATTAAACTGCACTTTTCTTATCCTATTCATCAGTTGTCCAGTATGATTGAATAGATGGTCTTTTAGACAGCTCATGAGGGTAAGTACTGATACATATATATTCAGTTCATCTACTGTCAAAATAATCAGTTCTTTGCCTCTGGAATTAGTGGGCAGATCTGTGTTCAAAATATCACTAGCATACCTGTTAGTTTTCGCTATTATGTGCTCCAAGAAGTAATAATAATAATAATAATAATAATAATTTAAAAAAACCACCATGAAATCTAATCCATTAAAACATCAGGAATTTGTGCTTCCAAGCCTGTTGTTCTGTAAACTGCAGTTTGTCAGGAACATGAACACTATCAACATTTAGGGGAATTTACAGCACCTGAATACAAAATCCCATCACCACCCTTGTGACTGTGAACGAATCATGACATTACTGCCATCTTCCTTATCACTACCATCACTTTCAGATTTGCCGCTCCAAATTCACGTAAACTCTAACATTCACTAAATGAATCATCATCACAATATAATTCTCTGTCAATAACATCTTTTTGATAAAGCACACTGCACTGGGCTGAATATCTTGATAACCTCACCTGTTCACGGTCGGCCACATCACAGGTGTAGGCATAGGCTTGTCTGCTGCCCACTTCCAAATTAGCTATCTCTTTCACGGTGCACTTGTTTGCTTCTTCGTTGATGTCCCAGCACACAACTTTGGCACCCAGGGCAGCAAACTGAATGGCCAGCTCCTTCCCAATTCCTCTCCCTGCACCTGCAATCTAAAGAGAATTTAAAGTTTCTTCCGATGTCTCGCAACAGGACTCCCAACAAGTGTGCTCCTCATTTCAATAACAGCCAAGCGAAGCGATGGGCAAAGAACAAATACATCATAAGATAATAAACAAAATGACAGGTCAAGACATACAGAGACAGGAACATGAAAAGGAACACATAACAGGATGAACAGGTGAGACTAGGAAGAGGGAGCAACAGAAAGAGGAGACAAAGATAAACATAAAAAGACAAAAGGACAAGAAAATCTCCACATCTTCATAAACCATGACTTCACAAAGACAGGCTCCTCAATTTCTATTCTTCTACAGCCATCTCTTCTCAGTTCTGATGAGCTTGTTTCACCTTCCCATCTTCATCAGGAGGCTGGGCATCAGGCCATCTTGATAGATCTTCAGTCATGTGAGAAACAACGTAAGATGAGAAGAAGACCATTTAAAGATAGGAAAAGAGAAGAGACAAAAAGATAAAGATGAACAAAGGACAAGCACAGAAGAAGGAAAGGATCCCAACAGGCCAATATAAGTACAGTAGAATCTTGATAATCCGAGATAATTAGGGGGTAAGGTACTTCGGATTTGGAATAACTCTGACTACATGGAACAACACAGGGAAATTGTGAAACATGAAAAAATTTGCAACGATTGAAGCTAAGGTCCTGTTGTGTCATTTCTTATAATGTTATGGCATGGATTAAGGTTATTTTTTGAAACAGGTCCTTTATTGACTTCTGTTTCTGAATGTTCCATTGTTTCAGTGCAGAAATGTCAAGCTATCGCTTGCAGAGCAGTGTTATTGGGACTGCCCCTGGTTGTTCTACATGGCGTAGTGCCGCCTCCAATGCAGTGAGACCCTTGCTATGAGACATATTTGGCGCCGTCTCTGCTAAAACTTCTTCCTCGCTATCTTCTTTTTGCTAGTGGCTTTACGCCACTCCGACACAGATAGGTCTTATGGCGACAATGGGATAGGAAAGGCCTGGGAGTTGGAAGGAAGGGGCCGTGGGCTTAATTAAGGTACAGCCCCAATATTTACCTTGTGTAACAATGGGAAACCACGCAAAACCATCTTCAGGGCTGCCGACAATGGGATTCAAACCCACTATCTCCCGGATGCACTCACAGCCGCACGCCTCTAACCGCACGGCCAACTCGCCCGGTACCTAGCTATCTTCTGTTGGTTCATTCAACACTTCAATGATTGATTCATCTGCAAGTTCATACTGTTCATCACTCTTCAACAATTCCGTGACTTCGATTCCACCTGGGTATCTGTGAGATTAGATCTGACAAGTTCACTACTGCTGTCATCAGAGTTACTGTCAGCAGACACAGCACTAAAACATTTTTCCATGATTTTGTGAATGTCTCTGGCTTCACTCGATTCTGCTAACCAATACACTATGTTGCTCACGGTTATTTGTTTGAGGAAGTTTGTGATGTTTTTCTCATGTTCCGTTCCTTGAGGAGTGAATGTAGCAGGCGGTGCAGATACTTTTTTAAAGACATTTCAAAACACCCTGATCCATAGGTTGTATCAAACGTATTACGTTAGGGGGCAAAAATAAAGCATTAATTCCATCATATACTAGTTCCTGTTCATCTGGATGTGACTCTGCACTGTCCAGCAATAAAACTGATTTAATAGAAAGACCCTTCTTTCTCAAAAACGTTTTAGTTTCAGTCACGATGACAAACACGTGCATGATCTCAGTAGAGGGGAGGCACAGTATGATGCCATGGCGGGAATAAGCAGGGAATGAAATGTTGCAGAAAACTCATTTTAAATAAAAAGAACATTTCAAATAACGCTCGGATTTAATGGAGCCTCAGATTTCCGAGACTCTGCTGTAATGGAAAGGAAAAACAAGTACAAATCAAGTTACATAACAGAAAGGTATGAACTTGAAAAGAAGGTATGGAAATTGTTGATTTCCCTTTTCATGTTTGTCCTTATCTCCTCTTTCTATTGCTGCCTCTTCTCACACTGATCTGTCACTCTCTTTATCCTATTATAGATTCCTTTTCATACTGGTATTTAGACTATTATTACGGCGTAGTCGCTACTCCCAGAGGGATTTTATACCTACTGCCATGTGTAACTTTAGACTGCACCTCAGGAGTACAGATGTCTTTTGTAACCGCGTCACTGAAGTACACATGTTGCTGACAGGAGAAACTTCTTCAGGTTTTATTTTTGCCATTGGGACTGGAGTCCTCTTTCTTCATATAAACCACTGACCATATTCTTTTTTTTTTTTTTTTGGTGAACGTATGTGTCATTTTCTACACAAAGGCTTCACCTGGCCTACAAAACGAGGACTCCTCCACCCGTAGCCATTAGTCCGGTAATGGCCGCTTGACCCTCGGCCAGACAGTCGCAGGTAGTACCTACCGTCTACTGTCATATACAGGAGCAGGATGATCACGACCTGACCTATGATGTGTGAATTAGCAAACATGTGCTAGTTTTATTGTTATGTAAAAGTAGATGTACATCTGCCAATGTAGAAACACATGAATATCCATTGTATTTAGTCTATTAGTCAATTTGTTTTTGTATGCTGCATGGCACAATGATATATCGTGGCTCCTATGCCAAAACATTAGCATAGGAAAAGGATCTCAACTAAATTTGTTCTGATGGACTGTATATCAATATGTGGCTGGAAGGCGTGACCAGTCTTAAGGGAAATAATGGGTAGGAAGAGCACTGTTACATTCACGGATTTGGAATAGGAGCGACAACATTTTTAAAAAAGCTCTTCAGATTTTACTGAAGTTCAAGGGAAAGAGAGTGAGAGGGTCCTAGAACAAGGTGAATTGATTCAAAAATAAGGATGGCAAGAAGAAGCAGCCTGGGCTGGAACAAAATGGTGGAAGGAGACAGGAATGTGGAGAAGTGCCATAAACGCCCTGCTGTATAAGAGGAAAGGATGATGATAATGATCCTTTTAAAGTTCCTATCTTACAATATAAAACTCAATTTGTCACTTGCTTGTCCCTATCTATTGCTTGAATCTACAAGTGCTAGATGACAAAAATGGTCTATGAATAGTCATTAAATAGCCAACAAAATAGGCTAGTTTTTGCCAAAAGTGATTTTTTCTTTAAAAAAAAAAATGGCAAATTCTTACTTTATCAAGAACAATTGGTGGAGAATCTTACCAAGACAATTTCTCCATCTACTGGTTTCTCCTTGGGAGGCTTGATGAACTGGAAAAATGATTCAAAAATGGCCCACAGACAGCCAACAATGACATACACCAGATCCCAACACAACACCAGAAATGAGTACAGTCTCAGCAACATGATGATGGCTCCTTCCTGCAATGACAGTGCACATGGGAAGATAGAATGTGTTTGGCTGCATAGTCACTCGCAATTAAATAATATGGCATCTCACAATAATGAGGACAAAATAATGTTCTCTCTCCAGTTAGGACTATGAGATAAGCATCTTGCCAGGTTTTGAAGGGGTCATTTAATTGAATTTATAATTAACTTTTTATTTAATTACTTCAATTGGTTGGTGATATAGCGGCCCAAAAGATATGAAGGAATTTATTCTTTCTACTTGATTACCGTTGATTTACAGACTAGTATTTGGGTGTAGCTCACAACAGGAGACGATAAATGCAAAAATCATTATTATTATTATTATTTTTTCTAGTGGTTTTACATCACACTAATGCTTAGAAGGTTTTTGGTAATGGAAAGATGCGAAAGAACTAGCAATGGGAAGGTAGTGGTTGTGGACTTAATTAACCCTCTTACAGTTGCTGTGAATGATCCTAAAAAGAAAAAAAAAAAAATCACAAAACTTGCCTGTGTCGCTCTGAGCACCTCAGTTTTTTAATTGTAGTGGGCCTTATCTACCAAAAATGGTATCATACTTCATAATCATTGACAGATGTTCAAGCAACCATGTGCTGATGACTTTCTTTCCTTTTATTTTCAATATATATTGCGAGTAAATTGTTTATTCGTGGATTTGTTTTCACTCGCCACAGAGGCAAGCATGGCATCCAAGAGTAGAAACCACTCATTTGCTTTTTTTATTTCAGCATCCCTATACTTTTTCTAAAAAGTGTATCATATGTTTCTTAAATAACGTGTTTGCAAATTTCAGTACTCATTTTCATCATTCCTTTGGCTTCCTAGGCTCAAAATTAGTCACATTTGAATTTTTTTTCATAATTAGAAGTCTGCAGTAATTATTTCTTTAATTCATTAATAAATATTATATTGTTGTAAAAACTTACAGAAGGTTAGGCGATCATGTTCTTCACTTTCTGGAAAAGTTTCAGTTTGAAAATTCTAAACAGAGGAATTTCAACCTTTTGCCTGCTTTGCCTGAAAGCCTGCATTCATCATAAACACATTTTTCTTTTGCTAATGGTTTAACGCCACATTAATACATCGAAAGTTTTCAGCGAGGCAAGGATTAGGAAGGTAGCAGCCACGGCTTTAATTAAGGTATTAAGGTACAGTCCCAGCATTTGCCTGGTGTAAAATTTGGAAATCACAGAAAACCATCTTCAGGGCTGCCAACAGTGGGATTGAACCCAAACCACACAGCCAACTCGCTCAGTAAATGATTGGTAAAATTAGATATGCTGAGACACTGTTACGTTAAGTGATAAAACTGAAGACCTCCAGTACTCTTTGAATTGAGTGAATAAAGCAGAATCAAAGATGGGTTTAAACACTAAATCATCAAAAACAAAATTCACTATCTTCAGACGTGAGCAACTTCTGGATGCCAGTCAATATATCAACAGCCATCAAATAGAAAGACTTAATTCCTTCAAATATTGGGCTGCTACATCACCAACCAACTGGATTCTGACAAAGAAATTAAACAAAGAATAGAGATAGTAGGAACAAATTTTCTTAAAATAAAACCAGTGTTTGTAATATAAAATCTAAATTTGAAGCTGAGATAAACAATGCTTAAGTGTTACATCTAGTCAGTGGTGTTATATACACAGTTCAAAAAATTTTCGGGGAACATGTTTTGTAACGTCTGGTATGTGAACATTAATTTCGTAGATGGTTGTACAGCATACCTTGAGACCTTAGCTACTCAGGGTATGTCAAATCAAAGTCATACTCCATCTGTAGGCTTAGCCATGCATTGAACTGTCAGGTGACCCCTCAAAACAAAGTGAATAGCTGTGCGTCCATGTGTCGTTGTGAGGTACACAGACTACTGCGGTCATTTGAGCATAGACCAGCACATCTCATGAGACATCTTAACAAGGTTCAAGTTGCAAGGGCTGTCACTTTGATCCAGAAAGGATGGACTTTCCTCGTGTTGCTGTGGATCTCAATGTCTCTCCATCAGTTATTCACCGCTTGTGGAATCGCTGCAGTGAGACAGGCCAGTTCACAAGGAGGGTTGGACACGGTCGTGGACGTATGACAACCCCACAGGATGACTGATATCTGACCATCTGTGCATTGAGGGGTCGTTCAGCAACAAGACCTCAGGAGGGTCACTGGAGTCACGGTGTCTGACCAGACAGTAAGGAACAGGTTAAGAAACGTGTCCTTACAACCCAGATGTCTTGTTTGAGTGCCCTGTTTAACACAGCAACATTGTGCAGCTCGCCTTCTGTTTGCTCGTACCCACGTCAACTGGCAACTTCGCCAATGGAGAACTGTGTTGTTCACAGACGAGTTCAGATTTCCCCTGACACAGCGTGATGGATGTCAAAGTGTATGGAGATGCCGTTGATGAGCAGTACATGCCAAATGTTGTCAAGAAAGGCAAGCAATTCGGACAAGGTTCTGTGATGGTGTGGGGTGGCATCAGTACTGAAGGCCGTATGGATCTTGTCGTCGTCCGTACCGCTGTGAGGTACATCGAGCAGATACTGCTACAGCATGAGTTGGTTGCTGCATATGGTGTTGGCCCTGAATTCCTACTCATGGACAACAATGCCACGGCTCATGTAGCATTGCGAGAAGTGGACATTCAAGAGATGGAATGGCCAGCAGCGAATCCTGACCTTAAACCCATTGATCATGTGTGGGATAGGCTTGACAGAAGTGTTCGTGGGCGTCCTGTTCCACCACAGACTTTCCAAAACCTCGCATAGGCTCTCATTGAAGAATGGGAAGTGATAGAGCAACGTGACCCCTGTCGACTTACACGGAACATGCCACGTAGGTGCCAAGGTGTGATAAATGCTTGTGGAATACACCATACTGAAGCTCTCCAACTATGATAAAAATCCACCCTGGAGGATTGTTATCACTTTGTTTTCGCCCCTATTTGGACATTTCCGTTTGTGTTCTGAAAATGAACCATGAATTCATTGATGTTATTTTGTATACTTTAATGGTAAAGAATAAAGGTTTACAGTAGTTGGTAATATACCTGGGTGTGGGGTATTGTTTTGTGGAGCATACAAATACATGTTCCCCTATTTTTTTTTTTGTGTGTAGGTGTAAAGCCTGGACACTAAAAGCAGCAACAATCAATTGAAATGTGGCTTCAAAGGAGAATGCTTTGAATTCCCTGGAGAGCTAATGAGAGCCAATGTTGGATAAAAACTTCTAACAACTGTAAAATATACTAAGGGCTAATCAGTACTAATTTCCGAAGTTATTTTATTTTTGAAATACTTCGTCTCATGCAGAGGCTGCCTTGCGACAAAATATACTTTTACATTTATTTTTAGAAGAGAAACAGATAAACTGTACTTGAGAAATGTTGAAGGTAACCTAATTGTAACAGTGATTTCTTAGAATTATCAGTGAGCCCCTTAAGGCTATGATGGCAATCTCCCGTAACGTTGTAACTGGCAGAGACATCTGTTTCCAGAAATTAGCGGCAAAAGCAGGAATCATTCCCCTTGCTCCAATCATCAGACCTACTATGTCGATTTCCTCTATCTGGTATTTCTCCCTGTAGTAAGGAATTGTTCGTAAGTAAATATTCCTTTTTTGATATAATTTCTCTCTTGTGCAGCTTTGTCCTAAGTGGTCAAAAATTGACAATGATACCATTCATTACATCTGATATGGGATCATGGATATGTCAAAATGTCATGAACATTTTTCATTTTCAGACAATTCCTCAGCGGTTCTCCTTCCAGCGACATGGCTTTCAAAGCAAATTGTGGGGTCGATGATGTAACCTCTCTTCTTATTCTTGAAAGCAATGATGTCAATCCTTCCGTTGTGCGCTAAGCCATGAACCTCTTCAAATACCTGGAAACCATGGTCTTTTAGTGTTGCCGCAATTAAAGAGCAAATAGAAGGCTGTAGAGGTGTTGGAAGAAGATGAACATCCTGGCTAGGAAACATTCAAGACTTGAAGGGTATATGAAAACCTCAGAAGCTATTCCACCTTGCAGGAAACACAGACAAATATGCCAGATCGATAGGCATTTTCAGGGGATGTGATATGACGCATACAAGAAAGATTCTTAATTTAATTTTTGATCAATTGTAATTATACATTTCCCTCACAATAAACAAATATATGGCACACCCAGCCTATTAACCCATTTATTTAAGTGCCCAATAAAAGTTACAGTTTTTGGTATTACTTTCTACTGCTTTGGTTATAAAGAGTCCATGCACTTGTTTGCTTCTGCACAGCAGCTTGCAAGGATGGGCAAATACGCAAAAGATACAGCAGTCCTAGTACATTCAAATTTATAAGTAAAAAAATTATATTTAATTTTAGAGAAAACTTATTTTTGATATAATTTCTCTCTTGTGCAGCTTTGTCCTAAGTGGTCAAAAATTGACAATGATACCATTCATTACATCTGATATGGGATCATGGATATGTCAAAATGTCATGAACATTTTTCATTTTCAGACAATTCCTCAGCGGTTCTCCTTCCAGCTCTAGGTCTAAGATTAAATGACTGGACAAGCTGCGATTTTTTTAAAAAATTTGGGTTTGGCGCACTGACACAGATAGGTCTTATGGCGATGGCAGAATAGGAAAGGGCTAAGAGTGGGAAGGAAGTGGCTGTGGCCTTAATTAAGGTACAGCCCCAGCATTTCCATGGTGTGAAAATGGGAAACTACGGTAAACCATTTTCAGGGCTGCCGACAGTGGGGTTCGAACCCACTATCTCCTGGATGCAAGCTCACACTTGCGTGCCCCTAACCGCACGGCCAACTCATTCCGTAGCTGGGAATCTGATGCAGTCTTCCTGTACGAGAGGTGGCCACATTAATGATAAATGGAAGAAATTCTCAAAATGTGTTCCTTTACAGAAGGGATAATTTATCATTTTTCAAAATAAACATTAAACATGTGTACTTGTGATAGAAAACCATACCCGGGCGACTGGAGTGGGACACTGATGATGATGATGATGATGATGATGATGATGATTATGACTTGTGAAAGACACTGAGCTTCTAAAAATTGTTTACTTGGTTGCCAATGCTCTCTTTGCTTAGAAGTTCCCTTATTTTTGAAGTAATTACACCAGTGCCCTGTTATAACATTATGTATCTGTTCTCCAATGTCATGTAACAGCTATTATGGACATTTTTCAAAGGACCTCTTACAAATATAATAATGTAATACAGAGAGCAAAATTTTTAGTTTTAATACTATAAAATATTGAGTCTCTTCACCAATGATGACAGGGAACAGCAGGGATTTCTTATTGGTTTATGTTCCTATTATTGTGGTCTGGTATTTGAAATCTTGTTTTCGGCATTTGGAAATGTTTGAATCTTTTGTCAATGGCACTTATTGCAAGTTCATTGTTCAGTGAAGTCAATAATTATTGAATTCCATGTTATTTTGTTTCATAATATACTATAGCAATTATGTAACTACCATGGAGAAGAAACAAGTAGGTGCTAAAGTATTTTAAGATTTTATTTCATAGTAATATTTCAGCATGCCATTTAATATATATTTTTTCTGGCATAGATGAAAATGAATGAAGGAAGGGGAAAAATATATCTTATAACTTCTATCATATTTGTGAGGAATAAACTTTGTAAAATTCTTTACAGACTCCTGCTTTCTGACTTCAGATTTCATGTTCTGATGTAAGACATTTCATAACAATACATGTCTTGTCACAAAACTGATGGACTGAAAACTCCCAAGTACTGGGGTACAAACATGATTTTTTTTTTTAGCTATTTGCTTTACGTCACACCGACACAGATATGTCTTATGGCGACGATGGGATAGGAAAGGCCTAGGAAGTGGAAGGAAGCGGCCGTGGCCTTAATTAAGGTACAGCCCCGGCATTTGCCTGGTGTGAAAATGGGAAACCACGGAAAACCATCTTCAGGGCTGCCGACAGTGGGGTTCGAACCCACTATCTCCCGATTACCGGATACTGGCCGCACTTAAGCGATTGCAGCTATCAAGCTCGGTACAAGCATGATCAAAAGGGAGGAGCACTTTTCTTGACTAGTTAATACATGGAGCTTTATCTATACTTTGCCCACAAGAGGGTCCACTTCTATACTTTCAGAATGAGTTTAAATTACAACAGTCTACAAATTGTCAAAAAAAGCCATGTGTCACTTTCCTAACATTATAGTACTTCCTATGATTATTGGACAAATGTATATAATACAGCAAGAGAATAAATATTTTATTAAGTTCTACACAGTTTGACAATGTTTCTTCCACAAAAGAGTCTGCTAACTTTTTGTATCAAAACTGGAATGCTGCTTTTTTCCCGAATACACAAATGACTTCATGCAGCATTTAAAATAAAAAAGAGAATATTTTAGAGATATGCTAGCAATGGTTGGAATGGCAAAGATTAATAATACTGACATCACTGTCAGAAATTAAGAATGAAGATGATTTGAATCCATCTTGCTTGATGAATGGTTGCATCTGACTTACTCAATGTTACACTGCTTAAAAGTAGGGCCTGGGTTTTCCAATAGGCCTCATAGGCCTGAGCCTTGGGTGGCAATTCAGCAGGGGCACAATGTTTTTCCTTCCTTTCAGGAATAGCTATCTTAATTTTTGGAATGTCTCTTATTTCCTTTTTCTTCTTTTTTAGAATTGGCTTTACGTCACACCGACACAGACAAGTCTTATGGCAACGATGGGACAGGAAAGGGCTAGGAGCGGGAAGGAAGCGGCCATGGCCTTAATTAAGGTACAGCCCCAGCATTTGCCTGGTGTGAAAATGGGAAACCACGGAAAACCATTTTCAGGGCTGCCGACAGTGGGGTTCGAACCCACTCTCTCCTAGGTGCAAGCTCACAGCTGCGCACCCCTAAATGCACTGCCAACTCGCCCGGTCCTCTTATTTCTGAACATACAAATGACTTCATACAGCATTAGAAACATCACAAAGAATATTTCTTAAAGAGATATCTTAGCAGTCCTTAGAATAGCAAAGATTAATAATACAGTATTAATTACAGACATTGTTGCCAGAAATTAAAACGATCTTGACTCCTACCTTGCATGATGAAAATTTGCATCTGAAATTTTACCTGCAACTTCTAACATGGGGCCAAAATATGGGTGCAAATTTGTTATATCTATCTCAGTTTTTTTTTTTTTTTTTGCAGGGTGGTCCTTAGAGGGCTCAATACACTGACCACCAACTACTCAGCGGAACAAACTTGTGGTGTGTAGTAACTTATCTGAGATTATCAAGTGGTGAATAACAACTTATCTGAGATTATCAATGTATCACATTTTTGGCTTTTGGCACTCTTCAATGCTGAAGGAAGGTTGATGCAAAATGAACTGGATGACTTGATAGATCACTTTACTTGTCGTAAAATAAGTAGGAGGTTGTTTAAAAAAAAAGTTAGTTTTTAAATTATATAATTTATATTGTTTATAATGGCAGTCGCTAGGACCGCCACCAACTGGGCGATCCTTTATTAACGAGGTATGCCAACAGAGTGCGCAGAAATGCACACTCGTTTCAATTCAAACGACACAAATCTCCAATTATTTGCCAACGAAATCCAAGTTCTTTAATAACGTCACAATACTATATAGTCCATTAATAGCTTAAGTAAGATAGTAAGCATAGAGTGAAGGTATATTATCTATTTTTATTTTTGTTATTACTTACTTGCATATAAATAGACACATTATTTTATTGTTTAATGCAAAAACATGTTAGTTCAATGCTAAATTAAGCATAACATGAATGGACTCAACTTTGATTTCTATGATTGAAGGCAATAGACAGATAATGAGGATTGCTGTATTTTAGTAGAAGTATCTTAGATTATCAGTGGACTGGTCATTGAATTAATAGCTCCGCCTGTAAAATGTATGGATAGTGTCAGGCACCGTAGTTGACAGTTGAGGTTCAAATCCATGTCGCTACCTTTTTTTATGTGTTGAACATTGTTGTTATTATTATGTTTGGCACTGCTAGTCATTGCATGATGCCTCGAAATTGGTGGCTAACTGACGCACAGTGGAATAAGAATATCTCACCGTAATGAGTGAACGACTGCTGACAATATTTTTACAGCAGCCGGAACATATATTTTTATGTGGAAACTGAACCACTAGCGAGCATTTCTAGTAACTCATATAAAGGCCTTTGGTTTGGATTACCACTTGAAGCCTGTGAAGAACAGAAGTCATGAGACGAGGAATATAATGCTCACTTTTGGTAATCTCCTCCCAACCATCAAGGGCTAGATCCTAAATGCCACCTTGACATCTCGGGGTGGCGTCAGGCCAGTTTTACCTTATTCTGTCTCAGTGCGCATGTTTTTGATTAGAATAGGTGAAGCATTACCTGATCCTGTAACAAATAAGAGGGGAAGGGGCGGGGGGGGGGGGGGGAGACTGCAATACAGTATTATTGGACCCTAAGTTTTTTTTTGTACATACTGTAAATGATAAGAGTAAAGAACTAGTCACAAATAGGGCTTTTTGCAGATGACGTTATACTGTACAGAGCAGTAAGTAAGTAACAGGATTGTGAGCAACTTCAAAAAGACCTCAACAATGTTGTGAGATGCACAGCTGACAATGGTATGCTGGTAAACAGGGTGAAAAGTCAGGTTGTAAGTTTCACCAAGATGAAAAGTCCCCTCAGTTTTCATTACTGTGTTGACAAGGTGAAAGTAACTCAGGGAAACACTGTGAGCACCTACAACAAAGGTTACAGATCTCTTCATTTAGTTATGGAGGTATTCAGGGGTTCTAGTAAGGTTGTAAAGGAGAGGGCATGTAAGTCTCTGGCAAGTCCCCAATTAGAGTATGATTCCAGTGTATGGGATTCTCACTAGGATTACTTGATTCAAGAATTGGAATGGGAAAAGATACAAAGGAAAGTAGTATGATTTGTTCTGGGTGATTTCTGACAGAAGAGCAGTGTTATAAAAATGCTTGGGAGTAAGGAGACGAACAATGAGACTAACCTGCATGTTCCTAGCTCTCACGAAGAGATGGCGTGGAATGACAATAGTAGACGAATATACCAAGTGAGTGGTTGTGTGGTTTGGACCACATAACTGTCAGCTTCACCGAGCTCGACAGCTGCAGTCGCTTAAGCGAGGCCAGTATTCAGGAGATAGTGAGTTCGAACCCCACTGTCGGCAGCCCTGAAGATGTTTTTCTGTGATTTCCCATTTTCACACCAGGCAAATGCTGGGGCTGTACCTTAATTAAGGCCATGGCCGCGTCCTTCTCAGTCCTAGTCCTTTCCTGTCCGTTCGTCGCCATAAGACCTATTTGTGTTGGTGCGACGTAAAGCAACTTATACAAAATAAAAATAAGGTCATGGTTGCTTCCTTCTTACTCCTAGCCCATCGTCGCCGTAAGACCTATCTGTGTCAGGTCAATGTAAAGCAAATTGTAAAAAAATAAAAATATAGTAGACGAACAAACTTTAGTAGAGATTTTAAAAGTAGGGAGGTCATAATATGAACATAAATTTGGATTTTAAGGGAATAAATTGGGGCAAATATTCATTTGTAGGAAGAGGAATTGGAATAATTTACCAAGAGAAATGTTTGATAAATTTCCAACTTTGCCATTTAAGAAGACTAGATAAACAACTGATAGGAAATCTGTCACCTGTACTACAACCCTAAATGCAGATCAGTATGATTGATTGGAATGTTGGATGCCCTCATGTATTATACAGGTTTTAAGTCATAGTCCTCTTCTCAACTTCTAAGAATGCAACAAACTTTCTACGTACACTAACAAAAATGTGACAACCACTTGAGAAAATATTTCTTCTTCTCTTGATCCACACTAACCATGTAGTACCTTGAAGAACACTTAATCCTCCCTCAATGTACCATACAAATAGCAACTTTCTGAGAGTTCAGTGGCATCAGTCAAGGCCAACCCTTCATTGTGTTCTACTGTTACTTCATTACTATCTGGAGTCTGGACTTCCCAGATAACAGTCAATAGTCAGCTCATTCCAAGAAAAGTGGAACAACAACATTAGCATGTTGCTACCAGTTTAATAACTAGTCTAGGGTTGGTGAACATGTAAATTAATGGATACATTCTTAATCGGAAATAAAAGAGAATGGAGTCTTGATGATGAGGGTATTTAGGGGTTGCCGTAGGGATGTAAAGGAGATGGCATATAAGTCTGGTAAGACCCCAACTAGAGTATGGTTCCAGTGTATGGGACCTTCATCAGGATTACTTGATTCAAGAACTGAAAAAGTCCAAAGAAAAGCAGCTTGATTTGTTCTGACCTTCTCATGCAGCCAACACTGCTAGTCGCCTTTCTACCATTCTAAGGGACTTCAATACGCGATACATTGCAGTTCATATTACATCCGATATCTTGTTCAACTCCCCCTTATTGACTTCATCAGAAGATATAGTACAAGTTTACGACATACAATTATGACTAGTCCACAAAAGATTGGAGAAAATGAATCAATTCCTTATATGTTGATGCTTTGGCAAGTGCCATTAGGCTGTTCATAACACGTATACTCGCTGCTCAACCACCTATTCTACTATGAAACACTATGTACCTGACTCTCATTCTTAATTATTACTGGGATGAGATTTTAATATATTGGAAATTTTTAATTAATCCACCCATCATTGGAAAATACTATTGGAATTCAAGAGGACAAACTGGGGCAAATATTCATTTGTAGGAAGGGGATTTAGGGAATACAGTTTCTTACCAAGGGAGATGTTCAATAAATTTCCAATTTCTTTGAAATCATTTAAGAAAAGGCTAGGAAAACAACAGATAGGGAATTTGCCACCTGGGCGAATGCTCTAAATGCAGATCAGTAGTGACTGACTGAATGGAAGTGAAACTTAATTGTGAAATATCTAGGCAATTAAGTTAATTAATAGAAAAGTGCCCCATGGTGTAGGGGTAGCGTGCCTGCCTCTTACCCTATGGCCACGGGTTTGATTCCCGGCCAGGATTTGAGGAGCTATCTGACGGTGGGATAGTGGCCCCGGTCTAGAAAGCCAAGAATAATGGCCGAGAGGATTCGCTGTGCTGACCACACGACACCTCGTAATCTGCAGGCCTTCGGGCTGAGCAGCAGTCGCTTGGCAGGTCAAGGCCCTTCCGGGGTGTAGTGCCATGGGGTTCATTTAGTTAATAGAAAAGTGCAAATATATAAGCGGTGTATGTTCAGAATTAAAGTGATAGCACTTCATTATTTGTGGGTATTATGTGTGAAAAAGCACAAAAAGAACAGCTTGGCACATCATCAGTAACTCTGAAAGTAATAAAATTCCAAGAAGAAAATTACATAACTTCTATTTCTGCAAACGTAACTCATTTTTATCTTTCTGTATGAAGATTTGGTATGCTGCACAAGCTTTTTGCATTTTGTATGAATACAATCATCTTTCTCTACTTTGCACAACTTGAGAGCCTGATTCTAGATCTGCTGTTAAAAATAGGAGGAAGTTTTCTTCCAATAGCAACAAGAGTCAGTCACAACATCGAACTACATGTAACATCTCTCTAGTTAGTACACAGAGCTGGCTTATGACAGTCAAAGTACCTTCAAAACCTACACAGGATCTATTCAAGTGTGTTTTAATTCTATGAATTTCAACAAACTGGAGTTATTACTAATTATGAGACTGCTAAATCACAACCAGTTCAATAGATATGATACTGTAAGGCTTTTGGGAGTTCTCTGCGAAACGTAAAAAATTTCACCTTATTTTCTTGACACGGCATAAGCCCAAAAGCCCATACAGTATCATGTCTATAAGTACGGGCCGTGAAAGCATCAATGGCAACCAGTTCAATAGTTTGTCAGTTATTAATAAAAAGAAAGAAATTGTGTTTAAGTGTTTTTACATCATAATGACGCACTTTAGGTTAGAGATATAGAGAGTGGAAGAAATATTTGCATACAGCTTCATCTTCAAGGATATGTTATGCCTGAAGACTGTGGAAGTCTAGAATTTAATGCTACTGTCTTCTGTTGCAAATGAACAAGAAATCTATTGGTTGCAAATTCTGCAAAGAGCAAGTCTAGAGAACAAATACACAACATGACAGATCAAAAAAGTATCTGCACAGTCACACTCACAATGGATAACACAAATTTTGATTGGTTAATTCTCCAGCCAACATAACTCATTAGTACCATAGAGGAAGGTTGACAACACAGCACATTGGTTAGTTAGTAATTACTTATCGAGTAACACGAGGCCACAACATGATAGATACAGCAGTCTATATTGAGCAGGATAGTTTCTCTACATTCACAAGGTAAGAGTTATACACTGGACAGATTCCTTCACCTTCTCTATGGTATGTTATGCAATCATCAGATACAAGACAAGATCTACAGACAATTAACTGCGAACAGGCAGACCAAAAGCCTTGACATGTAGAGAGGCGTCAAATAATCCACTCTGCCATTTAGGAGCCATTCCAGTGTGCTGCATCCTTAGCTATGGACATTGCTAATCTAAGTGAGACTAATACAAAGAAACACTTGGAGTTTGCCAAAGCCTACAAAGGTAAGCCAATGGAATTTTGGAACCAATGCCAGCAAGTAACTTATAATTTATTTGGCTGTGATGGATGATTGTTCATGTGGCAGAGTTACAACCAAGAACTGAGAAAAGAAAACCTTAACGTCACAGATAGCATCTTCTGGGGAGGAAAACATGGCATTTATAGCCTAGATGGAACCAGGAATGTCAGAATCAGAGTGAGGTGTTGTAGCACAATATACCATCCAGCACTGAGAAATTGGGTTTTAGTGAGAACTACTATTCCCAACAAGACAAGACCCAAAGCTCATTGCATGATAACAAAGATGATTGATTGATTGATTGGTTGACTGATTGACGACTGACTGATCTGCTGGTTTACACTGGCTGTAAAGACTATTTAGATGTATTTGGATAGAAATATCTGTGCCAGAATACTGAAGTAAGAGAATAATAATACCAATATACCTATCAATGCAATAATTATTGAGGAATCATTTTCATACCACAAATAAAATTTAGAATTAAAGAGGACAAATTGGGAAAATATTAATTTATAGGAAGATAAATTAAAGACTGGAATAATTTACTATCGAGATGTTCAAAAAATTTTCAACATTTTAAAAACCATTTAACCCTGGAGTGGTCGCACGGGTCTGCGAGACCCAGGCGGACATACTTATTGGTGTTCCTGTTGTTGGAATGCACCGAACACTTCTGCCTCCCTGGTAGCTTCTTGGCTCCCGACCTTCAACCGAACACAGTAGCCTGCTCTCAGTTGCCTTGGAAACTTTGAGCGTACAGGCTGTTTAGGGTCTCGCAGACCCAGTGTGACTGTTAACGTTAGTCTTTGTTGTCAAACTTTGCATTGTTAGTTTAGTACACTTTTTCATCTGTGTAAGAATGGATGAAGCAAATTCTGGGTATAACTACCCTGTGCAAGCACCTGCCACAGAAGTTCCCAGGAAAAGAGATGTCATTTCTGCACAAAAAACAAAGTCAGGAAGACATCCTTCATCTGTCCCAAGTGCCAAAATTTCATTTGTGGAGAACTTGGACAAATAGGTTGCAGGATGTGCACAGAAATTGATTAAAGTGATGTTCTGCTGTAGGCCTACTTGCATGTGTTTCTAAAACTAATTTGATTTCTATTTTAGGAATTATGACACATAATTCACACATTCCTAAAAAAAGCCATATTTTTGTACCAATAGTTCAAGTGTGAAATTCTCAAAAATGTTTTACAGTATTAAGACTGTGTGGAAAATAGATGAAACTGTTGCTTTGTGCATGTAAATGCAGGAAAAAGTGAAAAAAATGTATTTAAATTACATTTTACTCTTACCATATTTTTGTACCAATAGTTCAAGTGTGAAATTCTCAAAAATAAGTTTTATTAAGACTGTGTGGAAAATAGATGAAAGTGTTGCTTTGTGCATGTAAATGCAGAAAAAAGTGAAAAAATGTATTTAAATTACATTTTACTCTTACCATGTTTTACCTTTCACAAGTTAACATAAAACAATCAGTTTCTTGGTGTAATTATAAAAATACACTTTTTGGTTAAGAAACAGGATAGTTAAATATTGTAGTCATATAAACTGCATTAAAATAAACTAAACAATGTCTTATAATAATGTAATTGGAAATAAAGTATAAAAATCTAATAGTAAAATGCTGAGAAAAATGGGTCTGAGAGACCCAGTGCGACCATTAATATTGACAAAACCCATGCACCACTCCAGGGTTAAGAAAAGACTAAGTAAAACTACTAATAGAGAACCCACCACCTGGTGACAGCCCTAAATGCAGATCAGTGATGACTTATTGATGTGGTTGTCTCTAACACACTGAACAGATTTGTAAGCCCACACCAATAATTCAATGTCAATATAATCGAGAATTTGTAGGTTTTTTTTTTTTTTTTTTGCTAGTTGCTTTACGTCGCATCAACACAGATAGGTCTTATGGCGACGATGGGACAGGAAAGGGCTAGGAGTGGGAAGGAAGCGGCCGTGGCCTTAATTAAGGCACAGCCCCAGCATTCGCCTGGCATGGAAATGGGAAACCACGGAAAACCATCTTCAGGGCTGCCGATAGTGGGGTTCGAACCTACTATCTCCCGAATACTGGATACTGGCTGCACTTAAGCGACTGCAGCTATCGAGCTCGGTTTTGTAGTATTTGTAGGGCAAAAAAGTTGGGAAACACTGCAAGGCAGACCTTGAGAAAGCCCTTACACTAGAACGATTTAAAATATATATTGACAAAGACAATGAAAATGAAGTTCATTGACTCCATGCCTCAAAGGCTACAAGCCCATTATTGATGCAAAGGGAAAACATACCAAGTATTAAAGTTGACTAGGTGAGTCCTTCTAATTTACCCCAGTGAGTGTGCAAATACTTTTTTCACATCAAGAGAGTGAAGTTACCTGCATTTTCTTTTATCATGTGACAGCACATAGTTATTATAGGGACACATCTTTAAGTTTAGTTACCATTTGTTCTTGCAACTACTTTGATAACTGTTTCCTCAAATACTTCAGGAATAATCGAAGAACACTGGTGTTTGTAAATTGGCCTACTTCGTTTACTCTGTATTTGTTTTGAATGTTCACCTGGAAAGAAAGTCGACATGGCTTAAACATAAGATGCAAGGTTGAGAAAAAATCCAATTATGACTTAAAAAAGAAAGAAATAGTACAAGCAAGTTCCTCTTTGCGTGAAACATTCACAAAAAACTCTATATATAACCTACCTGTGAGTTTTTGGTAACAAAAACAGAGAACTGCTTGACAGTTTCACGTCAAAGTACAATTATGTCAAATCAAAGGTTGCCACTAAATAAGCATCATAACTAAGTATTCCTTAGGAAGATTACAAACTTACTTAGACATATTTTCACAATTCATTACCACGATGCTTCGTTACTGGATCAACGTTCTTTAGATATCATAAGTAGAGTCTATTCTGATCCTCAACCCCGACAAGCTACGGCAATTAAAAAAAACTAATCAGTTATTATTCGTACGTTCCTAACATTCCTCCGAATTCAATTAATGTAGCTGGACGCAAAGACACACAGTTCACCGGCTCTATCTAACGACGACCCCAAACAAGCCTAAAGGTGTACCGTTAGACGAAGGTCAATAGGTCAAGATCCAGGGTAATGACATACACAATGAGCACCAACGAGGAAGGAATGGAAAACTCTGTTGATAGTTGAATCGGTAATTTATTAGGTTATGGCAACTATCCAAGCATTTATTCAACAAAAATAGGAGGTAATTCTTAATGTTCAGTTTTGTACTCACTGCGATAGTTTTATTCAACAGTCTTTAACTGTACCAATTCGATTTCGTGCAACGAGCCGCATCAGCATTAAAAGCCACTTGTTGCAAACCAGCTGTCAGAGATAAACAACCGGCGCAGTGGGATCTGCGCATTGCAAACAAACTTCAAAACCAAGAGCAAGATCAAACCAGACGTGTGTATAGCCACGGCAAAGAGAATGCGTATTGCGTAAGAGGCGACTCTCAAGATTATTTTTCACTTCTGTACCATTGCCTACGAGATACACAAGGCCGGGAAATACAGCACACTAGACTCGTCCTCACCGCCGTCTAGGATCGAGACGGCGGTGCTCGTCCTCGAGATACTTCCGGCAAGTGTCGCTAGAGTTCTCTTTACTGATCTGTCTCGCCCGCTCATTACAACACGTTCGAATATGAAAAACTATAAAAATTCATTAAAACTAGTAATTTCAGAAGGCAGCAAACAGATATGAGATCAAAGACAGACCAAGAGCAATTGTTTGACTTATTTTCTACAACGTATTTCTTATAATATGCTTAAACAAAATAAGTAATTCACGAAAGAAGCAGAGAACTCTGATAGCGAGTTTGTCACTTCTTACTGATTCCTTTAATTGTGCCCCAGAGTATCCGATAAGCGGATCGAGATTGCGGTCATAAATAACTTTGGGTTTGATCGCCCTTTCACCAATTATCAGCGATCCAATCTTTTCCTCCGCACGTCTGATATTTTAACATTCGTATTGAAGCCGCTGTTTGGTGAGCGATGTTATGCCCGTTACGCGAATATTTAGCGTCGTTTCACCGTATTTCTCTTTTTTTCTTCCCGTAAAATTAAATTTGTGTTCGCCTCTGTGGTGTAGTGGTTAGTGTGATTAGTTGTCACCCCCGGAGGTCCGGGTTCGATTCCCGACCCTGCCACAAAATTTGAAAAGTGGTACGAGGGCTGGAACGGGGTCCACTCAGCCTCGGGAGGTCAACTGAGTAGAGGTGGGTTCGATTCCCACCTCAGCCATCCTCGAAGTGGTTTTCCGTGGTTTCCCACTTCTCCTCCAGGCAAACGCCAGGATAGTACCTAACTTAAGGCCACGGCCGCTTCCTTCCCTCTTCCCTGCCTATCCTTTCCAATCTTTCCATCCCTCCACAAGACACCTGTTCAGCATAGCAGGTGAGGCTGCCTGGGCGAGGTACTGGTCATGCTCCCCAGCTGTATCCCCCGACCCAAAGTTTGGTGCTCCAGGACACTACCCTTGAGCGGTAGAGGTAGGATCCCTCGTTGAGTCCGAGGGAAAAACCGACCCTGCAGGGTAAACTGATGAAGAAAGAAGATGAAAATTAAATTCGTTCTAACAGGAATAAAGCTCCTAACTGACCAATTTTAGCATGCTTTTCAAATTGGTTTGCTTTTTGGTCAAGTTCAGATACCGTGAAACATTTTTTCTGATTTCATTACCCTATCCTACTTCTCAATTTACAGATTATTTCCTGTAATCTGGTATTTAGTTTTCTCATCCGTATATTTTTTAGATTTAACAGAGATACTTGTAGACTTTCCTTGATATAGAAACGAGACTTGCACTCCTTTTTCGTTTGTGGCTGACGTATGAAGATATGGTATGTTCATCGTTATCTGAATTGGAACTTTTACTAAATTTTGATGGCAATACATCATTTTTGGGAGCTGGACGATTCCTGCGTTTGACATTTTCCTGTTTGTGAACAGGATACACAATGAAAATAGAAGGAAATTTGATTGATGTGCTTACACTGAAATCTGTTTTATGAGAAGAATTGCTAAGTACCTAAAGAGATCCTACTATATCACCTTGCCTAGAAATAGTTTGCTTTCATTTCTCCCTCAAAACCGCACTCGGAAGGGAAACTAGGGAACGTTCTTTTTTTGCAAGTTTCTTTACGTCGCAGCGACACAGATAGGTCTTATTGCGGCGATGGGACAGGAAAGGGCTAGGAGTGGGAAGGAAGCAGCTGTGGTCTTAATTAAAGTACATCCCCAGCATTTGCCTGGTGTGAAAATGGGAAACCACGGAAAACCATCTTCAGGGCTGCCGACAGTGGGGTTCGAACCCACTATCTCCCGAATACTGGATACTGGCCGCACTTAAGCCTCTGCAGCTATCGAACTCGGTGCTATGGAACGTCAATTTTCATGCTTTTTTGTGTCATCCGAAATACAGAGAGGTACACAACAGAGCACCTTCTTCTCAACCTCACAGACACTCGCCGACAGAAACAATATTCACAATAAATTGCACAAAATCAACACAGCATCACAATTACTCCGCACATCACAGTGTTAAAGTCCGCCAAGAACAGAACGGAAACCTGACATCTAGCGGCCAAACCGTGGACACGGTCGGACCGCTTTTTCAGCGACAAATTAGTAGCAGTGTCCCGGCCTTGTATATCTCGAAGGCAAAAACGTCTGTACACAACGGTTGCCGCAAAAATTGCCGGGAATTGCATGTTAGTGCCTCTGACCGTCGTAGGGTGAACTAAAATTACCGGGCGGACGATTTAAATCGTTTTGGGACGTCGGAGGTGCTCATCCTCCCTCCAATCTTAAATATATTCGTTTATATTCTTTAATATCTTTCTTTCTTTCTTTCTTTCTTTCTTTCTTTCTTTCTTTCTTTCTTTCTTTCTTTCTTTCTCTTACCCTTTTCTGAAATACTTCATTCTGAACAATGGTACACCTGGAGGTTGACCTGTGCTTTGTTATTATTATTATTATTATTATTATTATTATTATTATTATTGTTATTATTATTATTGACTATGTGTAATTACCGCTACACCTGAATTTGGTTCGTGTGGAATCTAAAAAAAGGAATGGGAACTATCATTTTACTTTGCGCCATGTACTGTAATGCAACACAGCATAGTTAATTGTTATGCATTTAAAGAAAATGAAAATAACGGTGGATTGTTTCCCCACCATTGGATATTTGGTGGAACTTTGTTGTTATGAACTTGGTATTGGTTGTCTACTGTTTTCGTAGCGTGCTCTGGTGTAAGCCGCTGGAACCGTTGTTGTTATGCACCAGCTTAGCTTCCGGCAAGATGTCCGTAGTGTGGGCTCCTGGTACTTCGGCCTGTAAGGGAGCTGGAGAGATTTCAAACCGCCCTAATGTGTGATTTCGGTCAAGAATTAAATTAATTTTAGCGGTGGGTGGTATTAAAACCTTGACTATGTGGAAGTTTTTTTAAGAAAGTTAAGTATTATGTGACCGGTTCTATTCGCCATCGGAGCATGCTGGATATAAATATACTATCACAGTTATAAGTTTGTAAAGAATTTACCTTGTGAAACAGCCTCATCACCTTCGCAAGTCTACTTTGTATAACATATAAACTATCTCGGCGAGATTGCAGTGCGTCGCTTCGTTCGATTATGCTAGTCGCCTTTCTACTATTCTAAGGGACTTCAATACGCGTTGCATTGCAGTTCATATTACATCCGATATCTTGTTCAACTCCCCCTTATTGACTTCATCAGAAGATATAGTACAAGTTTACGACATACAATTACGACAAGTCCACAAAAGATTGGAGAAAATGAACCAATTTCTTATATGTTGATGCTTTGGCAAGTGCCATTAAGCTGTTCATAACACGTATGTCCTTCAGTATCACCCATTATAGTAACGCCGACAAGGGTGTACAGTCTGAGAATGTCAGTATACCCATCACATCTAATAATCCTGTGCCTACTATAAGAGTGTTACACGAACACTGTTCGTCTGGTAATAATGTTCCCTCTTCCGTTAGCGATTTGTTCAAGGGTCAGAATTGCAATTTCAATATTGACACCATTGAAGAGGTTATCAGTTTCCTTAGATTCTTTGTGGAGCTAACTCGAACGGCCAATGTGTTTGACATTGACAATAAGGGGCTTTTCCGTGCATTGTATCCAAATTGTCTTAGCGTACTTAAACATGAAGTTGCTCGGGCTCTTGATGAATCAGTGTCAACCGATAAATTCCATGATTTTATTTGCGAAATTATATTCCTGCTAAAGCGTTAAGAACCTTGATTCCTAAGTATTGCTTTAGAGTCCAAGCGTCTAATGAGACAATGACAACCTATATTCTTGATTTGTGCTTTTATTGCGAAGTGTTCAAACTGTCTGTTTCGGAGTCTGAGATGGTTGAGGATATCTTAGAAGGTATTTCTCCTCAATATAGGTCGTATTTGTCCGTCATTGACACTCCTAATTCCTTTGCCGATCTTAGTGCTGTGTACGTGAAAGCGGACGGTATGAAATATGCCGACACTTCAGGCGTAGTTGATGCATCTACTCCATCGCTTGTTAAAACCAGTCAGGACCGTCTTCTAACTTCATCCATACCTAACCCTGTCAGGAAGTGTTATGCCTGTGGCGCGCAGGACCACTTGCGCAATAAGTTCCCGTACGTTCGACGTACTACTGTGTCATCTCATACCAACCGTAACCTGGTTGTTATGTTTATGGTTCACTGGAAAATTTTCAAAGGTATTGTCCTTCCCAAAGGGTCAACCATGGTAAACGCCCTGAGGGTGCAGGAAAACATTGACTAGACCTGAAAAACTCTAACCCTGTAGCTCCGAATAAGGGTTCGAGATGTGTTAATTCGGGTTGTAAAACTCTGGAAACCAAATTTCCCCCATACTGCAATCGTATCCCTGCCAGTATATCTACGTGTGCACCCATGGTAGATATTGAAATTAATAACAATTGACACAGGTAGCGTTGTATGTCTGATGGACGCTGAATGGTATGAAAGGATGTCTAGTCCGTGTAAACTTCCTTCTATTAAACCTGGAGTCCTCAATTGTGTTAGTGCTGATGGTAGACAGTTAAAAATGCAGGGATGTGTTTCAATAAAGGTTCAGTTCTTCAATTTCTCTTGGAAAATTAAAAGTTTCGTTGTGCAAGATCTGTTTTGTCCATTTATCATTGGAGCTGACTTTATATCCAAGGTGAGGATGCTCTTGAATTTACAAGACAAGTGCCTTAGTTTCAAATTCTGTCCATCTCTCAGCTTTCCGGTGCGTGTCACATATTCGTGTACTGCTATGGATGTCGATGATTGTGTTGAGGCGGATCTTGATTTAAATCATCTGAATGATAACCAAGCTGACACCATGCGGGGAATTTGTGACCAATTTAAGTATGTATTCACTGATCGTTTAGGTTGTACTAATGTACTCACTTACAAAATTGATGTTTCTGACAATATTCCAGTTCGATGTGCTCCATATCGTTTGGCCCCTCCCAAAATGAAAATTCTAAAGTATATCATTGATGAGATGCTCCGCGATGGCATTATTCGGCCCTCCACTTCTTCGTATGCTTCTCCAATATTCCTAGTACCGAAATCCTCTGGTGGTTTCCGTCCAGTCGTCGATTATAGGCAGTTGAACCGTAAGGTGATACTTCAATATGTACCTCGTCCTGATCTACACTCATGTTTCGCATGGTTTCATGGTGCTAAATATTTAGGGCGTTCGATGTCAATAAAGCCTACCATCAGATCCTTCTCGATGAGGAGAGCAAGCATCTTACTGCCTTCTGTACTGATTGGAACTGGTATGAATTCAATCGTTTGCCGTTCGTCTTCTCCACTGGAGCTTCCGACCTTACCAGACTCCTAGATTCTATTCTGGGGGCATTCAATTTAATTATATACCACTATTTGGATGATGTCATCGTGTACAGTGAAACCTTCGAGGATCAACTCATACACATCAAGGAAGTGTTAGAGCGATTCAGGAAGGCTGAACTAACTGTCGAGCTTTCCAAGGTCAACTTTGCCCTTAGTCAGATTTAATTTTAGGACATGTTGTATCTAAAATGGTGTTTCTATCGATCAGTCTAGAACAAAGGCTATTCAAGACTTCAAGCCTCCGAAAGATGCTAAATGTATAAGCAGATTTATTGACATGGTTGGATTTTTCAGGAAGTTCATCCCTAAATTTGCAGATATTGCTGCATCCCTAAATTTACTTCGAAAGAAGAACCAAAAATTCATCTAGGAGGAACCCCAACAAAACGCTTTTGATCAACTGAAGGTGGCTCTATCTAACGCTCCAATTTTGGCTATTCCTGACTTCTCCAAAACCTTTATCATCCAAACCGATGCTTCTGCTAAAGCTGTCGCCGCCGTCCTATTGGAAGATTCAGATCTTCGTCGAAAAGCTATTGTCCATGTTTCCCGATGCTTGTCACCATTAGAGAGTAAGTATTCCATCTAGGATTTGGAGGGATTAGCAGTCCTATTCACCCTCGATAAGTTCCGCATGTATGTTGAACATGTCCAATTTGAGCTCGAAACGGACAATCTGGCCCCGTAGTTCTGGTAGATTGACTCAATGGGCTATTAGAATCTCTTCTTTCAAATTCACGGTTCGGCACATAAGAGGATCAGAGAACGTTGTCACCGATGGTTTCAGCCACGTGTTTGACGTTCATCAAGATAATCTTTATCTTGCTCCAGGTCTTCTAAATTTTCCTCAACCTTGTGTGGGCATAACTGTCCCAATTAATGATATTCTTACTGATTTTCCGGTACTGTATCAGGACATTAGTAAGACAGGCTAATGACCCTGAAATAAAGAGTATTATGGACCAAATTTCTGTTGGTGCTACTGTTAAGCCTTATTCCATTGTCAATGGTGTTTTATGTTGCAAGTCACGTAGTGACAAGAAGTTCAAAATTGTTGTGCCATCCGATCTCATTCCGGCTATCTTTAAATATTATCATAAATATGTATGTGGAAGACACCTTGGTGTATTTAAAACTCGTCAAAGAATAAGATCCTGTTTCATTTGGAAAGGGATGAATGTTGAAATTCGTGAAATTGTTAAGTCTTGCAAAATTTGTGCCATAAGCAAACCCAATTAGAATACCCGTGTTGGTTTCTTGTCTTCTTCACCTAATATACGTCCTGTAGAGAAGTTATACATAGATTTTGTGGGCCCGTTCCCCAGGTCTCGATTGGGTCACCAGTTCGCCCTTGTGTGCGTAGACGCTTTTACTCGTTTTTGCTGGATCTCGCCTTGCTAACGCTCAGACTTTTATATCTAAGTTAACGTCCAAATTCTCTTATTTTGGTCTTTGTAAGTTCCTTGTTTCTGATAACGCTAGAGCATTTCAGTGTAATACCTTTAAGAAATTCTGCTTCGATCTGTCTGTCTCCCATGTCACGACTACCGCCTACTGCCCTTGTTCTCCCTTGCGGAGAGAGTTAACCGTAATTTACGATAAGCCCTCATTGCTTACCATCATCCCGGTCAATCTAAGTGGGACACCAGTCTTCATTGGTTTTCATGAATCACACATGCAATCTCCTATCTCCTGTTACTATGTTGAGTTACGGACCATATTCTCCATTGTCCAATGCACTGAAACTCGATGAGATTCTTCCTGAAAATATATGCGCTCATGACATGCTCAAAGTATGGGATTGTGCCAAGGCTAGATTAGTTTATCATATGAGAATGTGCGTAAAGAATATGATAAAGGACGTAAGCCATGTGGTATATCCGTGGGTGATCAAGTCTTTGTCAAGACTTATCCTTGTAGTAAGAAGGTTGAAAAGTTGCGGCTAAATTTGGCCACTCGTTTTAACGGTCCTTGCTCCGTCTTACAATTTTTGACACCTGTCTCCTTGCTCGTCAGTGACCCTGTTGCTAGAAGAATAAAGAGGGTTCACCTGAGCAGCGTGAGAACTGTGTAAGTGTAAACTCGTCTGTTTGATGCATATTGTAATGTCTTGTACATACACTGTAGTAAACTTCTTGTAATTATAGTAATGTAAGTCTAGTTAAATTTCTCATGGTATAGTGTCAGCAAAAATTTGGACCTCTGTGTGATATAAGGAATTTTGCGAATTGTTTAATGCTACTGTGGTGAACTGCCATTAATGAGCAGTACCCGTATGGCACACATATCCTGTAACTGATTGAGGTTTCCCAGGTGCTACGTGCCCATTTAACCCATGGTGTGTCTACCCCTTAGTGATGTGTCAGCAACGTGCTCACGTGATTTAATTATGTAACCTTCCACCATCTGTGCTGAAATATGGGCTGTATTACCATTCTGTTATGCTGTATGACTATAGCCATTGCCTGTGCTCGCATCGACTGTGTATAAACAACATCTACTTGGCAGTATGAACATGGTACTGGCCCCACCGTTTTCATCATTTCTGCGCCTTTAAAAATCCTGTCGACGACGCTGACTTTGTGCTGTTGCCATTACATCATAAAGCTAAAGACTGTGATTATTTCCATCTTTATGAGTATTTGCCCTGTGATGCTTCGATTTGGAATCAACGATGTGTCTGAACTGTCATGTTTCGCCACAATTGTGAGCGACTGCAAAAAGATTTCGACAATGTTGTGGGATAGATAGCAGACAATGGTAGGATGGCAAATGGGATGAAAGGCCATGTTGTATGTTTCATCGAGAGGAAAAGTCCTCTCAGTTTCAATTACTGTATTGATGGGGTGAATGTATTTCACGGAACTCCCTGTAAGCACTTATTGGTTAATACAAGGAAAGATCTTCATTGGGGAAATCACATAAACGAGATTGTAATAGAAGGTTACCGAGCAAGACGCTGAGCGTTTTGGGTCACGTAGCTATCAGCTTGCATTCGGGAAATAGTGGGTTCGAACCCCAAAGTCGGCGGCAGGCTGGAAAATGTGCGAAGCGGAATGTTTCGTTACATAACTTCTTGGGGAGGTTCTTCAACAAAACTCTGAAATCATGTGTAGGCCATGGCTTCTCCTGTTTTCAGTCTCTTTATATGACACATGACTTCAGCAGTAGAGACGAATTTGAAATTCATATTCGGGTGGCGTTCATCTGCTTCGAGCAGATTTTTCTCCACTTCGTCATAGATGAACAACAAAATAGGTTTTTGCCTAAAATCCGAGGTCTACTGATGAGAGAAAGGCTGAGGCACTGGCGAACACGTTGGAATCATCTGGTATTTGGTGTTGTGCCCCTCACCTCACACACACCTACTAACACAAACACTTACCTCGTGGACTGGTCGGATCAAGCTAAAAACAGCCCGGAGCTGGACTCGTACTTCATCAATCAACGATAGGAAGCAGAAGGTAATAACTCGCACCTCCAAATAAAAGAATGGGATCAAAAATATGCATTTATTAACACAAGTAGGAATTGAAATAAAAACGTTAAGTGAACAAAAATAAGAGAGGATACAGAAACGAGATTACTTACGTATCACAGACGTAAGGGCTTTAAAGCGCGCAGTTGTGTTTCGCATAATAAGTGCCGTTCGGTAGATATTAACAAAATTGCAAGGAAGCGTTGTGAATTGCAATTACAATTAGAATTAGAACATACCTCTTTCTTCGCGACGTAATTAACTACTTGGAACGAAGCATCTCTTTCACCAAAGCGAGAAGTTGGATCCGTACAACGATAGCAATCATTTACTTTCTTAATCAATCAATCACTACTGATCTGCATTTAGGGCAGTCGCCCAGGTGGCAGATTCCCTATCTGTTGTTTTCCTAGCCTTCTCTTAAATGATCGCAAAGAAATTGGAAGATTATAAATCACACAAACGAGCATTCGGTAATACCAGACACGAGTTTAAATCGTATCTTACTTTAAAAGACCCGGTTCACAACAATCACCTCGAAGGATCCGCATCCCCAGACAATAAACAAAAGAACACCGGGAAGATGGCCCGGCAAGAAGGAAAAGGACAATATATGAAAGACGAGCACACTGACCCGGTGTGTAGCATCTGGTAAGGGTCCCAGCTCAGGGTTACGAGTGAAGCCCTCAACGGAATCTACAGCAGAGAAGATGGACTTCTGAATGGTGGAGATTACGGAAGAGGCAGCCCAGTACTCAGGGAAAAATATGAGAACGCTTAGCATCAGCAGCGTCTGTTTCCCATGTCAGGGGCGGCTGCAAGGGCGTCTGTTCCCCATGTAAGGGGTGGCCTAAATAATTGCTGGCAATAGCTCTAAAATGCCTTTGGGAGTGGCGACCCCATTTTAATCAACGCTCCTGAATAAGATTCGGAGTGGCCAACCCTGAACGCGTTTAGTCTTCAGCCCTAGTAAATTTCTTTACTAGTTCGCATACGATGATAAACAACGACGCAGATGTCACTACCCCAGGGAGTATCCAATCTCCCGTCACCAATGGTGGCGCATTCAGGCCTTCGGATTCTGGAGAGCCTGACCTCATCGTGCGGGGAAAGTCGGAGTTCCACAATATCACTAACCTATTGACACCCAAAACTGTCACACACTTTGGAACCATCAATATTCAAACACTATGCAAGACCGGAAAACTGAAGCAATTGATGGACATCCTGCATAAGCGCAAAATTGTAATAACAGCAGTCCAAGAAACCCGATTTACTGATGATATGGCTTTTGAGTCAGAAGGTTATAGAGTAATTAAGGGGAAACCAACGTCTAAGAACACACTTGGCTCCAGGGTTTTTGGTACAGCCTTTTCAGTACGACGTGATATAATGGATTCTGTTATCGGATTTACATCAGCTAGCGAACGCATCTCCGTGTTATCTCTAAGATGTGGCAACAAGGGGTACTCTATTGTAAATTCACACGCTCCAGTTAATGATGACAATGAGAAAAACCCTGAAAAAGTCCAAAGTTTCTGGCAGATGCTAGAGGACGAGATCGGTAAGATTCCCGGTCACCATGTCAAAATCCTCGTAGGTGACTTCAACGCTCAACTGGGAAAAGAACGACGGTACCAAGATATACTGGGGGCTTACACAGCACATAGACGAACAAACACCAACGGAAAACGCTTAATTGAACTGTGTAGATTATATCAGTTGAAGATCATGTCCACAATTATCCCCAGAAAGGCAAAATACCAGACCACCTGGCAGTCACCGAACGCAGCTATAGGATCATTTCAAATCGATCATGTTGCAATCAGTGTAAAATGCAGGAAAGAGATCATGAATGTCAGTGTTCGTAAAGGTTGGAATGAAGATTCTGACCATTTGTTCACACAAATAAAGACCAGATTACTGCCCAAACGAAAGATACCTTCTACCACGATTCCACCAAGGATTGATCCCCAATTCATGTCGGAGAATAAAGAACGTTTTGCAACTGACATCTTGCAAAGAGATATGAAAGAATGGAACCAACTGAAGTCCACCATATGCGAAACGACTAATAACCTCGGACAACCTCGAAGGAAGAGACGACATAGATGGTGGAATACTGAATGCGATCTTGCAGTTGATGAGCGCGCCGCAGCCTGGACGAAGTGGTACTCGACTAAACGAAAGGAAGACTGGGAAAATTTCAGAATGATGTTGAAACTGTCGAGTAAGACCATCAAACGTGTGAAAAGATCATACGATCGGTAAAGACTGGAGAAGTTAGATGAAGAATTCAGAATGTACAACACCAGAAACTTTTATCGGGTCTTCAAAGCCGGTTATAAACCACACTGTCTTCAACTTTAAGAATATAGACGGGGAGTTGGTCACCTGTAACCGCCGGAACGTGGAACTTTTGGCAAACTACTTTGAGCAGTTGCTCATTTGCGAAGAGCCCACGGAAAGATTACCTGTTGAAGATCGTCCAGAGATACACCTCCCATCTAACCCATCAACAATGCAGCAAGTTGATAATGCCATCGGACGTCTTAAGAACTGCAAGGCACCCGGGGAAGATGGCATCATTGCGGAAGCTCTAAAATCAGGTGGAAATAAGATCACAGAGGCCATACACCAGATCTTGATCGACTGCTGAGAGACTGGCAGGATCCCTGATGACTGGAAATCAGCTATCATACATCCTTTACATAAAAAAGGTGACCACAGTGATGTTAACAACTACCGAGCGATTTCTCTGCTGTCAGTAGCATACAAAGTGCTATCAAGGATTTTACTGGACAATGTGGAAAGCCAATATGATCGAACGATTGGTGAATATCAAGGAGGATTTCGGCGGGGACGGTCCTGTACCGACAAGATCTTCAACCTAGAAAACATTCTCCATCTAAAACAAGTAAGGAGTATGAAGATCGCTGTGGTTTTCGTCGACTTTAAAAGGGCTTATGATTCCATCGACCGCCAGACACTCTTCTCCATACTGCAAGAACGAGGTGTCGATTACAAAACACGCACCCTCATCCAACAGACTCTTACAGATACAACATCTAAGGTTAAGTTCAGGGGAGATCTATCTCGGAGTTTCAACATAAAAACTGGAGTACGACAGGTTGATGGCCTCTCACCCATTCTGTTTAATTTAGTGCTTGATAAAGTCATCAAGAACTGGGAATGTACACTGAGGAATCTAATAATAATAATAATAATAATAATAATAATAATAATAATAATAATAATAATAATAATAATAATAATAATAATAATAATAATAATGTTATTTGCTTTACGTCCCACTAACTACTTTTCTAACGTCTTCGGAGAAGCCGAGGTGCCGGAATTGAGTCCCACAGGAGTTCTTTTACGGGCCAGTAAATATACCGACACGAGGCTGTCGTATTTGAGCACCTTCAAATACTATCGGACTGAGCCAGGATCGAACCTGCCAAGTTGGGGTTAGAAGGCCAGCGCCTTAACCGTCTGAGCCACTCAGCCCGGCCGAGGAATCTAGAAATCAAACCAGTTGCCATTGGAGCCGGGACCCGAAAGATTGGGATCAGGTGCCTAGCTTTCACAGATGACATTGCAATCCTAACCAACAACTCTAAGGATGCTGTCATTGCTGTCGAAGCCCTGCACGAGACAGCGGTGAAGGCAGGATTACACATATCGTATGACAAAACTTTGAGACTCAGCATCCCGGACCCCCCTCCCACCCCCTCCCCCCCTTGACGACCATACATGGAACGATTGGGAGAGTAAATCGCTTCCGATATCTTGGTGAATGGATCCACCCCAATGGTAGAGACGCTACATCCATCTTAGAAAGATGTAAGAAACTCAATGCAGCGTACCAACTATCCCACAACCATTATAATAAGAGGTGCATTTCGAAAAATGCTAAGATCTGTCATTACAAAACGGTTGTCAGATCACAGTTTTTGTACGCCTCAGAGACCCTCCTTATGAACAAAAAAAGGCACTATGGATGATCTAGTGAAAGCCGAAAGACGTATCCTCAGGAAAATTAATGGACCGAGATTGCTCCCAGATGGAACCTACAGACTTAAATCGAACTCTGAGCTGTATCGACAGTTAGAATCAGCCAATACCAGCATGCGACGTAGGAGGCTTAAGTTCTAAGGACACCTACAACGAATGGACAGCAACAGGCTTACCAAGAAGATCTTCTCTTTGGTTAAAAGGTACAAGACTGGAAGCTTGTGGCTTACTGAAGTACAGAAGGACTTTGATTCGGCTAGGATTTCAGACATTAATATAGAAAATCGTTCCAAATTTTGTGCTATGGTACAGTCTTGGACACCACCACCTAGAGTCCCTAGAAGTCGGAAGCCCCTTTCACAGGGCTCAAGAGATATTGAGAACGAAGAAGAGCATCGAGGAAGAACTAGTCATCAGCGCTCCTTAGTGGGCTTAAATCAATAATAATAATAATAATAATAATAATAATAATAATAATAATAATAATAATAATAATATCGTATGGCATTTACAAGCATAATCTGTAAAAATATACAATTAACATACAAATTAAAAACAAATTAAAATATAGAGGTAATTAAGCTAGAATGTCCAGCTTCGACAACCAGTCCACTGCACTTTGTGTCAATTCATGCAGAGTCCGTAAACCGTCCTTAAATGCTGACAGTGGACAGCTCTCAACAACATGAATCAATGTCTGCTTCTCAGCACCACACTCACACGCAGCACTTTCACAATATCCCCACTTTTTCATCATATATCGGCACCTGCCGTGGCCTGTTCTGAAACGGTTAAGTTTTGACCACTCATGTCGAGGAAGATCGAAACCTGGCACTTTCTTCGTTGGGTCTTTAATCAGAAAGGCGTTGGTGGGTGGACATTGTTCCCATCGCTGTCTCCATTCTGCTGTTACACTGAATTTTTCATAGGAGTGTAGATCAGTCCAGAGTGGATTCCTGGATTTTAACCTCATCACAGGTGGATCTCGTAAGGCATTGAACAAAAGTGAGTTCCTGTGTGCAAAGGTCTTCTTGAGCAACTGTACTTTTGCTGCTTTTCTCCTCAGATCTGGTGGAGCAATGTTTGCTAAAACAGGCAGCCGCTGAGTAGGAGTGGACCTCATTGTACCAGTAACAACTCTCCTGGTTTCATTGAGCTGTACGTCAATCTTGCTCGAATGTACGCTGTTTTCCCACACAGGAGTGCAGTACTCACCAGCCGAGTATACTAGAGAAAGTGAATCAGTGCGAAGAGTGTTTGCATCTGCACCCCAGTTGCTGTCCGCTAGTTTATGCAGTAGATTTACTCTTGTACTCAGCTTCTTTGACAGATTCGAGCAATGCTGTTTGAACGACAAGGACCGATCCAGTGTGACACCCAGATATTTTGGGAAGAAGTTGTGGGAGACTTCTGTTCCGTTAAAATGCACATGTAGCTTCCGATTAGCTTCCATGCTATGCAAGTGGAATGCTGTTACTTCCGTTTTACTAGGATTTAGTTGGAGTCTCCATTTATGAAAATAGTCGCATATGATAGCTAGGTCCTCTGTAAGTGCATCCTCACAGTGTGCCAAATCCGTACTCTGAGTAATTAAAGCTAGATCATCTGCAAACTGTATCTTCTTTGAAGTTGTTCTTGGCAGGTCATGGATGTAAAGATTGAATAGAATGGGAGATAAAACTGACCCTTGGGGTAAACCATTATTTAGAGATCTCCACCTGCTTCTTTCACCATTCAGAAATACAGCAAGTCGACGGTTGGATAACATGTTGTTTAGTAAGCATGCTAGCTTCTGACAAGGGATGACTTGAACAAACTTGAGCAACAGTCCCTCTCTCCAGACCGTGTCATAGGCTGATGTAAGGTCGACAAAAGCTGCAGCAGTCTTCAGTCTTTTCTGGAATCCTGCTTCAATCTCTGTTGTCAGTGTTAACACCTGATCACAACAACTACGATTCTTTCTGAAACCCCCTTGCTCAACTGGGATGACTCTTTTTATTGCTTCTTGGATACGGTTAAGTATCATTCTTTCAAGCATCTTGTAGATTACGCTAAGGAGTGAAATTGGTCGATAATGTGAAGCATCAGTTCCTTCCTTTCCTGGTTTCAAGACTGCAATTACTTTGGCATGTTTTAACAACTTAGGTAATTTACCAGTTCGTAGAATTTCATTGAAGAAGTTAACTAGCCATTGTTTTGTACCAGGGCCTATGGCCTTCAGAAACTCAGGATAGATTTCATCCAGACCAGCAGCTTTATTTATCTTTATCTTGCATAGAACCTTGTCCAGTTCTTCAGTACTGAAGTCACAGGAATACTCCGGATTGGATATCAACTGTGATCTTCTCGTTCTTAGTTGCTTCTTGACACTCCTTGCATGTACCTTGTCCATCTTCGCTCTAGAGATTTGTGTCAGTCTGGAGGCAATGGTGTTTGGGTTCATTAGCAAAGATGAGAGGTGCCATAGTTACGAGATCGTTAAATGTATCCAGCAATGAAGAAAAGGTAAAATGGAGAGCAAATCTTTAAAATAAACAATCAAACTGGCGTGTAAGCCGAGAATATAAGCAAATAAAAAGAAAAATAAGGGTGGTGTTAAATAGACACCTGTGAGATACGGAAAATTAACATATATTCAAACAAATAAATCCACGCCAACTCACTCACGCACGGTGTAGAGACCAAAATGTGTGCAGGACAAAATGAATATTACTATCAAGACACGATACGAGAAAACTGGTACATTATGATAAATAAGATCACGGGCCCACGAGCTTCATTAAAACTTAGCAGGTCGTAACCCAAGGATCGCCGCATAGTAGATAGGCTCATCCAGTTACGATCATGACCTTTATCCAGTATCCACGCTAGATGACATATTTATAAGGCCTCTCTTTGGGCGAACATGGATTACACAACATTAGCGTTAACGCAACATGAACACCAACACAAGCTCAGCTAGTCATAACCACGAAGAAAACATAGCATAGGGCCACAGTTCAGAACAACAGGCAAACACACATAATTCACACAGAGCTATTTTCCTTTTCCACATACTGAATAATTTGTACGAAGAACAAACGCACACAAGATAAGCAAATAAAACCTACAGCAAATTAAAATAAAAAAAAAACTGTAGAACAGGGCAAGGGCGCCCATACCCGGGGGCAAGGTGGGGCCGCGGCCCCCCTCTAGCTTTCAGGGAAAGGCAAAAATCTAGTGTAGTCACGTTTTTCCTTTCAAGAAAATGATTTAAAATTCAGTATTACGTAAAAGCGGTAGTACCGTCCCCCACCAACAGGCAGGGGATACCGTGGGTTATTCTAACGCAAAATACAAATCGCCATTTATCTTCGAAAATATTCAAATTACAGCATACTCCGAGGTCTGGGCCCCCCTCTAGAAACTGTCATATGGGCGCTTATGGTACAGGGTGTCAGTACACGAGATCCGCATAACTACGGCAAATAAAAAAAATCAAAATAAATACCTTGCATCGCGAAGAACGAACGAACGAACGAACGAACGAACGAACGAACGAACGATTGAAGTTAACCAACAGATTCTATATAATCAAAATCATTGACTCTGAGCAGAGAGTCGCGTAGGGTGGACGATACATCCATTTGATAAACCATACAAAATCTAGTGCAATAATTTTGTAGCTTAGCGTTTCCACCTTCGCATCAAGACATTGTTGTCTCTCGCAGTGAGCGGAAGGCAAAGAGTGTCACAAGAGAGAAATGTTTCGTTAAGCTACTCGTCCACGATGCAACTAAAATGGCACGCAACTTCGATTTGGAAAGAAAAGTTGAGTGGTTTCGTGAAAACAGTCATGCAATTCGAAAAGTTGCACGCGCCACTCGAATTCTGCGCAACTTCCAAGTTGCGTGCAAAGTCAAAAGTGGCAGCGTGTACACAGCAGAAGAGAGGAAGTTGCGCCATCTGAAAGTGGCGTAAAAAGTTTAGATCATTTTTGTGGCGCAACTTTCTCACGTGGCAGTCTGCTGTGACATTATACTGATGTTTGAGAGGTTCACACTCGGGAATAAATTAACGTAAGTACGTACCTGTATATCCTTTATTGTAAATGAAATATAACATGCCTCAAAATAGATACCCATCTTAGTAATAATTGCATAATTTACGTAACTTCATTTACAGGTTACAATGTCTCAGAACACGTAATGAACGAGGGAGGTGACGAGAAAGCTGATATAGGCCTATTTAGTTGAAGCACAAGAATGTTTATGGAAGGTTGAGGCAACGGACTACAGAAATAAACAAAAACGGCAGAGAGCGTTCATCACGCTGTAAATAGCATCACAAACTTCAGATATTGCACGTGAAATAGAGCATGTCGGTATCAATGATTGATAACTGTCACCTGTAACAAAACAAAATGTAGGAAATTACAATAAGCTAAAAGAAATGATTCCTTATGTGTACTGTATACAATCCATATTTTAAAAAAATCGGCTTACCTGTTGCTAAATATCTCAATGTCAACACAAGGCGATCCATTGGTGATATTCATTTTCTCATTAGCGTGTCTTTCTTTTGTATCAACCGCGCTGCTCTTCTCAGCAGATATTCAAAATCAGCCGCTGACTTTCGCAGGATATTTTTGCAGAAGACTTGGTCTCCCATGTACAATTCCTGTAGCAAGTAATTAACAACACCACAATGTTCACGACCTAAAATCCGTTCCGTCTCGCTCTTTCTCGTCTTTATTTTCGTCGTCATAATAAAATCAGTGATAAGCAAGCCGCCGATAACACCTCACCAGAAGACATGCTTGCTACTATAAACACATCCGCTAGAACAGCTGACTAGGAAAGTTGCATGCGAGAAAACTTGCGCCACTTAAATAGCGTGGTGTAAACACTCGGTGCAACATTTCCTTGGGCGCGCAAGTTTTCGTGTTGCGCAACAAGAAAAAAGGCAAACTTGCGTGCTGTGTGTAAACAGTGCCTGCCATTTTTCTTGCGCAACACAAAAGTGGCATGCAAGTTTTGTTGCATCGTGGACGAGTACCTTTAGATATTGATGGCATGAGACGCCATCTGTCAAAGAGAAGGTAAAGATACGTCATGTTTGGGAATATTACAAATTGATACGTTCGAGAGATTACCGCGAGAGCGACGTCAAAATTGGTTATTTATTTAATTATTTAGCGTATGGCTAGAGATACAGCGTCTATTGTTATAAGAATGGTGCAACACAAGGACAAACTTGGTGTGGCACAGTGTGCTGTTAGTTCAAGACGAATAATTGGGCCTATTCTTTTCGAGATGACAGTAAATGCAGAGAGGTACCAAGAAGACACTTTGACACCGTTCTTCCACCAGTTTACGGAAAGAAAAGACGTGTGGGTTGTTTAATCAAAATTCAGGCCCTGCTCATACAGCAGAAGATTACCTTCTTACAATCTCGATAGTGTTTGAACATAGAATGATCAGTGTTGGTCTATTTCCCTCTCGTTCTCCAGATCTAACAGTGTGTGATTTCTACTTGTGGGGTAAACTGGAGGAAAAAGTGTATCGAACAAATCCTCACACATTGGAGGAACTGAAAGAAAACATTATGAATGAAATCAGAAACATTACAGTGGCAGAACTCCCCCGCGTCAGCCAGAATGTGCAATGTCTGTATAACCCAGGAAGGACGACATTTCCAGCATCAATATAAGGTAAGATTTCATATAAGATTGTATACACGTTTAAAAGAAGGGCGACCGGGTGAGTTGGCCATGCGATTAGGGGCGCGCGGCTGCGAGCTTGCATCCGGGGGATAATTGGTTCGAATCCCACTGTCGGCAGCCCTAAAGATGGTTTTCCGTGGTTTCCCATTTTCACCCCAGGCAAATGTTGGGGCTGGACCTTAATTAAGGCCACGGCCACTTTCTTCCAACTCCTAGGCCTTTCCTATCCTATCGTCGCTATAAGACCTATTTGTGTCGGTGTGACGTAAAGCCACTAGCAAAAAAGAAGATGGCGGCCGCAAGCGACGTAAGTTCGGCTGAGGAAGCTGCCGTAGCGCAGAGTACAAACACCATGCGTTGGGTTTGAGTTTATATGAGAGACTCTGTGTATCCTCGGCTGAGCGAATGCTGGGATTGCCTGTGATAGCCTCGTTCAGGGTACTGCGATAACGGTTCCAGTCGGTTGCCTGGTTGTACTTCCCCTTAAAACAATAATCGCCACCACCAATCAATAGTGCGGTGGTGCAGCGGGGTAGTATGAGGCTCGTGCTGAGGGGCAGGCATCTAGATTGAGTAGGATGGGTTTTTGGTTCGAATCGGAGAAGTCTTGTGTAAGAGACGGGAATAAGTTTTAGGTAGTCGGGAAGTACATTGGGGTTGTAGGAGTAGTAAGTAGATTTAGGTTTATCTGCGGAGTGAACTAATACGTTGTTTTTACCGCAGTACCTGGCGAGGATACAACCTCGTTGATGTTTGTGCAGTTTAAATCTCCCTCGAAGATTTCTCTTGGTTTGATTCGTAATGTTATGTGGAAATCATCCATATTAAGCTCAGCGTGAGGCGGTAAATAGTACGGTGCAACAGCTAGAGGTCCTCTACTCCTAGCCCACCCCCAGTGACGGCTCGTGACCAAATTTTCAGGAGGTTCACAACAAAATTTGTGTTTACGTCTCAAATATACCAAAGTAGAATGCAAATATGAACAAAATCGCTTACTTAAATCATTTCAATAAAAGTTCCTTGTACGGTTTCTTTTCTACTCATATAGTAGAACTCTTATAACCGAGGATACATTTTTCCGAGGCTAATTTGTGAGTGTACAAGAAGATTAACCTCTTCAGTGGCACGCCCGAGAAATTCTCGTTTAGCTGCAGCGCTCATTTCGTAATCGCCCAATAATTTCTCGGGTACTCTAATCTCTTTAGAAAATGTTTTCCAGTATTCTCAACAGATGGTGGGAGGATTTCCAGCTGTATTCACGAAGCGTCCGGCCTAAAATATGCCTTATCTTCTATACTTTACATATACAACCTCTGGTCAGCTGACGAGGTAAACAGAAATGGCGAGCGCGAAACGGAAGAGAAGTTTGTCTGCAGACAAAATAAGGAACTACATCACGGATGAATCTCTAAGTGGCATTAGTATTTCTGATATTAGCGATAATGATTCTGTTGATTCTTCAGATGATGACCTTAGTAATTCTAGTGAAAGTGAAGAAGATATTACGTCAGAAGCTAAGGTGATGGTAGATGTTGAATATACATTCGTGTGGAAAAAGTGTAAGCCTGGGGATAGTGTGCGACCTAATATTATTCCATTTACGGGAAATCCTGGTGTGAGGATTGGATTATTACCAGAGGTGAGTGCGATTGACTCTTTTGAACTGATTCTAACAGATGAAGTTGTAAATTTGACAGTGACCGAAAAAATTCGTTGGCGCTATGCTAAAAGTGCATTGAAATACTTGTAAATAAATCTCCGCATGCAAGGACACAGTTTTGGAAGAAACAAACTCTTACAAATTTAGCAATTTATTGGGTTAGTGTTGCTGATGGGAATAATACAAAAGCCTGAAATAAAAATGTATTGCTCACAGGACTGTATACTCAAAATACCAATATTTTATGGAACTATATCACTGGCCTGCTGTAAAAAGGGTAAAGAAAGTGTAAAGTAAGATTTTATTAACCTTGAATAATATATGAATGTGTTCGCTTAATAATTGTTACTCATTCCTTGCTTCCTAAAATTAAACAATTTTCTCCGAAAAACCTCCCTTTTCTGGCACAGGAGGTCTGCCAAAACCCGCCACCGAAGGGGTTAAAATTACTACTGCCGCTCTTAGTCGCTCAGGCTTTGGCTGAGGTTGAGGCTCTGGCTTTCAGATCTCGTGATTACGAACACTTGTTCACAATTACCTACAGGGGAAAACTTCCGGCGATGTAATGCAATAGTAACTTCTGAGAGCTGTGGCCGACAGTAATAGGGGAGGTGGCGGACCTTTGTGGTCAACTGTAATACTGTCTCTGGTTTGAGGGTGGTTGTAGACGGAAAGGCACATTCCTTACCGTGCTCCTTGTCTATGGAGATAACTGTGCATACACCATGACGTCATCTCCATGAGCATGCGTATAGACTTAAGGCTCGTAGCAAAATATCCAGTGTGCTCCCTGGCATTGTCAGCTGAAACGAACAGCTGTCAGTGTAACGGAACTTCGATATCAGTCGAAAGCTTTCGATCGATTGACGAAATCAGGTCGAGAAAAGGAAACAATTTTGAATTACCCGTATCCGTGAATGCGTGAATATGCGTTAGAACTAGGTGTTCACGTGCTCATGTGCTCTTGAGAGCCCACCGCCACCGCCCGCCCCTAACAGTATTTTTACTTAAATAGAATAATTAAAAAACAACAGCTGAATGCGACCATATGCTGTGGTCCTATTGGCCGACCAAGTTTCGTATTGTCTCCGATAGAGCTCGCATTGTGTGCAGTACAGGGTACAGTGATTCCATATGTAGGGCTGGCATATTCGTTAAAAGTATACTAAGGCCCACGAGAGTTGAAGTCGGACGTTTGGCGCCACCGGCGAGAAAAAGTTGACTAACGCTGCTCGAAAATGGTCTGTTACTATGGCAACGATAACAGCGATGCCACATTTATGGAAGCTATTGCCACGTGGGTTGGCTTGCTCTCAGTAGTTTTTGTGGTATTATTCGGAGTGGTACTGTATTAGTTGTGTTAATTGTTGCTACTTTATGTATTTACGTGTTTGTTTACCGAATATTATTTCCGTTGTTAGTTTATTTTTTGTAAGTTAATCAGCGGCTAGTTGTAAAGTTCTATTCTGTATTTAACATGTGCATTTGTTGAGGTTATTGTCAGGAAGTGATGACTTTGTTAGTGATTATCAAATCTAATATAGATCGGCAATGACGTGTCCTGTTTTAAATGCTGGAATTATTAGCACGAGCTTAGGGACGGGTCAAAGTTTATTGAATTTCATTAGGTCGACATGTTTTATTAAACACTCAGCCTGTATGAAAGGGTGACATGCTGCAGATGGAGATAACTATGACAACGCAGCGTATTTCATAGTTACTGCTTTCGCCACTCAATGTCAGACTCGAACTCTCCTGGGCCCAACTATAAGAAAACCACCAATTTGAAAAATTGTCATGGCTTGTGCTGGATGTGTGTGTTCGATCCGTGACAACATAACGTTGAGTACTAATGAGGTGGAATTCACCGACTTTTCAATAAGTCAACGGGATTAATTAAGCAAGTTATGAGTTGTTCCCTGTGGAGTTTCTGTTCACACAAACACAATGGAGAGGAAGTTAGGGAATCTCCACCCGTATTAGGACGAAAGATGGAACTTTCCCCTGGGTATTTACAAGAACATTTATAAAAATACTCCCACCCCACCCCGGACCCACCATTCTTCTCGCAGCGAGCACACTGTATCCGACGGGTTAAGGCAAGTCATTGTGCATTAATTCAAGTGTTGAGCACTATCTTACACAGAATGCGCTGCTGTCGCATTTAATAGTGTTTATGTCTTTTTTATTACGGGATAATAGATCCCAGCTCAATGGTTTTGTCACTAGCCGGACCTAAACAATCCAGTCCAATTTGTCTTGTCACTAATAATCCAGACGTTGGCAAGCCTACTGAGTGTTATGTGACGTCGTTTGAGCCGCGCCATGTTGGATCTCTAACCTAACTTTCACCCGCAGAGTACGGAGGGTTAAATAAATAAATAAATAAATAAATAAATAAATAAATAAATAAATAAATAAATAAATAAATAAATAAATAAATAAATAAATAAATAAATAAATAAATAAATAAATAAATAAATGCCCCCATTCCATACGAACACTACCGAGCGGAGTGACCGCACGTGTTAACTCGCTACGGCTATGAAGCCAAGCTCTGCATTCAGGAGACGCGTGGGTTCGTTGGTTCCATGCAAATGCTGGGTCACTTCCTGTTCATAGGCTACAGCTGATTTCTTCCACCTCCTTACCTTATCTCATTCACCCTCATTCATTTCTTCTTCATTAGCTCCCAACTGAGGTTGGCGTCAGGAAGGGCATCCGGCCGGTAAAACATGCCATATAAATTGATCTCATCCCCGAATCCGTATCAAGAAATGGTTCTAAGGTGTAGACATATTCTATATGAACACTGCGAAGAAGTTTGGAATTGCATCCAGACTTTTTGGCATGCAGATTAGTCGGTTTTCCCTCGGACTCAGCGAGGGATCCCACCTCTACCGTCTCAAGGGCAGTGTCCTGGAGCTTCAGACTCTGGGTCGGAGGATACAACTGGTGAGGGTGACCAGTACCACGCCCAGGCGGCCTCACCCGCTATGCTGAACAGAGGCCTTGTGGGGGGATGGGAAGTTTGGAAGGAAGAGGGAAGGAATCGGCCGTGGCCTTACGTTAGGTACCATCCCGGCATTTGCCTGGAGGAGAAGTGGGAAACCACGGAAAACCACTTGGAGGATGACTGAGGTGGGAATCGAACCCACCTCTACTCAGTTGACCTCCCGAGGCTGAGTGGACCCCGTTCTAGCACTCGTACCACTTTTCAAATTTCGTGGCGGGAATCGAACTCGGGCCTCCGGGGGTGGCAGCTAATCACGCCAACCACTATACCACAGAGGCGGACTCAGCGTGTTTCTACTGACAAAAAATCAGGTGTGAACTTCGTGTTATATACAGAACGATGGTGGAATCGGATTGGTGGCGTAAATTTTTCTTTTCGATAAAATGAGGTGTGTTAGTTCTGGGCGCGCGATTCAAATTGACGAAATCGCCGTATTTGCTGTGCGAGACAGCAAGCCGCTGCTTTGCTTCAGGGAAGGGAGGGGAAGTGTGGTGCATGATAGACGGAGACAGAGATAATGCTCTACGTCAACGCAGAAGTTTCTTCGTTCGATTCGCGCAGAATTGCCCTTGTCTCTTACAGGCAGTATTCATAGCTTCATTATAAAGCAGCCGTAATTGCAATCACAGTACAATAACACACTGTAATTAAGACAGACTTTTCAGTCAAGGAATATACCCGACAGTTTTCTCCTCTCGTCTGTTGGTCGCAGTAACGTTCTTTATTATTTAACATGTGCGAAGATGCGTCGCTGCCGCACACGATAGTCCATTCCCTTACTTACAATATGGTAAAAGGAGTGAAATACTGAAGGAAAGAAAAATACGCCCAGTTGCTTGATTGCAATAAATGTTCAATATTCTTCCTTTCACTTCGATCTGCACGTAACAAGGAAAGCCCATATGAGTTAAATCAGCTGACCGCGGAGGCCATTCATCTGGCCCACCACGGCCTACCTGTCTCGCTGGATAATGATAATTTAAGTTTTGCGTGAAGTGGTGGTGGTGGTGATTATTGTTTTAAGAGGAAGTACAACTAGGCAACCATCCTCTATTTAACGCTAATCAGAGGGAAAATAATAATGGAAGGGATCCGACACTTCGAAAAATGAAGATATCGGCCAGAGGAGGACAAGGGCCACGAAGGGCGTGAAAATGAAAGACTCCCTAGCCCTCGCAAAACTAATAGCGTTGGGGTCGGAAAAGAACAAGAGTTGACCAAGGGAGGTCGGATATGACAGATGAAAGTGCCTGGCACAAGTAAGTAGAAGCAATGTCAGGACTCAGGTAAGGACCCCGTGGTCGCCAACCCACGCCCCAAAGTTCAGAGCCCCTGGGGCCCCTTTTAGTCGCCTCTTACGACAGGCAGGGGATACCGTGGGTGTTATTCTACCGCCCCCACCCACAGGGGGATGGAAGTTTAGCGTGACACGACGAGTGAAATGCGGTGGAGTACCATCTTGACGTAGCCACATTCGCTGCTGAATACCCAGAGGAACACCTCCCAACAATTCAGGCAATGGTTCTTCCAAGAAACGGTAGCATTCCTCACCGTTCAGGCGAGGAGGAAGGCCATGCGGCCCAAGTAAAGAGTCGCCAACAATGCCGGCCTAAATATTGACACTAAACCGATGTCGAAATGTGCGGACTACTGTCATATGAGGGTTTTCTTCCACCCTCCCTTCACGCAGTCACTTGCTAAAGGATACGAAAGTTGAATGATAAGGTCGGCGGAGTAAGGGCACCGGACGCCAGAAATCCGTGCGGCTTCTCTCCCGTTGCCATTTGCTGCTCCATAGGTTAGGTGCATATTAGCCATTTCTTCGTACGTGTATCGAAACGGAGCTATTCTCACCAATTTCTGCCGCAAACTTAGTAGTCAATGTATACAGAACAATCTGTACACTGCCTACTGTGGCTCGTAAGCGTCTGCGCGAAACGAACGAGAAACTTGTGCATTCGCACCGAGCATTGTCTTTGTCTATGCCTATCATACATTCCACTTCCTCTCCCTTCCTTCCTTTCCCTGAAGCACAGCAGCGGGCAGCGGCTTGCTGCCTATAGTAATATTGAAAGATGCGATCTGACAGTTCTTGGAGCCGTTTACTGCCTGCTTGGGTGGGCAGAAGGGAGTAGCGGGTATGGTTGCCATAGACACGTAGACGGGCCCGCTGTGGTTGCCGTGGAGATAAGCCTGCTGGTCAGGTAGTGTTCCTTGGAGTTGCCAAACCTCTCACTTCTGAGTTACGTACAACAGAACACAGCGGTCTGAACGAACGAACAAGTGAGCCGCAAGCTACGGGAAGGAGAAAGGAATGCAGGAATGTGCCAACAACCTGCAATGGTACGTGCAACAGTGGCGGCTCGTGCTGAATAATGTTGGTGGTTCTGCTGTGTGACGCCCAGCCCATTGCAGTAAGTGTAATAGACAACTCTAAATTCGTATTGTATACAGGAAGTGTCAGCTGAGCTCGTGTGAATACGTCCTCCAATCCCGCGAAACGGTTTTCTCCATGTCCTATCCGTGTGAAGTTCTCGAAAATGTACCGAATATAAATATAAATAACTGACTTGTACAAAAAACAACAATTAAAATTTACAAAAAATAAAGCCCCCTTCCGCTTATCGAAGAAAAAGTTGACTTATCGACACATTCATATTTACAAAGGTTCCGAGACCCGCATACATCTTTGGCAGCCGGCTTTCTTAATGGAGGGGGAACATCATCTGATGGTACTAGCGTTTCTGTTTTCATTTTCATGACTACCTAACTCGGAAGAATTCACTACCATTACGGAGAAACATAGTCATGATTACTTGTAAGCCTCGCTCATTCGCTTCGTACGAGAGAGAATGTTTTCGGTCGTTGGATAGAATTTTGCTGAAGTCCTGGTCATTTACACAAAAGATAGAAAGATATGCATACCCCACTCATAAGATACGTTGTTTGAAGACTTAACATGGACAGTAAATTGATTTTGTGTTACTTAATCACAACCATCCTCTTTTATCACGCATTTATCCTGTATTTAAACATTTTGGGCTTTCTTTCTAGTGAACAGAAGCATCACAACTCTACTGTAGTATGTGAGAATGTTGACATGTAAGAATTTTAAACCATATCAATATCCACACAGTTTTCAAAGTTCAAAAGTTCTCTATTTACACTGGTGAGTACAATGGAGGGAGCTTTTCCCAAACAGCTGAGATTTCAACAGGCTCACACGCTGCAGCGATTCTCTTACGGATGGTGGCGCTATCGAGTGTATTATTTACTAACTCTATGGTCACGGGAATAGGCCAGACGTACTGCAAGGCGTGCAGTTCATGCAGAACCTTATGGGCGACTCTTAAGCCACCTAACGGAAGAAAGCTGTAGTTAAGTGTGCTCTCCTAATATTCTGTCGTTCACAGTTCTAAACAGGGTTGCCAGATCACCAGCAGCTATGTGGGTATCGATCTTTGGCTCGATATACACACTCAATATGAAGGATGGGATCGCTAATCGCTAGCCTATATATTACATTACTGTATATCTTTCATTGTGGTGGTTCTGCAGCTCTGCAGATCGTGTTATGGAGCCGCGCCTGACGTGCAATGCTCCTCCCTCAAGCCCTATCTGTCAAAACGCTTCTCTTAATAATACGACGAGTTCGTCAATTTGAATCGCACGTCGGGAAGTAACAAAATAACCTCATTTTCTCGAAAAGAAAAAAAAAAAAAAGTTCTCCACCAATCCGATTACACCATTGTTCTTTATATAACACGAGGAGCATCCCTGACATTTTTGTCAGTATAATTATGATACATACTGTATATATAATAATTTAGGCCTACCGTGCTGAAGCTGAGGGGCTGCCTGGCCGAGGCGGTAAAGGCGTGCTCGGTTCACCCGTAAGGACGTGGGTTCGATTCCCCGTCAGGAAGTTGTAAAAAATTTAAGAAACGAGATTTCCAGTTCTGGAGGTGCACATGGCCCTGAGGTTCACTCAGCCTACACCAAAAATGAGTAACAGGTTAATTTCTAGGGGCAAAGGCGGCCGGGTGTAGAATTAACCACTCTGATGTCCCCGTGAAAATTGGCAATCTTACGAATATTTTAACAAGTGGAAAGCAAAAATTTTATTGTCTGCTTGAAGCCGCAACACATCACTTGGGAAGTCGTGGCGAGCCGAGAACGAGTTTTTTTCTGTCGTTCAGAGGGGTGCGATACGTCATCGGCGAGACTGTGCCAAGGTTATAGCAAACCACGTGACTGCCTTCGCACGCGCGACCCAGCTTGTTTCTGGAATAGTCTGCGCAAATTAAAGGAGATCATCAGCCAATTACCGTTCTCGCTGAAGAACACACCTCCCTGGGCTAATTAGATAAAAGGCCTTGTTTCGAGTGAATCGCTCTCTTAATGCTCTTTATGCTCTTCTTAATGCTTGTTCGCTGCGTGAGACATCACATTACCGGACCACGTGGAAGGAAAATTTTCAAGTCAAGTCGACGTCCGTTCTACCAGAATTTAGTCTGATGATTAGTGAATTCTGTGGAATAAAAACACCTAGGAGCCAAGTTAAGTGTGACAGTGTAGACGAGCTGTTTATATTCTGCGTGTGCTTGTGCAAAAATACTTAATTTTGTCATCTTAGTTACAGCTTGTGACCAGCAATCAACGGAAGACGTCTCGGAATTGAACACCTCAAGATGAAGAATTCCGCAATTACCAACATCATTTCATCGAGGGACATCCATCGCAGAGCCTCCATGGAGCTGTAAAAATGTAAGGCGTCTCTGGTAATGGGAAGGAGACTGGCCGGAGTATGCTGAAATAACTGACTGTCGACGGGAATCGAACTCTACAAAAACTTGAGTACCTTTTTAATTTAATTTATCTGTCCTATCTTTTGTACAACTAGAGGTCTTTTTTCTTAAGTCGTAGACCTATCAGTTTGCTGTAGTTAGAAATATTTCATTTTCCTACTTCTTAAGGTGTCGTGGTAGACTAGGTACGTGTGAATGAAATTTTGGAATCTATTAGAGTAGACATGTAGGTTGTCTTTGAATGACTTCCCATGCTTAAGGAGCTTAAGTTTAATAATCACTGACCACACGATAAATCTACTTTATTTGTAATATTGAAAGTTACCGGACGGAAAATTTGCGTGTACATTTTGAGTGAATAGGGTCGAACCTAGTGTCTTTTAAAATCACTTGTTGTTTTTATGATGAAGTCATCTAATTTTACGACATTCCAGGAGAATCAGTAGATGTAATAATCACTTAAATAATAATAATATTGACTAAAGATCGGGTAAAACAGATGTAAACGCTCGTGGGCCATAAAACTACTGTAGAGTTCCTAAATGTGAGATGGAATGTGCTCTGTTCATGAAGGGTCTGGAATATGGCCTATCCTGAGGGATATTTGTTGCATAATTGAGTAAATGATGAATTAGTGGTGATATTGATTTATTCTTGTGTATTTGGAGCGCAAGATAGATTATAATTAGTGGAGCACGTGTTTGCGAGTGTATTTCACAGGTAGGAAGTAAAAATAATGCGAGTAAGGCTCACGCTTGCGGTAAATTCAACCTGTAGCCCACATGATGGTAGTGCTTATGGATTTTACTAGAATCTTCCATTATAATCTCATGAATTAGATGAACTTGCGCTGATATATGTGAAACGTGTTTCTACCAAGTGATACCCATGACTTCGATCACTAGCCACCATTAATGTAAGAGAATTTCTGTACACGGATTATTTCTGCGAGACATTACGCGTCCCGACCATCGATAAAAATCATAAATAAAATTGCCAAATCAGGATTCGATGTAAATAGTGTACATAAAAACGTGTTTCCCTAGTATGAATGTGTGTGTGTAAATGTGTATATTTCTCTTGTGCCATGTTGATTTCATTTAATTTTGATCTGGTCGCGCACTCGCTGTGACGCGGATCACATTCATCGTTGTGTGTTGCCTCAAGAAATAATTTCATGCCCTTAAGGGAAAGTTTAATTAAATTAAGTCAAGGAAGACTAGGAAGGAATTTAATTTTTTTTATTAGCGAGATTTAAAAGGAAAGATCATCTCGTTACTTTGTGAAGGCACTCGATTTGTAAACAGAATTTATTTAACTAGCTCACACGTTGGTAATGTAAATTTCTAAAAATCTGAAATACTTTAAGATTAATTTGAATAGAAATGAAATGCAAAGATCAAAGGTAGAAAATTTGTCAGCCGCATGATTGCTTTGAAACATTGTGAAAGTAAGTCATTAATAATTAATTAAAAATCATTACTCTGAAATGCTAATGATGAACATTAGGTAAATGATGCGGTGGAGAATTAATAAGAACACGATCGTGTGACAATGAAACAGGTTAACTGAATGATAAAATAATAATAATAATAATCAAGATAATAATTAATTAATTTTGAGAATTTGGAAACAGTTTTTCTTTGCTACTGAAGTTCATGTTGGTGTCATTGATCAATATTAAATACTGTAAATGACTAATTCAGTTGTGTATATCGCAAAAACCACGTGTTGAGACGACTTTAAATTGGTGAAACTTTGAACACATGTTAATTTATTTAGTTCTTTCAGTCAAATGTTTGGTTTAAAAAGGCAAGTGGCCTAATTACTTCTTTGGTTTCATTTACAGCACAGTAGAGCTGGAGATATGAACACGTGTCACTCTAAATCGAGGAAGAAATCCGATATTATGAAAGCTCTGTTATGTTAAAAGAAAAATATCATCAAGAATATTTTGTTATTTGTCTGCTTATGTGAATAAATGTCAGAGTGTTGTTTTAATATTTCTTTTTATCCTGCTTGGTCATCAATCCTTAACAACCCTTAAATGCCTCTAGAAAGTGATAGCCAACGATCGAACGGTCCACCTTGGGATTCCTCGCTCGATGGCTGGGCTTAGCTCGGGAAAAATGGGGGCACTACCCCACCAAGTGCCGAGGTTACGGGTAGTGGGAGCCTTTACCTTCCACCCCTCCAAGGGCCTTCATGGCCTGTACGGAGATGACTTTGCTTTTGACTTTGTGCTGAAGCTGTACGCTCACCTGCGCTGCTATAGCTTACCGATGATTCTAGCAATTAATTGCAGGCAATCTGTTTGCCCTACGTCCCCTGCATACTGCGGTAACCTCTTGCTGCCTCGCCCTAAATATAGTTTACAATCATACGGAAGAAATAAACGTACTAATGGCAAAAGTACTACTGAAACAGACTGTGTGGTTTCCAAGATTACCTTCCACAAACAAACAGACAAACAAACAAAAAGAAAGAATAAGAAAGAAAGAAACAGTCATAAACTTCCCATTTTTGAAATATTAGTACAGAAAAGAGGTTCGTTTTCTCTTACATTCTGCGACTTCTTTATTTATTTCTCAACTTCCAATACGTAGGTACAGTGGATATAATTTTAAGGTCACTAATACTTCTTTGGAAGAGCACTGTTCGTAATCACGTGAACCTCATTTCACTACACATTCATAATTCTCACTGGCTCCCTCTGGGTACACACAAGACTTCACTGGCTGAAGAGATGTCCAAGAAACCAATTCTTTAATGGCATTAGTTGTTGTCTGATGAAGTCTTAACAACTCTATAAACCGAATTCTGGTTAAATATCAAAAGTACCCGAGAGCAGCTATATGGCAGGCATGTTAGCTAAGCTAACAGTTGTTGTTGTTGTTGTTGTTGTCGTCATTGTAATATCACGTCTTGTGCTCGAGGGTTGTCGGCTGCTGAGAGCTGGTGGCCGCTGGTGTCACGTTGGTGTAAAACAAGTCCCGCCACACGTGCCTGGCATCTTGTGGTAGCGTCCTGAAACAACACATCAATACTGGTAAGTCCATCACATCATTCTAAAATACAGTAGAATAGTTGTACAGGGTTTTTAATTTGAAGCTGTGAAAAATAGACGCGATGGTAGTCGAATGGTGACCTCACTACGTACGGTCGCGGTAGCGGAGCTGCAGCCTCAGGCCGGCGATATAATGTTAATATGTGAACCTAAGAAATAATGATATGTTGTAGACTTCCGCAAGAAAGTTGAACAATGTTACAATCTCTCTATAGTGCGTCTTTACCTCAAAAGAAAGTATGGAGTTAGATGTAGTAATTTGCCTTTCACTCGCACTAATATGTTCTGCAATTAGCTTTGTCCTTTTGTATCCCCATGACGAATGGCGTTGCCTATTTCCAGATAGACCGAACCGATACATTTAATAATCGCGTGGTCTTCTAGAGAATGTTCTATCCTTTCAGATGATGTAAAATGTAGTCATCAATACAAGGCCTTTTTTCACAATTACTTTATTTTGACGTGAATTTATAGTGGACATAAAGAAAGATACATTTTGTAATGAACTCTTGTCAAATTTCGACTGCAAATTTCAGTATAATAATTTCGTGTGGGTATTTCTAGCAGAGTGCAGCCCTTGTAAGGCAGACCCTCCGATGAGGGTGGGCGGCATCTGCCATGTGTAGGTAACTGCGTGTTATTGTGGTGGAGGATAGTGTTATGTGTGGTGTGTGAATTGCAGGGATGTTGGGGACAGCACAAAGACCCAGCCCCCGGGTCACGGCAATTAACCAGTGAAGGTTAAAATCCCCGATCCGGCCGGGAATCGAACCCGGGACCCTCTGAACCAAAGGCCAGTACGCTGACCACTCAGCCAACGAGTCGGAGGTTTTTAGTAAAATAACATAGTGTATATACCAGGCGGCTCGCGAGCGCCGTACTTTCTACTTATAATTGTCCCGCATGCAATAGTGATGCATGGGATGCCTAGTCACTTGTTTTCGAAGGAGCACTACAACGTGCTGTATTTTGGATGTTGTGAAACAAATAGCAGACATTTTACTGCACGCGTTCCATAACAGCGTGCATTTGTAAATACGCCAAAGGTGCAGAAAAGAAAATTTAATAACTGATTAATTATACACGTGTAGACATTCCACTCTATAAAAGACTTGTTTGTATGAAACAAAAGCTAATACTGTTCGGCGAAGTACTTGTAGAAGACAGGCGTCTGTTTATAGCTTCGGCTGCATTATCCACAGATTAAAATGATGTCTATGTGTTCGTCGTTGCTGAATACACTAGCCACTGCCGATATGCAGACAGCAAGTGTAGTGATGCTATAAACTGGTACATACACCAGACTATACTGCTAATAATAAGAGTTGGTGTCTGACAGGTAATGTTGGAGGGGGGAGCACTGCACGTGCCATTTCACGATGTTGCCACATTCCAGCATTCCTTTCTACATACTCTTACCCCTCGCTTCCGGCTCACTTGTTCCCTCCTTCATTCTGACCGCTGTGATCTGTTGTAGACTACCTGGCCAGGCGGTGTCGTCCCATTTGCGATCACTTGTATACAAACAATCAGGTTCTTATCAGTGACATTGACAGGTTTGGCAACTCCCAGAAAGACGAGTTGCCCTGAAGTTATATCTCCATGGCAACCGCAGTCGCCCCACCCTCGTTTCCATGGCAACCACACAGCCACTCCCTTTATCCCGCCTCGGCAGGCAGTAAATGGACCTCCCTCTAAGAAATGTCAGACGCCAACTCTTATTATTAGCAGTATAGTACTATGCGGTCGTGAACGAGGTTTACTAATCCAAGAGGTTGAATTCGTCGGGTAGAGCTGAGGAACATGCTGTGAGCGACCGTCCGGTTGTTATCTCTTCATATTCTGACGTAACCTGTCCGCTGGCAGTAGTGTCCCCGTGAAAATCAGTTACTAGACATCCCATTCGTCATTCGTACATGCGGGACATTTATAAGTAGAAAGTACGGCGCTCGCGAGCTGCCTGATATATATGTTGTTACGAATAAAACATCGTCTGTTTTATCCTCTTTTTTATTTCAGGATGACCCAAAAATGCATACACACATATACTGCAAAATTCCATTCTACCATGAATGACTACACTTACTAATTGACAAGTCTCTGTTCTCTTCACACAGCAGGGTGTCCCAGCTCGTTGGTATTACCTGGGAGATGGTAATCCTGATAGACGGGCCTTTCACTTTCGCTCACAATTCAGTCACACCGTATAACAGCTGCGAGCAGACCGCTAGGTCTGAACACAGAGCTATTGGCGACACAACACATGATGCCTGTTTTTTGGTTCGACTCCAGAGCCAGTCCTCTAATGCACACAGTCAAACACAGTGAACAACTAAACAACAAAAGCTCAACAGTGTTAAACAGCAGGACAGTACTCCCCACAACAATGACCATTAACACTGTTTCAATTACATTTACGATAGCTGCTCTCCAATCACTGACTCTACGACGGTCCACACACACACACACACACACACACACACACACACACACACACACACACACACACACACACACACACACACACACACACACACACACACACACACACACACACACACACACACACACACACACACACACACACACTCTCTCTCTCTCTCTCTCTCTCCTCTCTCTCTCTCTCTCTCTCTCTCTCTCAGTACTCTAAGGCAGTACACACAGTATTCCGTTCCGTATGCGAAGATACTCTGCACTACTGCAGCCGTCAGAGTCCAGATACTCACTCGACACTCCGACGCGACACAACAACTCCTCGTTCAGACTCCGGTGGGACACTAACGACAGCCAACGCCACTGTCGGCCTCCGCCCAGCCACCGAACTCCACACACCTACTTTTTGTTTTGTTTGTATTTACGCTAGTACGTGGTTTCATTGTAGAGGGCTATAGGAATTAGTCTTCTAATATAACCCTTGATTTTTTCAGTCTGTCGAATAAAAATAGAAATTTAGGAAACAATATCACTTATCTGGGAAAGAAAACATTATATTAACAATAGAATGACACGTTTCGTTCCACAAGAACATCTTCAGATTCTATCAAGTCACTTCTATATCATGTGTCTCTCTTTCTCTCTATGTACTCTTCACAGTGTGTGGTGGCATGTCATGTGCGGTTGCAGAGTTTTTGCTATGCTCTTCTATCCTGCGTTAGATGTGTCGCTTGATGTAGAGACTTCCCAAACAACTCCTTCACCTGGCTCACCTTACTGGAGCTCTTCCTCGGGTCCTTGTTCGTTGTAGTTTGCCTTCGCATATCTCTAGTTCTCCTTGATATGTGGCCAAGGTATCCCAAGTAGGCCTGTCTAATCTTCTTCATGAGCCCGTCCCTGATCTTGAACTCTTCTAGGACAGAAGCTCGGTCCACGATACTCTTAGAACTCAGTGGTACAGCCACATTTCCATCGCTTCAATCTTCTTCCTGTCAGCTTCTTCCTGAATCGTCCAGGTTTCAGCTGCACATGTGGCGATGGGGAATTTACCAGCCTGAGTTTGGTGTTATTAGTAATGGCTCTGTATTTTATGATCTTCGTCATCTTCGCCGCCACATCGCGTGCCATTGCAAGGCGCCTCCAGATCTCATCCGAGGAGCCCCAATTGTTCGTTATTAGGGCACAGAGATATCATATCTATATGTGTAACATTGTTTATGTTGTGTGAACTTGTCACTAAAAACGTAAACTCGTGTCCTCGTCCCGAGGTGGTCCAGCTCTTTTTAGGTACACCCCTAATAGAGGTGAGCTGCATGTACCATTTTAACCACATGCCAGCTCTCCTGCGGTTCTTAAATTTCTGGCAGTACCGGGGATCGAACCCAGGCCCCCAAGGACGGCAGTTAATAGCAGTAACTCTTACGCTACGGAGGCAGACAACTTGTCACTGATTTTCGAACAACTGCAGAAAACCATTTGAAGGTTCAAATTCTGTGTCCAGCACAGTTAGTGGTTGAAGAGAACGCCACTGCATTAGCGCGGCATCAGTCCCTTGGACAACTAGGCATGGGGAAGGTCGCCCTGTCTCGGGGGTGATTGCTCTCCTTCGTGTGATCATGTGGCCGGGAGACCGGAAGCGTTTCGAGGAGGCGAACAAGCAGCATGGCTACCTGAAAAGAGCTATCGAATGTGTTCTGCGTACACGATCAGGAAATATCTAAACAATCCTGTTCGCAATGCGTTATACGGATGTATAAGGGACAGTCAAATGAAAACCGAACACCCATCATAACACACATTCTGCGCGAAAGGTGGCAATACTGTTGTTACGTACCGGTACTACCATTGCTGTGGTAGAAGAACTGCATAGTGACAACTCACAGATGCACGCAGTTGTTGGTGCGCGGAGTGGTCTAGTGTGTTCGTCCAGCTGTAGAAATGGAGGCAAGCAAAGAAGACTAGAGAAGTGTGGTTCGTTTTCAGGTGGCTGAGGTTGCTGGAGTACGTTACACTCATCGTCGCATGTCTGCTGTGTATGGCGAACACTGCGTGTGCATGACCAGTTTGCACGAGTGACATAGGAGATTCCGAGAAGGGCGCACATCACTGCCGCCGTATTTCCAATCTGGCGAAGGCTACGCTTCAGCGATTTGGTTGGGAAACACTTCAACATCCTCCGTACAGTCCGGATCTTTCACCTTGTGATTTTCACATTTTTGGCGACCTGAAGAAAGACATTCGTGGACGTCGGTTTCATTCGGACGAGGAAGTGTAAGAGCTGGTGCGGTTGTGGATCCGTCAGCGACTTAGACTCTTTCTACAAAACTGGAATTGATCTTCTCGTCTACCGGTGGGATAAATGTATTGACGCTTTTGGTAGTTACTTTTCAATAAAAACATCCCATGGTCACGTTGTAGTGGGTGATCGGTTTCCATTTGGCTGCCCCTTATATCATTATTTACATGTGAGTAAATAAATCAGTATACGTGCAGTTAAATAATTTTGGTCCTACTATGTGTATGAACCGACATGTGGTTTCTGGCATCATGTGCTCTCAGGGACCAGTCCGAGTGGGGTCGGAACAAGCACCTTACTAAATGCGGAATTGTTTTCTGAACTTATCTTATAATCTTAATATCAAATAAGCGTCTTGACAGCTAGCGCAGCAGGGAGAGCCTACTGCACTGTTGTTAGGCGGTTGTGCCAAATTCCTACATTCTTTTCTCCTTCTCGCCCTTGTGTTCGCTCAGACAGCTGTATTCTCTTGTAGCGTGCCACAAGATCTAACCGAGAAGTGAAAGGTTTGGCAACTCCAAGCAACTCCGGCGGGCAACAGGCACGTCTCCATGGCGACCAAGGTGGATCCGCCCATGTTTCCATGAAAATCATACCCCTACGCCCTTCTGTTCAGCCAGGCAGACAGTAACGGACCCTCCCTGCGCTAGCTGTCAAAACGTTTCTTTCAATATTAGGACTACAGTGCAGACCGCTACTGTACATTCCCTCCTCTCAGCAGCTATGCTTGGACTTCGACACTACGACTGCCCCAGGTCATTGGTTTCGCCAACTGCAACTGCCATAACCCGGTTTTGTTGCAATAGGAATGAGGGTTTATTGACTCTGTTTTTTATGATATTGAAAATTGCTTAGAAGAAAAATATAGTGGAATGTCTTAGTAATGAATTAATATAGTAATTGTGTATAGGTGTATGTTTAATAATATTAATAATAATAATGTGACTTCCTGAGTAGTAGGTCCCTGCCTAAATTCAGAAAATTTAATATGTGGTTGTATGATAGTATAACATAACCTATATTCCAGATGTACTTTACGTCATAGTAACCTTGCGTGGGATTAATTATAAAGCTAAGGTTTAGTTAATTCATTAATTAATTAATTCAAAATATCGTTAAAGCATAACATTTCGTATTCCTTTCAAATTTTCTAAATAGGATATCAATGTCCTGCACTATGTAGCGTGAAGATTGCCCTTACGTTATTCACAGGTGCAACCTCTTCCTGGACATAAATTACAAGCAACAGTGTTTTGTACAGTCAAGACTGTCAATGGCTTCTTACACTACGTACAAACGAACTAGAAACCCTCCTATGTGAGTTTTCCAAAAATGTTGAAGAATGAAAAGTTTCATCTAGAACCATTTTGTTGTCCACAGACGCTGCTATGCCTCAAAGAACTGAAATTCATTCCGTTGTAGAGGGAAGCATCATAGGTGTTGATTACCAAAAAGACCCCTTCTAGCTCACATCTGTTTATTTTAGACCGCCTTTGCTGGCGAGATCTAGTGTTTGCATTGTACAGTACTATGTCTTCTAGGCTAGAAGAAATGCATTACTTTCATTTACATGTAAAAGTCTTATCCTTGGATTTGACAATATGAAAATGACTGGGTGTGAGCGACGGTAGTAATGCCATTCCTTATGCGGCCATTTCCTGTGTTGAACGGTGCGAAAATGTCACTTGAAGGTCGGTTGGTGCGTGTATATTCCATAACATAACAACATCATATTGTCTGAAGGTGTCAGAGGTCGTAGCGCGTAGCTAGAGGTGGATTGCGCGTGGCGGCCATCTTGCGCAGTAGCCCCTGGCTCAGCTCCCAGGAGTTAGTCCCATAAGAGCCCATGTATAGCCGCCATCTTGCGCATTAGTCCCTGCCCCAGAATCCCCTTTTTATCCCTACGGCCTCCTTCTAGCTCAGTGAACTAGCCTTCAGGCTAGTTGTTCCATATACAGTAATAGGCCTACATATATAAACCATGTTCATTTCAATGTTTTATCAACATAATCATACTCAGCTCAAATTTCCTGTTATTTACTGTCTGCAACACTTCGTTGTGAACATTAAATAAATGACAATTGTTGAAAGTTCCTGACAGTAGAGTTACAAAAGAAACATTATTAATTCTGACGTAGATTGATATAAAAATAATTTCGTGTGGCTATTCCTAGCCTGGTACAGCCCTTGTAGGGCAGACCCTCCAACAAGGGTGGACGGCATCTGCCATGTGTGGGAACTGCGTGTTAATGTAGTGGAGGATGGCGTTGCATGTGGTGTGTGGGCTTCAGGAATGTTAGGGACAGTACAAACACCCAGTCCCCGAGCCAGGGGAAATAACCATTTAAATTTAAATCTCATACCCAGCCGGCCAGGAATCGATCCGGGACCCTCTGAACCGAGGGCGACTACACTGAACATTCAACGAAGGAGCCGGATTATTTAACCTGTGAAGTTAATAACAAACTTTCCCTATGTAACTGAAAATGGTGACATTACATGTAACATGAATACCGACAAAAAAAATTAGTTTATTAAAAGTGTTGACTCAATTAATATACCTGTAACGCTTTTCAGTCTGTCCAAGACACTAATTAGAACACATATAATATACCTGTAAAACATTATTAAACAAACAATGACATATTTCGTTCCTGAAAAAAACATCGTCAGATTTTAACAAATCGCACACTTAAAATGTTCATTATAAATTGATGAAAATGGTTTAAAAATTTGCTACTCTTCACGGAAAATTAATAGCAGTGAACTTTAAAATACAAATACGGATTTTAACACTAGAGTGAGGTAAATGCGAAGACGGGTGATGGAAGGAGCAGAACTCACCTGAGCACGTTGACCCAAAAGAGCAGGTTACGGGGTACTGTGATGCTCTCCACGTCATGTCGGACAGCCTCCACTATCTCCAGTGCAGCGACCTCTGGACTGAGCTCAGGAATCCTATAACAGAGGTATCAGTAAAATTTGGGAAAGTTGTAAGTTAAACCATCACTATCTCTGGCGCAGCGACCTCTGGACTGAGTTCAGGAATCCTATAACAGAGGTATCAGTAAAATTTGGGAAAGTTGTAAGGTAAGCCATCGCTATCTCAAGAGCAGCGACCTCTGGACTGAGCTCAGTAACAAGCGGTGAAGATGTAAGCTAAACCTTCACTATCTCAAGAGCAGCGAACTCTGGACTGAATTCAGTAACAAGCGGTGAAGATGTAACCTAAACCTTCACTATCTGAAGAGCAGCAAACTAGGGACTGAGCTCAGTAACAAGCGGTGAAGATGTAAGCTAAACCTTCACTATCTCAAGAGCAGCGAACTCTGGACTGAATTCAGTAACAAGCGGTGAAGATGTAAGCTAAACCTTCACTATCTCAAGAGCAGCAAACTATGGACTGAGCTCAGGAATCCTGTAATAGAAACATCAGTAAAATGTGGGGAAGATGTAAGTTAAACCTTCACTATCTCAAGATCAGCGAACTATGGACTGAGCTCAGGAATCCTTTAATAGAAACATCATTAAAATGTGGGGAAGATGTACGGTAAGTTAAACCTTCACTATCTCAAGATCAGCGAACTATGGACTGAGCTCAGGAATCCTGTAACAGAAACATCAGTAAATGTCAAGTGGGGAACATAATTATAAGTTAAACATCACAATATTCTGAACAAACACTACGTACTACGTTCGGACAAAAATTACATCCCTCGTACCCATACCGGATCATTATGGGCTATATTCTAATGTAAGGGTGTGCTAACCGAGGTTTCAGATCGACAAGTGGATAAAATATTATTGCAATTTTTAAACGCTGTCATGTTAAAAATAAGTTTGTTTTATTGGTATCTCTATTAGTTTTCGTATTATAGGCTTATGCATTTGATACCGTAAGGTGTTTTAAATCCCTAGGTTCATCTATCACCAAGTTTTGCTTTATCCCTTATTTTGCAATGTTTTTTGGAAGCAGGCCCTGTCAGTTCGGTTAACAGGACATTTTCAACATGAGTTCTTTCGAAGTCGTGCATCGGTCTGAACTAAGATGATAATACTAGGGTAAAATGTTTACACTTAAAAACATGAAATTTAATAATTATAATAAGAATACACTGAAATCAATCAATCAATCAATCAATCAATCAATCAATCAATCAATCAATCAATCAATCAATCAATCAATCAATCAATCAATCAATCAATCAATCAATCAATCAATCAATCAATCAATCAATCAATCAATCAATCAATCAATCAATCAATCAATCAATCAATCAATCAATCAATCAATCAATCAATCAATCAATCAATCAATCAATCAATCAATGATCTGCATTCAGGACTTTCGACCAGCTGGCAGATTCCCTATCAGTTGTTTATCTAGCTTTTTCTTAAATGTTTTCAAGGAACTTGGAAATTCATCGAACATATCCCTTAATAATTCATTCCAGTCCCTTATTCCTCGTCCTCTAAGTGAATATTTGCCCCAACTTGTCCTCTTGAATTCTTCCAACTTCATCTTCGTATTGTTATGATCTTTCCTACTCTTAAAAGTTACGCTCAAGCGTGTTCTCTACTGATGTCATTCCACGTCATATCTTCACTGACAGCTCGAAACATACCACGTAGTCGTGCAGCTCGTCTCCTTACTCCCAAGTCCTACCAGCCCATTTTCGTAACGCTACTCTTTTGTCGGAAATCACCGAGAAAGAAATGTGCTGCTTTGCTTTGGATTTTTCCCAGTTCTCGTATCAAGTACTCCTGGTGTGGGTCACATACTCTAATGGGCAGTTTCAAGATGTAACTTTAGAATCAGGTTACGAACTGCCCCATAAGTCTACTGCACATGGTAAAACCTTGAAGCAAATCAATTGTATGGCTCTAGAGACATTAACTGTTTTGTCCAACAATGTCAGAGGTTTGCAATATAGGTTCGCGCTTCTTTAATGAATAAGAGGGAGGGGTATAAAAATTGTAATGCTGTAACATTAAGTAACTTTACGAAAAGACCACGTGCAAACATGTAGCTGCCTTTTCCACTGCAAAGCTCTAGAATCGAAGTTGAAATTGTACGTGCAGATACAGTAACGTGGCGATGGACATCATTGTCTCACTGGCGAACTGCAGTATCTGGACCTTAGCCCACAGTTTGGGCTGCTCGCCACTTCGCTGCTAGCTTACCCACAATAAGGGCTGTACAATCCAACCTGTAGTGCTTGGCATCACTTCCCTATTGCTTAAACCGGGCTGAGTGGCTCTGACGGTTAAGGCAGTGGCCTTCTGACTCCAACTTGGCAGGTTCGATCCTTGCTCAGTCCAGTGGTATTTGAAGGTGCTCAAATACGTCAGCATCGTGTCGGTAGATTTACTGGCACGTAAAACAACTCCTGCGGGACTAAATTCCGGCACGTCGGCGTCTCCGAAAACCGTAAAAGAGTAGTTAGTGGGACGTAAAACAAATAACATTATGAGTATAGATCTTAGGGCACCATTTTAAGTTCCTTGTTATTTTCTCCTCGAAACCTTTGATGCGTTATGTTTCATTTTTCTGTTTTCTTCTAACGAAGAAAGGCAAGGTTCTATTTGAAACGCGTTGGGAGTGTTTATATAGTTCATTGCACGGCACAAACCCAAAATATACATAATGAATTGTTACATGGTCCGTGAAAGTCTAAGTGATAATATTACCTGGAACTTATCTTAATGTAGTTCAGCATTTTCTCCAGGACTTCATTAAGATAAATTCCAGATTTCAAGCTCATAAGTAGTTAGAAAGAAATAAACATAAATACAGAGAGGTCCAGAAAATTGTAGACACTCTTCGATAGTCAATATTAATGGAACAAAATGACATACCGTTAACTTACAATTCTTGCATACGGCGAAGGTTATTTTATGTGTTCAGAGCGACCCCCATTAGCAGTTAAACAACGTCGATGTACTGAACTGCTGACCAAACTATGGCTGTCAGTGTTGCCGGTGTGATAGCCGCACAGAACGCCTCGATGGTTTCTCGTAGGTCGTTCAAACCCCATAGTTAGAAGTCAAGAGGTGTGAGGTCTGGAGACCGTGGTGGGTACTCAGCAGCTCCTCTTCGACCTATCCATCGTCCAGGTAGATTTTCATCCAAGTAGGCTCTGAGTAGTGAGTCGGAACGCCATTTTATTGTAGGTAAAATCTTTCATTTCCAAACACCTCTCGGATGTCTGGTAAAATAGATGTTTGAAGCACATGAAGATACACATCACCAGTTACGGTACCTTCAAAGAAGAATGGGCCGATCAAACCGCACGATGACAGACCACACCACACTACACATTAACACCGGGTGGATTAACATGTTTGTCCACGTGAACGTGAGGATTTTCAGGAGCCCAGTACACGCAGTTGTGGCGGTTTACAGTACCGTTCAGTTTGAATTGCGCCTCGTCAGACCAGATAACCATCGCTGCAAACCGTTCATCCTCGCGAAACACGTCTTCAAACCAGTCGCATTACTCCATCCTTCATTCCGGGTCGACCTTGTTCGTAGCGTGCAGCAATCTTGGAATGTACAATTTACACCTTGCAGCCTTCAGAATTCGTCGTATGGCTTGACCCCCCCACCCTTTCACATGAACCCTGGTTCACAGATTTTTGAGGTAATCTAGTAAAATTTTGCAACACAGCAGCGTTGGAAGTTGGACTTGTTGATGTTTTTGGTCGGCCAGAACTTTCCTTATGCACATCCTGAACAGTACCGCCGGTTTCAAATTTATCCCGAATACGATAAATTGTTGTACGGGCTGATGGCTGAGTTCCGTACACATTACGTCATTGCCTTTCCACCTCCATCATGTTTTCGTACTTCCAGTACCACTTTAATACGGCCTGACATATCTGTGGAAGTGAGTCGGAACGCCATTTTGTTGTAGGTAAAATATTTCATTTCCAAACACCTCTCGGATGGCAGGTAAAATAGATTTTTGAAGCACATGAAGATACATATCACCAGTTACGGTACCTTTAATGAAGAATGGACCGATCAAACCACGCGCTGCACTGTCATTGATGGAAAACGCGCGCCATGATTGTTGTGCTATTCACGTGACCTTCTGCATCTGTTGAGAAAACAATCGACTACGCTACCCCGCAAGAATTGCAACGATATGTCATTTTGGTCCAAAGATATTAACTATCAAAGAGTGTCTACATTTTTCTGGACCTCTCTGTATTTGAGTGCGAGTTGATAGAATCCAATGCTGTTCTTTTAAGAGTTCCGTATACATTATCTTGAATACATTCCAGATAAGTTTCAGAAGTGAGTTGTTTAAATATGGGAAACAGGGCGTCCTGTATGCTGTTACAAGGGGGCAGTACTTCAGACCTTGAAAACCGAGGAAATGGATGTGCGGTTTGAGTCACGTAGCAATCAGCTTACATTCGGGAGATAGTAGGTTTGAACCCTGTCGGCAGTCCTGAAGATGGTATTCCATACCACGCAAATGCTGGGACTGTACCTTAATTAAGGCCACGGTCACTTCATTCCCACTCCTAGCCCTTTCCAACCCGATTGTCGCCATAAGACCTATCTATGTCGTTGCGAGGTAAAGCAGGTTGCAGATTGTAAAAAGAAAAGACCTTCAAATACAGGAAATCCCGTATAATCGGGACACCTGGCATCCGTACCAGGAGCAGATGTAAAGAGTGTTTTAAGGCTACGTCCGCATCAGAGGTGTTTTTCTTAGCGCCTAGATTGTGGATAGACGCTAGGATGATTAATCGAAACGAACGAACTCCTAAGAATGAATGGAAGTGGCCGTACCGAGCGCTTGGCTTGGCTTGGCTTCTTAGCTCCCTGGGTAATCGCTAAGCGTCTATCCTAGCGAACGAACTGGGCTGCTTTTCCAAGCTTCTATCCAAGTAGAAACGTGGACTTGTTTTTGTACTTGACGTGCCTTTTACGTAGCTTTTTTTCGCTTTTAACTGGACTTGCGCACATTTAAAAAAGAATTAAAATTAAAATATGTAATAAAAAGAGAAAGATACCTTGGTCATTTACTTACCTCATAGTGACGACGAGTCGTTCTTTGGGTGATATGCACTTCCCATAGTGTAAGGTTTCTTGAATATAAGTAAGCAGAATTATCCCATCACTACTTCTTATTGAGAATTTTAGTTTGAAGTACGAACTATTCTACTTGCATTCTTCTTCTTCTTGGGTATACGAAGTAAATGACCCTCGGTCTTTGAATGGGTCGTTTAATCTTCACTACAAACAGTTACGAAATCATCCGGACATATTTTATGAATATTTACGAATGACTACAGAAACGTTCGATATTCTGCTTATTCGATTATTCGATTGTATTTTCCAATCGATTATTTTTCGATTATTCATTCGGAACTGCATTCGAATGAATGAGGCAATCGAATAGTGAATTTTTCCGTTCGATTATTTTTCGATTATTTTTTGTTTATCCATCCGAAACTCCATGAGAATCAATGATGCAATCGATGTAGTGAATTTTTCTATTCGATTATTTTTTCGATTATTCATTCGAAACTCCATTAGAATCAATGATGCAATCGAATAGTGAATTTTTCAAATCGATTATTTTTTCGGTTATTCATTCGGAACTGCATTCGAATGAATGAGACAATCGAATAGTGAATTTTCCCATTCGATTATTTTTTCGATTATTCATCCGAAACTCTATTAGAATCAATGATGCAATCGAATAGTGAATTTTTCCATTCGATTATTTTTCGATTATTCATTCGAAACTCCAATAGAATCAATGGCGCAATCGAATAGTGAATTTTTCCTTTCGATTATTTTTTCGATTATTAATTCGAAACTCCATTAGAATCAATGATGCAATCGAATAGTGATTTTTCCATTCGATTATTTTTTCGATTATTCATTCGAAACTCCATTAGAATCAATGATGAAATCGAATAGTGAATTTTTCCATTCGATTATTTTTTTCGATTATTCATCCGAAACTCCATCAGAATCAATGATGCAATCGAATAGTGAATGCTTCCGAAATAATCGAATGAAAAGTGATGTTATTAAGACAGTTAAATCACTCATTTAATTTCAACATATGAGATACGTTCGGAAAAAGGCGTATTTCTATTTTTCATAAGAGTTCATCTATTCGCTTATTTCAACCGATTACCCATCCGACACATTAAACCAAGAAATTGATTCATGAGGCATCCAAATGTTCTATGCGATACAAGTGAATGATATCTGAAACTCATTCGATCATTTTATTCGATTTTTATCCGATTATTAAATAATCGGAATGGAGGTTACTCGATTATGAAAATGATTCGATTATCCCATCTATCTATATAAATAAAATTGTTTCTGTTTGTCTGTTTGTCTGTCTGTTTGTCTGTTCCACCATCACGTCGAAACGGCTGGATAGATCTCAACCAAACTTCATATTTAGAGTATACTGACCCCGGGGAAGGTTTCGATATGCATATCATTTTAAAATCTTTGAAAAGACGGGGGTTTTATAGGAAAAACGGTTTTCCTCCATTTTCTCTTATACTATTATAGGCAAAATATCGAATTTGTCGTATAAGGACGAGACAAAGCTCAATTTAATCCTCTTGACGCAAAGAACAAAACTCGGTAAGCCCTACGGGCCCGAAAACCATGTTTTAAGGCCCTAAAACCAACCGTTACGGAGATATTGGCACCACACTACCCCTGCTCTAGGAATCGGATAAAGAAATGAACTGCCGTAACCATGGCAACGTCAGCTCCAGGATTCTAGAGCAGTGAGATTATGCATGTACGTTTGGGCATAGCTGTCAACCAAAATAGGTACAAATAAGACTTAATATCTGGGAAAAAAATATACTGTTGTGTAAGGCACTCATAGGACTCCTTTGGGCGGGGATGGAAAGGGGGTGAAGAACGAGTGTAAAAATCTATATAAATAAAATTGTTTCTGTTTGTCTGTCTGTTTGTCTGTTCCACCATCACGTCGAAACGGCTGGATAGATCTCAACCAAACTTCATATTTAGGGTATACTCATCCCGGAGAAGGTTTTGATATGCATATCATTTTAAAATCCTTGAATAGACAGGGGGTTTATAGGAAAACCAGAATGGTTTTTCCACCATCACGTCGAAACGGCTGGATAGATCTCAACCAAACTTCATATTTAGAGGATACTCATCGCGGGGAAGTTTTCCATATGCATATCATTTTAAAATATTTGAATATATGGGGGGTTTATAGGAAAATCAGAATGGTTTTTCCACCATCACGTCGAAACGGCTGGATGGATCTCAACCAAACATTGTATTTAGAGTATACTAATCCCGGGGAAGGTTTAGATATGCATATCATTTTAAAATCCTTGAATAGACGGGGGGTTTATAGGAAAACCAGAGTGGTTTTCCCACCATCACGTCGAAACGGCTGGATAGATCTCAACCAAACTTCATATTTAGAGGATACTCATCGCGGGGAAGTTTTCCATATGGATATCATTTTAAAATATTTGAATATATGGGGGGTTTATAGGAAAATCAGAATGGTTTTTCCACCATCACGTCGAAACGGCTGGATGGATCTCAACCAAACATTGTATTTAGAGTATACTAATCCCGGGGAAGGTTTAGATATGCATATCATTTTAAAATCCTTGAATAGACGGGGGGTTTATAGGAAAACCAGAGTGGTTTTCCCACCATCACGTCGAAACGGCTGGATAGATCTCAGCCAAACTTCATATTTAGAGTATACTCATCCCAGGAAAGGTTCCGATATGCATATAATTTTAAAATCTTTGAATAGACGGGGTGTTTATAGGAAAACCACAGTGGTTTTCCTCTATTTTCTCTTATACTATTGATTTTCTGTAAACTTCGTTTACCGTACGTGAAACGTCTCTTCATTATAAACAACTTTCGTTATGTTCATAATTTACCTTACTCTTCACATGACGGAGAAATTTACAATTTTCTGCTGGTATCATGCTCTGCATTTAGTGACCGACAGACCGACAACGAACCTACAGGTTACCATGGCAACGTCTCTGACTGCATGCCAGTAGGGAAGTAACGTATTGCCATTTTCCTCATCATGCTTTTAAATTCGTGGTTGTTCCTTGGGTAGATGGCAAGAGAGGCATCAATCGGCTCATCTGCGGGATATTGGCGGAATATCGTTGGAGGTTATAACCGCCCTCGAATAGATTAAGTAATAACACCATTAGTCATCTTCATATTTGTTTACCTAAGAATCACTGAACCTAAATTTCTCCTCTGTTAGCGCTTTATTATATCCATAACTCACGGCATTTATTTATTTGTCGTTATCCGGCTGTCCTCAGTTATAATCCATTTTCTATTAGTTTCAACATTCTTAACTGTATTATTTTCTTCCTTAATTACGCCGTATGTACGTGAATGCTAGAAACTACTGGATGCATTTCCACCAAGATTCGTATTTAGAATACACCTGTCCTTGATAGGTTTCAGGGCAAATATTGTTTCTAAATCCCTGAACTAACTGGGGGTTTATACGAAACCGAAACAGTGATTTTGCACTTCCAAAAAATATACACAACAAAAGTTTATGGAAGTCTACCTACCTTGGTAGAAATTAATGTCTAAACCTTTTTTTCTCATGTGCATCATTTCGATACGAGGATCAATAAGGGAGATATCATTAAAGGACCGTTTTTCTGTACAAGTCCCATCGGACTTAACTCACGAGCGGGTGCGTGTAAAGCGTATTCCTTACAACTTGAAAACTACTGAAGACATTCGAAACAAAATTTATATTTAGCATCCACCTGTCCAAAGGTAGGTTTTAAACGTAAATAACATTTCATGTTCCGGAATGGACTGGCGGTTTATAAGGAACCGAAATGGTGATTTTACTCTTCCACAATATATACAGAACAAGACCAACCTGACTGGAAATCGACCAAACCTGATGGAATTCCACCTCTAAACCTTTTTTTTCATGTGCATTTTTTCGTCAGGAGGATTAATAAGGGAGATATCATGAATGGTCACTTTTGCAGGTTAAGTCCAGCGGACATAGCCCAAAAGGTGTTTTACATGGAGCAGATTCCTTATCTATATAAATCAAATCGTAACGACTGTGTACCTCTACACTGACTATTTTGGCGAAATTTTCGTACAGCTTTCCGTTTAAGGGGTAATAATAACAATCTCCATAATTTTTGATTTCCTGAAAGTCCTAATTTTTACCCGCCTCGCCCAAAATCCACATTGTGGCATAATCTGCCAGAAGAATAAGAAGATAATTGAAATTTGACAAAATTATACGTTTTAGCCTGTAACGAATGAAAAATCCTATATCATTAAATTTTTCATCTTTTATCCCCGAAGAATATCGAAATATGCAGGCAATTTTAATGATGGTGCAGACCTTCGGAAATTCCTATCACGTAACGGATTGCACAATCTCCGTTCAATTTGGAATGATCTACAACCTTGGTCTTATGACTTTATGCCGTATCTGTATCCCTTTTACGTTTGATTTTTCTCTATTAATCGATGTTAAGTCAATTTGGAATTTTCACATGCATTATTCATACTTTCAATTACTTATATGAAATACAGAATCATCAAACTCTTCACGAAAATTGGCCCACTCAGTAGCCATATGTGAGCCAAATGCTACGTATGTAGCTGTCACATTATTATCCGAAAAGTAATGTAATGTGAGATGATCTTACAAAACCTTTACCCTGTTCCACGTTTCTAAATCTGACCCAAGAATAGATGACATATCATTGGACCAGCCATTTAGGCCACTAAATCCGGCGTGTCTTATGGTATAATCCTTTGTCGATATGACGTACGTTTAGTAGCAGTTAATCTGTAAATGAAGGTCTTCAATATTGTAAACACGCATATACTTTCGTATGTCGATCTATATATATTCACTGATGTCGATTTAGCGATCGAGAAAGGGTCGGTCTGCTATTGTAATCAGTACTCCCCACACCGACTTTGACTGGCAGTAGGAAAGGGTTCCTTCTCCAACTCCTGTGTAACTGTCATTAGTAAGGAAGGCCTACAATTGTAATGAATAGTTCCCTTCTCGATTTGACTTGCAGAAGGTAAGTGAGCATGCAGTTTTGTTTAAAACTCCCCTACCCGATTGTGTTTGGCAGTAGGCAAGGGTGCCCGCCATTATAAAGAAATGTACTGCTATTTTGATGGAAACTCACCAACTTGGTGTGACTGGCAGTACGCTGGCTGGCAGTAGGAAAAGGGGCCTGTCATTATAATGATAACTGCACAACTCAATTTCGAGTGATAGTAGGGTAATTGCCTGCCATTATAATAAAAACTGTAATCTGTCTGGAGGTAGGAAAGGGGGGCTGCCATTTTAACGAAAACTCCCCAAATCGATTCTGTCCGCATAGTAGGCAATGGGGCCTGCAATTATAATGTAAACTTCCCAACCTGATTGTGAATGCCAGTAGGCAAGTGAGCCTGCCGTTATATCACAAATCCGTAACAAACACTTTACATTGGAAACGTACGGGGACCTCCCCATGCTCTTTCTCGGATAACGCTAAGAGACATGCAATTTTAAAACTATCTTATTTACTGCATGTACACTATTTACTTCGATATTCGAATACAATGTAGAATACCGTAGCGAAGCACGGGTACATTCGCTAGTCACTAATAAGAAGTAATTTTCTGTCTAACTTCAACAAAGACATTTTTAAGTCGTCCTCCTCTTAGGAGCAATTAACACTGCTCCGGGCAGTGCGGCCACAACATATCCAACCTAAGCTCCTATCTATACACCTATCTACCCATGCAAGCCACCTCCGGTGCGGACGTAGCCTAGGATATATGATACAGTGTTTCAAGCTGCAATTATTTCAATGCTTTATTTTTCAACATCATATAGTTCCCCAGTGTGATGAAGGGGTCGATATAATGCAATTTATTCTCGAGTAGGACGAGAAAATAGCACACCGTAGCCGCAGTCAAGATCATACCTGACGTGAAGATTCTCAGGAAGGTCTGGTCTCGTGTGCAAGAAATATGGGTGTACACAGGTGAGCTTGATGTTGGTGGAGTCCAGCCGGAGCTCTTCGGTCAGGGCGTCCATCAGTCCTGGACAGAAAAGTACACGCATCTGATCACTTAAACTAAACTCATTGGCAATGAAGGGCACATATTCAAAAGAAGGAGATCATTTTACCGAATTTTGGACAAAGGGGGGATATTCTCAAAATGTGTGGGGATTTATGGTGAGTTTTCATCCCGAAGACTGGTTGGATCCTCAACAGATCCATTATTAACTGTCACGGGTAGCCTAGGCGTCACTGAAGAGGCATACTAGGGAAATGAGGAGTGAGGTAGTTTCCCGTTGCTTTCCTCACCGAGCCAGAAAGTGCTACCGGAATTTCCCCTATCTATGGTCCACGTTTAGTAGATGTATTCCTTTTACTCATAAATGCTACCGTGAAATGCAATAAAAAATTCATAACTCTGCGACTTAGCACAAGTAAGGTAACAATACACATTTTTTTTAAATATTGCATTAAAATATTAATACCGAACTCGATAGCTGCAGTCGCTTAAGTGCGGCCAGTATCCAGTACTCGGGAGATAGTGGGTTCGAGCCCCACTGTCGGCAGCCCTGAAGATGGTTTTCCGTGGTTTCCCATTTTCACACCAGGCAAATGCCGGGGCTGTACCTTAATTAAGGCCACGGCCGCTTCCTTCCACTTCCTAGGCCTTTCCTATCCCATCGTCGCCAAAAGACCTATCTGTGTCGGTGCGACGTAAAACAAATAGCAAAAAAAAAAAACAAAAGTAATAACTAAATAAACATATGTGGACTATAGTTGTATGTCGAAGTGCTCAGTTATGGTCCAACGTTGTTTTTTCTCCTCAAAATATAGTTGTCGTCATTATCTGCAGCGATTTAATGTTTTCATGTTTAATCATATTTATTAATTATAAATACCGAGTTCAACATTTTTCGAACATAACAATACCTTTACCAGCCCCAGTGACAATTTAATCGTTTCACAGAATACAAATTTGGCTTACAAATAACTTTTTTTTTTTTGGGAATCAACATTTACATTTTATATTACAAAGTGGTCCATCTCTGTGGTGTAGTGGTTAGTGTGATAGCTGCCACCCTCAGAGGACCCGGGTTCGATTCCCGGCGCTACTACGAAAGTTGACAAGTGGTACTAGTACTGGAACGCGCCTCACTCAGCCTCGAGAGGTCAACTGAGTAGAGGACTTCGATTCCCACCTCAGCCATCCTCGAAGTGCGGAAGTGGTCTTCCATGGCTCCCCATGTCATACCAGACAAATGCTGGGTTGGTACCTAACTTAAGGCTACGGCCAATTCCTTCCCCTTTCCTTCCAATCTTCCCAACCCCCCCCCCCCACAAGGCCCCCGTTCAGGAGAGCAGGCGAGACCGCCTGAGCGAGATACTGGTTCTCTATCCCAGTTTTATCCCGACCAAATGTCTCACACTCCAGGACACTCCCTTTACGGGGTAGAGATGGGATCCCTCGCTGGGTCCGGGGAAAGACCAACCCTGGAGGGTAAACGGATTAAATAAATAAATAAATAAATAAATAAATAAATAAATAAATAAATAAATAAATAAATAAATAATGTTAATTAGAATTTGCTTTGCGTCGCACCGACACAGATAGGTCTTATAGCGACGATGGGATAGGAAAGGTCTAGAAGTGGGAACGAAGTGGTTGTGGCCTTAATTGAGGTACAGCCCCAGCATTTGTCTGGTATGACAAATAAATAAATAAATAAATAAATAAATAAATAAATAAATAAATAAATAAATAAATAAATAATGTTAATTAGAATTTGCTTTGCGTCGCACCGACGCAGATAGGTCTTATAGCGACGATGGGATAGGAAAGGCCTAGAAGTGGGAACGAAGTGGTTGTGGCCTTAATTGAGGTACAGCCCCAGCATTTGTCTGGTATGACAAATAAATAAATAAATAAATAAATAAATAAATAAATAAATAAATAAATAAATAAATAAATAAATAAATAAATAAAAAATATCACAAAGTGTATAGGCTACTCCAGTACGTCCTCAGTGTTTCGCCAGGTCCAAAAGTTTCCTTTTCTACACATACAACTCACCGAAACCTTGATTACTTAACTATGCCAGTATTCACCTTCATAATTTAAAAAGACAAAAGTCTTTGATTCTCGGAATATTTACTTTCTACGAAGGAAGTATGATCTCCAGTTCTGATTCTCGGAGATTAGAATCTATGTCAATATACAACTGACCGTTGCCCCAACTTTTCTCCTGTTGATTATTTAGGTTTTTTACGTTTCATTGTCCTGCAATTGAAAATTATAACTTCCTAATAAACTCTTTAAGGCATTCAAAAAATAATAAACACTTTAAAACATAATTTGTGAAGTTTAATGTAATTGTAATCTTATGTAAACACTGGACTACAGTTGTGTTTCAAGCTGCCATTTTCATTTTAAATATTAACAACCACATGTATATTTTTAATAACCAGGAATAGTTATATCTTACAAACGTCACCGAAAGTGTCGTTACAAATACAATATTCCTTTCTTACCTTGCTCTTATTTCACAACATAGTTTGTAGAGGCGTCACCTGACAACAAAATGGCCTTGCATTCTGGAGATAGTGGGTTCGAACTCCACTGTCGGCAGCCCTGCAGATGGATTTCCGTAGTTTCCCATTTTCACTCCCCTGAGGGTGAGGGTGGTAGAATAACACCTACGGTATTCCCTACCTGTCGTAAGAAGCAACTAAAAGGTCCCCACAGGCTCTGAACTAGGGTGGGTGGGTTAGCGACCACGGGGCTGAGTCCTAGCATTGCTTCCACTTACTTGTGCCAGGCTCCTCACTTTCATCTATCCTATCCGACCTCCCTTGGTCAATACTTGTTCTTTTCCGACCCCGACGGTATTACGTGTGGAGGCCTAGGGTGTCTTTCATTTTCACACCCTTCGTGGTCCTTGTCTTCCTTTGGCCGATATCTTCATTTTTCGAAGTTTCGGATCCCTTCCATTTTTTCTCTCTGAATAGTGTTAAGAGGAATGTTGCCTAGTTGTACTCCCTCTTAAAACAATAATCACCACTACCACCTCCCATTTTCATAAAGGAAAATGCTAGGGCTGTATCTTAATTAAGGCCACTGTCATTTCCTTCCCACTCCTAGCCCTTTCCTATCCCATCGTCATCATAAGAACTATCTTTGTCGGTGCGACGTAAAGCAAAATTGTTGTAAAAGTAAAGCTATCTTCAGCTATCGCTTCTTTCTTGGTAGTAAATTAGTTCATCCAAAGAGGGCACCAGTAACTAAGCTTCCATGTTCAACGCAGAAAAACATGTTGCGAAACAGTAGAAGAACTGGTTTACGCAAAAGTCTACTATGGACCATTGTTGCTTGCCTGACTAATTACGAGAATTTACGGTATTACATATGAGTGTGCCAAGCCCACTGAAACGCACAGTGAGCTACATTTTCTCACCATCCAGTAACTGTTGCATAAGGAGTATCGCTCATGCATCAGGCACTTTCATATCGTCAAAGGAAACCCAAAGTTAAGACAGACAGAAAAATGAGAGTAACAAGCTTGTGCTAGCCCGCAACAGGAGCCGCTGTGTCTCATCAGAGATGGATCTGGGCGGAATGTTTGGGATCGGAATATTATTTCCAGGAATATGATAACATGATGGTATGGTCATGTTATATTACAGGTATGATGTATCATACAGGGTGTTTATAAATTCCCATTACAGACTTTAAGGGTTTGCAGTGGGGATAAAGACGGTTAAGTTTATCATAGCAACTTGTGTCCGGAAACGTACCGTCTTCCCGCTACCCGCAAAAAACCACCACAGCACACTTTCACAGCTCCTGCATTTTCGGTGCTCTGTTCGACTTCTGCTGATTGCCGTCTGGGTCCAACTACAGGTGGGGCTCGATGTGACGACCACCGACATCAACACAGACACGGACGGTACCTACGTATCATATTATCGTAAAAACGATCATCAATACCTGGTCCTCCAACATCCACCGCAGCCATAACCCGTGCCAGTAGATCTTCCTCAGATTCCACAGGAGTCTCGTAAATCAAGTTTTCATACGACCCCACAGATAGTAGTCTAGCGGTGTCAAGTCGGGTGAACGTGCAGGCCAAACAATCGGACCACTACGACCTATCCACTATTGCCCAAATTTTTGGTGCAGATGAACTACTGTACGTACAGCTTACTGCTGTGTACGTAGTGAAGAAACTGCTGTACTGTAGTGTGAACGAAAATCACAAGTACAACAGCAGGGACAACACGTCTCCGTGCGGATCACACACTCAAATGAATGGTAGGGAATGTCAACAAACCTGTAGGGGTATGGGGCATCACGTGATCGTTCAATGACCTACTGACTCTAGTCAGTGGCGCCAAACATGCGGGAGATTTGAACGTGTGGTGTGGTGGTTTGTTACAGGTAGCGGGAAGACGGTAAGTTTCCGGACACGAGTTCCTACGCTAAACTTAACAGTCTTGGTCTCTACTGCAAGCCCTCGAAGTCTGTAATGGGAATATAGAAACATCCTGTATAATTTCTCTTTGGAACTATGCTGATTATTGTTTTGTTTATGCTCTCTGTAGCTCTTGTCTTACGAGTTGTTCGGTTCTGAGTATCTTAGAGACTGTATGAGTAAACGCCTTTTCTTATATAAATAAGTGTTAAGTGGCTTTGTAATTGTGCTTCATTAATACTACGGAGTATATTTCCTTAACATCTAGCGACCGTGACAGGACATTCTAGGTCACACAATTTACAAGGTCTCGTGAAACTTGGAAAAGAAAGCTTCAAGAACGGCGTACCCAATGATGGATACCGATATCAAGAAAAATGAATAAAGACCGGACACAACTTCGTCGTTTCTTTACACGAGCTTGTCGTGATTTTAAAGAGATTGTCAAAGAAGGAGCTGCATCAAGATGAGATATTATGACGTACTTTAAAATATCTTCCCCAACGGCCTGTCTTCAAAGATTCTTGACGACGTCGGTGAGGCCAGTCTTTAATGCGTCTGATGAAAACGGAAGCAATCCATCCCTCAATGACTGTTTAGAATAGGGCGAAAATCTCGTCCAGCTCTTCCGAACTTCACCGATGAGGTTTGGAAGAAAGAAGGTAGGCTACGTGTTATAGCTTGAGCTCTGCACGGATGCGGATATCCACGAAGTTAGTGTCTAAGCAGATACAAACTGAATGGCAGTGTGGATAATTTTGCTAGTAATGTCTAAATAATGATGTTTATTGATTTTCACTCAGGTATACTCTTATTTTTGGTTGTGGTTAGGTGACTCTTGACACTGTTATGGGAGAATGGTGATACATGAGTCTTGTGACCAGAAAACCGTAAATCTACCCTAAGCGTAACTCTCCCCTGCCCGCAACTAATGGAAAGAAGGAACAAAAGTCAATAGGCCGGTAGTTGTTGCAAGAGAAAATCCCTCATAAACCTGTGATTGTAGGCGTTCTGGTGCTAGGTGTCAGGCCTATTGCATTATGTTAACAGATCTACCCCTTTCAGTACCTTGGATATAATGTACTGTACTTAAATATTTACAGTATCCGTGGATAACCATTCGCGGATGCGGATATTATTTTCTACATCCGCGCAGGGTTCTAGTTGTAGCTGATATACGCAAAGCTTTCCTGCAGATTTCTTTGGAGCCAGAAGAACGAAACATTTTGTGATTCTTATCGGGCAAGGACATTAGTGACATTAGCGAGTGGTTTTTACAGTTTCGTCAAGTCCGTTTATGCTTGGTACTGTCATCAATCATCTGCTGGTACAAGCTTGGAAGGAGACTCAAGCAAAACGGGCTACTGTCACATGCAGTATAGTTACCCAGTCGAAAGGAAGTTTTTATGTTGACAACTATGTCACCGCAGTTACAAATGAACGTGACCTACATCAGTTTATCCAGACAACTCAAAACGTATTTGCAAAGCACAAATTCGGGGTGGGAGTATAGAGATGAAACCATTGAAGAATCAGTTCAACCTTCCTCTGTGTTGGGAATAGAGTGGAACAGAGAGGAAGATAATTTCAGGCTCAACTCTACCGAGTTAACGAAACAGCTTCCAGATAAAGTTACGAAACGAACTTTACTCTAGGCTGTTCACAAGATATTTGATCCGATTGGGTTCTCTGCATCTGTTACCCTTCTTCTTGAATTATTACTTCAATATGTAAATGATAGGCCATGGGATGAAGAAGTTCAGAAAGAAATCAGAATCAAGTTTTTAAGTTGGTTTAAAGATACAGATGAATTAAACAAGATAAATATATCAAGAAGCGTTCACGTAGAAGTTCAGCCTACATGCTTTTTCAGACGTAAGCCTAGATGCATATTCTGCAGTGACATATTGTCCGACTCGTTGGCTGAATGGTCAGCGTACTGGCCGTCGGTTCATAGGGTCCCGGGTTCGATTCCCGACCGGGTCGGGGATTTTAACCTCAATTGGGTAATTCGAATGGCCCGGGGACTGGGTGTTTGTGCTGTCGTCAACATTCCTGCAATTCACACACCACACATAACATTATCCTCCACCACAATAACACGTAGTTACCTACAAATGGCCGATGCCGCCCACCCTCATCGGAGGGTTTGCCTTACAAGGGCTGCACTCGGCTAGAAATAGCCACACGAAATTATTATTACAGTGGCATATTTGCGTTCCGAAACCTCGGCGGGCATATATGTCACCTGCTCCAAGCAAAGTCAAGAATGGGGCCGATGACCTTCGATGTTAGGCCCCTTAAAACAACAAGCATCGCCATCATCAAAGTCAAGATTAGCGCCTATTAAACGACCAACAATTCCTCGACTGGAATTATTGGGAGCCACTATTAGTTCACGTCTGGAGTCATCCATATGGGAGGAATTCAGTACTCAAGATCTATTAATATGGACTGACTTGACCACAGTGTTGGCATGAATTTGACGAGAATTTCCCTGGACAGTGTTCGTAAAAAGTAGAGTCGAAGAAATTCGCCAGCTCACGCCCAAGGAATCATGAAGACATATACCAGGGACCATCAATCCTACAGACCTACCATGCCGAGGCTGTTGTGCCAGTCAATTAGCAGCTTCAAAGCAGTGGGTACGATCTTCCTGGTTGTACCGTCTTCAAGAAGAATGGCCATTGGAAAAACCTATCGGAAACGAAGAGGAAATCATTAATGAAAAACGGAAGACAGTTGCTATTCTTTTGGCTGCGGAAGACGTATTAACGAAGAACGGGTTGATTATTCGTCCTGGTACAACGTTTGATCCCGTTGGACATGTTGTATAGGGTCATCAATGAAGACAGTACGAAACATAACTCATCATTAGCTGTCCAGGAACTGAATGTCATTAGGATGATGCCTCCTGGTGTTCAAGGTACTCAGACAGGTAGTGGACGAGATGTGAGACGACCTACACAATTTTCTTGAGTTGAGAAGCCAATGAATGGCAGTGAAATTGTTTCACCGGCGATAAGTGTTTTGGTGAGAACAAAATTGAAAGGTGGGAGAGTGTGACGTATCATACAGTTTGTATTTGGAACTATGCTGCTTATTGTTTTGTTTATGCTCTCTCTAGTTCTTGTCTTACGAGTATACGGCTCTGAGTATCTTAGAATTGTATGAATAAACATCGTTTGCAATTGTGCTTCGTTAATATTACGGACTATATTTCCATAACAACAGGCGTCCCCAACCTACGGCTCGCCTAACAATTTTTAAATACACTATTACAGCTATGATATTTTTACGTTGCACTTTAGAGAAAAATGACCAGTTTTACTGTTTTAACTGCGTCTTCTAGATCCTTGTTCAGTAGCGTCTCATGTATAAGGTCACAGAAGGACGAGAACACCCAAATCATTTCGATGGCTTTACATTTAATAATGAAATGAAATGGCGTATGGCTTTTAGTGCCGAGAGTGTCCGAGGATATGTTCGGCTCGCCAGGGGCAGGTCTTTTAATTTGACTCCCGTAGGCGACCTGCGCGTCGTGATGAGGATGAAATGGTGATGAAGACGACACATACACCCAGTCCCCATGCCAGGGGAATTAACTAATTATGGTTAAAATTCTCGACCTTGCCGGGAATCGAAGCCGGAACCTATGTGACCAAGGTCCAGCACGCTAACCATTTAGACATGGAGCCTGACATATTTTATAATTATTTTGCAAAACAACATTTAATTACGTAAACTAAGATAACTAGATAACTAAATTAAGTTACAATTTAATTTTCGGCCCTGTGGCAGCCCTAACTTCTCGAACACTGAGGGAAATTATCAACATCTCTTAACACTAGATGTCGAGGAGCAAATCTTCGCAGGTGCGGCTACGATAGTAAGCAGGTGCAAGGAAGGAATGCGACGAATAAGAAACGGTCCAGACAAGCCTACATTTGCCTAGTCAGTTTCCGATACCTGCCATCCTACAAGAGTAGTTGCCAGTAATTCAACCACTTAAAAATGTGCAATGGAACCCAACATATAGCCTTCTTCTTTATACCGTACAGACAGCAGAACAATACAGGTTAATAGAGAGAAGTTCGTACTATTATTGTTTTAGATCTGTTACTTGATTATCCCTCCAATGCAATCAACTGATCTGATTTTAATAAGGAAGTTACTGTTTCATTTTGGTACGCACGCTAAAGTACTATGTTCGTCTGACGAGAAGACGCGTGCATGTGGGGTAAGGGGTGGGGAGGGTAAGCATGGTTGCTGCGCAAGCGCAGATATCAACTTACGAGGCCTGACAATAAACACCGTTTCCGTCCGCGGTGATTCTTATTAACTAAGGAGCTGTTATGAAGTTTAAAAGTGGTAGTGAAACTGTGCGCCGAGTCCGACTCCTTTGCTGAATGGTCAGCGTACTGATCTTCGGTTTAGAGAGTCCCGGATTCGATTCCCGGCCGGGTCGGGGATTTTAATCGCTTCTGATTAATTCTTCTGGCTCGGGGAGTGGGTGTATGTGTCCGTCCCAACACTCTCCTCATCATATTATTCAGACTACATACCACACTACCAACCACCACAGAAACACGCAATAGTGATTACATCCCTCCATATAGGGTTGGCGTCAGGAAGGACATCCGACCGTACAACAGGGCCAAATGCAAATGTGTGACGTAGTTCGCACCCGCGACCCCACAGGTGTGGGGAAAAGCGGTAGCAAAAGAAGAAGAAGAAGAAGTGCAAGTGTGCGCCGGCCCCCTACTGTAAGGGTAGCGTGCCTGCCTCCTACCCAGAAGCCCGGGTTCGATTCCCGGCTAGGGCAGGGATTTTTACCTGGATCTGAGGGAAGGTTCGAGGTCCACTCATCCTAAGCGATAAGAATTGAGGGGCTATCTGACGGTCAGATAACGGCCGCGGTCTAGAAAGCCAAGAATAACGGCCGAGAGAATTCGTCGTGCTGACCACACGACACCTCGTAATCTGTAGGCCTTCGCTTGGTAGGATAAGGCCCTTCAGGGCTGTAGTGCCATGGGGTTAAGTTAGGTCAGTGTAATTGTGCTGCAGTTACAAATGAAATGAAATGGCGTATGACTTTTAGTGCCGGGAGAGTCCGAGGACAAATTCGGCTCTCCAGATGCAGGTCTTTTTATTTGACTCCCTTAGGCGACCTGCGCGTCTTGATGAGGATGAAATGATGATGAAGACGACACATACACCCAGCCCCCGTGCCAGCGAAATTAACCAATTATGGTTAAAATTCTCGACCCTGCCGGGAATCGAACCCGGGACCGTTGTGACCAAAGGCCAGCACGCTAACCATTTAGCCATGGAGCCGGACGCTGTAGTTACAAATTTACTGTAAGTACTGCATAATGGGCAGCTGGCACTGTTCATCACGACTAATGTTTGTAGCTTAGTGTAGTACTGTTTCTCGTGCCGTACCTACAAGCTGGGGGTAAGCAATTTAGATTCGACAAAAAATCAAACACCTTAAACAGGCAACAAGTGTACGTCATATGGAAAGAAGAACGACGCCATTTTCACACCAGGCAAATGCTGGAGCTGTATCTTAATTAAGGCCACGGCCGCTTCCTTCCCATTCCTAGGCCTTTCCTATCCCATCGACGCCATAAGACCTATCTGTGTCGGTGCGACGTAAAACAAATAGCGAAAAAAAGGAACGTGTTATTTGTCTCCCTGCAATGTTGAACGATGAAGAGTGTAATAATTTCGTCTTATAAGCCTAAAAACATATCCATGATTCAATGTTTCTCTATGTATCTGAGAATATAGTAACTTTGTATTAGTGTCTTACCTGTAACAGCGAACTTGGAGGCAGAGTATGGCGCCTTATTGGCCAAGCCGCTAAGTCCCGCTAGCGAGGACACCGCTACTAGGTGGCCATGGTTCCTGGCAATCATCCCGGGGAGGAAGGCGAACAGCGTCTGAACACACATGTCAACTACTTTAGACGAGGCTTTTTATAAATTATACATTAAATTATTAAATCCGAAGTTGATTTAAACATGTATTTAACTTAAAATGAAAACATGTACAAATACAAAAATATACTATAAAAAATTTCGTAACCTAGTTAGAGGATATGGATTGTCCTCATATATGACGCTAGACCTTAAGAGAAATAATGTGCATTTTAATATACAAAATTATATCAATTTCTATCAATAACAGAATGTATATTTTGAGGACAATAATATTCCAATAAGGAAGCATCCCTCATTGTGTTTATTGAACTATTAATATGACAGTTTAAAAGGAAAACTGAAAACTGAAAAGTATATGGAGGGATGACAATGGAATTCACACTGCTGAACTCATCGAAGATGTATCTGGAAATTGTAAAGGTGAAAGCCTATTAATTATACGTCTAAGTACAGTAAAACCGTCCGACTCGTTGGCTGAATGGTCAGCGTACTGGCCTTCGGTTCAGACGGACCAGGCTTCGAATCCCGGCCGGGTCGAGGATATTAACCTTCATTGGTTAATTCCAGTGGTCCGGGGACTGGGTGTTTGTGTTGTCTCCAACATACCTGCAACTCACACACCACACATAGCACCACAATAACACGCAGATGCCGCCCACCCTCATCGGAGGGCCTGCCTTACAAGGGCTGTATTCGGCTAGAAACAGCCACACAGTAAAACCTCGTTTATCTGGAATAACTGGGACCTAAGGCAATCCGGACAATCGAAAATACGAAATACGACAAAACCGGGTTATATGGGTAATAAGCAAAACAAAATCCTTAAATAATCAGACTTGCCGTTTATGACGACAAAAAAAAACTGTGTTTTGTAACATAATAATGTACATAGTATTTTTTCCAAGACATTAACAATATAAGAATCTTAACCACATAAAATCAAGTAATTTCTTCACAAATAATTGGTCCACTGCCTTCTGTTTCAAACATGTGTGGCGTTTGAATGAAGCACGGTCACGCAAACGCTTTGTCATTAACAGTTCAGCTAGAGTGATATGTCGGGGTGACGCTCCAACTATACCACGATGTTTGTCAGCTGGTGTGCAGCATCTGCATGTATCATCCACTGTTGCTGTGTGATAGCTCCCTCCTCATCCAAGAAATCTTTCTCACTGTCTACTGTAGATGCTCATGCCGCTACAAATTCTTCTTCCATCATAGTACCGTCGTCACCGTCGTATCACATCAGTGTCATGTGGCACTCTAGTAAATCTTTCTTAAACTCAACACAAAGCAATTTACAGTACAATATTACCATAATTTATTGTATAACCTATACAGGAACTGTACATTGAATAAAACTTAAAAGCGAATATTTGAGGTACTTATAGTTACGTTCTTGCTATCTTAGTCATTGTTATTTAATGTGGACATTACATTTTTAAAAAGTCCACAAATCTGATTCGGATCAACGAGGACCGGATAAACGAGGTTTTACTGTATCGGAAAGGAACAATCAAGTGTCAAAGCAAGTCATATATATAGAGACAGGAAGAAAAGGACCACATAAAAGGACTAACACAGTGGCAGGTCAGTGTGAGTTGGGCCTACTTCCCTCCCTGACCTGACATTACTTTCATCGTATTATGTGGTCAATTTTTTCTTCATATCTCTCTTCTATGTTTTGAAACTTGTTAATGAGTTTACGAATAAATTACGAATACCGTGCTTATCACTGATAAAGGCATCTCTGTCCCAAATAGCATCACAACATCTTACTGTATACGGTTAAGTAATAAATAATACAACTGAGAACTTGATATTATTTTTCAAAATGGAATAAAGGCACTGTCTTCAAAATAGGACACTGGGCATTAATTATTTCCTGGATAATGATCGGAGAGCATGGCGAGAACTCTCTGAGTTGTAATCTGTGTTTAAAAAAATTATTTGTAAAGTATACAGTGGGTATGCACTTAGTCACAGGCCAGAGTAAAGTGTAGCTTCCACCAAAGTCCCAGTCTTATCCATGGCTGTGACAATATGGAAGCTGCTGGGGTATGGGTGGTGCTGAGTAATGACATTCAGAGCACGACTAGTGCATCTGAGTGTTATGAAAGGTGTTGCTCATAGGGTCAGTCGTGCTGCAATAGCACTTTCTGACCCAGTGAGGAAAGCAATGCCAAACTACCTCACTCCTCGCCTTGCCTAGTACGCCTCATTTTGGTGCTGCCATTGGTTTTTGCGGTTTCCTTATAACCGCAAAATCTTTGGTGGTACTATTTGAGGATCCAACCAGCCTCTGGGCTGATGACCTAACAGACAGACATGCACTTAGTTTTGTAACAATATTTGATTAACAGTGTTCAAGGTAATTCCTTTTCGACAAAGATACATCACATTATATAAGCGTTATATCTTCTTGTTGGACTCGTTTGCTTCTAAGAAATCCTGGTTAACAACTTCGAGACAATTTCCTTACCCTACGTATAAAATAGTAACATGGACAAAATAAAACATAGCATAGAAAAAGTAAGCTAGAAAGAAGTGTGTCAAGTCCAGTTATACTTCATATCTTTAGCATGTGGCAGGCAGCGTCCGCGATGTACTGTGTGGTCTAATACCTCATTTATGTATTTATTTAATTCATTCATTCATTCATTCATTCATTCATTTATGAGCGAGGTGGCTATGCGGTTTCGATCAACTAGCTGTCAGTTTTAATTCGGGAGATAGTGTATTCAATATCTATTGTCAGCAGCTTTGAAGATGATTTACCATTGTTTCACATGTTCACATTAGGCAAAATATTGAGGATGTACTGCAATAATGCCACGGTTGCCTTCTTACCATTCCTAACTCTATCGTAAGATCCGCCGATGAGGCATGAAACATTAGCAAATTTAGTTATTTATTTATTTATTTACTTATTTATTTATTTATTTATTTATTTAATTTGTTTTGCTTGATGTTGAAGTTCACCGGATCAGAAGACTACCAGAGTTACCAACTAAACACACTGTGTGCTAACATGGTCACGTTGACCTTGTTATAGGACTGCAGGGTTACCAACTGAACACTATATACTTATCCAGAAGTGAGCTAACAGGTTCACCTTTACATTGTTATAGGACTAAAGGTTTATCAATTGAACACTAGGCCTATATTCTTACCCAAAAGTGGGCAAACAGTTTCAGGTTGACCTTGTTGGAAAGCTACAGAGTTACCAACTGAACACTGTATTCTTCCCCAGAAGTCAGGTAACGGCTTCACGTTGACCTTGTTAGAGAGCTACAGACTTTCCTTTTTTGGGGGGGCCCCCGAAGCCTGCTGTCTCCGCGTAGCAATCAGCACAATCTAAATCGCCTTCGGCATGCTCCTAATTTTAAGAATATAAAGAGACAGCAGGGAGGATTGGGAGTAATTGATAGTGTGAAAGTATCGGCCTCTCCCCATGTCAAACATGCTACCAGGCATATTAGGTATTAGGTTGCGTCTTAATGGAGGTTGGTAATAATAATAATAATAATAATAATAATAATAATAATCGTATGGCCTCAGCTACCGTGTGCAGACATTTCGATTTGACGCCATCAGGCTGTCTGCTCGTCAATTTCGACGTTCCGTTTTACTCTAGGACCACTAGATGGCAGACAGAGTAAACCGGATCTCTCTTGGGCGTCTATGGCTGAGATTTAATGAATTTTGTCGGGTAAATACCAAATGTATCACCAGAGATCTTTTACATGCCGACATCGTACGACATGGAGTGTCGAATGGACTTTTTTCCGCCCTTCAAAAATCCGACTGCCTCTGCCGGGTTTGAACCCGCTATCTTGGGATTCGGAGGCCGACACTCTACCATGGATCCACAGAAGCAGGTTGGTAGTAGGAACCAGCGAAAAACACATAGGCAGAAGTAGAAAGTTACCTACAGGTAAAATCTGGTATGTTATTCATAGTTCATGCAAAGAATGTAGTCTGAAAAAGTCCAGGTAATGTTAGTTGGCAACAGGTATCATACATAAATCATTAGTCCGTTCCATGCCAGTCCAGTTATTCAGGGGATCAATATTTCTATGCACTGCTTTGGCTTGCGCGGGCCTTGCCGGTTACCGAGCCATGCATCGAGAAATTCTAGGATCTGCCGCACAGCCTGAACCCCTTGGGGTCCCTGTTAGCAAGTGAGCACTACATACTCACCTAGAAGTGATCAGCAGGTTCACAGTGACCTCGTTAGAGGATTACAGAGTTAGAAACTGAGCATTATATACTCACCCAGAAGTGCGCTAGCAGGTTCACATTGACCACATCTACCACCTCAGTAGGCTGTGCATTCAGTATGGGTTGCACTGGCATGATCCCGGCGTTGTTCACCAGGATGTCCACCCTCCCGAGAGAGCTCAGCACATCCTCGGCCATCTTCTGCACCTGGACACGGTCGGACACGTCACACCGGAAAGAGTACGCCGTCGGTGTATCGGTATCCAAACAGAACTGGAAAAAACAAGCGTAGCTTCTAATAAATTGAATGTTTCCGAGTGTAAAAGCGAGTTAGAATGCAATGAACGCAATGCATGCAGTTAAACAGGAATTTTGAGTTAAGAAGATAAAACAATTATATGGCGACAGTTAAAAAAAAAAAAATTCACAAGGAGGTAGATGTATCTAGGGGTAAAAGACCACATAATCCTTTTTGTCATAAAAACAAAACAAGTCAACTCTTATTTTAAATGGCATTATGAGATTTGAGTGAGCCTCTGTGGCTAAGGTGGCAGCGCGCTGGCCTATCACCGCTGAGTTCCGTGGTTCAAATCCCGGTCACTCCATGTGAGATCCCTGTTATCATTCATTCCAGAAACACTCTCCAATATCATTTAATTTCATCTGTCAGTCATTAATCATTGCCCCGGAGGAGTGGGACAGGCTTCGGCAGCCGGCATAACTCCTATCCTCGCCAATGGATGGGGGCTTCATTCATTCCATTTCTGATACGGTCGAATGATTGGAAACAGGCTGTGGATTTTAATTTAATGAGACATGAGTAAAACTAGATGCCAAAAATCGTTTTCTTCTGTTCAAGTCAAAAAGGTTAACTCCACGGATTGGGTTTTTGTTGTTTCCAGCCTGTATTCTAGATCTCATTACTTCAGTTTTATGCAGTTTTTATGGTGACACAAAAGTGATAGGCAGAGGACTACAGGGTTACTAGCTGCTTTATAGTATACTGTACTAGCTGATGTACCCGTGCTTCGCTACGGGATTCTCAGAAAGACTACCTTTGTGGTTTTTCTAACTAAAGTCAACATAGATCATTACAAAAACGTCAGTAAGAAAGCAGCAATTAAAAGCAATGCTATCATGTGAAATACTCGATCAAATAAAAAAAACTACATATTTTCTCACTTTTAACGAACAGTACTACAGTGACGATCTAGCAGTCCAAAGTTCCAGAGCTGGAATGACCAGGCCGCAGAGAGCCGTGAACACTCCTCTGCCTCAGAGTAGGGATTGAATAGCTCGAATGCTATGATGAACCAGTGTGTTACGTACCAGTAGTAACAAAAAAATGTATGAACCAGAGGAATGGCATGCTAAAGTGAAAGTTATTTGACTCCCCAGCTACTTCCCACCAATATTCAGGCTAGCTGTTACACTCGGTACGACCCGACGAGTTGGCCGTGTGGTTAGGGGGCGCGCAGCTGTGAGCTTGCATCCGGGAGATAGTGGATTCGAACCCCACTGTCGGCAGCCCTGAAGATGGTATTCCGTGGTTTCCCATTTTCACACCAGGCAAATGCTGGGGCTGTACCTTAATTAAGGTCAAGGCCGCTCGCTTCCTTTACACTCCTAGCCGTTACTATCCCATCGTCGCCATAAGACCTATTTGTGTCGGTGCGACCTAAAGGAAAAATTAAAAAAAAATCTCGGTAGGCAGCAGTAATCCTATCTATCGGAGATGGGTGGCAACACAAGACACAAAGCACATCACAGCAATCAATGGTCAATGTAATGGTATTGCTGATCATTTTTATGAGTTTTCTATATTGTAGGGATTCACATTTAATTTTCTTTCGACTCTGTGATATTACGGCATCTTATAAAATTATTTATAGCGTAGACTGTAGTTCCTTTTTCTCCGACTTTATATACCGGTTTTCATTAAATTCTGCTTACCCATTTTCTCGTGTTTTGGCGCTGATATGGACTTGGTAACAAAAATCCAAATTCATGAATATCTCTGTTATCATAGCCGGTACGATAAAAATGTATAAGACATAAATGATCGGAAATTTAATACTATATAACTTTAGTTATGTGGTATTTATCGATAAGACCACTAATAACGTGTTAGGCCTTCCCCTAAACTACTATTTACTCTGCGTGAATAAAATTATTTATGGCCTAGATTGTACGACTTATTCCCCGACTTTGCATACCGATTTTCATTAAATTCTCTTCAGCCGTTTTCTCGTGATGCGTGTACAGACAGACAGACAGACAGACAGACAGACAGACAGACAGACAGACAGACAGACAGACAGACAGACAGACAGACAGACAGACAGACAGACAGACAGACAGACAGACAGACAGACAGACAGACAGACAGACAGACATTACGGAAAATCAAAAAATGCATTTCCTTGTTGCTGTGAACACGATCCAGAAATACCATCCTTTTTAAATTATGAGCCATGTACTGACAAAACTCTTAGAGTTTCGTCTGTACATTGCTCAGAATTTTAAAAATATGGTATTTCTGTATCAGTCGTGTCCACAGTAACAAGAAAATACATTTTTTAATTTCCTCTAATTTCTGTCTGTCTGTCTATCTGTCTGTCTGTCTATCTGTCTGTCTGTATGTATGTACACGCCTCACGAGAAAACGGCTGAAGAGAATTTAATGAAAATCGGTATGAAAAGTCGGGGAATAAGTCGCTCTAATCTAGGTTATAAATAATTTTATTCACGCAGAGTAAAACACAGTAGTAGTTTAGGGGGAGGCCTAAAAGATAATTCTGAAATATTTATGTTATTAATGGTCCTATATTGATGAAAATCGGTATAAAAATTTGAGATATAAGTTTCTATAATCTAGGCGATAAACAATGTTATTCGCGCTGTGTGAAATGGTAGTTTAGGGGAAGGCCTAACACTTCATTCTCAAATATTTATGTAATTAGTGGTTGTAACTTAATGAAAATCGGTAGGAAAAGCTGGAAGATACGTCGCTACAATCTAGGCTATAAATAATTGTATTCACGCTGAGAAAAATGGTAGCTTAGTGGAAGGCCTGTAATTTAAGTCTCAAATATTTATGTTTTCTTCTATTTGTTTTACGTCGCACCGACACAGATGCCTTATGGCGACGATGGGACAGGAAAGGCCTAGGAATGGGAAGGAAGCGTTCGTGGCCTTAGTTAAGGTACAGCCCCAGCATTGCCTGATGTGAAAATGGGAAACCACGGAAAACCATTTTCAGGGCTGCCGACAGTGGGGTTCGAACCCACTATCTCCCGGATACTGGATACTGGCCGCACTTAAGCGACTGCAGCTATTGAGCTCGGTCACAAGAAGATTGATAAACAGAATTTAATGAAAATATGTTATGTAAAGTCGGAGAATTTGGAACTAAAATCTACGCTATTAATATTTTTTAAGACTCCCTAATATCACAGATTCGAAAGAAAACTAAACGTGAAGGCCTACAATATGGAAAGCTCATAAAATTGATCAACAATATCATTATATTGACCGTTGTTTGTTGTGATGTGCCTTGTGTCTCCTGTTGCCATTTATCTCCTATAGATAGGATTTCTGCTGCGTACCGTTTTTTTAAAAGTTTGCTTCACGTCGCACCGACATATAGGTCTTATGGCGACGATGGGATAGGAAAGGGCTAGGAGTGTGAAGGAAGCGGCCTTGGCCTTAATTAAGGTACAGCCCCAGCATTTGCTTGGTGTGAAAAAGGGAAACAACGGAATGCCATCTTCTGCGCTACCGACAGTGGGGTTCGAATCCACTATCTCCCGGATGCAAGCTCACAGCTGCGCACCTCTAACCACACGGCCAACTCGCCCGGTCGTACCGAGTGTAACAGCCTGTCTGAATATTGGCGAGAAGTAGCTGGGTAGTAAGTTAACTTTCTTCTTTAGCATGCCATTCCTGTGGTTCATAAATTTTCTGATACTACTGGTACGTAACACAGCATTCGAACTATTGAATTCCTACTCTGAGACATTGAATGGAATGAGCAGTGTGCATATGTAACGGAATAATGGCAGAGGAGTGTTCACGGCTCTCTGCGGCCTGGTCATTCCAGCTCTGAAACTTTGGACTGTTAGATCGGCACTGTAGTACTGTTCGTTAAAAGTAAGAAAATGTGCGGTTTTTTCATTTGATCGAGTGTTTTATATGATATAACATTGCTTTTAATCGCTACATTCCTACTGACGTTTTTGTAGTGACCTATGTTGACTTCAGTTAGGAAAACCAAGTAGTCAGTCTTTCTGAGAATCCCGTAGTGAAGCAGGGGTACATCAGCTAGTTTTATATATTTATTTATTTATTTATTTATTTCATACCACCAACAGAGATGTTTCTCCAATTACAGGTGGCTTAGTCATTATGCATTAATTATTAAAAATAACAATTGTTAGAAAGAACTTATTATCTAAAAATAAAAATATACAACATTATTAACAAGTAGAGTAGCAAACAGAATTTACAGCACATTAATACTTTTTCAAGTTTAAATATACTTACTGTAATATCTAAATATTAATTTAAAAAGTAGACTTTTTCAGGTTCGAAGTGGACTTATGACCTAAAATACTTAATATCTAAAAATGAATTAAAAATTAGAAAAACAGAAACATAAAATAAATTAGGAATTAGGATCTACAAAAGAAATAACTCCAATCTTAGACTGACGCCAGTTAAAGAAACTGACATACAAAAAGAAAATCGTAGAAAGTAACGCATGAAATATATGTGTTTGGTGAGAGATGAGTTGTAGCAATAGGTATGAACAGCACATTAAATCTTAAGTGCAAATAGACATTAGTAATGATAATTTGTTTGCAGTTTTCCTTACATTTTCTTCATCTATATTAAATTATATGAATTTAAATAAAATAAAACACAAAAATGAAACACAAATTAACCAAGAAATATGTATAAATATAGTACATATATACACCTATAGGGTAAACCTTCAGAAATAGTGAACTGAACTCAAAGTGCCCAGCATAGTGTGACCATTACTTCAACTGTGTGCCTTCTTCAATAATTTTACATAATAATTGTATCTAACAGCAAAGTCTAGATCAAGATCAGGAAATTTTTGAACTGTGACGTTATAAGTAGTGCACATTCTGAACAGTGGTGAGCTTCTATAAAATACTGTTTTAGAAATCGGAAGAAACAAGAGATGTCTGTGTCTTAAACTTCCTTTCCGGGTATTGAACGAGAATTGTTGTAGAAAGTAACTGTTATCTACCACATTATTGATAACTCTATGGAGGTATTTTTGATCATTTATTGTACGTCTGTTTAATAATGAAGTGATGTTAAATTCTTTCAGGAGATCTTTATAGTGAATTATGCCGCTAGGAACAAACCTTAACGTCTGTATCATCAGCAAAACAACGAAGTCTAAAATATAACTTTTAATAGTGAGTGTGTTCGGTGGTACATATTTGATCTGCCCTGCCTTACTGAATTACCGTGCGAGTTGGCTTCACGGTATGAGTCGGGTAGCTGTGAGCTTGCAATCAGGAGATAGTGAGCTCGAAACCCACCACCGGTAGCCGTGAAGATGGTTTACCGTGGTTTCCTATTTTCACACCAGGTAAATCATGATAGCGTTGCAAGAAAATCAACATCTTTTGACTGTTGATTTATTATCAATGACCAAAGTAATCTACCTAAGTAGAATGCGAAATAAATCATACCAGGATAGAGGAAAAACAGAAGCATTTAGAAATACCAGTCTACAGCTCACAGGACTGGTACTAACTGGACATCAATCAATACAAATCAGTCAATTCAGATCTGGATTTAGGGCAGTCGGCCAGGTGGCAGATTCCCTATCTGTTGTTTTCCTAGCCTTTTCCTAAATGATTTCAAAGAAATTGGAAATTTATTGAACATCTCCCTTCGTAAGTTATTCCAATCCCTAACTCCCCTTCCTATAAATGAATATTTGCCCCAATTTGTCCTCTTGAATTCCAACTTTATCTTCATATTGTGATCTTACCTACTTTTAAAGATGCCACTCAAACTTATTCGTCTACTAATGTCCTCCCACGCCATCTCTCCGCCGACAGCTCGGAACATACCACTTAGTCGAGCAGCTCGTCTTCTTTCTCTCAGATCTTCCCAGCCAAAAATTTTCAACATTTTTGTAACGCTACTCTTTTGTTAGAAATCACCCAGAACAAATCGAGCTGCTTTTCTTTGGATTTTTTCCCAGTTCTTGAATCAAGTAATCCTGGTGAGGGTCCCGTACACTAAAACCATACTCTAGTTGGGGTATTACCAGAGATTTATATGCCCTCTCCTTTACATCCTTACTACAACCCCTAAAAACCCTCATAACCATGTGCAGAGATCTGTACCATTTATTTACAACCCCATTTATGTGATTACCCCAATAAAGATCTTTCCTTATATTAACACCTAGATACTTACAATAATCCCCAAAAGGAACTTTCACCCCATCAACATAGTAATTAAAGCTGAGAGGACTTTTCCTATTTGTGAAACTCACAACCTGACTTTTAACCCTGTTTATCAACATACCATTGTCTGCTGTCCATCTCAGAACAGTATCAAGGTCACGTTGCAGTTGCTCACAATCTTGTAACTTATTTATTACTCTATACAGAATAACATCGTCCGTAAAAGCCTTACCTCTGATTCCACTTGTTTACTCATATCATTTCACCAAACAACAAATACCAAGTGATTGAACGGAGCCATCTTGACTTTCTGAAACAATCTTTATTGCTAGGGATTGATCAAGCCAAGTGGCTTCGCTACACAGAAGGGTGTGGTAAAATGCTTTTGAAAAACTCCGTACGAGATGGTGAGACTTCCAAGATACTCTTTGACGAAGAGGTACAGTTATGAAAAAGCATGAGCCAAACAAGTGATATACTTCCTAGATAGTCTGGTATCTCAGAAATTACGAATTTCCTTACCCGTGTTTACCAAAACCTTTTGGTCTGCACTACATTCGAGGAAACCAACCCTGCAATTTCGCACTGTAATTTTGAAGCATCCTGTGTAATAAAAGGATTGATATGTTAACTAAAGGGCAAATAAAGGTTTCGACGAAGTTGAGAGAAATCGGAAAAATGAACACTTATCAATAGAGCCCGGAATTTTATGCATTAATAGGTTAGAATGCAAACTTACTGAAGCGAGAAGCACGTATAGTCTACCTTCACAACGATTATGCTATGGGGTTTGCATAAACATTAGGTTTGTTAAAAATGAAGCCATGTTTTCCAGTGTTGACTTAGTTAAATGTAGCAAAGGCTTTTCAGTCTGTCAAACACATAGCAAATACAATGTAAATTAAAACACTAAAAGCATATCTGTAAAACACACACTAACATACAAAGAATGACATGTTTCGTTCTACAAGAACATCCTCAGATTCTATCAAATCACTTAAAATAAGCTTATATATGTACAGTATTGTTTACGTAGCGTAAACTTGTCAATGATAGAGAGATGAGTGATAACATGAAACAGTAATGACAAAAAATAAATTATATACAATTATAATATAGTGAAAAACTTACGTATTTATCTAGACTGCCGATGTTAAGTCTGTTGTCACCAAACACTATTTCAGGACTGTGGTCATGGAAAGTTTGTGGTGAGCCACGCTGTGCGTGGGGAGGGGAGGGCAGGACAGGGAGGGGCCTAGTAGATCGATGTGGATCTCTCCTATTGGATGATAAAATCGGGTAGACAATAGAGTGGAGAGGGGGGGGGGGGGGGAGATGCAGGGCGGAGCGGCTGGAGCGCTGTGGAACTTTCCATCAACATTGGAGGGGGGAGAGATGTTATTGACCTATTTCATGTTAATTGTACCTGTATGTAATATGGATGAATGTGATTATTATAATTTTTATTTATAATAGGTGAATGAAGTACGGAACGGTATTATTATTATTATTATTATTATTAATAATATTATTACTATTATGAAAAAAGCAATTCACCTTCCGTTAACATTGGAGAGGGGTTATTGACCTTTTGCATGCGAATGTACCTTTATGTAATATGGATGAATGCAAATTAAAAATTTTAGTTGAATAAAGTAAGGGACGTTATTATTATTATTATTACTATTATTATTTACGATAGAAGCTATTTAAGGAGTAGGTGTTGTCAGATATTATGCGAGTAGAGCAAATAGGGGGGAAATTATTTAAGTGTGTATTATTATTATTATTATTATTATTATTATTATTATTATTATTATTATTTACGATAGAAGCAAATTAAGGAGTAGGTGTTGTTAGATATTATGTGAGTAGAGCGAATAGGGGGGAATTATTTAAATGTGTATGCTCATTCAGGTTATTGGCATTAGTATTTTTTGCGACGTAAATTTCTATTGCTTCTTTATATTCAAAGATTTACTTTTATTTTCGAAGTGTAAAATTTTTAGATCAGTGTTGATGTCTGTGAAATGGTGTGAACAGTCGTAGATGTGCTCCCCGAAGGCTGAATGCTGATTATATCTGATCGCGTTTTTGTGTTCTTTGTATCTTGTATGGAAATTACGTTTTGTTTGACCTATGTATGTGGCGTTGCAGTTAGGTTCTTGGCATTTGAGTTCATACACTCCTGAATTTGAGAAAGGGTCCTTTTTGTTTAAGTTGCACCTGCTGAAGTGTCTCTGTAGTGTGTTATTCGTTCGAAAAGCTACTTTTAAACCTTGTTTCTTGAAAATGTTAGCTACTTTGTATGTGTTATTGTTAACATAGTTGAGAACCACGTAGTTTTCTTTGTTGTGTGTGGTGCTTTCCCGGCGACTTTTCTTATGTTTATTTAAAAGTTTATCCACTGTGCCTGGAGGATGGTTGTTTTCTTTCGCGATTTGTTTAATTATTTGCATTTCTTCATTGAAATCTGTTGTGCTCATTGGTATGGAAATAGCTCTATGTATCATTGTATTCAGTCCTGCTATTTTGTGTGTGTATGGGTGGTTCGAGTTGTTGTCAATAGTGTGTGACGTCTGAGTGGGCTTTCTGTATACCTTGTAAGATAGGTTGTCATTATTCCTGTTGATTGTGATGTCCAAATAGTTTATTTTCTTGTTATTTTCTGGTTCCATTGTGAAGCTGATGGATTTGTGTAAGGAATTTAGAGTGTTTAATAACTGGTCTGCATTAGTGACGTCATTATCATATATGCATATGACGTCATCCACAAATCTGCTCCAATGTAAGATTCCTTTTGAAAGCTGGCCCATTAAGAACATGTTTTCGAAGTTATTGAGAAAAATGTTTGCTATTATACCTGATAACGGTGAGCCCATGGCTAACCCTTCTGTTTGGCAATAGATTTTGTCGTTAAATGCAAAGCAATTTTGGTGTAGTGTTGTTCTAAGAAGGTTAATAATTTCTTTGGTTTCTTGTAGAGAGGTGTTTACCTTAAGAAGGTTTTCGATAATTTTAATGGATTCATCTATTGGTATGTTGGTGTACATGTTAGTGATGTCAAAGGATATCATACGTGTGCTCTCTGTTATTTTAAGTTTATTTAATTCTTTAATTAGTTCTAGGCTGTTTTTAATTGATCTGTCTCCTTTAAGTGAAATTTTCTCTTTTAGAATGATGTTCAGTTGTTTGCTTACATTGTAACTTGGCGCACCTTTAAAATTTACTATTGGTCTAATGGGACAAAGCTCTTTGTGTATTTTGGGCAGGGCTCTTAGTGTGGGGAGTTTAGGATTTTTGATTATGAGGCTTTCTTTTTCTTGTTTCGTGAAAATTAAGTCTGTTTCCTTGATGGCTTGCTTTATTTGGTTTTGAAATTTATTTGTAGGGTCGCGTTGCAATTCTTGAATACCGTTGTTGTTGATAAATTCTATTGTTTTTTCTATGTATTCGTCTTTCTTCATTATGACTGTTGTGTTACCTTTATCCGCTTTCGTGATGATAAGGTTGTCGTTTTTAATTTTGTTCTTAACTGTTTTCATTGCCGAGTATTGAGTGGCGTAATTCGGTTGTTTAGTGGAATTTTCATGTGCGATTATTTTTAGGGCTTCGTTGGTGGCTACGTTTTTTATTATTTCTCTTTGTGGAGAGGGTATTTTGTCGCAGGCAATTTCTACGTCAGTGATGAGCTGTTTTATGTTGTTTTCGTTATGACGTTCCTGGCAGTTGAATTTGAGACCTTTCTCTAGCAGATCTATTTCATTCTTTGAAAAGGTAGTGTCTGATCTGTTAATTAATCTAGGGTGAAAATTCGCGAGTTTGTTGTGCTTAGCGTTATCTGGACTTTTCTGTTTAATCATTAGGTTACGTATTTTATTGTCAATAACCTTCTGTTTCCGGATTGCTTCCTTTTTAATGTAATCGTGTAAAAAGTTGGAATAGGATGTCCATTGTGTGCGGTGCCAGAAGTTGCTTAGGTTTAAATGGATGCGTAGAATTTGTTTATTGATTTGCTGTTTCTTTATGTACGCGAATTTGATTTCGTTTCTGATCCATAGTAACTGTGATTGAGATGTTGATATTTTAGCAGAAGTTGTTGTGGGTTTAGCTTTTATGGGTATGTACTTAGGAACGAGCTCTAATTCTAGGCATTTCTTATTAAATGTGATTGACTTGTCAATGTTCATGATTTTAATTTTAAGTGATTTGAGCTTTTTGGCTTCGTAATTTGCCTGACTGGCCGAATAATTTGTTAAAAATGAAGCCATGTTTTCCAGTGTTGACTTAGTTAAATGTAGCAAAGGCTTTTCAGTCTGTCAAACACATAGCAAATACAATGTAAATTAAAACACTAAAAGCATATCTGTAAAACACACACTAACATACAAAGAATGACATGTTTCGTTCTACAAGAACATCCTCAGATTCTATCAAATCACTTAAAATAAGCTTATATATGTACAGTATTGTTTACGTAGCGTAAACTTGTCAATGATAGAGAGATGAGTGATAACATGAAACAGTAATGACAAAAAATAAATTATATACAATTATAATATAGTGAAAAACTTACGTATTTATCTAGACTGCCGATGTTAAGTCTGTTGTCACCAAACACTATTTCAGGACTGTGGTCATGGAAAGTTTGTGGTGAGCCACGCTGTGCGTGGGGAGGGGAGGGCAGGACAGGGAGGGGCCTAGTAGATCGATGTGGATCTCTCCTATTGGATGATAAAATCGGGTAGACAATAGAGTGGAGAGGGGGGGGGGGGGAGATGCAGGGCGGAGCGGCTGGAGCGCTGTGGAACTTTCCATCAACATTGGAGGGGGGAGAGATGTTATTGACCTATTTCATGTTAATTGTACCTGTATGTAATATGGATGAATGTGATTATTATAATTTTTATTTATAATAGGTGAATGAAGTACGGAACGGTATTATTATTATTATTATTATTATTAATAATATTATTACTA